>NC_042618.1:17131656-17785268 GCF_901001135.1 Rhinatrema bivittatum
GAGCCCGGAACTGAAAATGTTGTCCCAGAATCTTGAAGCGGAGATATCTTTGGTAATCTGGATGAATCGGGATGTGGAGATATGCCCTGTTAGATCCAGAGAGGCGAGGAACTCTCCTTGATGAACCGCCGCTAACACAGATCGGAGGGTTTCCATACGGAAACGAGGACCCGCAGCGCCTTGTTGATCGACTTGAGATCCAGTATGGGTCGGAACGTACCCTCTTTCTTGGGAACCACGAAATAGATGGAGTAATGACCTCGACCCAACTCGTTGGCGGATACCCGTCTTATAGCTCCCAACAGTATCAGTCGCTGCAGGGTTTGACGGACAGCCGACTGCTTTTGAGCGGAGCCGCAAGGAGAGAAAAGGAACCTGTCTCTGGGGACGTGGACAAAATCCAACACGTAACCATGTCTTAGGATATCCAGGACCCACTGATCCGACGTAATGCAGGCCCATTCCCTGTAAAAAAGAGCGAGCCGGCCTCCCACCCGAGGGATCGGTTCGTGGGTCATCCTGGCATCATTGAGCTGGTTTCGAGGCAGAACGAGATCCTGTAGCCTCCTTTCCGGGCCGACGTCCACGAAAGGACCGATTCCAGCCCTGAGAACGATAAGAGGGAGTCCGTGGAGCTTGCTGCTGCCTATTCGTCCGTGCACGACGCTGATTTCGAGAACGGTTTCTGGAAAAACTGAACGATCTAGAAGCACGGGGTCTGTCTTCTGGAAGCTTATGTACCGCATTCTCATTCAGTGACTTAATAATTTGATCCAAGTCCTCCCCGAAAAGGAACTTACCCTTGAAAGGTAACGAACCTAGACGCGTTTTGGATGAAGAGTCCGCCGACCAGTTACGTAACCACAAAAGGCGACGCGCCGAGACAGCCGCCACCATGGAACGAGATAGGACCCGGAGGAGATCATACAGGGCGTCCGCCCCATAAGCCATCACAGACTCCAACCTGTCTGCCTGTTGAGCCTCAGAATCCGGGAGATCTTGCGAGGTGAGTAATTGTTGAACCCACCGGAGACCCGCTCTCTGTGCCAGAGCGCTACAGATGGCCGCTCGTACCCCAAGCGCCGAGACCTCAAAGATACGCTTAAGGTAGACTTCCAACTTCCGATCCTGCAGGTCCTTAAGGGCTGTGCCGCCTGTTACCGGAATGGTAGTACTCTTAGTAACTGCCGAAACCGCTGAATCCACTGCCGGGACCTTGAGGAGTTCCAGGAAGTCCACCGGGAGAGGATAAAGCTTCTCCATAGCTCTGCTAACTCTGAGAGAAGCTTCCGGCCTGTCCCATTCACCTGAGATCAATTGTAAGAAACTGGGATGTGTTGGAAAAGCCTTGGCTTGGGGTCTAAGTCCCGCTAAGAGAGGGTCTCCCTTTCTTATCTTGGGATCCGAGGGCGTTGGGTCTGGAGGAGGGTCAATGTCCATCTCCTGAAGAATATGCGGGATGAGACCCTCCAATTCTTCAACCTGGAAGATGCGGAGGACCCTGGGATCATCACCTTCCATTTGGGTCGAGAGAGCGGGATCTCCCCGGAAGGATCCTGAGACGTGTCGCCCTGCGGGAGCACCGGGGGGTTCCGCGGTGGTGCCATGAGAGCCTTAGTCGTAGACTGGGCTAAACTAATGGGCTGTCCGCCCCCCCGTGCTGGAGAGCCCCCCAAAGATATATCTAAAGGGGTAGTTTGGCGGGAGGGGGACCCATGCCCGACCCAAAGCCTGGTTGGAGCTTTGGAGAAAAGCCCGGTGCATTAAAACCACAAACTCAGGTGAAAACGCGGGTAATCCCAGGGGGGGCCTCCTGGGACCTCTCCAGCCGAAGACTTGCCATCCTTATGGGCCAGGGACGGTAAAACCGCTGTTTGCCTCGGAATTAGAATTCCTGTGTCCTCCCCGTCTGAAATGTCAGCGTCTTCCTCTGACAACAAAATGGCCGCCGTTCCTGCGCTCTGCGGGAACGGGGCCTGCCGCTGACTAAAACTAGCGTTGTCTGCCTGGTCTCCTGTGCCTTCTCCCTTCGACGGGCTGACTTCTCCAACGGGGAGACAGTTCGGGCACCTGCCCTCATTAAGGCGGCTTCCCTGACAGCCGCAGACCGCACAGCTGTGCGCTCGCGACATGAAGAAAAAAATTTACCCGCTCTTGGAGAGGCAGGAAACCAACGGCGCGGCAGACGGAGGAAAAAACCCGGCGATTCGCGTCCTCGACGCTCGAATCGCCTACCCTCCCTCCCACCGACCCAAGAAACACGCTGGTGGAAAAGCTCCCAACGGTCTGCGGCCCCGGGGAATGCGCTTCGCGGGACCGCGGGTCGGTACAGTCTCGATAGACTCGGAGGGAGGGGGTGAGAAGAATTAGTCAGGAACCCTGACAAAAATTTCTAAAACGGCAGCGTAGCCCTCCAGTGCCGAAAACGGCAAGAGGGTGAAGAATAAAAATGACCTGTAAGTAAATAAAAACTTACCCACATAGAAGAGAATAAGGAGAGAAAGAAAGACTCAGGATACAGTCAGTCAGCAAGTCCCTCTAACTCCCGGTTTCAGACAAAAATATGAAACCTGAACTCCTGAAATTTAAATTGAATATATATCTTTCTATATATTTTTTTTTTTTTTTTTAATTCTTGATCCCTCAAGTAAGCAGGAAAGGCCTAAAACCTAAATCCTGTGCTGGGGACTAGCTAGTCCCCTGCTCACATCTGCTGGAGTCAGAAAATACTGAGGATAGAGTCACAGGGGATGAGGTCATATAGGACCGCCCCCTGGAGTTTTTGTTCTGACTCCATCTGCTGGACAGGGGACATAACCCACTGTCTGGACTGATCCTGGTACGTACAGGGAAACAAGCTTAACATACACACTTAGTTTATAATTATGAATTGTTACTGTACTATGATGGCACATAACCAATTTGTAATCTATACCACCCATATGTTTCATTGTTGTGCTCTTATGTAAACTATTGTGATGGTTATCTAACTTAACGATGGTATAGAAAAGTTTTTAAATAAATAAAACACCCTTGACGTCAACTTACCCTAAATTTCCATCATGAAAGAATTCCATAAGACATTCCAATAACCAAAGGAGAGATGGGGACTGAGATATCAATACATTATCAACCTGCTGAATATAATAACATTTTACAATTCAAGAGTTTTCATCCTGGACCTTTTAAATGTGGCTTACTAATCAATGATTTAGTATGAGGCGCCTGTGTTCAGATCTAGATGAGTTTAAATGTCAGGCTAAGATTCTAGAGGGACTTATCATTGCTCATGCCTATCCTATTAAAGCAATTAAATCGATATACAAAAGAGCCATATGCATGGACAGGAAAATTTGTTTTAATATAAATCATCCAAATAAATAAATAAAGTGGCACATAAGCAAGTGTGTATTTTACGGTATACTAATAAGGCACAGAAAATGGCTGCTATTATTAAAAACATTGCTTGCATTGTCAAAATATGCCAATGTTTGCTGACTAGCTACCAAAATCTTTTTCTAGGGGTCAAAATATATTCGACACAGTATTCAAGCAGTTTTGTCTCTCATTCACCAAGAAGGGTTGCCAGTAGCGAAGGGACACATTGCATGTGGATCATATGATCTTTGTCAATATATGATGCTTACCGAGTGAGACGTAATTTTAGGACAGACTGCTCATCACAGTTTGTGATTTATGTCTTCCAATGTTCATGTCCATTGATCTATGTAAGTTGCACCAGAAGGGCTATTCGCACAAGATTAATCGAACACAGAAGTTGTGTGATCCCTAAGATACAGGCTCCAACAGTCAATCACTGCTTGACAGCTCAACACTCTTTTCATCAGCTGAGATGGACTATTATTGACCACATTCAGGTTTCATAGAGAGGAGAAGATTGGAATGCATTGCTCAATAAATTAAAGCAGTTTTGGATATATACTTTACAAAATGTGGTGCCTTATGGTTTGAATGATGAAATAGAATGGCAGAATATGTGCTGATAGCAACTTTATCTAATATCACTGCAGAATATCACAGTGTTGCACCAATGAAAAATTCACTCAGGCAAATATTCTGTTTGGTTCAGTTTTCCTATCTAGAAGAATATAAAATTGTATTTTTTTGTTTCCACTATAGGTAATGTCCATCAGAGTAGTAATGCCCAATCCCAGAAGAAGAATGATATTTGAAACACAACATCAGTGCTGAGTCTGCCATCACTTGGGCTTTAATTTTTGCCATTGGATAAGTGCTTTTCCACATACCAATAAGAGTGGTACACAAAAAGATAAATAGATAATAAAATATATGAATCACTACATATTTTAAAATGTATGATAAAATATTACACATTTAATATCAATAACAACATATTTATAATAAAATCAAACATAAAATTAGCAAAATGATGAAACCAATACACCCAACATGGCCAATTTTTGATAAGATGTCTGTTTCAGGAGTGATTATATAATCGATCATCTTTATTCCCTATCAAGAAACCATAAAAATCTATCAACAAAGTAGTAACATTTTTAATAAACAATAATAAAAAATACTCAAAACAGAAGAAATAATCACTAGGACAAAAATTAAATTAATATAAATTTTAAAATATTTCAAATTAAAAATGGTAATATATAACAAATGATGCATAATAATGTGAAAAGATAAGTAATTTAAAACAAAAATAAATAAATAAGAAATAAAGCATACCTCCTAACAAGTAGATTTTAAAAGCATTGCTCGTGCAAAAATGGCCCCATACATGTGTATGTGGGCCGGGATGTATGACATGCATACATACCTGTGCGCACATCAAGAATAAGGAGGCAGAAAAGGGGCAGGCATGGGGCCAAGACTTATGCACGTAACCCCCAAATTTTGCAAGGCTGACCATGGCAATGCATGCCTTGTTACCTGCGTAACTTTACTACTGGTCCTGATAAAGTGCAAGTCTGGACATTCTGGGCCAGAAGGATCCTGAATACCAGAGAGAGAGAGAAAGACTCTTTATAGGGCTCAGTCTGATACTCTATATATGGACCATTGTAAGGGGGCATTTTGATTCGGTCATGGACATGCGTGTCTCCTGGTACGTGCACAAATGCAAAAGACTAAAATGGGTGGGGCGTAGGCGGAGTCTGGAAAGGACATTGGCAGTTTGAATCCCTAAGTAAAAATGTGTGTGCTAAAAAGTCATGGGATAGGAGGTGATGTCTTTTTGTGGATACAAACTGGTTAAAAGACAGGAAACAGGATTAAATGCCCAATTTTCTCAATGAAAAAGGGTAAACAGTGGAGTGCCTCAGGGATCTGTACTTGGACTGGTACTTTTCAATATATTTATAGATGATCTGGAAAGTAATACGACGTGTGAGGTAATCAAATTTGCAGATGATACAAAATTATTCAGAGTAGTTAAATCACAAGCAGATTGTAATAAATTGCAGGAGGACCTTGCAAGACTGGAAGATTGGGCATCCAAATGGCAGATGAAATTTAATGTGGACAAGCACAAGGTATTGCATATAGGGAAAAATAACCCATGCTGTAGTTACACGATGTTAGATTCCATATTAGGAGCTACCACCCAGGAAAAAGATCTAGGCATCATAGTGGATAATACATTGAAATTGTCTGCTCAGTGTGCTGCAGCAGTCAAAAAAGCAAACAGAATGTTAGGAATTATTAGGAAGGGAATGGTGAATAAAACGGAAAATGTCATAATGCCTCTCTATCGCTCCATGGTGAGACCACACCTTGAATACTGTGTAAAATTCTGGTCGCCGCATCTCAAAAATATATAGTCACACTGGAGAAGGTATAGAGAAGGGCAACCAAAATGATAAAGGGGATGGAACAGCTTTCCTATGAGGAAAGGCTAAATAGGTTATGGTTGTTCAGCTTGGAGAAGAGATGGCTGAGGGGGGATACAATAGAGGTCTTTAAAATCATGAGAGATCTAGAATGGGTAAATGTGAATCAGTTATTTACTCTTTCAGATAATAGAAGGAGTAGGGGGTACTCCATGAAGTTAGCAAGTAGCTCATTTAAGACTAATCAGAGAAAATTCTTTTTTCACTCAATGCACAACTAAGCTCCGGAATTTGTTGCCATAGGATGTGGTTAGTGCAGTTAGTGTAGCTGGGTTTAAAAAAGGGTTGGATAAGTTCTTGAAGACGTCCATTAACTGCTATTAATCAAGTTGACTTAGGGAATAGCCACTGCTATTACTGGCATCAGTAGCATGGGATCTACTTAGTGTTTGGATACTTGCCAGGTACTTGTAGCCTGGATTGGCCACTGTTGGAAACAGGATGCTGGGCTTGATGGACCCTTGGTCTGACCCAGTATGGCAATTTCTTATGCTCTTATGCCTCTTTTAGTCTCACTATCATGCAAAAAACATAATGCCAGCCACATGTACTTGATGTTATCTTTATTTGACTACTGTTTTTCAAATACAGTCTACTGCTCCATTGTCAAGAGGAATCCTAAGTAGGCATATTTGTTTTCTGTTACACACTGACCCAGACAGAGGAGCAGTGAGTGAAAGAAAGATGATAAGAGAGGAGGGCAACAGCAAATACTCTACTGGCCTCCCTTTCCTGAAAGGGAATGGGGTAGGTGATGCCTAACAAGCAAAGTAGCGTTGCATAAGGTTTTGCCGAAGTTGGCTACCACTCAGCATGGTGTCCTCGGCTTGTGCGGGTGTACACGGGAGATCCAGGAGTAGATCCGGAAATATCTCCATTGGTAGTCCATGGCATAGAGCAAGATTATGGAAGACACAGCAGAGCAGCACTATATCTCCTACTTTGGGTGGGGCATACATTAAAGCTCCACCCATTTTGTCCAAACAGCAAAATCTACTTTTGAGAACTCTGAAGGTGCGTTCTATGATACAGCAGGTAGAACATAAGGTCTCACTGTACTTCGCCTCCGCTAGCGTGTTGGGAATGGCAACGGGGGTGAGAAGCCAGGTCCTGCAACCATACCCAGAATCTCCTGCGGCAAAGACAGATTTAGGGCATCAATCACAGCACAGTCACTTGCAGATCTGGCTGGCAAACCGCAACATGCTATAAGACAGTAAAAGCTAGCCTGTAGCTTAGCCTGAGCCTTAAAAGCCCATTTCTGTACCCTACGTGCATGCCACATTGTTCTGGGACAGTATATGTCCAGGATAGCAGTAGCCAAATGTAGTTCAGATCTTCCGGACTACTAAATCGCATCTGGGGATTCCAACAAATGTGTGCCAGGTCCTTACAACCAAGCTAAGGCTACTCATTCATAGCAGCCAATCAACCTTGAACAATAGATAAGAGCTGCCACACCTGCTCTGCAGTATGTCCTCCAGAGATACTAATTTGTGAGCCTTGACACAGGGAATAGGCGCAGGCCATTTCTTCTGGTTTAGCTGTGTGATTGTCTAGACAAACTGCGTCCAACATCCTGGCTGACCCATCACTAACAGGCCACACGTGATTTGGCAGTACCAGTCGTGTGGACACTTCAAGCTTGTGATTAACTAGTTAGATTTCAACTGTTCCAAACGGGAGGGTATGAACAGGTCACTTTTGAAAGTGAACACGTAGAAAATATATAGTACCCAGCTTTGTGGCAAGTGCATTGTTTACCCTCTCAAGTTTAGCAGGCTTCTGAAGCATGAGGAGAAAAAGGCAGGCCCTGGGACAATGGCCTGCAGACTTTAGTGTACAAGCCACTTGTCATATCAGCGATGCTGTTACATCCCCCACAGCCCCCCCTACCCCCCTCGGCCCATGTCCGTGCCATTTGCCACAAACACATAGCCAGAGAAGGAATACAGAAGAAGCATCTCTCTTACCTATGAACCAACCATCACCATAGAGAACATCCTCAAAATTTTCACACAGGCCTGACTGCTTAAGTATAAAGGAATCGTGCACGGTTCCCAGGTACCTGGCCACTACGTCGAGGATGCTCATTCGAGCATCACAGACCACTTACATGTTGATGGAGTGGAAGAGCTTTCTGTTGTGGAAGATCTTCTCCCTTTCATGGGGTGGGATGATGGCTAAGTGAGTGCAGTCGATAGTTCCCAGAACATTGTGAAAGTTTGCAAAGGCATAAAAGCCTCTGTTTAAGTCCATCAAGTCCTGTCTGTCCCAAAAAATGCTATGTAGTGATTAATGCGGTCAGAGACAGCTGTTATGACCTGGTCCAGTCGGCGGGAAAACATAGTTTGGGACATTCCCCCCACGATACCTACTGTCTTTTGGAAGGAGCCATTTGCCATGAAATGCAGGGTAGCCAATAGTTTTGTGAGGCTCAGCACAGCGTGGGGCCTTTCTGTGACCGGATCCCGATCCCCTCGGATTTCCTCATATAATTCCAGGATAGTCCAAGAGCTGAGGCGATACCTGCTAACCACATAATTCTCTGGCATGCCCAGCAATGAGGCTTGGGGAGCCCTCAACCTCTTAGGGAGAAGACCTCAATCTACAAAGGGCTGCACCCATAGTCTCTTTAATCAACTGAGCTATTTAGGCTTTCAAAACCGTGTCACCCCTCCTGGGATCACTGAAAAGAACTGTGATAACGTGCAAGTAGTTTTTGCCTTTATAAGGGTGGACGAGGACAGAATAGTCTGGACGCTGGCTGTTTCTCCACAGAATCAGCTTTATTATTTATAGCATAACCAAAACAGGTAGAAGGTCTGCTTACCTCAGCAGTTCTTTAAATCTAAAGTTACAGCAATAGGTCAGTCTTGTAGAAGCTGCCTTCTCCTTGTCCCCAGGGCCTGCCTGTTCCCTCCTGAGTTTACTCTCTTATTCCCCTAAGGGAAATGTCCTAGGACCAGAATTCCCTTCTGGGCCGTGGATCAGGCTAAATGCTGGTCCTGGTCTTTTCAGGAGGTCCTAATACACACGCCTTTACAAGGACAAAAAGATGATCTGACTTCCTGAAATTATTAGTCACCTTCAAAAATCCAGAGTAAAATACTTTTGACATCCAGATAATTCCTTTTGGAAGGTGGGCAAACTACTTAATTGAGAGGAAAAACTGAAACCACTTTGAGAAGGAAGGAAGGCACCACTAGGATATACACTGCCTCAATCCAAAGAACTCAAGAAAGATTTCCTACATGTCAACGCTTGCACTCTGAAATACATTTGGCAGAACAAATTGCCACCAAAAATACTGACTTAAGAGAGAGATGCTTGTTAAGGTCTTCCTCATTGGCTCAAACAGCTACTGGTTCAGGACCTCAAGACCTCAAATTCAGATCGCAGGCAGGAATTGTTGTGGTTGAATAAACACTTAGAGCCAGCAGCTTGTGGAGACAATTTGTTTTTAATTTACATTCCAAACAAAAAGATTAGTTGCCCTTATGATATCTCCTTTTGGGCAAAACTAAAAGGGCAACTAATCTTTTTTGTCAAGAATGTAAATAAAGGAAAAAGAGACAAGGTTTTCTAAAGAACTAGCTGAACAGTAAGGGAGTAAAGGAGTGCTCATAAAGTACAAAAGATCATGGAAAGAGAAAGACAGGTGACAATATTTGGAAAATTTAAGCAAAGCTGGAAAAGTAGTCTGGAATGTGAAAATTCAAATAGAAGAAAAAATAGCAAATACAGTAAAACAGGGGGACAAGACTCTTTATTAGATATGTTAGTGACAGAAGGAAGTGCAAATGTGGCACTGTGAGAATCTGAGGTGAAGGGGAGGAATATGTAGAGGCTGATGAGGAAAAAGCAAAATTGCTTAACAAATATTTCTGTTTGGTGTTCACTATGGAAAGGCCTGGAGCAGGACCAAATAAAACAAACACAAATAAGACTGGAAGTGAGGTAAGCTTCAATCGATTTTCAGAACAGCATGTTCATGAGCAGCTAACCAAACTTAAGGTAGATAAGGCGATGGGATCAGATGGAATACATCCAAGGGTACTAAGGATACTTCGAGATGTCCTGGCAGCTCCGCTGGTGACCTTTTCAATGCTTCTTTAGAGTTTGGAGTAGGTCCGGAGGACTGGACAAGGGCAGATGTGGTTCCTATTCATAAAAATGAAAGTATGGAAGAGGCTGGGAACAATAGGCCAGTCAGTCTGACCTCTGTGGTGAGCAAACTCATAGAATTGCTGCTAAACCAGAGGATGGTGCAATTTTTGGAATCCAATGGATTGCAAGATCCAAGGCAGAATGGTTTTACCAGAGATAAATTGTGTCAGACAAATCTGATCAATTTCTTTGATTGGGTGACCAGAGAGATGAATCAAGGGAGAGCACTACACGTAGTGTGGATTTCAGCAAGGCCTTTGATATGGTTCAGCACTGAAGACTTATAAATAAATTGTGAGCCCTCAGTATGGATCCTAGAGTGATTGACTGAGTTAGAAATTGGCTGAGTGGAAGGCGACAAAGGGTAATGGTAAATGAAGTTTTCTCTGAGGAGGGGGTGGAAGGGAAATAGAACCAAAAAATGTATTTAAAGGGACAAGAGTAACAGAAAAGTATGAAAAAAAAAGTGTGAAAGCTTGCTGGGCAGACTGGATGGACCATTTGGTCTTCTTCTGCCGTCATTTCTATGTTTCTATGTAGTGTGTCTCAGAGCTTTTCAACATTTTTGTGAACTACGTAATGGGAGAGTTTTTGGGAAAGGTTTGTTTTTTTGCCAATGACACTAAAATCTGTAACAGGATGGACAATCAGGAAGGAGTGGAAAACATAAGGAGGGATCTAGCAAAGCTCGAGAAATGGTCTATAGTCTGGCTAAGATTTAAAGCTAAAAAATGCAGAGTAATGCATTTAGGATGCAAAAACCCAAGGGAAAGGTACAGTATTGGAGGTGAAATTCTTCTAAGCACAACAGAAGAGAGGATCTGGGGATAATTGTATCTCATGATCTTAAAGTGGCCAAAAAAGTGGATAAAGCGATGGTAAAAGCCAGAAAGATGCTTGGCTGCATAGGGAGAGGAATGGTCAGCAGACAAAGAGAGGTCATATTGCCCTTGTATAGGTCCCTGGTGAGACCTCACTTGGAATACTGTAGACCTTCAAAAGGATATAAACAGGATGGAGTAGGTCCAGAGGGTGGGTACTAAAATGGTCAGTGGTCTTCGTTCTAAAGCTTATGAGGATAGACTTAACAAGGAAAGGGGAGATATGATAAGAGACATTCAAATATCTGAAAGGTTTCCATGCACAGAACATGAACTTTTTTCAATGGAAAGGAGGTTCTAGAATGAGGGGGTGCTGGGAAGAGGGTAAAAGAAGATAGACTCAGGAGTAATCTTAGGAAATATTTCTTTACAGAGAGTGTGGTGAAAGTGTGGAACAGCCTCCCAGTGGAAGTTGTGGAGACAAAAAGAGTATCTGAATTCAAGAAAGCATGGGATAAATACAGGTGATCTCTAAGGAAGTGATGAGAATTATAATGCTAAATTAGTTGGACGGATAGGCAGACTGGATGGGCCATACAGTCTTTTTCTGCCATCATGTTTCTATGTTTGTACATATCTTACTGAGAAAGCAATATTAGCTCACCATACAGTAGAACAGGATCAGTTCTCTCAAAGATCATTCACTGATACAAGGAATTATATAGAGTTCACATCTCTAATTTCTACACCAATGACTACATTTGTTTGTTTTCATAACATTGTTCTAATTGGTAGACATTAACATAACATCCTTTTAATAGGATGGCATTACAATTCTCATGTATATTTTAATAAGACTGAGATTCTTGTAAGTCAAGTGATTTCTTGTAAATTGAGCCCAGAGGAGAGAAATGAAACTTAAGACCAAGTTCATAACTTTTTGACCTTTGACCTACATGATAACATTTCAGCTTGTCAGCAACCTTCAATGATTCTAGTTTATTCAGTGTACATTCACAGTGCTGTAATAATAGCGTCATGGGAAAAACATTTTCAAAGCACCCTAACAGAACAAGCTCTCTTACTAGAGGGTGAATATGTTAACGCCTTGAAGGAACCGTAAAACATCTGGATAGGCAGACAAGGATTTGCCCCCACAAACATCTTCTGAAACAGGTTACTTGCACCTTCAGAAAATTGAGGACTATGCCGTTATTCAAACCCTACTGCAGAAAGTCCAAAATGGACGGAATCAAGGCTCGCTTGGGTTGCATTCCTCTGCCTAAACACCAGTCCTCAAAATAATCCTCCAGGACTCTTACATATGTCAATGACTTAGACACTTTCCTACCATGTGCAGAGATCAACAGTATGGCTAGATCAATTCTCAGGGAAGGCTGGAATATCCTATACTGAGCGGCCATGGTTACAACCCTCATATCAGGCTTATAAGAAGATTGAAGTAACCTTCATAGACCTGCATAGGGTGACTTCTAGTGCCTGATTCAGGGCCAATGATTGTAAGGTTCCAGAAAGAGCCCTGGTGCCTGTGGCCCAGGATAGTCACTGCAATGACAGAACTAAACAAGTTAGGAGGTAAAAATTTCTAGGTGGTTGCAAATAAAGGCTCAGTGCGCCAGTTTCTAGCCCTGATTCTGATTCAGCTGGAAACACAAAGAAACATGAAGAAATTGCCGTGTCAAAAAAAAAAAAAAGAATTAAAAGAAATATGCTAGAAAGATATTTTTTCTTAAAATGTGTCCAATGCTAACGTTATAGGATTTTTTGTTTTTAAAAAATCCATTTTTTTTTAGCAATTTGTTACAATTGCATATTGACATCAAGAAGCTGTGCTGCTTTATAAATTATAAATAGTGATTATATGGCCAAAAGGACCCAATTAAAATGTTTCATAGAAGAAAGAGTGAAAGCAAGTTGGCTTACCATAAACAGTGTTTTCCGTAGATTGCATGATGAATTAGCCATTACATGTGGGTGACATCATCCGTCGACATTGAACAGAATTATCTCTCAAAGCTGTAGAGCTTTGAGCTCTACTAAGCATATGCAGAGGTCCCCGCATGGGCATTGCCTTGTAAGCCACTTCAGTCTATATCAGAGCGAATTCTACCTATGTTGTTGACTCTCTAAGGAGGCGGGCAGGCATTCCATGGCTAATTCATTCTGCTATCTATGGAAAACACATGTACAGTATGCAAACTTACTATTTTCATCAATAAGCAAGCTGAATTAGCCATTACATGTGAGAAGTCCCAAGTCAAGAGTTGCAGCAAAGCATTTACTTAGTTAGCAACCCAGCTTCCATCGTGGAAGGTAGATTATAGCAAGAACAGATTTCGCAAAACTGCTTGTCCAAATTTGTTGTCAGTCGTTCAGAGGTTATCAAGACAGTAATATGATTAAAATGGGCCACCGACAAACAGCCACATCAAAGGGTCATGTCCCTTTGCCTGTCCTTTCTCCTGGACTAATGTCTGAATTTATTCTAGGATTGCTTAGTTTGATAAATATGGCTATGTCAGAACAAGGTATTTTGGTAATGGTGGAGAGGGGACAATATAATCCTTTGGGGAATCATGGTATTAATCATTTTGTGGATAGACCTAGGTTTTTATTGTACCTAAGTGAATGCCTTTGTTGCCAACAAAAATATTGGGATATGAACGGATGTAGATGTATATATATAAAGAGAGAGAGAGAGAGAGAGAGAGAGATTACATTAATATATGTTCCATCAAAATTAAGACAGACATAGTACATCAATCACTGATGGATAATCAATGTGATTGTTTTCCTTGTTTCAGAAACATGGCACGAAGACACATATATTCCTCTTTTACAGCTTTATTGGCCAAGTGACTACAAGATTCTACTCAAATGTAGGCCAGATAGGAAAGGTGGTGGAGTGGTGATGTTTTATAAATCTGACCTGCATTCTGTTGCGCTCGGGGGTGGACCCTTGTCCTGGGGCAGAGATGTAATGCTTCCTGAAAGGGAACAGGAGGTAACTGCCCTCAGGGGGCGGAGCACTGGAGGAGACAGAGGCTAGGAAGAGCTTCACCACTGGAAGCCCGAGGTCCCCCCGGGAGGAGCCCATAGGGACCCGGGCCGCTTGGACTTAGGTGGGCCTCGCAGGGTCTCCTAAGAGAATGAAAGTCCGGCGTGCCCACGGAGACAGGGGGAGAGAGATCGGGTTCAAAGGTGGCTGCTGGATGGGGCAAGGAGAACCAGATCAGAGTTGATGATGACAAGGCGAGGAAGAGCCAGAATTTGGAGACAAGGTCAGGCAGGCAAAGGTCAAGATCCAGAGGTCAGTCCGAGGAATGGTCAGCAAAGCAGGGGTCAGTTACCGGAGTTCAGACGAGGTCAAAGGCAGGCTGAGGTCTTGAGGCAGGCGGCAGGCAGGTCAGGAACAAGCTATTGTCTTTGAGGCAGGTGGCAGGCAGGCAAGTCAAGAGCAAGCTGAGGTCAGGACCAGTAAGACAGTCCGAGGGTACTACCTGGGTAGACTGACAGACGAACACAGGAACAAGCAGGACACAGGAACAAGTCAGGAACAGAACTGGGTCAGAAGGATCCTGGAGCGAGACTAGGAACAAGCAGGAATAGGTACAAGCACAGAGGCAATCTTAGAACAAACCGACCCGATTGCCAAGGCAAGGAAGCAGAGTCAGGAACTTCCTTATATCGAGGGATCAATTAGGACGCGCCACGGAGCTAGGACCCGCCCTTGGCCCTACATGAGTACGGGCAGTCTGCGCACGCGTATGAGCGTGGCTAACATGGCCGAGGACGCCAAGCCTCGGCGTGAGGCCTGGCGCGCAGTGGAAGGCCCGGCGACCGCCGCCGTGGGACACCAGGACCTGGCAGGACTGACAACTACCTCGAGGGAGGTCATCCCGGGACCCGCTATGGAACCATGAAGGTGAGCAGGTCCTTGAGCGGGATGGCCGTGGGCGGGGCACGTAACACATTGGGGAAAGGGTTATTTTATGGTTTGAATCTTTTACATTCTTATCAGCATCAGGTAACTATTGAATCTACAAAATCATAATGGTTTAAAACCCCAGTGGCGGAACCTCAAGGTTCATTCCTTTCTCCTATCCTTTTTAATATTTTTCTTAGCTCATTATGTGTTTTACTGGATTCTTTCAAAATATTTTTAAATGCTATGCTGACAATGTACAATTGTATTTTCAAGTCAGTGGAGATGCAGTACATCCCTATTACAGATTTCGGAATCTCTTTTAGCTGTGAAAAACTGGATGGATCTTAATGCGATGATTTTACATTTTTCTATCACTAAGGCATTATGGGTGTCAAGAAAATCAAGACTGGATCCTCTGAACAATGTGGTAATAAATGGGGAAAGATTTTTATTTGTGGAGCAAGTTAGAAACTTAGGGGTCTTTTTTGACAGTTCATTGAAATCTATACTCTCGAAGGGCTACTTTAAATTAAAAATGCTTCATCATTTGCGATGGTTTTTAGATCCACCTGATTTTAGAGCTATAGTGCAAGCTTTTATTTTGACTAAGTAGACTATTCTATATATATTGGTTTGCCAAAAAATCATTTGCAAATTATTGCAAAATTCTGTTTGATAGTATAAGAACAGCTCATTTTGAACATATTATTCCCCAGTTAAAATGTTTACATTGGTTGGCAATTGCTAAGAGATTGAAATTTAAGGTTTTGGTTTTATTATTTAAAGCATTAGAACTCAATAGTTTGCAGTATTTAAAGAATTTGTTTAGGTCTTGTGGTCTGTCCAGAAATTTACATTCCTCAGATCAGTGTTTACTAGAAATACCATCAGTGGATAGGGCTTGGTTACAGGATAAGTGAGCCTTATCCACTGTGGGAGCAAAATTATGGATGACTTATCCATAAAGTTAAGGCAACTGCAGGATATAAAATTGTTTAGAAAAATGCTTAAGGTTTGCCTTTTTAGGGAGATTTTTGGGCAGGTGCAATAAATAGATAGCATTTTAACATGCTTTTATGTGGTGAAGTGTTGTTTTGTAAAGTATGTATTTCAGTTATGTCTGATGTTTGATAGTTTTAATGTTAATTTTGTGCTCCGCTTAGCATGATAATTTTATTAGTATAAACAGACAATAAATATTGCAAAGAAAAGAAAAAAAAAAAGAATAAACTGAGGATCAAGTTGCAGCTTTGCAGATATCCTTGATGGGTACTTCTCGAAGATGAGTAAGAGAAGGAACCAAGGCTCTCACCTGACGGCCTTCACAGAGTCTGTGACTTGCAGTCCTGCTAAGGTGTAGCAGAAGCAAATACTCTCGGCCAGCCAGTTAAAAAAAGAACGTTTAGTAAATTCTACCCCTAGCCTGTTGGGGGTCGTATGAGGCAAACAGGAGATTTGACAATGTGGCTGAATTTGCTACTTGTAATTGGCTAAGGCCTTTTTGCAGTCTACAGTATGGAGGGCTCTTTCACCTTCATGCACAGGGGGCCTTGGAAGAAAGGCAAGTAGTATGAATGATATTGAAAACTGAGACTATGTTTAGCAGAAACTTCAGCTGGGTTCGGAGAACTACATGTATAGAGGATAGTGGACAAGAGCCTGAAGTTCGCTGACTCTTCTAGCTGAACTCATTGCAAAGAGGAACATCACTTTCCACATCAAGTATTTTAACGAAGCTGATTCTAATGGCTCAAAAGAGAGGCTTCAATAATTGGGAAAGGACCACATTCAGATTCCATGGAACAGGTGTTTTTTGTACTGGGGGTTGACATGCCATAGACCCTTCATGAAATGAGACATCAGCGGATAAGTAGAGATCGGTAAGACACTACAGCTCTGAGATGCACTTGCATCAAAGAAGTGGCGAGACCTACATTGAAAAGGTGGAGCAAGTATTTCAGCAAATGTTTGGGTTCACAAGAAAATGTGTCCAAAGGGTTTTGTTGACACATTTGGAGTACCTACTCCATCTAAAGGCATAATTTCTTGTAGTTGAAGGCTTTTCAGATGAGACTAGTATGTCCACAATCTCTGTAGGTAAGTGAAGATCTGCAAGCACTGAGCACTCAACATCCAAGCTGTGAGGTTGAGGGCTGAAAGGTTTTGGTTATTACAATGCCCTGTCTTCCTGAATTAACAGCACAGGATCTGTTCGAAGATATCTGGGAGGCCTGCTAGAAAGTTGTACAAAATATGCATACCAGATCTGCTGAGCCAAAGAACAGTTAGGAGGATCAGCTGATATGGTCCTGAAAAAAACCTTTGCACTATTCTGGCAATGAGCAGTAACAGAGGGAAAGTATATATAAGGCTTTGTCCCCAAATCAAGGAGTAAAGCTTCTTGAGCTAATCTGTGATTGCTTGGCAGAATCGAGCAAACTTGATTTAGTTTTCTGTTCTGTTATGATGCATATAGGTCCACAGATGGCAGCCCCCATAAACTGAACAGTTTGTTGGCCACACACAATTAAGCTCTGGAATTTGTTGCCAGAAGATGTGGTTAGTGCAGTTAGTGTAGCAGGGTTTAAAAAAGATTTGGATATGTTCATGGAGGAGAAGTCCGTTAACTTGATTAATAGCAGTTATCTTAGAGAATACCCACTGCTATTACTGGCATCAGTAGCATGGGATCTACTTAGTGTTTGGGTTCTTGCCAGGTACTTGTAGCCTGGATTGGCCACTGTTGGAAACGGGATGTTGGGCTTGATGGACCCGTGGTCTGACCCAATATGGCAATTTCTTATGTTCTTATGTACCAATTGCTGCAGAATCCATGCATGTGGTTGAAAAACTCTGCTGAGTCAATCTGCCATCATGTTGGAGATGCCTGGCAAATAGATGGCCTATAGAACAGCTCGATTCCTTTTTGCCCAATTCCAGATTTTTAGAGCTTCCTGGAAGACTGGCCATGATCTCGTTCCTCCTTGCTTGTTGACATAAAACATGGCAACTTGGTTGTCGTTTTGAATCTGGATGCTCTTTCCCTGAAGGAGATGCATGAATACTGAGAGTGTGCCCGATTGCTCTCAACTCCACTAGATTAATTTGACAATGGCTCTCGTTAAGAGACTAGATGCCCTGTGTTCAAATGGTCCCAGTGTGGACTCTCCACCCTTTGATAGAAGCATCCATCGCCAATAGCACTTGATGGAGAAGTGAGCAAAGAGAGGCTCCTTCTTGGAGAATTCAGACACAGCCACCACTGCAGCTCCCATTTCATTGTCGATGTTATTTGTACTGGAAACAAAAGCAATTGAGTTAGTTGATCCCACTGGGAATGTATGCCCTACTGGAGCTAGCGGATATAAAGATGGGTCAGCAGAACCACATGGGCAGCCACTGCCATATCACCAAGGACCAAGAGGAGCCTTCTGGCTGTTGAATGTGGAGAGGACAGTAGCTTGCAAATGAGCAATGTCATGGTGGTTTCTTGGTTGGGAGGCAACCATGCTCTTTCCTGCAGCAAGTCTATGAGTGGGCTTGACTTCTCGAAGTTGACTAGAAAACCTAAGCAGTGGAGAAGACATATCATTGTGCACAGGGAGTGAAGCACTTCCTCTCGTGATTTCACTTTGATTAGCCAACTGCCCAGGTATAGAAAGACTTGTATTCCCTAGCGACACAGATGAGCCGCCACTACCATAAGGTATTTTATAAAGACTCTTGGGGTTAATGACAGGCCCAAAGGGTGTACTTTATAATGGTAATGCAAAGAAGCAACCTGGAAGTGTGGTTAGCACCAGTGAAAAGGGTGGATAGGATGTGAACATATGCATTCTTTAAATCCAGTGCACACATACATTTGTAATGTAAGAGAGAATCATGCTGATGAACTTCATTATGTATTTCTCCCAGATTATGTTTGTTCAGACATCTCAAAACCAGAATGGGCCGCAGTCTCTCTGTTTTCTTGAGATAAAGAAATATTGGCCTAGAAATAGAGCTAATCTCAACATCTCAACATATGCTATATTGCTTGTTGTTGAAGAAGCAACTAAACCTCTTGATGAAGTTGATGAGACAGATCCAGATGGAACACTGAACAATGTGTAAGGGATGGTGGTCAGGAGAAATGCAGCTGATACCTAGACTGCACAATTTGGAGGACCCAGGGGTTGTGGGGAAATAATGCTACACCTCCACGAAATGTTGGATTCTTTCCATTACTGGAAGAGAGGGGAACAAATTGTTTGGAGGGATCAAAAACTAGACCCTAGTTTGGATTGGGCCTGGTTTGTGGTTTTTAGCTGACAGCATTCTCTTTGTCGAGGCATGGCCAGACGTGGCTGTTGACACTGGGCCAGAAGGGGTGGCAGACAGTACTGTTGAAAAGACCAGTAAGGCTGCCTCTGGAAATATTATCATTTGTATGGGTAGAAGTGATATCTCAACATGGAGGACTATTCAGGAGCCACTGAAAGAGATATCACTGCCACAATCTGGTCCTTTATCTGGGCGATTGTCTCCTGGAGCTTTTCACTGAAAAGATTGTCCTCCAAGCAGGGAAAGTCCGCCAGCTTGTCGTCAATATCTTTGCAGATGCTGCTTACTCAAAACCATGCCATGCATCTAACTCCAATAGAAGCTGAGGAAGTACATGAAATAGAATCAAAGTATTCATAGATGGATTGGAGTAGGTGGTGGATGCCCTCCTCCACAACCAGAAGTGGTTGGGGATAGTAGTTGCCTTGCAGTGGAAATATACTGCATCATGTAGAATTGGTGGATAGATATGCAAGGAGAGAGCATTGTGGTTTGAAAACCTTTCTTGCCAAAGTTATTTAGAAGTTTGTGGTCCTTTCCTAGAGGAGCATGTGAGTAAATTCATGTTTTCTTCATCTTTTTCATAACAGACTCAACCACTACGATTGGTGAGGCAGTTGAATAACACCAAAACCCAGTGCTTGCTGAACTCTGCATTTGAGATCCAGCTTTCTAGCCGTAGGAGTGCCTGAAATGGGGGTTTCTCCCATTCTCATGTGCAGAGTGTTGAGGATATTGCAAACTGGAAGGGCTGCTGGTTCAGCTTGAGTATCCAGTATCTGAAGAAGACCAAGGAGCTCAGAACGGGGGGGCTTTGTCTCTGCAGATATGGATGCCCAGTGTTGCACACATCTTTTCCACAAACTTAGAATATGTGAGATCTTCTGGGGGCGAGGTGTGATCCAGAGGATCTGTCAGTGGGTCAGAGGGTATGCCAGTAGAGTCTTCATCTGAACCTAAGGGCACTGGCTCACTTATCCAGGACTCCAATGCTGAAGAGAGTGAACCAACTTGGTTGACTCCAAGGAAGAGTGGCCTGGTCTATCACCTCTGACCTACTGGATTCTGCTGCAATAGACAATGAAGAACTCCTAATCAAGAGTTCCAATGAGTTCATCCTTAGAGACGAAATCAGGACTCCGGTCTGAGGTATCACCGTAGTGGTAGTGGAAAGAAGAGGCTGGAACATTCCTTCCATCTGTTGTTATAGTGAATCTGCATTTCCAAAAACCATTTGACAAAAGTACCTCACGAGAGACCTATTAGGAAATTAAAAAGTCATAGGATGGAAGCAATATCCTATTGTGGATTGCGAACTGGTTAAAAGACAGAAAACAGAGAGTAGGGCTAAATGGTAAATTTTCACAATTGAGAAGGGTGAATAGTGGAGGGCCCCAGGAATCTGTTCTGGGACAACTGCTTTTTACTATATTTATAAATGACCTGGAAAAAGGAACAACGAGTGAAGTGATCAAATCTGCCATTGTCAAAAAATTATTCAAATTTGTTAAATCACAAGAGGACCTAGCAAAATTGGGAGACTGGGCATGCAAATAGCAAATGAAATATAATGTTGACAATTGCAAAGTGAAACACTTAGGGAATAATAACCCAATTTAAGCTACAATACAAGGTTCCATATTAGGAGTCACCATTCAGGAAAAGGATCCAGGTGTCATCATTGAAAATAAACAATGAAATCTTCTGCTCAGTGTGCAGCAGCAGCCAAGAAAGCAAACAGAATCCTAGGAATTATTAAGAAAGGAATGGAGAATAAAACAGAGAATATCATAATGCCCCTGTATCGTTCCATGGTGTGACCTCATCTTGAGTATTGTGTTCATTTCTGGTCACCACAGCTCAAAAAATATATAGCAGAATTAGAAATGGTACAGAGAAGAGAAACCAGAATAATAAGCAGGATGGAACGATTCCATTCTGAGGAAAGGCTAAAGAGGTTAGGACTCTTCAGCTTGGAGAAGAGATGAGGGAAAATAGTAGCCAGGGGGATTTTTCTCCATACTGGCCCATGGGTAACCAATTACATATACAATATAATTTACATATATATGTACACACCCCTATATTTCGGTATGGTCCTCCCGTATCACAGTACTATTTGCTAACACTCAAAGAATAACAACCCCACCTATGAAAAAGAATACCACAAATATTACACCAGAATCTAAAATATCAATACACCTCCTATCAGGAAAACAGAACAGGCCAAGCTACTACACAGATCCCTACAGAGAAAACACATGCTAAAAGAATGCTTCATCTCAGTCTTTGCATGCAGAACACAAACTCTCACCAAATACAGAATACAAAATGAAGGAGTACAAATGACAAAAACTGAAATGGAAACCCCAAGAAGCCAGACTCCGTGTATTAACAATAGAAAAATAGAACCACCATTCCTCATAAAACAAATAAAATCAAGAAACAAAGCATCAGTTATAATAGTAAAACCATAATAAAAAAATATTTTAAAACTACTGATAAATAGAATTTCTATTAATTAAAATCATATACATTTTTTACAATATCCCAAACACTAATAAAATATTTCAAAACAGTACATATATCAAATAACATTCAATAATTAAAACTAATAAGGATTTTAAAAAGCCCCTGCTGTCCCCTTCTGTGGGAGCTCTTGATTTCCAGTCACCCTGATATTGTCAAGGATTAGGAGGTTATCCTCTCTCTCTCACACATACTCACATGTCCATTCTCTCTCACACATACATACACATTCATGCTCTTATATCCACCATAACCTCTCGCTCTCACTGACAGGCTCTAAGACACTCTCTCCCCCTCCACACACACACAAACTCTTACTCCCTTGGATTTTCTCATACACACTCATGCTCTCACACTCACTGGCTCACACACACACACACACACACACCCCCAGGCAGGCTCCCATTCATTTTCTCACACTCCCTCCCCACCCCCCAGGCATGCACACATTCATTCTCACACACACACCCCCAGGCAGGCACCCATGCATTCACACACACAGACCCCCAGGCAGGCACCCATGCATTCACACACACACACCCCCAGGCAGACTCCCATTCATACACATGCACACACTAAAGGCAGATCCCCCTCTCTTTCTTTTGCCAGCAACCTCAGAACCTCTCTCATTCCTCTGCTGCCACTGTCACTGCTACCGCATGGCTATTGGGGAGGCGCAGATTGCTGCTACTGACACTGAAGCCCATTCTGCTGCCTCCTCTGTGCAGGCCCCGTGAGCTTCCACTTTCTCCATGCTGATCTCGTACATCGTGAGATCTGCATAGAGAAAGTGCTATTCTTGCACATTCCCAAAGATTACATGTGCCAATCACTAAAAAGTAATTTATTTTTTTATTTTACCTTTGCTGGCTGATCTTAGTTTTCAAATTAGTTGGTCACAGGCTTTTTTTTTTCCACCTTCCCTTTCT
The DNA here is from genome assembly GCF_901001135.1 of Rhinatrema bivittatum. Taxonomy (NCBI): domain Eukaryota; kingdom Metazoa; phylum Chordata; class Amphibia; order Gymnophiona; family Rhinatrematidae; genus Rhinatrema; species Rhinatrema bivittatum. The sequence goes on from NC_042618.1 coordinate 17,154,260, forward strand.
TTTTTTTTTTTTTCAATTCCTTTTATATTATCTTTTTTTCTCTCCATCTTCTTCCCTCAAACACACAGTCAGGTTCTCATTCTCACATGCATTTCTCTCTCTCACACACACACAGGCTCTCACTGTCACATGCTCTCTCTCATACAATCATTCATACACACAGTCTCTCACTGGCACATGCTGTCTCTCTCACACACACACACATACAGGCTCTCTCTCACTCCCACGTGCTGTCTTGCTCAAGCACAGGCTCTCCCTGTCACATGCTGTCTCTCTCATACACATAGAGGCTCTTACATGCTGTCTCTGCAAACATTCAGATTCTCACTCCCACACAGTCTCTCAACTCATCTCATGCAAGCACACATACACACTCTACAGACCCTCAGCCTCTCTCTCACCTCTGTGCCTCCTCTTCACGGGTCGCCGCAGGTTGGGCTCTGCAGCGGCCCTGCTACCGGGCCTCTTCCTCTTCTCTGGCCGCAGCGGCCCTGCTACCGGGCCTCTTCCTCTTCTCCGGCCGCTGAGATGATTCGCGGTGGCCCGTAAGCGCAAGTTCTGCTCCTCTTCTGCACGTGCTGATGCTTCTCCTCCTTCCTGCCCACGTGGCTCCAGCAACGTTTACTTCCGGGACCGCGCGGACAGGAAGGAGGAGGAACATCAGCGTGTTTAAACGCGATCTTTTTCTTCGGGCCGTGGTAACATGAGCTCCACCACGGCCCTGCCAATCTGCCTGCTACATGCGTGTCACTGGCGGCCGCATGAGCCTCCCTGCGCCCGGGGGCATTGGCTCCCCTCGGGATACCACTGCTCGCGGCGCCCCCTAATACTTTGGCTGGAAGCCTGGAAACTTTATAATTAAAAAAAAAAAAAAATCACGTGACAGGAGTGACCGGCCCACCGGGGGAAGCCCGATCCCCCGATAGGTCAATCCACCCCTGGAGGGAAGATACGATAGAGATTTATAAAATAATGAGTGGAATGGAACGAGTAAATGTTTACTCTTTCAAAATGAATAAAGACTAGGGGACACACAATGAAGTTATTAGGTGACACATTTAAAAGTAATAAGAGAATATATTTTTTTACTCAACTCTTAATTAAGCTCTGGAATTCATTGCCAGAGGATGTGGTGAAAGCTATTAGTGTAGCTGCATTTCCTGGAGGAAAAGTCCATAAATCATTATTAAAGTGGAGTTGCAGAAATCCACTGCTTATCTCTGGGATAAGCAGCTTGGAGGTTAATATTCAAAGCATGTTCAATGCTATTTAGTTGGATAAATGAGAGTTAATTGGATATGCAGCGGCCACTAAATATGCGCCCATGACAGCAGCCACTGCTTAGCTGTACAAGTCCCTTATACATCTAAAATGTATGCACAAAATAAAGTGGGCGTACATTGAGCGGATTGGGAGCAGAGCGAGTTAGATGTATAACTTATATGCCTAACTACTGATACTCAGAATTAGGTATGTAAGTGTATGTCTAAGTTTAGACATCCCACAGAGCAGGCCTAAGCGTTGACAGGTAGACTTATCCGGCAAAGTGCACACATACATGCATATATTCAGTGGCATCACTGTGCCACTGAATATACATCAAGATTTAGTCAGATAAGTTATAACTGGCTAAGTTACGGCCAGCTTTAAATATTGACCTCTTGAAATCTTGAGATTCTGTTAGGAACTTGTGACCTATATTGGCCAATGTTGGAAACAGGATACTGGGCTTAATGGACCTTTGGTCTGACCCAGTATGGCAAGACTTATGGCTATGGTTATATTTATTTATAACCTACCTATGTGAAAACCCTAGCTGGCTAACAACAAAACATACATAATAAATAAAATAGACCACAATGGGCAGCACAAAAATTAACCAAATAAACAAAACCATAAAATACATCAATCACATGGTGAGTACAATCAGATAAAAACGTATTATAAAACCTCTAAGACTGCAGGAGCTCCATCAGATCCTAAAACACAGAGCGTTGATAGGGAACATCTCCTATTGGTCAGAGTCACCATCAGCTTGTTCAAATAAGAATGTCTTTAAAAGCTTTTTGAAGCTTTTAATACAATTTTTCAAAGCATATTTTGATTGGTAAACTGTTCCATGCTTCAAGAATTGCTACCGAAAAGAACCAAAGCCTTGACTCGGTTAGGCATGCTTCACGGAGAGATGGAATATCTAACAGCGCCATTTGTGAAGAGAGTAAGGATGTTTTGAGGGCATAATGTTTAAGCAGGTTACAAGTCCATGGAATTGTGGGATGCCCAAGCATTTTATGAACCAGTATAGAAGTTTTAAATCTGATCCTCCATTGAACAGGCAGCCAGTGAAGGTCAGATATGCTTTCAGATTGACTGCCCAAAAATGAGCCGGGCAGCAGTATTTTGTAAAAGCTGCAAGGACTTCAAGTATGTCGCAGGCAATCCTAGATACAGCACACTGCGGTAATCCAGGAACAGCATTATCATTGCCTGAACAACCAGGTGAAAAATCGCAGGGTTTCAAAAGGCTCTTTAATGGACATAAAAGGCATAGTATATAAAAGCCTGACCTGACGACTGACTTTATCTGCAGAGCAAAACATAACTTGGAGTTAATCGCCACTCCAAGGCTTTTTACCTTGGCAACAACTTGTATTTCACCCCATTTATATGGAAATATTCTGGAATTAAAACTGTCTCCCGATTTCTAATGCACATGATTTCAGTTTTTGACAAATTCAAGGCAAGTCTATTATCAGAGAGACAAGAAGTAATCGCATGCTTACAGGATGTCTCAAGCCAATAACTTTCCAGAGGAAAGTAAAACTGAATATGATCAGCATACATCCGGAAGCCCTCAAAGAGGGCTCACAAATTGCGCCAGATAGATGTTAAACAATGACGCTGATAAGGCTGACCCCTGTGGGACTCCCGAGTGTTACGATTTTTGTGGATCCAATGGGAGAAAGTAACAGTCTTACCTTGAATGGAGATGTTGAGCAGTCCTTGACCAGGTCAAGTAGGAAATCAGGACAAGCAGAAGTTGTTTGAGATCAGACAGTGGATCTGAGGAGCAGCACCAATCCTGGTCCAGAGTCCAGCAAGGGTCAGAGCAGGCAGAGAACAATCCAATCCAGAGTCCAGGCAAGGGGTCGAGGCAGGCAGCAAACAATCCAATCCAAAGTCCAGGCAAGGGGTCGAGGCAGGCAGCAAACAATCCAGTCCAGTCCAGAGTCCAGGCATGGGTCGAGATCACAGAGGAGCCCAAGACAGAACTAACACACAGAGGAACTCACAAGACAAACCAAGAGGCAGGGGAAACACAAGGAACAAAGCAAGCAACACAATGCGAGAGAATAGCAAGCACCTACTCACAGCCCATTGCCGAGGCACAGTACTGCAGCGGAAACATTGCTTATATATCTCCTGCCCTTGATCTCCTCCACGGGAACTTCTGGCAGGGATGCTCAGTGTGGCAGGAAGGAGGAGCCAAAATGGAACGTGCTTCACGTCGCCCTCCTTCCCAATGGAACCTCTGTTGCTGACGGCGGCCATTGCGGGACTACTCAGTCAGCAAGAAACAGGTCGTTTGTTAACACCGAGTACATGTCGTACATCTTTGAACATTTCCCTTTATTCCAGACTAGTTGCTTTTTGTCATGTAAGTAGGATTGAAACCAGCTTAGAACCTGGCTTGAGAAACCTAGGCTATGTAAGTGGTGTATCAGTATTCCATGCTCAACCATATCAAAAGTGGCAGCAAGATCCAGCATGATTACAATTTAGCCTGGACCCCTATCCATGCCTCTTCTAAATGTGTCGATAAGGATCATCAATAAAAATACTATATTATAAAATTTTCTAAAACCAAATTGATGTTGGCCTAGAACTCCTAGGAGTGGAGGAGTAGCCTAGTGGCTAGAGCAGCAGGCTACAAACCAGGAAAACCAGAGTTCTGTCGCTCCTTGTGACCTTGGGCAAGTCACTTTAACCTCCATCACCTCAGGTACTAAATTAGATTGTAAGCCCACTGGGGACAGGGAAATGCCTACAGTACCTGAATGTAACCTGCTTTGAAGTGCCAAAAAGCAGAATATAAAAATCTAAAATAAATAAATCTTCAATGAAATCCTCTAATTGCTGTAAAACTATAGTTTCTAAAAGTTTTGCTATAAAAGGGAACAAAGAAATAGTTCGCTAGATCCGACAAATCAAACTTGGGATTTTTGGGGTTTTTTTTTAGAAGAGGCTGAACAGCAGCTTGTTGAAGTTCATAGGAATTTATCCTTCAGATAAAGATAGATTAATTAAATGGGCAATTGAAATTCAAAATCAACTCTCTCATCAGTTTCTAAACAGGTGACCTACAAACATCCAATGGGCATGAAAAACTGTTCATGTTCTTATGTTCTTAATTCTCCTTAGTCAGAGAGGTAAAGAAACTCTTCACCACATCTGCGATTTGGTCGAGTGATTGGTGTGTCTTCTGGCCTGGCACAAGTGGTAGAATATCTTCTTCTGAGACCAGGATAGGCTCCTACATTAGAATAGGCAGTCTGTTGGAGGTGAGCAGTATTATAGAGGATACCGGTTCTGCAGTCCCCAGGTAAAGTCCTTCCACCACTACTCCAGACAGGGTGAGCAGCCTCGTTATTAGAGAGGGCAGAGGTAACCCAACTCCTTAATTTGCAGATATAAGATGGGCTGTATACAGCTGTATTGGCAAAGCTGCATGATAAAGTGTGCTTTGAGGCAGGTGCATCAGTAGCTTTGATGGGATAGAACTCTTAGATGCCTTGGATGACTTTGCATGCTTGGGCAGATCTTCGGAGACACACATCAAAGAATCCAATGCAAGATCAGTGCATTGTGCATTGAATGCATCAGTGCAGGATGCATTGGATGGCTCAATGCATTGTGTGTCATGAACACTGATGCTGCTTGTGTCAATGGAGCCGATGATGGCCACATAAACAGTACCAGTGCTGATTCGATGCGCTTAGAGTGTTTATGCTTCTTTGATGCATGCTGTAATGGCCCCAGCAATTGATGCCACTTCATCTTTCATGAAAAGCAGCTGGTCGAACTTGATCCTACAGCTTCAGCCCGAACAGATGGGAGAGTTTTAGAGGATCTTCCGCTCAGCTCTTTTCCTGACGAGCAGACAATGTTGTACTACGAGACTAGGACTTACTGTGACCCCACAGAAATTTACACAGTTCCTTGATCAAGGGAGGAGGAATAGCCTAGTGGTTAGAGCAGTGGGCTATGAACCAGGAGACCAGTGTTCGAGTCCTGCTGTTGCTCCTTGTGACCTTGGGCAAGTCACTTTACCCTCAATTCCCTCAGGTACAAAAATTTAGATTGTAAGCCCTCTGGGGATAGAGAAATACCTACAGTACCTGAATGTAAACCAATGTGATATCCCAAATGTCGGTATATAAAAATAATGAATATGAAGTGCCCTAGAATGCTGTGAGCACAGGGACATCCATCCACAAGCATAGCAGTTCTGATTGCATTCCAGTCTAAGGTATTGGTAACATAGTTTGTGACCGTCAGTAAGGGATATAATAACCCTCTTTAACATATACCTCCTCCCCCTCAGCCAATTGTTAACAGATCTCAATCTAACTCATTATCTGTACGCAGACGACGTACAGATTCTAATCCCCATAACAGAATCACTCTCAAAAGCGCTCACCCATTGGAATAACTGCCTTTTATCCATCACCAACCTACTCAACAGCTTAAACTTGGTCCTCAACGCTTCTAAGACAGAGCTTCTCCTCATCTCCTCAAATGATATCAATATCCACCAACCAACACCACTCAACCCCCACATCACATGTAAGCAGGTTAGAGATCTTGGGGTGATTCTAGACAATCGTCTAAACCTAAGGAAAATGGTCAATTCAACAACGAAAGATTGCTTTTACAGATTACAGGTCTTAAAACGACTTAAACCTCTCTTATTCTTCCATGACTTCAGGACAGTCCTCCAAGCGCTACTGTTCGCCAAAATAGACTACTGCAGCGCCCTTCTACTAGGACTCCCCAAATCCACTACCAAACCTCTTCAGATGATTCAAAATGCGGCAGCAAGATTGTTGACCAGCACCAGCCGCTACGAACACATATCACCAATTCTCAGGAACCTACACTGGTTACCAGTAAATTACAGAATTCTATACAAATCAATCACCTTAATCCATAAAACCATCCATCATCAACTTCAACTTGACCTAGAAATACCTTTCAAACTTTACTCCTCTAACAGACCAACTAGAGACATTTACAAAGGCACTCTTAATGTTCCACCCACTAAAGCTACACGCCTCGCTACGACCAAAGACAGAGCCTTTTCGACAGCAGGCCCTTCCATCTGGAATAGTATCCCATCAAACCTCAGACTGGAGCCATGCCTATTAACTTTCAGGAAAAATCTTAAAACCTGGCTCTTTCTCCAAGCCTTCCCTGAACCACCAGACAATCACTAGCTGGCCTTCTTTCTTACCCAGTCTGTCACTCCGTTTCTCAAAGAAAAAAAATAAATGGACTCTTAGACTTCAGATTAAAGCACCGTTCTTAAGTTTGTAACTTGTACACTCTACGGTAAAATTACTTTACTGGCCTTTTCTTCTTTCCAGCTTGTTGCAAGCTTCCAAGTTCTCGCCCCCTGTTGATTGTAACTTTGACTTATTCCTGCTTTGGTTATCTTTCGTTTACGTGAATTTGTTACTCTAGTTTTTTCCCTTTGTTAAACTGTAAACCGATCCGATATGGTAATCTACTATGAAGGTCGGTATATAAAATTGTTAAATAAATAAATAAATATAATCTTGCCACAGATACAGCTTTTGAACCCACTCGACTTTTTGTTCTGGCCAGACATGATGGAAGGTAGGGCTATGCTTCATCATTTTTTTTCCAGTAGCACTAGGAAGTGCTGTTGTGGGGCTGCAGAGACAGTGAGACAACTAAGAACAGTTTTTATGAAGCAAATACACCAAAAGAAGTGAAATCTTGTGAAAAATTGTGCTCCAACAAAAAATGAATGAAGAGAGACAGGAGGCAAACGAGTGCATTCTGGCGCTGCTGGATGATGTCATCCCACATGTAATGACCAATTCAGCCTGCTTATTGACAGAAAAACAAAAATAAATGCCAGAACTAAGAGGAAGGAAAAAAATAAAATAGAAAAACTTGTCACTAGCTGCTGGCATGAGAAAAGATACAAAAAGTATAATGCTAATTATCCCCATCATAATCAGTTACTCATAAGAAAACAAATGAACCACAGATATCCTTGCTTTTGTCTTACACAGGTCATTACTGACTGACTGCTGATTTCATGAGAATTAACATGGGGAAACTGATACCGCTCTAACCTTAATCTCAGTAATGCATCATCAAGGTTGGGATTACTGTACCATGAATAAAACAAAATTAGGGATCTTAAGTTATAAAGTTTGTGAAGGGAAACTGAAAGGAAGAAGCACAAAAGGGGAAAGTACAGACACTTAAGAATAAGCAGCAGCTCTTTTGACCTTTACTGATCTGTCTGGTTTCTTGTTTGTACACAACAGTTTCCTCTTGCTCCCTTCCAAGTTCAATTGGACCCAGCATCTACTGGGCTTCAGAGCCATAATGCATCACTTCCCTCAGTGTGAGGGCTTTCCTCCTTGTTTAACAGCCCCCTCCCTCCATGTAGCCCAGGTATTGCACAGACATTCCTTAGTAGGAGTTACAGATCTCAGTTCCTTCCAAAACCCAGTACGCATACAACCCCAGTCTGGCCACTGGGTGCAACCCGTGTGTGATGACTGGGCAGATTTCTTTTGACACCTTCGGTCACGTATTTCAGAGTACGGGTTTCCAGATATGCTCTTTTTGTAGCACTTAAATATTATAATCCGGGGTGGAAAAATACTCAGAAAACATGGGCATGTCTGGGCGTGGTATGAGGGCGTTAATGAATGTCTTCCTACTTCATGCTCAAAATATCTTTTTTCAGGCTTTTTTTCCCTAGACAATACCTGCTTTTGTGATAGTTGTTATGTAAGGGTTTATCTTCCATAGGCCAAAGAATTTGTGATGAATCAAGCCCACGTAGTGTAATTGCTGAAGCACTGACCATCCTAACTTTGTCTTGGACTATGCACATGGTACATCTGGTAGGCTAATTTACTACTGGAGTGAAACAAATTATATTATATGCAGATGATCATCAGATTTCTTAACATGATTAGTACTTAACTGATTTAATTTATGCCAATAAAATAAAGCCAAAAAGACTAAAATATAAAGTTAAAACTCATTACGGATGTTCCTCCAAAAGAAGCCCTGGGGCATGGCGACTGGCCCAGGATTGTCGCAGCACTGACAAGACTAGAAATGTTGGGGAGAGGATATACAAATAAGAGATGATACCCCTAAGGTAGTTGCAAATGAACTCTCATGGCACCAGATCCCAACCCCATTTCTAACTGGGCTAATAGCCCAAAGGAGCAGGAGGAAACTACTAGGCCCTCAACCTCATTACCCCCCCCCCCCCCAGCCAAAAAAAAAATATCATTAACAAAGATGAATATGAGAACAAATTTTAATTGCTTTAACATTTGGCCCTTTAAGCAATATTAGGGAAGGATCATACAGTCTGAAGTTGGTAGCTATATCCTGCTTTTCAGGGTCCCAACAGTAAATGCCCATCTCCAAAAGTGCTACTGCTATGTTAAGAACAGCAACTTTTTTATTTTACTCTATTAAGTTATAAAAGAATGACACATGCACAGAAATGGTGTTTTCTTAATGTGTTGTCCAACCAGGAAAAGGCTGAACATTCCAAGTGCAAGAGTGAAGGTATATTGGTTGACATAAGAACAAAAGAAATGCCAGATTGCGGCAGATCAAAGGTCCATCAAGCCCAACATCCTGTCTCCAACAATGGCCAATGCAGGTCATTAGAAAGTACCCAGAACATACCAAAGAATAGTCCATTCTTTGTTGCTCACCCTCAGGGATAAAGTGGTAGTTTTCTCAGGTCTACCTGGCTATTAATGTTTTATGGACTTTTCCTCCAGAACTTGTCCAAACCCCTTTCAAACCCAGCAGTACTAGATGCCTTGATCACATCTTCCACAAATACAGTCCACAGCTCGATTATGCACTGAGTGAAAAAGTACTTTCTTCAATTTGTTTTAAATGTGCTACTTATTTGTTTCATGGTTGAAACCACTTCTCCACTTCAATGATTTTCGGATGGTTCTACAAGCCATTATACTAACAAAAATCGACTATTGCAACTCGCTCCTTTTTGGCCTTCCAACCTCATCTATCAAACCCCTCCAAATGATTCAAAATTCTGCAGCCAGAATCCTTACCAATACGAATAAAAGAGACCACATAACCCCCATACTAAAACTCCTCCACTGGCTGCCTATTAAGCAAAGGATTCTCTATAAAGTATATACAGCAATTCATAAATCTATTTACAACATATCCCCACTCCACTTAAGCACCCAACTACGTTTTCACTCTTCAACCAGACCTATCAGAGGAGCTTATAAAGGCACACTCTATGTACCTTCAACAATATCCTTACATCAGAAACGTGCCATTTCTTTAGCAGGACCCGTCCAATGGAACATGCTCCCGCCAGACATCCGTCTTGAGATCTGCTACGCTTCCTTCAAAAAGAAAATTAAAATCTGGCTCTTTAGCCAAGCTTTTCCAGAACTATGATCATTTTTTCTTCACCTCCAGCTATTAAGATTTTCTCACCATCGCAATATTCATGTTCTTTTATATTACTTCAGATTCAATAGAGTAGGACTTAAAATTATGGACAAAAAGTATTGGGAATGAACTTTTATATTACTTGACATTGATTCAAATCCCTTCTGCAGATCACATTTAACTTTTACAGTTACACCTTATTTTATGATTTGGATATTCAAAGAGACTTTACAATTTTCTCAATGTTAATTTTTGAATCTAGTTTCCCTGTTTTCCAAGTTCTATAACCTTGTTATATGTACCGCCTCTCGGCGTAACTTTTATGTTTCAATGTAAACCGATGTGATCTGTATTTTTATACAGGGACACCGGTATATAAAAATCTAAAAATAAATAAATAAATAAATGGTGTGTCTCCTAGTTGTAGTATTATCTGAAAGGGTAAATACTATCCCTATTTATCTGTTCCACCCACATATCCCCTTTCAGTTGAGTCTTGTCCAAGCTGAAGAGCCCTAACCTATTTAGCCTTTCTTAATAAGGCAGCCATTCTATGCCCTTTATCATTTTCGTTGCTCCCCTCTGTATCTTTTCCAGTTCTGTTTTATCTTTTTGAGATGGGGCGACCAGAATTGCACCCAATACTGCCTTATGACAGTTTTAGTTTCCATCTTCATTCCTTTCTGAACACTTTTTCCTAGAACCACTCCAAGCAATTTAAAACTGATAAATCAAAACAACTGGAATACAGCTATCAAGCTGTGCTAAGGTTACTGTACAATGTACAGAGTAAATAACAAACAATGTAGTTACAGACAAATTATTTTCTAGTTCAGTGGCTTAGAATCTTCATCTAATGTCAGTTAGGGAGAAGATTTAGTTTACTTGATAATACCAAATACAGGACAGAGCTACAATCAAAGAAGACTCCTGGAACACAGATCCCAAACCCAGCTTCGTGACCCTGGATAACAGGATAAGTTACTTTCTCTGTGCAGGCAAGTACTCAAACTAAATTGCATAACAAAAAAAAATACTAGTATTCATTTTCTCCTCCCACTTGGAAGACCTCAAAAATTTCAGATGCCAGAAATATGATGTGAGGACGTCTATCCCAGAGGTGGCTAACTATGTTTCTGAAATTGAATAGCACTCCGGGCAGGGCCAGCCTTCGGATAATAGCAACCTGTGCGCGTGTCTAAAAATGGTTCCACCCTCCCATTTCCCTTGGGTCTGAAACTAAAGCAGCCCCTGCCACAGATCTTTCAGGATGGGGGTACTGCCTGCCGGAAGCTCCAAAGTCTTTCCAGCAGAGTTCACCATCTTCCCTAACAGAACAGCAAATGCACTGTGACTCCAGGCCTCCTACACCAGGACTTCCCAAACGTGGCCTAGTAGTAGCAGTCGATGCAGGGCTCGCACATCCAGCATCCCAGGGCTGCCTGCTCATCCTCCCAAGCTGGCACCATCATCTCTCGCATGTCTCTTCCATGCACTCCTGGCGAGATCCCTACCCAACAGCATAAGACTAGCAGCCCTTCATACCGGTACCTATGTCTGCTGCCTCCTCCGCAGGTTTCACTATGAAGTTTGGGACCAGAGGATTTTGCTAGACTACAGGCCCTGTGTGGGGTTCAGACATCAAAGTGAAGATGCAGAGGAGGAGGCAAGCAAGTAAGAAATGCTGCTCTTGTCCTGTTGGTGGCATAGGATTTCAACAGGGGTGGGGTAGGGGTTGGGGCGAGGATCATGCCAGGAGGAGGTGGGAAGATTGAAGAGGTTACTAGTGTGGTCCCACCAGCATTCCTGTTCAGTCAGTCAGTCACACATCCCCAAAATCTGGATATTTAGACAGAAAAACTCTATCTGAATGACTATAAACAAAGAAAAAATTATACTGACTGGATTCTTTTTTTTTTTTTTGCATTCATAAACAAGAAATTCCATATAGAACTAATGGAGCCTAAATTCCAGATTAAAAATAAAAGTCAGGATATCCTTGGACTCCCTGACTACCAAACTCTGGGTATGAAATGGACAGTAGACACAAAAGTTATAAAAGTTATTGAAGAAGGAGAGGGATACTGACGCACCGATGTCATAAACCTACTTTCCTTTTTTCAAAAAGGAGGCTTAAATGTATAAAAATAAACGGACACTTTCTGAAGCCAACTTTCCTTGGGTTAGTATTAATTGCTATTTTTTAAATCTACGATGAAAGCTCTTAAAATGTGTTTTAAAAAATAAAACCAAAACGGTGTCTTGCAAACTTTTCCTTTTCCTCCTTCCTTTACTCCATAAATAATATCGAGGGGAGGGGGGGGGGCGCGCAAAAAAGTACTTACTTCCCATTGCAAATTAGACCCCAAAGTCATGGTGGCAAAACGGCAGTGTAAGGAAAGCAGAAGCTTGCCAACTGGCTGGGTTGTTTTCAGGGCTGCATAAACGAAATGAACATCATCATCAGCTTTTATTAGTTTTGAACTTTGTGCCAGCACAAAACAAAAACGATAGAAGAAGAAAAAGCTTTTGACAGCAGCCACCCCGCTCCCCGCAGCGACCCAGTTCTCAGAAACGTAGGCAATCATTTCAAAAGTCTTTAACCCCCCCCCCCCCCCCCCAAAAGCCGCCGCCACCTCCCTTCAGGCCCTTCCAGGCTGCACCGCAGTTGGTTGCAAAGTTAGCAGCGCGCGGGGAAGGGGAGGCTCCGGGGGGTTATCCCGGGTAAAATCCCGCCCGCGCCTCACACGGGGGGGGGGGGGGGCGGGAGGAGGGTTCCTGTCTCGCGCCCCCTCCTCACCTTCTCCAGACCCGCATGACACGGCCAGAGCTGCTTGCCGCCCGTTCAGCGCTTGACACTGCTACGGGAAGATGGCAGTGAGGAAGTCAGCTGAGAATTATAAATAATATGTTTTGCAGAAGCTGCTGTTGCTCTCCGGATTTTTTTTTTTTTTTTTTTTGCTCTTGTGCATAAATATGGTTCAGGCACGCCACCATATCTGTTGCCAGAGCAACGGCGCGTCTCCTAAGCCTCTCCCACTCCCCGCCCCGGCTGTGGTGCCGTCGGCAGGCAGGGGGCGCTAGCTCCGGCCCCCCTCCCTGCAGCCCTGGAGGGTAGAGCGAGAGAGGGGGTGGGAGGTGGGCATCCCCGCCGCAGAGGGAGCTGATTTTCCTCCACGCTTGCCCCCCTCCCGCCTCCCAGTTTTCTCGGCTACAGCGGAGACAGGGGAGGGGAGCCAGCGCGGCGGCGGAACGGCCGCCTACGTCATAAATTCGCCACCAATCCGGGGGTAGCGAGGGGAGGGTCCCGTCGCCTGGGGGGGGGGGGGCTTGGCATTGGCCGTGACAACTCGCCCTGGCGTGGGCGGTTTCCATGGGAACAGATCCGGACGGGGCGGAGCGCGGGCGGAGTTCCGCCGGAGGGCGGGGAGATGGTTGCGTCGGGTCTCGGCGGGGCGGTGAGGGCGGAGGGCGGTCCACTGTCATGTCAGAGGAAGGCTGGGACTCTTAATGAGCACCAGAAGAGAGATGTACCCAAGTCCTCCAAGAGCCATTTGAACAGTTTTTACTTTATGAGTGTGAATTGCTATGTTTCAGGGTTATTCTTCCTTTAGTAGCATTTGGTAGAGCTAGCTGACCAGCTCCTGGTCTGAGTGAAGTTGAAAGTTAAGTACTTCTCTGTGGTTCCCATCCAGTCCAGAGGTGCCCAACCCTGATTTTGAGGAGCACAACTAACCTGATTATCAGGACACCACAATTAATATTCATCAGACATATTTACATGCATTTTATTTGAGAGCAAGGTTACTTTCCATAGCTTGGTTATCCCGGGAACCAGAATTGTTTGCTTCCCTGGAGAATCAAGGGTGTGCATCCCTGCTGTAGTTGTTCCTCCAAAACACAGAGGAATGAATGTTAATGTCTCAGTTTGTTTGTGACAGCTACCTATCTTTTGGGGGTTTTGGTTTGACTGGGAGCCTTTAAAAAAAACAAAACAACTGAAGTTATAATCTCTGCTCCTTGGAGAACATAAGAAATTGCCATGCTGGGTCAGACCAAGGGTCCATCAAGCCCAGCATCCTGTTTCCAACAGATGTCAAACCAGGCCATAAGAACCTGGTAATTACCCAAACACTAAGAAGATCCCATGCTACTGGTGCAATTAATAGCAGTGGCTATTCCCTAAGTAAACTTGTTTAATAGTAGTTAATGGACTTCTCCTCCAAGAACTTATCCAAACCTTTTTTGAACCCAGCTACACTAACTGCACTAACCTCATCCTCTGGTAACAAATTCCAGAGCTTTATTGTTCGTTGAGTGTATCATCCGCAAATTTGATAACCTCACTCGTCGTATTCCTTTCCAGATCATTTATATATATATTGAAAAGCACTGGTCCAAGTACACATCCCTAAGGCACTCCACTGTTTACCCTTTTCCACGGAGAAAATTGACCATTTAATCCTACTCTCTGTTTCCTGTCTTTTAACAAGTTTGTAATCCACGAAAGGACATCGCCTCCTATCCCATGACTTTTTAGTTTTCTTAGAAGCCTCTCATGAAGGACTTTGTCAAACACCTTCTGAAAATCCAAATACTCTACATCTACTGGTTCACCTTTATCCACATGTTTATTAACCCCTTCAAAAAAATGAAGCAGATTTGTTAGGCAAGACTTCCCTTGGGTAAATCCATGTTGAGTGTGTTCCATTAAACCATGTCTTTCTATGTGCTCTACGATTTTGATCTTGAGAATAGTTTCCACTATTTTTCCCGGCACTGAAGTCAGGCTCACTGGTCTGTAGTTACCCGGATCGCCCCTGGAGCCTTTTTTAAATATTGGGGTTACATTGGCCACCCTCCAGTCTTCAGGTACAATGGATGATTTTAATGATAGATTACAAATTTTAACTAATATATCACTTTCAATGCATATCCAGCATAGCTCTCTGCTTCAATGGCAGTGGAGAAAGACTGATACTTCACGCATTTCCAGCATAGCTCTCTGCTTCAACGGCAGGGGAGAAAGACTGATATTTCACGCATATCCACATAGCTCTCTACTTCAATGGCAGGGAAGAAAGTCTGATACTTCACTTTCAATGCATTTTAAGCATAGCTCTCTGCTTCAACAGCAGGGGAAATGAAGAAAAGTGGATCTATATACAGACAACAACCAACGAGGACTGAATTACATAGTCTGGGTAAACAAATAAGCATGGGTGTAGCTTGCTTATTGCAGCGGTTACTACCCCTAACTAATTAAGCTAGATATTTCACTTAGATGCAGTTCCAACACTGCTCTCTACATTAATGGTGGGGGTGGAAGGGAAATAGAACCAAAAGGTTACTAAGAGCCAAGAGTAACAGATAAGTATGAGAAAAAAAAAAGTGCGAAACTTGCTGGGCAAACTGGATGGGCCATTTGGTCTTATTCTGCCATCATTTCTATGTTTCTATGTTTCTAGAAATTTCATTTTTTAGTTCCTTCAGTACCCTAGGATGCATACCATCCAGTCCAGGTAATTTGCTACTCTTTAGTTTGTCAATCTGGCCTACTACATCTTCCAGGGTCACATTGATTTCATTCAGTTCGTC
Source organism: Rhinatrema bivittatum (assembly GCF_901001135.1). Taxonomy (NCBI): domain Eukaryota; kingdom Metazoa; phylum Chordata; class Amphibia; order Gymnophiona; family Rhinatrematidae; genus Rhinatrema; species Rhinatrema bivittatum. The sequence goes on from NC_042618.1 coordinate 17,169,593, forward strand.
TGACTCATCTCCCCTGAAAACCATCTTCGGAACTGGTATCTCCCCAAAATCCTCATTAGTAAACACGGAAGCAAAGAATTCATTTAGTCTTTCTACAATGGCCTTGTCTTCCCTAAGAGCCCCTTTAACCCCTCCGTCATCTAATGGTCCAACCAACTCCCTCAAGGGTTTGTTGCTTTGGATATATTTTTAAAAGTTTTTATTTTGAGTTTTTGCCTCTATGGCCAACTTCATTTCAAATTCTCTCTTCACCTGTCTTATCAACGTTTTACACTTAACTTGACAATGCTTATGTTTTATCCTATTTTCTTCAGAAGGATCCTTCTTCCAATTTTCGAAGGATTTATTTTGGCTAAAATAGCCTCTTTCACCTCACCTTTTTTTTTTTTCAAATTGTGTTTATTGTATTTGGACGTACAATATTAACATCAAAACACAAAAGATCTGTGACAGTATAGCAATAATAAACAAGTTCAGCAATCAATAAACGATCCGGAGAAGAAGGAAACCAGGTACCTGGGGTGATAGTTACCGGAGGGGCAGGGCTATGTTGCCCCATCCACGAATCTCACGGCGAGGCCTGGTCTATATAGATGATGTTCTATGAACCATTGAAACGTAGAATGTTACCACATATTTGATTAAGACATATATGGCTATATGAACATGCACAGCCCCATTGTTAATGTATAGGATCTTGTAACTTGTCAGGTCCAAATACATAAGATTTTCTTTAGAATGTAGGGGCTACCCATCCTACTTATGTTACTTAACCCCTTTCCCTCCCAACCCTACCCTCCCTCCCTGGGGTACAGTCTGTTCGTGGTTTGGTACTGAAAAGAAAAGAGAATACTAGATAAATTATGAATGAGTTAACAAACAAGAAAAAGTTTCCACAGGCCTTCAGGGTACATTGATGGAGTTCATAAGGAGAAACACTACATACGGTCAGGTTCTTACATCATGGGGGTATACCACAAAGAGAATATACAATCTGAATGTATATAACCACTCCAGTGGCGTCCTGAGCTGCAACGCGCAACCTGGAGACAGATCACTCATATTCGTTCTCTAGGATGTGGAAGGCCCAGGTTGTATATAGGTTAAGAAAGGGGCCCACACGATCAACACACTTGATCAACAGCAACCTTAGTAGAAGGGTGGTGACGATATAGGTAGAGTTCATGTGTGCGCATATGTTTAAACCAGTAATCTCTCACTGGGCCTTTAGTGTCCAGCGAGCAGACTAAAATCGCCTTCTTGCCCTCACTTCACCTTTTAACCATGACGGTAATTGTTTTGCCTTCTTTCCACCTTTCTTAATGTGTGGAATACATATGGACTGCGCCTCTAGGACTGTATTTTTAAACAAAGTCCATGCCTGTTGAACACTTTTAACCTTTGCAGCTGCACCTTTCAGTTTTTTTCTATTTTCCTCATTTTATCAAAGTTTCCCTTTTGAAAGTTTAGTGTTAGAGCTGCAGATTTATTTATTGTCCCCCTTCCAGTTATTAGTTTAAATTTGATCATGTTATGATCACTGTTGCCAAGTGGCCCCACCACCGTTTCCTCTCTCACCAAATCCTGCATTCCACTAAGAATTAAATCTAACATAGCTCCCTCTCTTGTTGGTTCCTGAACCAATTGCTCCATGAAGCAGTCATTTATTACATCCAGGAACTTTAAGTCTCTAGCAAGTCCTGATGTTACATTTACCCAGTCAATATTGGGGTAATTGAAATCTAGTAATCAAAAAATGGGAACACAATTAAATATTACACATAGCCTCCATGAAGGTGTCAGCAAGTCTGTCGCTGTGTTTACAATCGAAACCAGCCGGTCTTCTCTATCATCGACCTTCAAACTAATTTATTCAATTTGCTTTTTTTGAATTTTTCTCTATGTTTTTTTTTTTTAAATACTCCCAGTCCAGGAATGTTCAAGCGCCCAACACGGCAGTGTTTCACACACGTAGTGCTTCTTCAGGGGCATTTAATCAGAAATTTTATCTTATCTGTAAAAATTATGACAAGAAATCTAAATTCAATATATAAGTAGAAATAATCAATGATAAGACAGCAGTACTTAGCTTATATGAAGGGCTACCATTCTCATCCGGAATGTCGTCTCAACCGTCTTACAGTCAGAACGGAGGAACCGAGGCTAGTGAGAGCTTCTCTTTAAATATTCTGTTGGCGCCAAGAGCAAGATCAAGACGTCACTCTATGCAATTAGGAATACCCAAACAAACTATCATTACGTCAGACAGATGACAGAAAGCAGAGAAAATATCTCCTTAAATACACATCTAAAACCGATATGTCTTAACCCAGAAAAACATGTAAGTCCAATTCTGTGTTCAGATCAGAGGGATTAACTGTATTTAATTTGTAAATCCACCGTTGTTCCAAACAGAGAAGATATAAACCTTGGTTACCTCCCCACCAATTTTGGACTACTTGATCGATGACACAAAATGTTAGATCATCAAAAGAATGTCCATGTTGATTACAATGGGTTACCAAAGGCTCTTCCATTTGACCAGTTTTTATATTTGATCGATGCTCGATCATTCTAGTTTTCAACATCCGCTTGGTTTTACCATTGTTGAGCACTCAGGCTCTCACAAATCATGTCAATCATGTTCAGTGTGTGTAAATTCCTTGAACATTGAGGATTTCTTAAAATTACCATCTGGTTTCAAAATTTACCTCAAACATCACACCACATGCAATTCTACAATGGTGGTATATTTAATTAAACGTCCTTGTAATTTGATTTACATTGGTAAAACCAAACGGATTTTGAAAACTAGAATGATCGAGCATCGATCAAATATAAAAACTGGTCAAATGGAAGAGCCTTTGGTAACCCATTGTAATCAACATGGACATTCTTTTGATGATCTAACATTTTGTGTCATCGATCAAGTAGTCCAACATTGGCGGGGAGGTAACCAAGGTTTATATCTTCTCCATTTGGAACACCGGTGAATTTACAAATTAATCCCTCTGGTCTGAACACAGAATTGGACTTACATGTTTTTCTGGGTTAAGACATATCGGTTTTTGATGTGTATTTAAGGAGATATTTTCTCTGCTTTCCGTCATCTACCTGACATCATGATAGTTTGTTTGGGTATTCCCATTTGCATAGAGTGATGCCTTGATCTCGCTCTCGGCGCCAACAAAATATTTAAAGAGACGCTCTCGCTAGCCTCGGTTCCTCCGTTCTAACTGCAAGACGGTTGAAAAGATGTCCCAAAGTATCTGTGCCATAAATGTATCCCTCTGTTTCCATGTAAAAAAGCCTTAATTGCGTTGCACCTGTCTGCAGGCTGCAATAGTTCAAGTACGTTTGCTTTTGTTTTCATTGCTTTTAGCAAAATCTCACCATCTCTCTCCACTATACATTCATTGTCCTTGAGATGGATTTCATAACCTTTTTCTATCATGTAACAAAGACTTAGATAATTCCCATCCAGTTCAGGAGTCCAATAAGCATCCATAAATTCAACAATTCAAACTTCCCCCTCATCAATCAAGCAACTGGAGTTTTCCTTTTCCCTTTGTTTCAACAAACCTGCCACCTGCAAGGCAAATCTCTGCTTTGTAGAATTTGTCTAAACAAGTGAATGCACTTTCATTGTAAACATATTAGTATGATGCACCAGAATCCAGGTAGTATTTGTGCTTGCTATCTTGATTTGGGTTGCTTGCTATCTTTAACAAATATCTGTATGCTAACAAGGATGGGGAAGGGGCATAGCAAGTCTGCACAGGAAGGAAAGTACTCACGGCCTTTCATTAAAGCAGGTGTAAATGTACATGAGCACTAAGTACTTGCTGGGTGCTGATGGCAAGATTTTCAAAGGGAAATCCTGTGTTGGGATTCCTTTTGAAAATCTGCTTGCAGTCCTGTGGGTACAACATACACATGGGACTGCAAGTCTCACATTTAATTTAAAATTTGCCCCATACATCTAGAACATTTGCTTTAGTCTTTATGGAAGAACAGAAGAATTGCCATGCTGGATCAGACTAAGGTCCATCGAGTCCTGAATCCTGATCCCAACAGTGCCCAATCTAGGTTGCAAGTATTTATAAATGTCCTGGAAATGAGAATGAGTGAAGTGATCAGATTTGCTGATGACACAAAATTATTCAAAGTTGTTAAATCAAATGGCAAATTAAATTTAATCTGGACAAGTGCAAAGTGATGCACTTAGTTCCCTCCGAGGCCGCTCCGAAATTGGAGCGGCCTCGGAGGGAACTTTCCTTTTGCTCTTCCCCTCCCTTCCCCTATCTAACCCACCCCCCTGCCCTATCTAAATCCCCTCCCCACCTTTATTGCAGGAGTTACACCTGGCTCTGGCAGGCTTAATTGCGTGTGCTGGATGGCTGCCGTATCGCCAACCCCCGGCACAGCCGCTGTGCCAGAGGACTCCGGACCACCCCCGGACTGCCACCTGGACCGCCCTTTTTTCAAAGCCCCGGAACAAACGTGCATCCCGGGGACTGCGCGCACCGCCGAGCCTATGCAAAATAGGCTTGGCGCGCGCAGGGGTAGGTTTTAAAGGGTTTCGCACATAACCTTTTGAGAATCTACCCCTATATGCAGTTCTGGTCACCACATCTCAAAAAAGATATAGCAGAATTAGAAAAGATACAGAGAAGGGCAACCAAAATCATAAAGGGGCTGGAATGACTCCCCCATGAGGAAAGACTAAAGAGATTAGGACTTTTCAGTTTGGAGAAGAGACCTCTTTACCACCAGCAATGCCATTCACCAGGAAGGCATCTAGCCCCCATGATTGGCCTGTCATTGCTACCTTAAGTACCCTATAATCTCCCATGGTAGCCTTTCCCAGGTGGTTGAAATATCAAACATCATCTGAAAATTTAAATAAAAGGTTTCATAATTTAGGTGTCCTCCCACTCCGTCACAGTCACCATTGGCCAACTGTTACTTCACAACTGCTTTAATTTTATTATGTGTATGTTCCTGGTTCTATCTCTTGTTTGGTTTAAATATCTCTGGTTCGATGTTCCATCCCTAGGTGTTTCTGTTTATTGTACATCGCTTTGAGAGATTTACCTAATCTATAAGGTGATCAATAACTGCTCCTTATAAGATAAATAAATATGATAGAGGTCTATAAAATAATGTGTGGAATGGAACAAGTAAACCTGAATCAGTGATTTACTCTTTCAAAAAGTACAAAGACTAGGGATCACACAATGAAGTTACTAAACTGTACATTTAAAACTAATTAAGCTCTGGAATTCATTGCCAGATGATGTGGTGAAAGATGTTAGTGTAGCTGCATTTTTAAAAAAAGTTTGGACAGTTTCCAGGAGGAAAAGTCCATAAACCATCATTAAGGTGGAATTGCAGAAATCCACTGCTTATCTCCTCTACTACCAATTCCCGACTCCATGCTTTCCACCTGGCTGCGCCATGTTCTTGGAATAGTCTTCCTGAATTGGTGCATCAAGCTCCCTCTCTTATCATGTTTAAATCCTATCTAAAGACCTTTATGAAACTGCTTTTAAATCTTAGGCCTGACTGTCTGCTTTTAAGTCTTGTTAACTTTCTTTTCTTTTTTTCTTTTAACCATTGTCTTGGTTCATGAACTACCCCAAGTCTCTTGTCCTGTATGTTTATTAGATTGTAAGCTCTATTGAGCAGGGACTATATTTTTTATGTTTGTACAGCGCTGTGTATGTCATGTAGTGCAATAGAAATGTTAAATAGTGGTAGTAGCAGCAGTAGTAGTATAGTAGTAGCAGTAGGATAAGCAGCATGGAATCTATCTACCCTTTCTGAACCTACCAGGTACTGTGACCTGGTTTGGCCACTGTTGGAAATAGGATACTGGGCATGATGGACCTTTAGTGTGACTTAGTTTGGCAAATCTTATGTTGTTAAATAATTGACAGATCCCATAAAGTAGATCTAATTCCTGTTAGTCACTCCCAGGGATAGCAATAGCTTTCTTTAGTCTGTCTGGCTAATAATGTGTTATGGACTTTGCCTCTTTTAAACCCCGCTGAATTCGTCACCTTGATCACATCCTCTGGCAACAGATTCCACAGCTTGATAGTACTCTGAGTGAAAAAATGCTTTCTAGGATCTGTTTTGATTGTTAGTTTCTTGCAGTAGCCCCTTGTTTTAGTATTATTTGAAAGGGTAAATAACCACCCTTTATTTAACCATTCCTTCCCACTCATGATTTTATAAACTTCTATCCTGTCCCCTCTCAGCCGTCTCCTTTCCAATCTGAAGAGCCCTTGCCTGTGCAGTATCTCATCATGGGAGAGGTGTCCCATCCCCTTTATCCCCTCCTCTATACCCTCCTCTATACCTTTTCTAGTTCCTCAATGTCTTTCTTGAGATGGGGGTGCAAACAAAACTTCATATAATACTCAAGTTGTGGTTGCACCATGGCTCAACAAAGAGGCAATATGCTATTTTCAGTTTTATTCTCCATTCCTTTTCAAATCATTCCTAACAGGGGTGGATTGGTCTATTGGGGCTTCGGGCACGTGATTAGTATTCATTGTAGCAGCCCCATTCCTGCGGGGCCACTGCAACCAACCCGGGCCTCAAGCATGCTTCTCTATGGCGGGCGCCTGCTCCGAGGCTATCCATAATCAAAGGTTCCCGTGGCAGTGCCTTCCTTCTCTTCTTCCTATTGCTGTTTCAGACCCGCCCCCTCCCCCACGTTCTCTGCGGAGGCAAGAAACGGGGCAGCCACCTCCCCTCACAGGTCGGCTTCTGTCCATCCCTTCGGGAGGCGGATGGTAGGCCTCCCACTGTTGCCTCACTGCTGGATCCATGCTGCATGCCTTACTCTCCTCTGGCGCTGGTCCCCATAGTCCTCGGGTTGTGAACCCCCCCCCCCCCCCCCAAAAAAAAACAAAAAACAACCCAGAGTCTGGAGGCTTCGCAGCCTGTCCCTTCCTAAGGCAAAGGATGCCTCCTCCCGCAGCATCAGGCAGCCAGCTCACCAGGACCCTGTTAACCCGGGGCTTTGCCTGCATCCCTCTAACCACCAATGTAAGTAAAAACCTTTTTTTTTTTTTTTTTTTAAAGTTAATAATAGGCTGCTGCTACTGCTTCTGGATTTTTTGGGGGCGGGGAAAGAGAGTGTGTGAGTGATCCAGTCAGAGTGTGTGTGTGTGTGTGTGTGTGTGTGTGTGACTATATGTGAGTAAGCATGTGTGACTCAGCATATGAGAAAGTGTGTGTGAGACTGAGCTTTTGTGTGTCAGGGAGCATGTGAGATTGAGCGTTCGTGTTAGTGAGTGTCTGAAAAAGTTTGTGAGACTGAGCATTCGTGTGTGTCACTGAGCATGTGAGAATGTGTGTGCATGATTGAGCATTTGTGTGTGTGCCAGCGAGATTGTGAGAAAATGTAAATCAGTGAGTACGTATAATTGTGTGTGAATTACTCTTTTGTGTGTGTTAGTCAATGAGTATGTGTGACTGTGTGTATGACTAGGTTTATGTATGAGTCAGTGTGACAGTGTTTTGAGTGAGTGAACATCTGAGTGTGAGAGAGAGTGTGTATGTGTTAATTGTGTATATATGATAGCGAAAGGAGAAAGTCTGCACATCTCTCAGCCCTGAAAATCTCAGGGGTTTTGGAATCAAAAGTTCTGAGGTATTGTAGTTATTTATTTATTTTATTTTATTTAAGAGTAAGGGATTTTTTTAAATCTTTATTGGTTTTAATTGTTGGGTGTTTGATGTGTCTGCTGTTTTGAAATATTTTATTGGCATTTGAGAAATTTTATTTTTTATTTATTCATTATTCAATTTTACAATCAAGAAAGTTTATCACTTGACATAGAATTTGAAGTCTATCATCACATCATAAATAAGGAAAACAAATATACAGCTTTATCTTTAACACAAGAAAAACTGATCCATAATTTCAAATTAAGTTCTAAAGAAAAGGAAAATCCTAATTAAGTTTATATAACATACTATAATATTTAATTAGAAACCACTTTATATTGTTAGCTAAGCCTTCTTTTATTTTAGAGAGAACATAACCTTGTATTGGAGATGTTCATACACCAGACTCTAGATACCACTTTTCTCGCTAACCTGTTCTTTTTCTTCTTTCTTTTTTTCTAAAAAATTGAGCTAATTGAGAGGGTATAAAGAAAATAAATTTAGTACCTTTATATGAGACCAATCATCATCAAGGAATTTAAGTTTAAATATAGCCCCCAACTGTAACACTAGGGGCCTAAGAAGTAGAAATTGCTTTCTCTTCTTTTGGGTGGTTTTAAATACATCAGGGAATATCCTTATATGCAAACCCAAAAAGGTCTGCATTCTGTTTTAAAGACCCAATCCCTGTCATAATCCAAGGTAAACATAACAATCATGGTGGCCGGTTTGGCCAACTCTGTATCGGCAGTCTCAAGCATTTCAGTTATATTTAGACTAGCGACTTTTTCTCCTTGGTCTCCTTTTACCTCACCACTCTCCGTTCTTACTATTTCATTTCTCTGATCTCTATACGGTATTTAAAATACTCTAGTAACTGGTGGTATATTTTCTTCTGATACTTTCAAAATTTCTCTTAAATACCTTTTATACATCTCCTTAGGTGGAATAAGAGGTAACTGTGGGAAGTTTACAAAGCGCAGATTTCTCCCTTTCAAAATATTTTCTATATTTTCTAATTTAACCTGTAAATTCAGATTATCTTTAACTAAGGCGTTTTGTACATTTTTACTAGCCTCCACATCATTTTTATTTTCAGAGTTCTGAGTAATCAAACTAGTTGTTGTTTTTTCTAATGTATGAATACAGTCTTCATGATCTTGTAATTTCTCAGAATAAGAGCTAATCTGTCCAGAAATAAACCTCCCTATTCCCTCTACAGCCTCCCAAAGTGAATCTAACGTTATATTATTAGGTTTAATCATTTGAAAGTCAAAAACTACTTTTGTAGGAGTAGATATCATTTGCCTAGGTATTCCTCGCTCTCCCAAGGTTATGCCGCCTGCAATTTCACCGCTGCTTTTCTGAGCGGTGTTATCGTTGAGGTCTCTTGGAGTTGGGTTCCCTGGCAGACCATAACCTTTGTCTGCAACATCGGCAGACACTGTGGCTTCTTCCTCCGCCGAGCCTCTCTGCAATGCTGGATTTGCAGGAGCTTCCCTCCATATCGGCGAAAGTGATATGTCAGTGCCTGGGGAAGTACTCTGCTCAAAAACAAGAGCACCCCCACTCTTGCGGCTCAAGCACCAATTGTTGCCCAGCTTCAATAACATGAAACTCCATTGGGCCAGTCAAAGCGGGATCTAGACTGGCTCCAGGGCAAGAACGTTCTTTCGCCCGTCTTTTTCTGGCTGTATGAGGCATTACTATTTTTTAATTCAACTTTAATGGAAAATCTGGACCTAAATACTTTAAACCAGGGGTGGGCAATTCCAGTCCTCGAGGGCCACAAACCTGTCGAGGTTTTAGGATATCCTAATGAATATGCATGATATAGATTTGCATACAACTGAGGCAGAGTGCATGCAAATCTCTCTCATGCATATTCAATAGGGATATCCTGAAAACCAGACTGGTTTGTGGCCCTCGAGGACCGGAAGTGCCCACCCCTGCTTTAAACAATGTTTCTACACAGTTAATAGGATTTTCCTAATCATATTTGAGAAATTTTTTAAATATTTTATATTAAATTGTAATTATTGGATATTCTATTTATTAACTGTTTTGAAATATGTAATCTTTCTATTAGCATGTTTTTTTCTATTATAATTGATGCTGTATTTTTCTTGATTTTAGTGTTTGTTATTTTATGAGACATGATGATATTTCTGTTTTTCCATTGTTGCACTGCACACAGAGACTGGATTGTTGCGGTTTCCAGTTTTGTCTGCACAATTCTATTTATACTTTATGGTTTCTTCTTTATTTGGTGAGGGTCTGCCTGTCTTCTGCATGTGTAACCGAGGTGAGGGATTCTGCTAGTGTGCAGTTTCTGTGTAGGGATCAGTAGCAATCTAACTTCCTAATAAGAGGTGAATTGATGTTTTTGGTGCTGGTGCAATATTCATAATGTTGCCTTTTCATAAGTGAGGTTGTTACTGTCTGAATGCTGGCTGGTAGTGCTATTTTGGTATGAGAGGTTTACGATATTGCAATTCAGTTTACGCAAAACTTTGCAAGGGCTGAGTCCATGACTAACAATAGGCTTAATACCATATGGGTTCCAAATGTCTTTTGCAAAGTTTTGGGATTGGCACCACAGTAGTACAAGTAAATATAATATACATGTTGTTATAAATTATGTTTTAGCTCAGAAGACTGTGCTTTGAATGTCATTTTTTCATGTAAATTCAATTATAAATGCATAATTTTTAATTGTGAGTGCGGAGGGTAGGAGGTGCAAGTCTGTAAAGGTTTACCTAGGGTGCCTAATACTCGTGCACGGGCCCTGGCTGCACTAGCCCCATGTGGGAAAGCAGGAATCCATTTCAAGCTTTGTATCAGTGGCTGTCCCCAGTCTTAGATGCAGCAGTGATGCAAGCAGACTTCGCTATGGCTAAATCATCTTTTCTAGAAGAATCCAGTGGCATGGATCAATTCTGCTCCCTTACCCTGGAGTAAGTAGGCAGAGCAGAACCTGGAAATCTATAACTGTAAAATCAGCAGACTGTGTAGCTTGTGGGAATGACGGCTACTACTGGTGATTAATACCCTTATTCAATAAACATTCACATGGTTAATGCGACTCCAACATTGCTCTATGCTTCAACGGCAAGAGGAAATGTGGAAAAGAGGATTTGCATTCAGGCAACAACCAACAAAGTTGCACAGTCTGGGTAAATAAATAAGTGTGGGAGTAGCTTGCTTGTTGCGACGGTTACTACCCCAAACCACTTAAGCCTGATATCTCACTTTCAATGCATATCCAGCATAGATCTCTGCTACAACAGCAGGGGGAATAAAGAAATGAGGATTTACATTCAGACAACAACCAACAAGGCTGAATTGCACAGTCTGTGTAAACAAATAAGCGTGGGATTAGCTTGCTTATTGCGGTGGTTACTACCCCTAACAAATTAAGCCTGATACTTCACTTTGAATGCATATCCAGCGCAGCTCACTGCTTCAACGGCAGGGGGGAATGAAGAAATAGGATTTACATCCAGACAACATATCACAAGGCATTGATCTGAGCAGTATGAGTATACAAACATCGGGGTAACATGCTCGATACGACGGTTACTACCCTCAAACGTTAAGCCTTATACTTCACTTTGATGCACCTCCAACATTGCTCTCTGCATCAATGGCAGGGGTGAAAGGAAATTAGAATCAAAACGTTACCAATAAGGGCCCTGAACTCAGCGGTTGGAGTAACAGATAAGAATGAGAAAATAAGTGTGAAAGCTTGCTGGGCAGACTGGATATGCCTATTGGTCTTCTTCTGCCGTCATTTCTATGTTTCTATGTTTCACACAGTCAATGGGAAGGCATTGGAGTAACCGGGGGGGGAGGAGGGGGGTTGGAGAATTGGAGGCAAGCTATAGTAAGAGAAAGGGAGCGGGTGAGCCAGGAGGAGATGCCTCTGCATTGTTAGTGAGGCTTCTGTCTGAGGTGGCTGGGCTGAGCTCTGAGAGGGGCAGATGGGCTGTGGAACCAAAGAGCCTCCTGGAGAGTGGGGGTGGGAAAGGGAGGGAGTGATGCTGGCTGGGGAAGGGCCGGCAGCAAGCAAGAACTTTACATAACGATGCATGAACACTCACTAGGTGGGTCATTTTCAAAAGCATTTATGTGCTTAAAACTGGGTTTTACAAGTGGAAATGCACTTTATGCATGTAAGTGAGCTTTTGAAAATTGCTACAATATATGCCATTGAATTGTCAATAGGTCTGAGACACGTAAGTGTACTGTAATTGTGTGAATGGGCTTTTGTAATTTGCTATGATAGTATGTTACATTTGCAGGTGTAACTTTTTTTAACATTACCTTCTGACTGGTAGATTTTAAAACCACTACGAGCGCCGAAGCTGGGAGATATGCACATAACTTGGCATGGTGCGCGCCGCACAGATTTTAAAACCTACACGGGTACGCGTGTATCTCCCGGTACGCTCACAAATACATTTTCGCCAAAAGGTGCATGGCGTTGGCATGTCTGGGCGTGGTCTGGGCGGGCAATTGGCAGGACATGGGCAGGCCAGAACTGCAGCACGATGTCTGCGCGCAAGTCTTTATGCACACGAGCGCGTGCCAGAGTCCCCTACTGCGCTACTTTACTTCTGCTATGGACAGCGTGTAAGTCATGCAGCAAAAAAAACTCGGCTAGTCAGCGGGGTTTTAAGGGTCGGGCTAATAGGGTAAAAGGGAGGCAAGTTAGTTGGGGGTTTAGGAAGTCCTCTCCTTTACTGGGAACGAACTGGGGAGACAGGTAATTGTGTCGATGCGTGTATCTACTAAAGTTCCCCCCCCCCACTTACACGCGCCAGTTGCCATTTGCATGCAGATGTGCCCGTCAATATAAAATTGTTCGCACATGTATGTGAGTGTAGCCAATTTTATAACACGCATGCGTCTACGCGCTTATATTGTAAAATCGACGCATCCATATGAGCACACCGGCAAATAAAATAAACAAAAATAAAACCGGAAGGACCAATTGGGCCTTTTTCTGCTGACATTTACAATGTTACTGGCTGGGGGGACTGCAGTTGAGTTTGCTCATCCCTGGCCTAGGGTGGGTGCTTCTTAGTTAGTTAGGAGAAAGGTAGAATTTCTGTTCGAGATCGTTTTGGCTCTAGGTCCCATGATGGAGCACAACGCTGCCCACACAGCACATATAACCCGGGGGGCCTATTGTGAAAATATCCCCCGGGCTGATATTCTCTTGCATTCCATCCATGATTCCTACCGTTCTATTGCTTCTTTGACCATCGCCGCACACTGAGCCGAGGATTTCAACGCATTGTCCACAAGGACTCCAAGGTCTTTTCCCTGGGCGATGACTCCCAACACAAAATCCAGCACTGTGTATCCACAGTTGGGATTATTTTTCCCTCAAATGCCTTCTGAAAGTTCAAATGCACCATATGAACCAGCTTACCTTTATCTGCATGGTTATTTACACCTTCAAAAAAGTCTAAAAGATTGGTACAGCAAGATTTACCTTGCAAAAAAAACCGCTTTGACACTTCCCCTTTAAGCCAGGTCTATCTATATGGACAGAGATTTATTTTTAAGGATGGCTTCTACATCAGGCTCCCCAGTCTATAGTTTTCTGGATCACTCCTGCAGCTCTTTTTAAAACTCGGCGTTGCATTGGCCACCTTCCAGTCCTGAGGAATGGTGGCTGTTTAAAATGATTGTGCCGAAGTCTTTCATACATTAACAAAAAAAACCCCTCCATTGGTTGGCTGTAGTCAAAAGTACAAAAGGCCACAAACCTGCTGTGACTTAAAATAACAATGTCAATCAGGAGCAAAACAAAAATTCTAAATTATAGCAACACCTCCCCTCGTCTGACTCTGTCTCGGACGACTAATAGAAGCTGCTGCCAATTGCCTCCTCTGTTCCCCCTTGCTAATGTGCAAAGGTGGCAGATCATTTACCATTCTAGTAACAATGGGGTTTGCTCTCCAGCACAGCACAAGTGTTTCAAAGGTTAAGTCCTGGCCATGCCGAAATTGAGAAATCACCACTTTGGTTGATATTTTCTGTACTCCGTAAGTAGTACTGCAAACGAAGCTGCCATTTCCCTAATTTGTAATTGCATCACAGTAAGTAAGATTTATTAAAGGTTTCCATTATCATAAGCCCTTTGGGCACAAAAGGAGAGATTTTATTTTGTGGTGTTGCATGCCAACAAGACCCCATTTCAGATTATATCAATTTAAAGCACCAATTAAAAAAAAAAAATACAGGAAATTATTTGGAGCGGTGACCTTATAGAACAACTGAGGTATGTGATTTTAGCCACTGGTGAGTCACAGAGGTAATACTGGCCTAGGGTTTATTTATTTGAAAAAATTTCTATTCTGCACACATATATAGGACTGTCCATGGTGGATTACAAAAATACACATATATAATATTAAAAACAACAGAAGAACATAATCACACACTAAAACTACCTAGGTCTGATTGGATTGCCACTCAATGCAATTTAAGGCCTTCCATGTACATAAGTATGTCTTAAAGGCTTTTTAAAATGATGTCTGTAAATTGCACAGACCACAGTTGCTCAGAGAAGGGGTTACAGTAACGTGAACCACTCACTGAGAAAGGCCTCTCTTGCATAATTTCTAGGTGGGCTGTTTTGGGGATAGCATTTCCAGCAGATGTTTAGTTGCAGATCGGAGAGATCATGACTGTTTACATATGCATAACATGATTCAATAGTTTGTGTATAATAAAGGCAATCTTATGCAAGATCTGCCTCTTTGTTGGTAAGCAGTGTAATGCTGAGAGTATGGGTGTTACGTGATCGCGCATCCTAGCTCCCAGCAGGATCCTGGCGGTAGAATTCTGCTGCACCACCTGCATTGCGCGAATGGTGCTCACCGGGAATTGGAATAATCCAGGCCATTTAGAATAAGAGATTGGAGTAAACAGCTAAAATCTTGTGACTCCAGCAGTGCTCTCAGATGCTTCAAAAGGTGCAATTTAAAAAATGATTTCACCACTTCGCTAATTTGAGCTTTCATGGACAAACTGGAATCAATTTGATGCTCCTGGATTTTGCACCGTTGGAGAAACAGGGATGGTAACCAGGGGTAGAATAATTGAACTGCTTCCTCAGCTCTGTTTCTTTTGCCCTTCCCCTTTTATGAGAGAGGTCGTATGCGAGTGTTTGGGCTCTGTCTCTCTCTAGCTTTGCCCATCTTTAGTCTTTTCTGTTTTATGGAGCCATCACTAAATCGGCTGCAGTGAGAAAGACATTGCAACTTCTCTCTTTCTCTTCCTAAAAACAGTAACAGAATTCAAAAAAGCATGAGATAAATATAGATGATCACGGAGGGGGGGTGGGTGGGCACTGGTTCAGCTCAAACAGCCGTGGTATGAATGCGTGACCTCTCAGAGCTGCAACTACAACAGCCTCGGGCTTCCAAGGAGCTCCGAGTGACCTGCCTGGAGGGATCATTGAAAGCCAAACTTTAATGAGCACGGGGTGGCCGCATACGCTTCACAACAGCCTCGCTAACCTTGGTGGCAGCAGGGATTAGTGCAAAACTTGGCAATAAGATATAGAGGGGGGCCTGGTTGTTTGGCCTAAGCATTAGTCTTGTAAGAAGCAAACTTTTAGGATGGCGAGACCTGAAATAGACTGCTAGCGGAGGTGGTGGAGGCTATCGCAGCAACAGATGTTTGCCAGGTGAGAGACAGATAGGAAGGGCAGGTGGAGGAAAAGGTCTGAGAAGTCAGGAAAAAGACCTAATGAAGGAGGGAGAATATGCTGAGTTGCACATGGAAATGTTTCTACCTGGAGTGGCTGAATCTCCGCTGGGCAGACAAGAAGAGTCACTTTGGTCTCTCTCTCTCTCTGCCATCATTTGCTGTGTTACTAAGTAAAAGGGTGGCTCTGATTCAGTTGCAAAACTGCATCTAGTTCACCTTTTGTTTGCTGCCTTTCTTCTCCCTCCCTTCAGTGCATTTCAGTGATAGCTAAATTCATTCCCCCCTTTCTCCTTCAAAATCTCCTCTCAAGCACTTTCAGATATTGGCATGTGTGCAAACGGGGTCGCTCTGTGTATCCATTGTGAATGCACTTTGAAAGACCAATGAGTTTAATTTCTTATTTTTCAAATAAGTCGCCTATCAGACCCATTACTCCATCCTGGTTTGTGAAATCCTTTTGAACCTGACTAAATCTTTTAAAAAGATTAGCGCTAAAACATCAGTTACGCTGCTATCAATGAACTCTTGTCTCTTCAAGCTTAACGTGGATTGATCCGTGGCATACAAATAACCTTCAGTTCTAGAGGCAATGTGAACTAATTAATTATATAATGCTGCCATCCACAGAAGGACTTCATTGTTTGCACTATCGCACTCAAGGAATAAAATAATGTGGTAGGCACACAGTGACTGATGATAACTCTGTTTGTCCTTTCTATTCAAGCAAAAGTACTAGCCATTGTGGGGTTTTTTTTCAGCACAAGGGTTATTCAATTAAAACTTGCTGATTTAATGCCTGGCTGTTTTCTGGTTTTTCATTATGAAGTAAAAAAAAAAAATGGCTGTGGATATTAGATAAGTCAGGCCAAAGGAGTCCTCAGTGTGTACAGAAGAGGCCAAATCACGTCTGTGAAACTGAAATGTCTTTTCCCTCCCCATGCGTGTTTTAGCATTACAGACCTGCAAATAGAGAACCTAGTCTCTTAGCATATTAAGATATTACCCTTCCAGGCTTGGGCTTGGTGTGTGCCAAGCTTGGGGATGTTCATCTCCATTCCTTTCGTTTCCAAAAAGCATGTGGCAGTGGGACAGAAGTGACGAGGGATTGCTCTTGCCCCATTGAAGAATATCAACCTGGTAAGATGATTTTCGGGGGGGGGGTGGAAGGGAAATTGTGAGGATAGCCCAGGAATATTTTGGGGGGGGAGACAATGTTGACATTTTTTTGTTTATTTTTTCAGATTTTGCTTGTTGGAATTTTTCATTTTAAATAAATGGAAAAAAAAAAAAAAAGAAACGAACAAAAGAAACTCATCTTCCTCCCCAAATAAAAGGAAAAAAAGTCTGTGTACAGCCCTAGTGGTTATCTGTCTTTTAACAGGCGATTTCCAGACCACGGTAAAACACGCTTTGATAAATGCCAAGATTTATTGCTGATTCTTGTTCAGCCATTTCTTGGGGGGGGGGGGGGGGGGGCAGGCAGGGTGTTTGGTGCTCACCAGGACTATTCTGTTCTCTCCCCTGCTTTTCTCTGTAACTTCTTCCCCCTAGACACACATACACCAGGAAGTCAGCTTGAAGTCCATATTCAGAGGCATCTTGCCAGGTAGCTCAGACGTTTTCCAGCTAAATGAATATTTGGGCACAGATCTGGCTACATTTTAGCTGGATATCTTATTATCCGGCCAAAAGATTATTATTAGGGGCATTCCAGGGAGGAGTTAGATTATCCGGGTACTGTGATATTCTGAGTAGGTCAGATAACTTTATCTGCCTAAGTCTGCTCATGCCAAAGAGCTGCGCTAAAGTTATCTGCTATCTTTAAGATAACAGATAAATTCAATAATACAGTTCCACTATTGACTATTCCTTCCAGAGTTAGCCAGATAAGTTCATCTGGCTAAGGGCCAGATTCGTTAAGGCTTTTCTCCCATTTTCTTTCTATGGGAAAAACCCTTAAAGGTAGCTTTAATAATATGCACATGGATGTCCATGTGCGCGCAGATTTTCTAACATGTGCGTGTCATCATTTTATATCGGCGCGCGTGCGGAAGGGGGGAGGGGGAATTTTTGAAGTTGTGCGCGGCGACGCGAATGGCCGGATTCCCACTTCCCTCCCAGTCCGCTCTGCTAAAGGAGTGGACGTCCCCTAACTAACCTGCCTCCCTTTTCCCCTAATCACCCCCACCCCTAAAACCCCGCTGCCTATCCTATTTTTTTTTTTTTGTTTGTTTTGCTACTTACCTGAGGTCTGGAGCAATAGCAGCTTGCGCGGCTCCGTCGATCCCGGCGCGAGCAGCCCGCCCATACCCCTCCCCCGGCCTGCTCCTTTTTTAAAAATAACTTTGTTATGCATGTACCAGGAGATACGAGCGTGGCCGTGAGCATTTGAAAATGCCGCTGCTGCGTAACTTTACTTCTGCTATAGATGACGCGTAAGTAATAAAACAAAAAGATCTAGGCAGATCAGCGGGGGTTTTAAGGGTCGGGGCTAACAGGGGGGAAGGAAGGTTATTAAACTACAGGGGTTTGGAACACCTGTTCCTTAACTGGGCGAACTGGGAATGAACTGGGAAAACTGGCAATGGCGTCGGCCTGCCTTCCTATTAAAATCCCCCTATTTACGCAGTAGAAGCGGGATTTGCCTGCACAGGTGCGCGCCCACTTAAAATTGCACGTGCGTGTGCGTTCGGCCAGGCTGTTCTATAACATGCGCACGTTTGTTATAAAATAGCCTAGTCCCGGGTGCGCAGCAACAAACGCACGCACACGTCTGCCCACACGCCACTATGAAAGTTACCGTCCTTATGTACAATCCTTACTCCTGAGAGCTTACAATCTGACCAAGACAGACAGACAGACAGTATGCACACCGAAAAACAAACAAGGCTTTGGAGTTAAAACAGCAAGGCCATGACTGAGAGGCTTTATGAGGAGGGTTACTTTTATTGGAGTAGTAGCAAGATCTGATGTTCGGAGAGCTCTGGTTTGTAAGTCGTTGGCTATTAACCTTCCCTTATCTGGAATGGCAGCCCCTGTTCTGTCCAGGACGAAGAAGTGAACTCCCCGGCTTGGTAATTCTGTTCCATGAGCGGGAAGGGGTGAGCTTTCAGGCTGCGTTTGTACCGGGTAAGAGAGGGGCCCGGCACACGCGTTGAGGAAGCCTTTTCAGGCATGTAGTGCGAAGGGGTGTAAGGCGCCGAGACAAGATTTGGGGATGGGGGGGGGGGGGGGGCAAGGAAGGGTACAGATAAACGCAGCTTACCTAGGTTACAATCGATTCTTCCTTTCTCACTGCAATGTTAGCTATCATCAAAATGAATTATACCTGAGTTTTATCTGCCTTCAGATTAACAGTTTTCATTCAGATTTGTTAATTTAAGATGAATGGCAGGCTGGGTGCCATTTACTATGCCAGTAAGATTTGTCTCACTGCTAGGGGAGAAACACAAATCTATTCTGAATTGATGCTTTTAGAGGTTCAAGTATAAATAATGTGCCATAAGCAGCAGGCAAAATAAATAAGTGGAAATAAAACTGCTACTGCACTTAGAAAACTCCATGGATGAAGACTCAATCACAGGCCGTGCTATAACATTTAGCAGATTGTAGGAGATTAAAAACACACCCTGGTGTGTCCTGCCACATTGGGAGAACCAGTGCTATCTGGGTGGGCTGCAATACTTGATTACCCAAGATATAGATGCATTTTGTGTTTTATTTCTCTGTCCACATCAGCTGTTGTTGTTGTTTTTTGTTTTTTTTTTAAATTTAGAATTTTATTTAAAGTCACAAATGAAGAAAATTAACAGACGTTTGGGGAAGCAAGTTGACTGGATAAACAGGATACAGGAAATGTGCTGGATGGACAGCTTCCCACTCAAAACAAAAAGCATTTTCTTTCGTTTTGTCCCCATATTGATAATAAATAGAAAAGTTGTCATTAAAAAAAAAAAAAAAAGCAGAAAGGAACCTCACCAGACCACCCTGTCCTCTCTCTCCCCCTCACAACCTCTGTGGGCAGATGAGAAAAATGTAATCAAAGCCAGGAGCCTGGACCCCCATTCACCTGCTTTATCATGGAATCTGCCAGAAAAGAAAAATAAATTGAAAGACAATGTCGTAAGAGCCATCTGGAATTTATTCTCTGTAGTCAATCTTTTTTGGAATAAGGAATCCATTTCACACGTGCTCCCCGTGTCTTTCACCCACTCACTCATCAGGGGGGCACGTTCCCCCTTGCAAGCATCACACAGGATTTGCCTAATCAGGCCTTTTATGCCAGTGCAGTCTTCAACATTTGGCCCATACAAAGTGGAAGAAAGCCCAAGAGAAATGTTCCGCAGTCCTCTGTAAGGTGGAGTCCCTACCACTTCTTTCATAATTTCCGTTAATCTCCAGAAATTCTGCAGGATCGCACAGAAGCGAGCCGCTCGTACCATGGTTTCTCCAGCAATTCTCCTCCCTGTGATGGTAGATAGTCTATAATGGAACAGGGGTGAGAGGGGCTCGACAAGGAATTTCATACTTCTTTTCGCATATTAATGCTGAAAGTCAATAACATTTTGTAAATGTAAAAGGCATCTAGAGAAGCGACCATACCCAGCTCTTGATCTATACCTGAATAGCTGGAAAAGAGACATCTAGCTTCTTCCTCTGTCTGACTTAACCTACCTCTGGTTTGAATGCTTTTAAAGACCAGTTTCAAAAGCTGATAATAGATATATTAGATGAGGTTTGAAAGCTGTAGGAAGGCAAAAAAACAGGAGGTCCTCCAACTCAGAACTCTCCTGAAAGCTAGGCATGAAG
This sequence comes from Rhinatrema bivittatum, assembly GCF_901001135.1. Taxonomy (NCBI): domain Eukaryota; kingdom Metazoa; phylum Chordata; class Amphibia; order Gymnophiona; family Rhinatrematidae; genus Rhinatrema; species Rhinatrema bivittatum. The sequence continues at coordinate 17,189,819 of NC_042618.1, forward strand.
CTTAAAATGCCTTCCCGAAACAGGAGAATGTAACTAGGGGCTGAGCTCTATAGTCTGTCCTGCACCCTTCCAAGCTATACTTGAGTACAGTATACCCTAATTAACAAGCATTCATTTGAAGAAAAAAAACAACTCAGAGCTTTCTTAGCACAAAAGGATCTCCATGCTCGACTGATCATAAGAGTGCCCAGGTCATCTTTGCCTACCGGAAACGACTACAGAGGGCAATCCTGAAAATTGTCTTTCTCCAGCTCTTCCCAGTGTTGATGGGGCCAGGTTTGCATCACTGCACTGAGGTAACAGGCAGATATGCTTGGTAATAAGTCTGAAAATCGGGAAGGCCTAATCCTCCCTCCTCTCTTTTAAGCACTTTCCTAAATTTCCAGTGTCCCCAATTACTCTAGGGTGGGAAAGAAAGAAAACTCTTGGGAATTTTGGCACAAGCTTAGAGAAAAGAAACAAAGCCCAATGCATTTATGCCGTTTGTGGCATGGCCACGGGCATCAACTATAGGGCCACAGACGTTGACGGTATCGATTTGGACAGACTCAGATTTCCAAGTGTACATGGCATCGGTGCCCCAGACACGTGTGTCGGTGGCATCGATATGGACACGTATGGAATCGATGGCATGGATCTCCCAGTCGATGAATTCCATCCCGGCATCAACGCCAGTCCTGGAATCGGCATGGGCATCGATGCCAGCCATAAGGCTGGCATTGGCATCAACGCCCATCCACGGAATCGAGCCGGCATGGATACCCACCGATGGGACCCACCTGGGCATCGAATTTCACCGATGGGAGCAGCCTGGCATCGACTGCCCTCGATGGATGCATTCTAACATAGATGCCCATGGATGAAACACCTGGGCATCGGTGTCCATCGATGCAAAAGGACCTGGCACCAATGCCATCGACGGACGGCCATCCGGCACCAATGCCATCGACGGACAAGCCATCCGGCACCGATGTCCATCGATGGGGACCATCCGGCACCGATGTCCACCGATGGGGACCATCCGGCATCGATGCCCACCGACGAATCGATGTGGCACCGATGCCCACCGATGGAAAAGGGCTGGACATCGGTGGGGAGGATGGGGCATCGATGGCATCCCCAAAAGGGGGGGTGGCATCGATGAAGTGACCCTGGGATCGTTAAAAAGTGTCTCGGGCAGCGGTGGCGGCGACCCGAGTATGCATGGCAGTGACTAACAGCGTGTGCGTCAATGGCATGCATCCGGGTAGGGACGGCACCGAGGAAGCCCAAGGAAAAAAACAGTGCGTAGGAGGAAAAAGCCTGGTAGCACTGAAAAGCAAAAAACATGGATAAAGGCATCAGGGCACCGTGGGGGGAGGGGCGCTGATGACATATAAAAGCCCAGGGCGGTTTAGGAGGGTCCCGGTGTAGCGATAGGGTATCGACTGCGTGAGGGTACCAGGGAACGAAGGACTTGAAGCTACAGAGGTCCTAAAGTTAAGGAAAAAATCCCTACCCCACTAGCATAAGCAAGCAGAGTGTCACAGAGATACTCGCAAGCTGTTTAAAGCTAACTGAAAAATGGGGGAAGGGAAGGCTTCAGTCAGTTAACAGCCTTAAGATAGTGACAGGAACCGACCGAAAAATAAGAATTAGTACTCACCGAGCGTCGTAAAAACGTACGCGGAGGGAGACCTGTGCAGGGAAAAGTGTTTTTTGAAGTGAAAAGTTAAGTGTTTCCATGAGGTAATTAGTTAAAAAAAATCCTCACAGAGCTCCAACCGCTATGCTGACTGCAGAGCGGAAAAAAGAAGACTGAGGGAGACACCTGTGGCTCACAGGGATAATTGCAGGCTGGGCATGCTCAGTGCACCCAGTGTGCCAGTGTCAGTCAAAGCTTGTTGAAACTTTGACAGAAAAGTTTTCCGTACAGGGCTCCATCCTCGATGTCACCCATTTGTGAGGACTACCATCCTGCTTGTCCTGTGAGAATCCCCTCTGTTTATCTCATGCTTTCTTGTATTCAGATACTGCTTTTGTTTCCACCACTTCCACTGGGAGTCTGTTCCACACATTCACCACCTTCTCTGTAACAAAATATCTCCTAAGATTACTTCTAGTCTACCTCCTATCACCCCCTTGTCTAGAGCCTCCTTTCCATTGAAAAAGGCCCATGTCATGTATATGGAAACATCTCTATCATATCTCCTCTATCTTGCATTTGTTACTCACTCACCCAACACCGCCGGTGGTCAGGACCTCTCACTCGCAGCAGATGCCGGCCAACCTCCACCCACAAGGCAGGACGCTGTCCATTTATGGTATGCGCACAGCCAGCATCCCCAGATTTAAAGGACTCAGGCTGGGAACATGCCGCGGCGCCCCCGAGATGATGTCACTGCCAGAGCCCTATTTAAGGGCTTTCCTGCTGCCTCCTCTTTGGCTCTGCAAAGGGTTACCTGCATCGTTGTAGTGTGAGTTGCTGCTCCTCATCTCTCCGAGCCTTGCTTGCCACTTCTCTCCGAGTCCTGTCTGCCTTGTCTCTCCAGCCCTCCCTGCCTCTCCTCCCCTGCCCAGCCTGCTTTGCCATCTCCAGTCCCTTTCCTTGCCTATCTTCACACTGACGTATGGACTTTACCTCAGCCTGGACAATGACCATGCTTGCTTTCTGACTGCCTCTAACCCTAGCCTGACTCTGGACCTATGCTCCAACCTTGTACTAAGAGGCTCCAGCCTAAGACCTGCTGGCCCCGGAACCCGAGGGCTCAACCTAAGGAAAAAGGGGCTGGTAGAGGTGAAACTCCAGAACTGTCTCTTCTCTCCTAGTTCCACCATCTGTCAATGGAGACCTACAGGACCTTCCCTGTAGGTTGAGCTAACTCCACCACAGCAACAAGGGTCAATGACTCTTACAGCCTTTCCTTTAGGGTATTAATGTTTAGATCTTTAAATCTATCCCCATATGCTTTAGAACAAAAACCACTGACCATTTTAGTAGTCACCCTTTGGACTGAATCTAACTGGTTTATATCCTTTTGAAGGTGTGGTCCATTCCTCTCCATATGCATCCAAACATCTTTCTGGCTTTTGCTGTCTCTTTATCCACCTGTTTGGCCACTTTAAGATCATCAGGTACAATCAGCCCCACATCCCACTTAGAATTTCACCCCTAATACTATACCTCTCTCTTAGGTTTTTGCATCTTAAAAGTATGACTCTGCATCTTTTTATCATTAAATCTTAGCTGCCAGACCCTAGACCATTCTTCGAGCTTCACTAGATTCCTCCTCATATTTTCCACATATTCTTGGCTGCCTACCCTGTTACAGATTTTGGTATAATTGACAAAAAGATAAACCATTCTCAACAATCCTTCCCCTATGTCACTCATGAAAATGTTGAAAAGAATTGGTGCAAGGACCAATCCCTGCAGTACACCCCCTTCCCAGAGTAAACTCCATTTCCATTACCTTTTGTCACCTCCCAATCAGCCAGTTTCTAACCTAGTCTGTCACTTTAGGTCCCATACCAAAGGCACTCATTTTATTTATAAGTCACCTATGTGGAACTGTGTCAAAGGCCTTACTGAAATCCAAGTACACTACATCTAGCACTCTTCCTTGATCCAACTCTCTGGTCACCCAATCAAAGAAATTGACCAGATTCATCTGACAAGATCTACCTTTGGTAAAACCATGCTGCCTCGGATCTTGCAATCCATTGCATTCCAAAAATTGCACCATCCTCTGTTTTAGTAGCGATTCCTGTAGTTCCCAGCCACCTCCTTACTTTTCCTTGACTCTTTCTTGTCATTTAAACCACAATTACAGCAGCTATAAACTGCATAATAGATCCAAGTGATTTTTGTACCATCTTACAAGCAATTATTCTTACTTGTATCAATTATTGTAATTCGCTGTAATATGTGTTGCTAAGCTCTTATATTAAAGTTTCGTAGATTTTGCAGAATTTCGCGGCCCTCCTGATTCCTGGCGGGCATCGGACTGAGCACATAATGCCCATTGGCTGCCCTTACAACAGTGTTTGAAATTTAAAGTTTTAACAATTATATTTAAGGTACTAAAGCTTAGGGGCACTACCTACTTTAAATCTCTTCTCATCCCTTACACCCTGGCATGGTCATTGTGGAAATATTTTGCTTTTGGTATGCACCGTTAAAATTGTCTGGCTGACTAGCACTAAAAAATTGTGCATTCTTTGTTGTAGAACCTGACTGCTGGCATTGTCTTCCAGATAATATAAGAGAGAGCAACGATTTAGTAATGCTTCGGAGACAGCTTAAGACATTTGTATTCACAAGAGGCTTTTGGAAATATCTAAGAAGACATGTTTAGGCCAATAAACAGGTAGCTCAGACTGTTATTTTAAATATTGTTCTACGTATTGGTTTTATATTCACTTGTCATTATTGTAATTTGTTTTGTTGTATTATTACCATTGTACTCGCTTAGCACTAATTTGTTATAGGTAAATAATAAAGATTTCTATAAATAAATAAATTGAAAAATACACTTCTCAATTTTCTGGAGCCTTCATTCCTAGCAAACAGATACAGGTAGATTTACTAAGCTGTGATAAGAGTACAACGTGCGTGAAACACTCTTAATTGCCCGATATATCCATATTACAGTGATATTTATTTATTTATTTATTTAAGTTTTTTATATACCAACATTCAAGACGGTGGTCCCATCATGCTGGTTCACAAGAAACAGGGGTGAAATTATAATAAACTTTACCATTTAAACAATAGTGCAGAAAAGCAGTTACATATAACAAGGAAAACAATAACTTGGAATGAGAAGGGAAATGAAGATTAGAAAGTTATATATATGTATAAATAACATTGTGAGAGGTGGCTATTAACGCTAATACTAGCGGAGCTTGTTGCATGAAGGGAGTTAGATGGGGTTGGAGTTAGGAAAGGCCTGCGTGAACAGCCACGTTTTGAGTCTTTTCTTGAATGTTGAGATGTTGGGTTCCATTCTAAGATCCGGGGGAATGGAGTTCCATAATGTTGGACCGGCTGTGGAGAATGCCCGATCTCTAAGCGTGATGTGTCTGGTAGTCTTGGCTGGAGGTACTTGAAGTGATCCTTTGTAAGCATCTCTTGTCGGTCTTGTGGAATGGTGTAATCGGAGGGGAATATGGAGATCGATTGGGGCTAATTGATGGATGTTTTTGAAAATGGTGAGAATGGTCTTGTAGATTATTCTGAAGTGGATGGGCAGCCAATATCACATGATATCACATGATATCATGTGATATTCATGAAATAATGTGTTTTTCACATAAAGGTCCTCCCCTATTGAAATTAGCTGCTTTGCATGCATAAAATGTATTAATGCATGCAATGCAGCTAGAGCATAGGTAATCCTAAGATGGTAACTATTAAACAGCCATGCCGGCGCACATGTACATGAGTATGCCGGCTGGCGCCATTTTATAACATAACGCGCATATATGCAGGCATGATATAAAATAGGGGGGAATTTTAGTAGCTATGCGCGCCGAACTTAATTACCAGTTTCCCCAGTCCATTCCCATTTTGCCCAGTTATAGGATAGGACATTCTAAACCCCCCCCCCCCCCCTAGTTAATAAGCCTTCCTTTTACCCTTTTAGCCCCAACCCTTAAAATGTAGCTAACTAGCCTCCTTTTTTTTGTTTTTATTAGTTACATGCCATCCACAGCAGAAGTAAAGTTACGTAGATAGGGACTCCGGCGTGAGCTCGTGCGCAGAAATTCTTCCGTGCCGGTTTCATTCATATTTCCTGGAATGCTCGTGCCCCGTCCAGACCCCACCCCTTTTATGTAAAAGCTTTTTTGTGTGCGTACCGTGAGATATGCGCATACTTGCACACTTTTTAGAATCCGTGTAGTGTGTGTGCCAGCCCAGCTTCTGCACGTATCTCCCGGCTTCGGCATGCATAGGGCTTTTAAAATTCACCTTTAAGCAAATGCAATAACACAGCTTGCCTACAAAAAAAGCAAACTTATGGTAGGAATTAATGGTTTTTGGGTGTGAGTTCACACAGTAATTTTAATAAGTTTGGTTTAAATAAATAAGTTTAACTTAAATAAAAAAGATAAAAAAATATAAGAGTAGGTTAAGTGTGGGTTCTGAATGGTGCATAATTGTATTTACCCCCACGGTTGTGGATTAATAGTGGTGGATTACAAAAAAAGCAAGCCAGGTTATTATCCCGCAAACTTAGAAGTTGTCGATGAACGAACCCGTGGGCAACGGGACCCTAACATGCATCCGATTGTCCCTGGGATGCTTCTTAAAAGGCCAAGTGGCCCAAAAATAAGTCCCTGTCCAAAAGGGGCAAAGGCCGGTCAGCAGTCATTTTGGAAAATGGTGTTGACCGGCCCCAGAGCAAGGGGGCACTCCAGGCTGCCCTGGATCACCAGAGATGTCATAAAGGAATGAGGGGATCCAGGGGACAAGGGGAGGTTCATGGTCCCCGTTTATTTTCAATGTAAAGGGCCAGGGATTCTATTCCATGGAAGGGGGCGGGGCGTCTGGGATGGGAAGATGCCTGGGGGGGGGGGGCAGTTGAACCAGGGTTTTATTCAAAGGGGAGGGGTTTTGTGAAGGGGCAGTGTGATGCCAAATGCCATTAAAATCATTTATTTTTAATTTTGTTTTTACTGTGGAGCCACCTTGGCATTTGGCAGGGGTGGTGTGGGACAGGGGACTATGAAGACCCAGAAGATATTTTATACTTTGGGAGGAGGGGCTTATTTTTGGGCCGTGCGGCCCTTTAATAGATGGCCTCAGATGAAGGGGGCCTTCAGCGTGGATTTTCCCCTGTTTCCTCGCAATATTTTTTAATACCGGTTTTTTTCCACAATAAAAAATATCAGGGGGAAAGTGCAGCAGTATTTTGCTGGGGATGGCCATATCTCATGGGAACTCTTCCCTGTGATATTCTGCCCCTCCCACTGTAAAATATCACAGTATAGTAGATCTCCTCCATTATTTGTAGACTACAAATTGCAAAAATCTGCTGTTAAATATATTCCGAGTTTGTTGTCAGACCATCTCAGAGCAGAAGCCCTTTAAGCTTGCCACGACCTCTTCCCCCACTATTACTGGCAATACTGCAGACTTGTAAAAGTTTACTTTATTTGATAATTGCTTATGAATGACCACAGAGTGATATAGTGCAAACAATGTGCCATCAAGATCAACAATTAATTTAAGTCTTTTTATAAATAACATAAAATATAAAATGTTAACTTGGAAATCCTGGATACTATTTCCCAAATTGTTACACATGAAGCTAGTGCTTCACCGAAATGGGTATGACAGAAGACACTGGCTGGGGAGCTCACATAACCCCATTAGGCTAGTTTGTTTTGAGCTGTTAGAATGGAGCTGTTATTATACAGAGCCAAGCAGTTATTATACAGGACAGGAAAACAGAGATGCATAATGGTTGTGATTTTATATATTGATGTGTTGTCTTATTGCTGTTTTTATGATTATGCTTTATTTTTTATTCTGTACAGTGCTTGATTTATATTTCATATGTTATAAAAGCGGTTTATAAATGAATAAATAAAAACATGAAATGAATCCTATCTAGCAGCAGTGTTGACATGGACCATGTTTCAGTGTAATTTGCATGCTTCAGGGGAGTGGTTTTAATCTTTCCTAAATGCAGTTCACATTTCTTTATGTCTAAATTACACAAGAAAGACTATCTTTTGCCTTTGAACTTGCTCTCTCCGCTTTCTCTCTCTGTGCATCACATCACTGAAATATCCTCCTTGGTAAATTGACAAACTAAACAGTAGGAAATCACTTGGACCAGATGGTGTACATCCCAGCATTCTGAAAGAACTAAAAAATGTAAATTGCAGAGCTATTACTAATAATTTGTGAATTATCATTAAAATCATCTATTGAACATGAAGATTGGAGGGTGGCCAATGTAACGTCAATCTTTAAGAAAGGCTCAGGTGATCCAGGAACTATAGACCAGTGAGCCTGATGACAGTGCCATGAAAAATGGTAAAAACTATTCTAAAGAACAAAATTACTGAACATATAGACATGGTTTACTCAAGTGAAGTCTTGCCTCACCAATATGATACATTTTTTGAAGGGGTTAACATATGGTAAGCCAGTGGATATAGTATATCTGGATTTTCAGAAAGCATTTAACACAGTTCTATTGTGACTTGCAAACGGGTTAAATCACAAACAGACTGGAAGAAATTGCAAGAGGAGCTTGTGAGACTGGGAGCCTAGGCTTTCAATTGGCATATAGGTGACTTTAATTTGCACCTAGGGGGATTTTTAAAAAATGTTTTCTTTGTTATCATCATTTGGATTATTTCTGCAGAATTATATCCTCGCTCACAGGGCTGGTCATGCTCTCGATCAGTTGATGGTTTTGGAGCCTTACATGGTCTTTGATTCCATTACCATTTTGACCATTTCCCCCATGCCCTAGTCTGATCAGATTTTGATAACTTTTAATTTATTGATAAAAAGTGAGGACATCTAAAGCTACTGGAGATCCCTGGAGTTAAAGAGACCCATTTACAAGTGCCATTTGCACATCCAAATGCAGATGAAATTTAATGTGGGCAAGTGCAAGGTGATGCACATAGGTAAAAGTAACCCATGCTGTAGTTACATGATGTCAGGTTCCATATTAGGAGTTACCACCCAAGAAAAAGATCTAAGTGTCATAGTGGATAACACATTGAAATCGTCGGCTCAGTGTGCTGCCGGGGTCAAAAAAGCAAACAGAATGCTAGGAATTATTAGGAAGGGAATGGTTAATAAAACGGAAAATGTCATAATGACTCTGTATCGCTCCATGGTGAGACCACACCTTGAATACTGTGTACAATTCTGGTCGCCGCATCTCAAAAAAGATATAGTTGCGATGGAGAAGGTACAGAGAAGGGCGACCAAAATGATAAAGGGGATGGAACAGCTTCCCTATGAGGAAAGGCTAAAGAGGTTAGGGCTGTTCAGCTTGGAGAAGAGATGACTCAGGGGGGGATATGATAGAGGTGTTTAAGATCATGAGAGGTCTTGAACGAGTAGATGTGAATTGGTAATTTACTGTTTCGGATAATAGAAGGACTAGGGGGAACTCCATGAAGTTAGCAAGTAGCATATTTACTCAACGCACAATTAAACTCTGGAATTTGTTGCCAGAGAATGTGGTTAGTGCAGTTAGTATAGCTGTGTTTAAAAAAGGATTGGATAAGTTCTTGGAGGAGAAGTCCATTAACTGCTATTGAGTTCACTTGGAGAATAGCCACTGCCATTGGCAATGGTTACATGGAATGGACTTGGTTTTTGGGTGCTTGCCAGGTTCTTGTGGCCTGGATTGGCCACTGTTGGAAACAGGATGCTGGGCTTGATGGACCCTTGGTCTGACCCAGTATGGCATTTTCTTATGTTCTTATGTTCTTATATTTAAAACTAATCAGAGAATATTTTTTTTCACTCAACCCACAATTAAGCGCTGGAATTTGTTGCCAGAGGATGTGGTTAATGCAGTTAGTATAGCTGGGTTTAAAAAAGGTTTGGATAAATTCTTGGAGGAGAAGTCCATTAACTGCTATTAAATCAAGTTGACTTAGGGAATAGCCACTGCTATTAAGTGCCTGTTCTCGCCCTCGCTCCACCCTCTCTACCTTACAGACGGCTCCCTTCGGGTCTGATGGACAGATGCTGCCGCAGCTTCTCCTCACCATACTTCCTGGAATCCCTGGGCTGACCTGACGTTGCGGATCCGCCATGTTCCTGATGACGTAAGGGCGCGCACGCGCTCCAGAGTTTTTACCGGCAAGGGCGCGAACCTCGGGGGCGTCCCCCTGTAGTGACATCATCTGCTTCCACCTTAAAAGGTCTTTGCTTGCAACTACGAGTTGAGTTAGCATGGTGTTTGATTGCGGGGATTATTCCGACCCGCTTCATCCTCCGCTGCTCTGCCTCCACCACCTTACCTAGGGGTACCCGCTCCTCAGGGGCCCCACTCTCTCTTCTTGATTTCAGATTGCTAAGACGGGATCCGGTACTCTCTCCTCGAGGGCCTACGTCCCCTGAATGCTCAGAAGACTCCTTACTACCTGGAAGCGATCGCAGACATGAACACAGTGAGTTCTATTACAGATAGGAATCGGTACTCGCTCCACGAGGGCCTATGTTCCTAAAACCCTCCAAAGCCTCTCTTCTATTCCATAAGCCATCTCATACACAGATATTGTGAGTTCTCATTCCAGACTGCATATAGGAACCAACACTCGCCTACGGCTCCTGTTCCTGAATATACTGAAGACTCTCTGTTGCATAGAAGCCACTACAGATATCTACAATTGTGAGTGTATCATCTTCTACTGGTTAGGTATTCAGCATACCCTGGCTACTCACTATCTATAGTCTCTCTCTACAGCAGACAAGCTTCGGCTTTTTACTGATTTGAAGATTTCTAGGAAGACATTAAAGAGTTTATTAGTTATTGAAGCTTTTTCATGAACATTTTGTATAATGTTTATAAATTATTATTTTGTTATATGTTTTATTTTTTGCTTTGTCGTGTACATATTACAATTGTGCTTTAATGTTCCATTGTAAACCGCTGAGCACAACAATATTACTATCAGTGGACTAGAAATATGTTAAATAAGTAATTAATTAAGTAAGTAAATAAAATAATGTGGACAAGTGCAAAGTGATACACATAGGACCGGATTTTAAAAAGGTTACGCGTGCCAGGCCTATTTTAAAAAGGCCCGGCGATGCGTGTAAACCTCTGGGACATGTGTAAGTATCGGGGCTTTACTAAAGGGGCGGTCTGGGGGCAGGGTGGGGTGGTCTGAGGATGGGGCGGGGGCGGGGCCAGAGGCCTCCGACAGAGTGGCCATTGCTGCTGTGTTGGAGGATCGCATGCCGGCAGGCTGCCGGCGCGCGCAAAAGGTAAAATAAACATTTTGGAGGGGTTAGGGTAGGGCTGGGGAGGGAAAGGTTAGGGAAAGGGGTGGGAAGGTTAGGTTAGGGGGAAGGGAGGTTCCCTTCCAAGCCGCTCCGCTTTGAAAAATTGGGCTAAAGTCCACACGTGTATTGTGCACCCAAACTGTAGCCCTACCCGGACCACTGAAATTTACCCAAAGAAATGGGCTTTTCAAAAAATGCCCTGCCCAGTAAGGGGTAGATTTTCATAGGTGCGTGCGCTTGCACACATGGACTGACCAATTTTATAACGCACAGGGGATAAAGTTCTGCAAATTCGCACGGTGATGCATCACAACCTTCCCCAGTTCCCTCTCAGTCCACTCCAATTAAGGAGCGGACTGGGAGGGAACTTCCCTACCCCCTACCCTAACCTCCCTGTCCCTTCTCCCCTCCCCTCCCCAACCCCTAAACCCTTTCTCCTACCTTTTTCAAATTTTATTTTGTTGCTTACTGCTCTATTGGAGCAGTAAGCAACTTGTGCACACCTTCCGTCCCTTCCCCGGTACAGCGGCAAATGGCTGCTGTACCGGCTGCCTCCAGCCCCTTTTCTTCGGCTCGGCACTTCTGAGGGTAAAGGGAGTTACGCGTGTGGCCGGGCCCCTTTGAAAATGTGTGCGGCGTCTGCAAGGCCCGGCCATGCATGTAACCTCTGTTTTTAACGCACGCAGGGGATTAAAAATCAGGCTGTAAGTGGGTAAAAGAACATTATATAGGGCCTGTCTGCACCAGCAGTGTGGGCAGCGTTGGGAATTAGCAAGTAGATTTTAAAAGGCCTGTGCGCATTAAATCAGGGAGATACACACGTGGCTGGGCCTTGCATGCGCTGAGCACATTTTAAAAAGGCCCGATCATGCACATATCTCCTGATAAGCGCAGAAGTGCCAGGTCTGAAGAAAGGGGCAGGCTGGGAGCGGGGTCTGGGCAGGGAGGAGCGGGGAGGAGGACGTCCGGGACAGTGGCCATTAGGCCTTGTCCTGGGGAAGCACGCGCCGGGTGCTGGCTGGCACGCGGAACTTACTCCTGCTCAGAGGAGTGGGTAAGCTCAACAAGAAAATAAACCCTAGTTTAGGGTAGGTTTAGGGATTAGGGAGGAGGATAGGGTTAGGGTTAGGGAACTGGGCAAAGGCCCGATTGCGTCACCGCACAATTCTTTTAAAATCCACTCCCCCGTGTGCGGAGGAGGCCATCCGCCTGCACAAGTGTGCATGGACATTGAAATCCAGCGCGTATGTGCACACAGGAATCGTATTTTATAACATGCGCGTGCCGACACGTGGGTTCAAAAAAGGTTTGGATAAGTTCTTGGAGGAGAAGTCCATTAACTGCTATTAATCAAGTTTACTTGGGGAATAGCCACTGCTATTAATTGCATCAGTAGCATGGGATCTTCTTAGTGTTTGGGTAATTGCCAGGTTCTTGTGGCCTGGTTTGGCCTCTGTTGGAAACAGGATGCTGGGCTTGATGGACCCTTGGTCTGACCCAGCATGGCAGGTTCTTATGTTCTTAATGGAGAATCTACCATCCTGCCCAGTCCATGGAGCTTAAGCGAAAGGATTCCTGGTGTTTGTCAACAAATTTTCTCTCCTTCTCTCACCTCCAGGCCTAGGGGCAGGCCCGGATTTAGACATAGGCAATTGCCTCCAGTGCCAAATTTTCATAGGTGCCAAAGCATCGCCGCTACTGCCATGTTTTCATCCAGATCTTCTGCCACGCCACCACTTGTCTCCTCTAGGTATCCCTGGCTCCACAACGGTTGCAACAGCAGCAACAGCAGCAACTGGAAATTTTAAAAAATCAGCACAGGGCTTTCTGCATCCCTGGTGTGCTGACAGTCACCGTGGGGCCCTGCCACCCTCCTCTCTCATGGGCTTCCTCTTACCTTGCAAACCCATGCGAGAGGCGTGGCACCACAGGATCTGGCAGCATGTGAGGACTGCAGGAAGCCCCCGTGCTGATTTTTTTTAAATTTCCAGTGTTGCTACTGCTGCTGTGGAACAGAAGCCATGGAGCTGATGATGCGACTTGGAGGGGGACAAAAGGTCATCTCCTAATAGGGGGGGCAATCATACCCTTTCTCCTTTCCTCCCATTGCCTGTGGTTGTTCACCACTGGAATCTGGCCCTGCCTAGCAGAGCAGACCTCCAGGCCATAGCAGCAACTTTGTGATATTTAATTATATGTGAGGTACAGATAGGATTCAGATGGCTCTTTACATGCAATTGCCTGTGCCCAGAGAAAAAGCTTACATCATTTAAAAGAACTCACAAATTCTTGTAATAGTAACTTTAAAGTAAACAGCTAGAGAGTACAAGGTCTCTCATTTGTACCTGCCGACCTTGATTAATGGTTCTTCTCCTTTCTGCTTGGGAAATCTTTGTGCTAATTCCCCTATGGGCCATGACACATTCATGAAGCACATGTCTCTGGTCTTCCGTAGGCATCTTCTGAGGACCGTCTTCATGCCAAGCACCTCATTACTCATATTCTTATTTACTGTACGGCTGCTACACATTAATACGGTCTAAATTCCCTCGCATCCTTCAACACCAGATGCTGGTTTTCTATTCTCAGTCCCAAAAGGCAGAATGAAAGCATCAGCATGAGAATAAAAAAATAAAACAGGCCAATTAAATTTGTGCCAGCGTGGTAATTTCCTAAAGGTACAACCAACAAATTAATAATGAGCTTTTTTAGTCACCTTCCCTTGTTGCTTTTCCAAGAAGGTGAATTAGTAAAAAGCAGTATTAACACTGACTGTTTAAGTCTTTTGACAATCTGCATCGGTTTCTTCAGCCAATATAAGAGATGAATGCGTATTAGCAGGAAATCCTTTTTTACACGAAGTAAAAACACAAGAGTGGAACTTTCCTCTTTTCCTAGTGCTGTTGATAGATATCAACAGCCAATATTATTAACTACCAGCTTAGAGATTTGGGGTGGAAGTCAAAGAGGATCCAGCGTGATCCAAATTTTGGTTGGCGTTGAGCACTGAGACAGTGATCATCTTTTTAAGAGATGCTATGTGGCTACTGCTGGATCAAGGAGGGTCAGGAATCCTGTTCCTGCTAGACCTTTCAACCACATTTATCAGTTGCTGTTAAAAACCCGAAATCCGAAATCGGAGCAGCCTCGGAGGGAACAGGCAGCGCACCCTGGGCTCGGCGCGCGCAGGTTGCACAAATGTGCACCCTCTTGCGCGCGCCGACCCCGGATTTTATAAGATACGCGCGGCTACGCGCGTATCTTATAAAATCCAGCGTACTTTTGTTCGCGCCTGGTGTGCGAACAAAAGTACGCGATCGCGCAAATTTTTAAAATCTACCCCAAGGATTTAAAAAACCGCAAGATACATAGGGACTGCGAGTAAATGTGCGCGTGTGAAAAAGAGGAAGGCCTGGGCATTCCAGGGAGGGGCCAACATTCACGCAGGTAGCTCGCTGTTTTACAGCCTGCCAAAGTGACGCGCTGAAACCTTTTACTCCTGCTCAATATCGGGTGTAAGTGATTGTAAACATCTTAAAAGTGAAAAAATGACTGGATGGGGGTTTCTGGGTGAAACAGGGGGACTTCAGGCTGAAGTACAAATATGTGCACATTTAACCATCTAATTCTAAGTGGTGCCTTTGCCTTTTAGACAGGGGCAGATTGGCCTATCGGACTGATTTCTGCCAATGGCCCTCCTTATGTTGGGGTCACAGCAAAATATAACCCACCCTGCTGCACTGGGCCTTTCTACCTACCTCTTCCCACAGCAGAGCCATCAGCTGGTAGCACTGCCTGGATCCCTCCTGCCCACCAGTATTTTTTTTTACATATTCGGATGTGACAGGGGAGAAGAGAGAAAGTAGAAGTGTGTCAGGGAGCATGCATGTGTGCGTATGTGTCAGTAGGTGCAAGGCATTGTGTGTGTCAGTGGGTGTGACTGACATCTGTATGTGTGTTAACAGGTACAAGGGAGAATGGGGTAGATTTTAGTAGGTGCGCGCCGAGCCGTGCTGCCTTCCCCCGTTCCCTTCCCCCTAGCTTGGCCTTCCCACCCCTTCCCCTAACCTTTCCACCCCCTAGCCCTACTCTAACCCCCCCTGACCTTTGTCTTACCTTTTGTGCCTGCCTCTGGCTGCTATGTCGGAGGCTTCTGGCCCCGCCTCATCTCACCCCTTTAATAAAGCCCTTGGACTTACACGTGTCGTGGGGCTTTACGCGTGTCGCCAGGCCTTTTGAAAATATGCCCGGCGCGCATAACCCTTTGAAAATCCGGCCCAATATGTGTATGTGTCAGTGGGTGCAAGGAAGCATGGGTGTATATATGTGAGTGGGTGCATGTGAGTATGTGAGTGAATGTATCAGCGGGTATGAAGGAGTGGGTGTATGTCAGTGGGTACAAGGAAATGTGTGTGTGTGTGTGTGTGTATGTGTCAGTGGGTGCAAGGAAGTGTGTGTGTGTGTGTGTGTGTGTGTGTGTCAGTGGGTGCAAGGAAGCATGGGTGTATATGTGTGAGTGTGTGCATGTGAGTATGTGAGTGAATGTATCAGCGGGTATGAAGGAGTGGGTGTATGTCAGTGGGTACAAGGAAATGTGTGTGTGTGTGTGTGTGTGTATGTGTCAGTGGGTGCAAGGAAGCATGGGTGTATATATGTGAGTGGGTGCATGTGAGTATGTGAGTGAATGTATCAGCGGGTATGAAGGAGTGGGTGTATGTCAGTGGGTACAAGGAAATGTGTGTGTGTGTGTGTGTGTATGTGTCAGTGGGTGCAAGGAAGTGTGTGTGTGTGTGTGTGTGTGTTTGTGTCAGTGGGTGCAAGGAAGCATGGGTGTATATGTGTGAGTGTGTGCATGTGAGTATGTGAGTGAATGTATCAGTGGGTAAGGGAGTGTGTGTGGTGTGTGTGTCAGTGAGTATGAGGAAGCATATGTGCGTATGTGTCAGCAGGTGAGAATTAGCGTGTGTTGTATGTATGTAACAGTGGGTATGTGTGTGTGAGTGAATTTATCAGCGGGTACGAAGGAGTGTGTATATGTGTGTGTGTGTGTGTGTGTGTGTAAGCATGTGTGTGAGGGAAGAGAAAGTTTGTGCACTCCCTCACCCCTACTAATCCAGAACAATCTCAGGGTGACTGGAAAATATAGAAAACGGGGGATTTTTAAAATTCTTATTTGTTTTAATTATTGGGTGTTATCTGATGTGTCTGCTGTTTTATTTTTGTTTTATAATTTATATTTTATTAAATTCCAATCACATATGTACAAAGAAAATAAAACAGAACTTTAAATCAGATATCAAGAATATATCATAACAAGTCCCCCATCAAGAGAACGCTCCGACCCATAACATCAAAAAACGTAATTAAACATAGCAAACCTGACTCCTACTCCCCCGGCTCATTCAGCTCTCACTAGCCCCAGATGTGCTGGATCGATAAACATAAACCTATTCATTTGATAAGAGACTAAACTCTTGCAGGGACATTTTTTAAAAAGTACCTCCAGTTGCCAAGACCGTAGATTTTAGACCCAAAAAAACATTTCCTCCTGAGCTGAGTTTCTTTAGACACATCTGGGAAGATTAAGACCTTCTGATCACAAAATAATTTGTTTTTATTTTTAAAATACTGTTTAAGAAAAATATCTTTGCCACTTTCTAGAGCAAAAGATACTGCAAAAGTAGCCCTGGTTGCTATTTTGTCACCAGAAGTTTGAAGGAAAGAAGATAAACCGGGGCTTGAAAATGGAACTCACACATCTAAAGCTCCATCTTCAACATTTATCATCCTCTTCCTAGCCGGTCTATAACAGCAAGAAAGTTTCCTCAGCAAGAAACCGAAGAACATCTTCAAGGTACTTAGAATAATTCAAGCCCAGACAGAAAACCTGTCTTTGGGAAATGTAAGAACCGCAAATTCTTAGCTCTCAGTTTATTCTCGTGGGGTACATTTTAAAAGCTGCGGGCCGATTTTATAACATGCGCACGCCAACGCCCTTATGTCATAAAATCTGATACCCGCACGCCTGTGCAAGGGGGTGGGGGAGGGGGGAAATTTTAGTAAAAAACCACATGGCGATGCGATCAGACCTAGCCCAGGTCCCTCCCAGTCCGCTCCAATTAACTTCCCTATCCTCCTTCCTCCCTTTTCCTCTCTCCTCTTCAACCCCTAAACCTACCTTATCTACTCTCGTTTTTTTTTATTTTTGGAATGAGTTGCTCCCGGGCGCAGCAGTAAGTTCCACCCGCCGGTCGGCTGCCGGCACGTGCTTCCCCGGGACAGGGCCTAATGGCTGCTGTCCCGGCTGGCCCCCACCCCACCCCACCCAGCCCCTGCCCCCACCCCACCCCTTTTTTAAAGGCCCAGCACTTCTGCATGTACCAGGAGCCACACGCGTGGCTGGGCCATTTCGAAAATGCGCTCGGCACCCACACACGGCCCGGCCACGCACTTACCTCCCAGTATTTGCACGCGCCAGGCTTTAAAAATGCGTCCTAGAGAAGGGTGGGGGAGGTGGCATCTGGTGGCGCTCCATACCGTGTCGAGCAGCTCTCATCGGAGGAGTCGGTATCCTTAGCGCAGGAAAGATTTGGCGGTATTGGGGGGTGAGTGAGGTGGTTCACGGGAGCATCCCGCAAGCCACCAAACCTAACATCAGGGTTTCTGGAACCATGGCTTCCCTCTCAAGGCCTCCAAGATCATAAGAACATAAGATTTGCTGTACTGGGTCAGACCAAAGGCCCATCAAGCCCAGAATCCTGTTTCCAACAGTGGCCAAGCCAGGTCACAAGTACCTGGCAGGATCCCAGGGGGTAGATAGATTCCAAGCTGCTTATCCCAAGAATAAGCAGTGGATTTCTGCAACTCTGCCTTAATAATGGCAAATGGACTTTTCCTCCAGAAACGTGTCCAAACCTTTTTTTATACGCAGCTACACTAATAGCTTTCACCACATCCTCTGGCAACAAATTTGAGAGCTTAATTATGCGTTGAGGAAAAAAAAAAGTTCTCTTAGTTTTTGTTATGTTTTGTAGGGTTTGGGTGGACCCTTGGACACTGTGGCAGCTGACCACGCCCATGAGGGGAAGTCCTGTGAGGGGCCACAGGTCAAGCTCAGCTCTGGACACACAAACACAGATTATATCTTTTATTAGACAGTTTATGAAGCCACCAGAGGTGGCGGTAGTGAGTAGAAGATGGAGCCCGGCTAGGCGAGTATTCCTCAGGGCGCTGGAACAGCGGCTTCTCCGGTAGCAGTGCTGTAGGAAGAAGAACTGAGAAAATTAGTACACTGAGACATTCACAGAGTCCCAAGTATGGAGAAGCCCCGAGATAGGGAGAGTTGGCCCTCAAGGAGCGAGTACCAGATCCCTGGGCACAGAGACTCGTTGGCAAGTATTCACGCAGCAGTTCTCCGTGGAAGATGGCACTGGTGCTGGAACGGAGGCAGCCCCTCGAGGAGCGAGTACCTGGTTCCAGGGAGACAGCTCTGAGGAGTAGATGGTAGTAGTATTCACAGATGGTGTCTGCAGTGAATTCTTCCAAGTAGAAGAGGAGATGGACACAGGCAGCGAGTCAGGGAACATGGGCCCTCGAGGAGCGAGTACCGGTTCCTGATAGCGACCTGAAAGAAGCAGAGAGGCCCCCGAGGAGCGGGTACCTCGTTAACAGCAAAGAGTCCAAATAGATGTTGGAGGCAGAGTAGCTGGGTACAGAGAGAGAATCCCATCCGTAGGAAATCCCTTGCTAACTCGAAGGTTAGCAATAAACAACAGGCTTACATATCCGGGCAGCGTGATGTCATCACAGGGGGACGCCCCTGAGGTTCGTGCCATAGAGGAAATAAGAATGAGAACCACGCGGCGCGCGCGCCCTAAGGTACCTGAGGAGCATGGCGGGAGGCAGCGCCCAAGCCGGTCCGGGGACACCAGAGAGGACGGTGGGCAGACGCTGTGGCAGCCAGACGTCCACAGGGAGCAGGAGGAGTCGCAGAAAAAGAAAGGTAGGCGGAGTGAAGCCGTCGGGCAGCGACGGTCGCAACAGTTTTAAATGTATTACCCAGTAACTTCATTTTGTGTCCCCTGATCTTTGTACTTTTTTAAAGAGTAAACAACAGATTTACTTTTACTCGTTCCATACCACTCATTATTTTATAAATCTCTATCATATCTCCCCTCAGTCATCTCTTCTCCAAGCTGAAGAGTCCTAACCTGTTTAGCCTTTATTCATAGGGGAATTGTTCCATCCTCTTTATCATCTTGGTTGCCCTTCTTTGTACCTTTTCTAATTCTGCTATATCTTTCTTGAGATGTGGTGACCAGAACTGCACACAATACTCAAGATGAGGTCGCACCATAGAGCAAAACAGAGGCATTATGATATTCTCTGTTTTATTTTCCATTCCTTTCTTAATAATTCCTAGGATTCTGTTTGCTTTCTTAGCTGCTGCTGCTGCGCACTGAGCAGAAGATTTCATTGATTATTTTCAATGATGACACCTGGATCCTTTTCCTGAGTGGTGACTCCTAATGTGGAACCTTGCATTATGTAGCAATAATATGGATTACTCTTTCCCAAGTTCACTTTGCACTTGTCCATATTAAATTTCATTTGCCATTTGCATGCCCAGTCTCTTTCAATTTCTCACAATCCTCTTGTGCTGTGACAACTTTGAATAATTTTGTGTCATCAGCAAATCTAATCGTTTCACTTGTTGTTCCCATTCCCAGGTCATTTATAAATATATTAAAAAGCATCAATCCCAAAACAGATCCCTGGGGCACTCCACTATTCACATTTTTCTATTGGAAAAATGAACATCTAGTCCTACTCTCTGTTTTCTAACTTTTAACCAATTGGCAATCCATAATAGGACACTGCCCCCTATCCCATGACTTTTTAATTTCTTAAGTCTCTTGTGAGGGACTTTGTCAAATGTTTTCTGGAAATCCAGATACACTATATCAACTGGCTCACCTTTAACCACGTTTATTTATGCCCTCAAAATATGTAGCACATTTGTGAGGCACAACTTCCCTTGGCTAATCCATGTATCTATTTGTTCAGCAATTTTGTTCTTTATGATAGTTTCTATCATTTTGCCTGGCACAGACATCAGACTCACTGATCTGTATTTCCTGATCACCCCTTGATCCCTTTTTAAAAATTGGCAACCCTCCAGTCTTCAAGAACCATAGATGATGTTACTGATAGTATTACACGGAGCGGTGGACCCTATAGGGGAAGGCCCTGATAGGTCCTCGTCGTCAGGAGGTGGATGCGGGCGATGGAGACCCAACCGGACCTTCACCTATACCAGCCCTCATTCCCCGCAAGTTGAACCCTTGGGTGCTGGGCCTGCAGGACTTAGGCGTGGTCTCAGATGAAGATAATCCTTGAAGGCAAGAGGTAGAGGCAAGGTAAGGTGTTACAGAGGTCGGGGCTGGTAGCAGGCAGGAGAATCCAGGAACAGGCCAGAGGTTGAGGCAGGTGGCTAACAGAAGAGTGAGCAGATGGTCAGGGCAGACGGCAGACGAAGCAGAATCCAGGGATGAACTGAGTCAAAACTAGAAGAACCATCCAAGAGGATCAGGAACAGACGAGGCAGACGAGTCAGGCGAGGCAAGGCGAGGAACGGACGAGGCGGACGAGTCAGGTGAGGCAGGGTCAGGAACAGACGAGGCAGGGTCAGGAACAACGAGGCAGATGAGGCAACCAGCGGCTCTAAGGTAGAGCGACACCTGTTGTAGAGGCAACTATCACTTGCAAGGGCAGAGGTTAAATAGGCCTCCAGGCTGCCACATCATCAATGAGGGCCGCGGCATTTCCTGCCACTGGCCCTTTAAGGTAGGGGACCTAGGGGGCTGGGTGCAGACCATGCATCGGATGGCTTCCCTGCTGTGCAGTAGGAGCAGGGCTGGAAGTGGCCTCCTGGAGACGCCAGTGAGGATTCCCCGCCGCAACAAGGGAGCCCCCGCAGGTCCCTGAAGCGGCGGTAGGCCGCACCGAAGGTCCGGCGGCATTGCGGGTAACAGATAGTTTACAAATTTCCAATTGCAGGTCCACAATTTCATTTGTCAGCACTCTGGGATGTATACCATCTGGTCCAGGTGATTTGCTACTCTTTAGTTTGTCAATTTGCCCTAGTACATCTTCCAGATTCACTGAGATTTATTTCAGTTCTTCTGAATCATCACCTTTGAATATCATTTCTGGCATGGGTATAGCTCTCAACTAAGAAAGAAAGGACCCGCAGAACCTGGCCTACATCAAAATATCAAAAGATCAAATCAGGACCAAAGGAATCACATATAATGTACAGCGGACAGCTATTTAGAAAACTGTAAGGATGTCAGCTATTTAGCAAATTATAAGGGTTGTCAGCAAGCCAGGAACTGGTAGCCCAGACCTCTCAATCATTCACCCAAAGAGTATAGAAATAGCAGTATACAAAAGTTAATACATTTTTTTCCAAATGTTTTTCTAATGCACATAAAATACACCTATAAGTGAAGCACTCAGAAAACTCAGCATGATAAAAGAGAAAACCAAAACCTCTCTTACATCTTTCTCAATGAATACCAAAGCAGAGAATTAATTTAGTCTCTCTGCTATGGCTTTGTCATCACTAAGTGCCCCTTTTACCCCTTGATCATCTAATGATCCAACTGACTCCCTCGCAGGCTTTTTACTTCGAATGTACCTGAAAAAGTTTTTATTATGAGCTTTTGCATCCACAGCAAGCTTCTTTTCAAATTCTGTCCTTGCTTCCTTATCAATGCTTTGCATCTGACTTGCCAGTGCTTATGCTGTTTCCTGTTTTCTTCATTTGGATCTCTTTTCATTTTTCTTGAAAGATGTTCTTTTCGATATTACAGCCTCTCTCACCTCATCTTTTAACCATGCTGGTAGTCGTTTAGCATTCCTTCCACCTTTTCTAATGCATGGGATACATCTGATTTGGTCACGAGAATCCCACTTCAGTGCCACTGCTTGCCACCTCTTAACCCCAGCGCTCTGATGACATCAGTGTCAGGTTTGCTGGAATCATGGCTCACCTCTCGAGGTCTCCAAGATCTGGTTTGTCACGAGTATCTCTGTATCTGTTTTAAAATATTTTATTGGTTTTTGGGAAATTTTTAAAAGTTTTATATTCATTTAATTATTGTATGTTCAGCTGTTTTGTAATATTTATTCTATTTATTACTATGGCTTTACTATTTCTGATTTATATTTCTTGATTTCATTTTTTTATATTTTATGAGGAATGGTAATGTTTTTCTTTTTCCATTGTGTTATGGTTTTGAAGTGTTTGGTGGATTCTTAGGTGCTGCAATGATGGCCACTCCCATGGGGAGGAACCCCGTGTGGAACTGCAGTACCGGGCTAGACTCAGATGCACAAACACAGAGATAGTCTTTATTATACAGCTTGTAGAGACCACCAGAGGTGACAGTAGTGAGCAGATTCCTGCAGCAGCAGTCTGGGGTCCTCGGCTGAGGAGACCCATCCCACAATGGTGGTATAGGGGCTCCGATGCAGGTATTTAATAAGGAGCTGTAGGTGAGACAGACTGGTAGATGTTAGATTACTCACACTCTTGTAGCTGTAATGGTGGAGTTCCCAGCAGGTAGAAGTATTGGTAGCAGGCACCAAGGTAGACAACTCAGGCCCTTGAGGAGCGAATACTTGGATACTGGATAGGCACCTGGAAAGAAGCATAGGGCCCCCGAGGAGCGGGTACCCAAGTTAGTAAAACCCCCGGAGGGTAGAGAGAGCTTCCAGCAGCAGTGAGAAGCGGCAGAGCAGCTTAGACCGGACGAATCCAATCCTTGCTAACTCAAAGTCAGTCAGCAAATGGGCAACCTAAATACCCGGATGTAGTGACATCACTTGAGGGGGACGCCCCCGAGGTTCACGCCAATGTTGGAATAAAGACGTGGGTGACGCGCACACTATAGGAGGCCCTCAGGTGAATCATGGAGGAAAGCCTTGCCATAGCCGTTCCGAGGACACCGGAGAGTGCGGCAAGCAGACGCGGCAGTCGCCATTTTCCTGAGGCTGGTGGAGAAAGCGAATATTGAGGTGAGGCATGTGGGACGAAGCCGTCTGAGTCCGAAGGACGCAACACATTGTTGCACTGTATACAGGATCTATCTTGTTGTGGTTTCCAATTCAGTTTTTGTCTGCACATTTCTATTTATTCTTTATGGTCTCTTTATTCTGTATTTGGTGAGGGTTGATCTGTGTTCTGCATGTGTGACCGAGGTGATGTATTCTGCTAGCATAGTTTCTGTGTAGGGATCTATAGCAGCTTAGCTCGTTCTGGTTTCCAAATTGGTGTTTTAGGGCCTGATGTAATATTTGTAACATTGCCTTTTCATAGGTAGGGTTGTTACTGTTTTGAATGCTGGCTGTTATTGATGTTTTACTATATTTTAATTGCAATTTAGTTTACCCAAGGCTTTCTGAGAGCCAAACCCACACCTAACAGGTGTTACAATAGGCTTAATGCAATATGGGATCCAAGTGTCTCTTTATTTTGCAGGGTTTTCTGGTTGGCACCACAGCAGTGCATGTAAATATAAGTGATAATTTAGTGATATTTTTACCTTATAAAACTGTATTTTGAATGTCCTTGTTAATGTAAAAACAGATATAAATGCATAATTTTTAATTGTGCTTGGGGAGGGAGAGGCTGGAGATTCAACACTGTAAGGTTTACCTATGACCCCTAAAACCCTTGCGCCAGCCCTGGCTGCACTGGATCCATTTGGGCAAGCAGGATTCGGGAGCCGTACTACTTTGGGTCCTGTGGCTCTCTCCAGTCTCAGCCAGGGCTTCATTTTTCTTTTTAAGCCCTGGAGGAACAGACATACGTCTGGTCTCCCTGCCTCTCCTCTGGAGTAGGTAGGCATTGCAGAGCCTGGGGAACCAAAAAAGCAGTCAGTCAATGGGAATGAGCTAAAATAGTGGCGTGGGCACGGACAAGTGGAGGCAAGCTACAATCATAAAAATGGAAAAGGAAGTGCCTGCGCAATGTTGTGGAAGCTTCCTTAGGCTGGATGTTCCTTCTGAAAGGGTTAACTGGCTATGCAACCAGTGAGTCTCCTGGAGTGGGCGTACCAAGAAGGGAGGGGATGGGAATGGCAAAGGGAGAGGGAAAGAGAGAGGAAGAGGGCTGCTGCAGCCTGAGGAAGGACTGCCATCAAGCAAAATCTTTTTACTGGAGTGGGAGCACACATTGTGTGAGCATATGAGCAGCAGCACAATGATGGAATGTGTGTGTGTGTGTGTCTGTCTTTCTCCCTTACACAGAAATCACCCATACACACTTTCTCTATGACAGTGGTCCCCAACCTTTTTTGCACCAGGGACCGGCTTCAAGCAAGACCATTTGTCCATGGCCCGGCAGGGTGGGGCAGGGGCGGGGCTTTGGTCATATGAGGGCGGGGTTATGGAGGGGGTTGGATTTTAGTGCACACTTATCATTTAATTATGACATTTATAATGTGAATGTGACTCAACTCACCATAGGTTCTCATATGCATGGCACACTGACCCATGATCGTCACGGGGCTAGATGTAAAAGTACAGTTTGCATCCACGGGAACCCCCCTGACCCACAATAATGGATGTAAAGCAGAATTATGACATTCCCCATACAACTCACCCTACAAAAAAGATGTTCTGGTGTCATCTCAGTAACAGCAACTCAAACTCCTTCTACTTCCAGGCTCAATAGCCCTACTTATGAAAAGACAGCAGTTTACCACCAATGCATGTCCTCTTGAGAAAACACAACAAATAAGACTGATACAAACGCTTACATGCTAGCAAAATATTTCATCTCGGTAACAGACACAGAACCGACCTAACATACTCCCAGGATCTGTAGTAATGCACATAAACTAATCCGCACATAGTTACACCTGTATTATGGAATACACTAAAACAGGAGCAACCCTATCTATGAAAAGGCAATACTACAAATATTAAATCAGGCCCTAAACACCAATACACCGCTTATTAGGAAAACAGAACTAGCAAGCAGCTATAGATCCCCACACATAAATAATTGTAAAACTATACTAATAAGCAGAATAAATGTTTCAAAACAGCTATGAACAGAATAACATCCAACAATTAAAAACTCATAAAAACTATTAAAAAGTCTCCAAACACCAATAAAATATTTCAAAAAAGCAGACATCACACAATTAAAATGGCAGTCAAGAAAAATAAACTTAAAAAGCCACTTTTACTTACCCCCTCCAGCAGCTGTCCTACTCCCCTTCCCTGCAGGCCGTGGCACACACCAGAAGCAGCAGTAGAAGCTAAGCTCTATACTTATGGTCCTCTTCCTTAGTGCCCATGACTCACACACACACCATACCAGTCATGCCCCCATGACCAGTTTCTGTCTCTCACACACCAATCATCTCCCAAACAGTCTTTGGCACACACACACCAGTCACCTTCCTGAACAGTTTCTCTCATGCCATACAGACACACACACAGGCTTCCCACTCCCGTGTTCTACTTCATATATGGGCTTCTCACTCTCATAATCACTTTCCCTGTCTCTCTCACACACACACACTCACCAGTCTCTCACTCCCATGTTCTCTTTCAGATATACAGGCGTCTCCCTCCCATGATGTGTCTCACACACACCCAGGTTTCTCACTCCCATGCTCACTCTTCACATGCACAGGCTTCTCATTCCCATAATCACTTTATTTCTCTCTCTCTCTCTCTCTCTCTCACACACACACACACACACCAGTCACCTGATCTCGCTCATGCATACACACACACACACACAGGCTTCCCACTCCCATGTTCTCTTTCAGATATACAGGCTTCTCCCTCCCATGCTGTGTCTCACACACACCCAGGTTTCTCACTCCCATGCTCACTTCTCTTCACAAACCAGGCTTCTCATTCCCATAATCACTTTCTCTCTGTTACACACACACCAGTCTCTCTCATTTCCATGCTCACTCTCCACGTGCACAGGCTTCTCATTCCCTGAATCACATTCTCTCACATTCACACACACCAGTCTTTTTCTCTCACACACACCGTCACCTTACCAAGCAGTCTCTCTCTCTCATGCATGCACACTCACCCAGGTTTCTCACTCCCATGCTTTTTTTCACCCCCACAACACCAGGCTTCATACGCCCATGCTTTCTCACATACCCAGACTTCTCACTTCCATGCTTTTTCTCTCTCACTCACACACATCAGTCACCTCCCTGACTAATGTCTCACACTCTCACATACACATCAGTCATCTCCCTGAGCAATCACTTTCATTGTCTCTCACATACACACACACACACATCAGCTCTCTGACCAGTCAATCACACACATGCTGGCTGCCTGCTTCTCTCTCTTTCTCTCACTCACTTCCTCTCCCCCCCCAAGCACAAACGGTAGCTGCACCACCTCCTCCTCCAGCCCCCGCAGGCCAAGAAAGAAGAATCCCATCGGCCGCGGGAGGCTCACGTTGCTGTCTCCTTTACCTATTATCAGCTGCTTCGATTGCTCGGGGGCCGATGCTGCTGTCGCCGCTGCTATTTTTTCATGTGGCACGGCTCTTTCTCCTTCCCGCGCACTGCGTATCACTTCCTGTTCCGGGTCAGAGGGAGGGGGACGGGAAGAAGAAAAGGCCCAGCCGCGGATGCCACAGCTTTTTTTTTTTTTTTTTTTTGCACCGCTGCCATTCCGGCTGGGCTTGAACGTGCTAATAGCCCAGCGGCAACGGCAGCAGGGAAGGAAGAGCAGCGGGAGAGACCGGGAGCGCGCGACACACCTGCCGGTGCTTGGCGGCGCCGAGGACCGGCAAAAAACTCCCACGGCCCGGTCCCGGTCCGCGGACCGGTGGTTGGGGACCCCTGCTCTATGACACACCCATAAACTAAGAGTAATAGTGTGTGTGTGTGTGTGTTTTCGTGTCAGAGAGAGAGAGAGAGAGAGAGACATATATATCCTATTTCAGACACAAACAGGCCGATACAGAAAACGCACGGGAGAGCTGGCGAGCGCCCGCTCCCCCAGTGCGCGCACAGGCCACTCTCCTGGGCGCGCGATTCAGGAGGGTGGCCTATGCAAATTAGGACCCACGGTAAAAAGAGGCACTAGGGACACTAGCACGTCCCTAGCACCTCCTTTTTGACAGGAGCGGAGGCTGTCAGCGGGTTTGACAGCCGACACTCAATTTTGCCGGCATCGGTTCTCAAACCTGCTGACAGCCGTCTGTCTTCCGACCCGCGGGCCGATTTAAAATTTATTTTTTTTAAAATTTTTTATTTTTTTTATTTTTGGGGTCTCAGACTTAATATCGCCATGATATTAAGTCGGAGGGTGTACAGAAAAGCAGTTTTTAGTGCTTTTCTGTACACTTTCCCGGTGCCGGCAGAAATTAACGCCAGCCTTTGGGCAGGCGTTAATTTTTGAAAGTAAAATGTGCGGCTTCGCTGCACATTTTGCTTTCTGGATCACGCGGGAATAACTAATAGGGCCATCAACATGCATTTGCATGTTGCGGGCACTATTAGTTTCAGGGGGGTTGGCCGTGCGTTTTTGACGCGCTATTACCCCTTACTGTATAAGGGGTAAAGCTAGCGCATCGAAAACGCACTGCCAAACCCTGGCTAACAGTGTGCTCTGGTACTGTATCGGCCCGAAAGTGAGTGTGTATGAGTCTTTGTGTCTGAGGGAATGTGTGAATCTGCCACTGGCTGGCAGTGTGGTTGTCACATTACTTGGCAACGGTTTCAGGAGCTGATTGGTTGGCAAGAGACATTAATACCAGACCATGAATCCAAGATATATATGAGAGATGTAACTGGACTTGGGGGCAAATGGCAACCGATTGCATGGATGGAAGAGGGCCCGCAGCAGATCTGTTTCCTCCCCCCTGATCTAGGATGTGTTCCACTACTTAGTTATTTAGGAAAAATGTGAAATTTATGTTGCAGATTTTTTGTCTCATTTCTGCCAGACTCCAGGTCACATGATGTACCTCTCTGAAGGGTCAGTTTGGCGTGCTGCTGGGAATTGTTGAAACACATCCTGGAAGGAAAGTGCACAAGGGAGTCAAACAGATACCACATAGACCAGTTTTGAAAAAAAATCCTCCGGGTTGATATTTTCCTACAGTTCGTCCCTGGCTTAGATGGACAAATTTTAACTTATCCAGATAAATAGCACAGTTTTCTTTAGACTTATCCGGCTATCTTACATACCTGGGTAAGTCTGAAAAGCGCTACTTAGATAGGCAAGTAGTGTTTTTCAGACTTATCTGGCTACGTGCCACTACTTTTCTGGATAAGTCCAAACGTGCCTGGCTCGTGCTTTTACAGTGTGCGCATATGTATTCATATTTTATAATCTGTGCATATAGTTTCCGCGCAGGTTATAAAATCGAGTAGCAACTTTGCATGCGCCCACATACATGTGTAAATGGGCGCACACGAGAAGCTTTGAAACTTAACCTCCCTATGCGCATTAATGTTTTTCAGAACCTTGGCACAGGTTAGTATATTGGCTTCCTGGCAGCTTATGTACTAAGGCGGTAACTGGTATGCGGGCGCTCGTATACATGTGTAAAAGGGCATGCCACCAGATAAGCAGCAATTTTATATCCTGTGCGCATAAGCGCACATATGTTATTAAACAGCCCTGGCGGGCTTATGTGTGCCCCTAATTTTGGGCTTGTGCGCACACAGCAGCATAAGTTGGCTTTGGGATGCGCAAGTGAGTGAATTTTATAACAGTCGCGCATCCAGGCCATGACCAGTT
The DNA here is from genome assembly GCF_901001135.1 of Rhinatrema bivittatum. NCBI lineage: Eukaryota > Metazoa > Chordata > Amphibia > Gymnophiona > Rhinatrematidae > Rhinatrema > Rhinatrema bivittatum. The sequence continues at coordinate 17,218,611 of NC_042618.1, forward strand.
TCACCAGTTCTTCCACCAGTTTGCCCAGTCTACAGCTAGGTCCTCCAAAACCCCCTGGTTCTTTAGCCTGCACTCCCCCCGGTTAACCTCTTAAACACTTCATAGATACCTGGAGATAGTTTTATTAAGAATTAAACTTCATCCATAGCAGCGCTGAAATATACCTGGGTGCACGCCAGATGAATAGCTACTGGCGCCCATATCTCTTGGGCCCGCCCCGGAACGCTGATGCCCCTTTTTCTTCCCAGTGCAAGATCTCTGTGCATCGGCACTCGTGCGCGCATGTGGGCAGCTTATAAAATCGGGTGGACATGCGCATGTACTAGATGCGTGCACATCTCCTGATTTTGGCACGCTCCTGGCTTTTAAAATTTTCCCAAGGACACAAAATGGGAAAATCTCTTTAATGCATCAGACCCTGTTTTTCACTTTACCAACGTGAGAAATTCATGACATTCAAGCCTTATGGTGTTACCAGTTCATAAATCGAACATAATTTCCAGTCATGTTCTCTTTCCCTTGGACTGATTTTCCACAACAGCTATACCAAAAAACTTAAGAGAGTCAGGCTTTATGGCCACTGAATACAAAATTCTGGGCATACAGTATCCTGAGATCCTGCCATGCTATTTACATCCCTCTCAGCCATAGATAGGAACCGAAGCAGAGAGGGGGGGTAATGACAGCTCTGCATTCATCCCTGAATGTCTTTCTATACTCCATAGCCAATTGTTTTTCTATACTGTCAGAAAGCTGCCAAATAAAAACGTCAGAGTATTCAGGTTATATCTTCAAGACAGAATGAATGACACTGAATTACAAAATACAGATAAATAATTCCCTCTTACTTCACTTTCAGGTACATGGAAATGCTAACCCTGGTTTTTGTAAAGGATGTTTTACACTTCAGCAAGAACGTACGATTTTGTTGACAGGAATAATAAACCTGCCGTCTCCTCCAATTTAACAACTCAGCACCCGGTTAGTGTAAACTTTGGCTGGTCATGGGGAGATCCCGCAACCGGCTGTGCTTACCTAGGCCATCATCAGCCCACCCAGATGCCAATGTGGCGAAGATGCCACCATGTCACTCCTCCTACAAGCCTCCCTAGGCATGACCGTGTGTGGATCTCCGCCACTTAAAGGTCCCGTGGTGGGAATTGTAGCGGCTGGCGCACATGATGATGTCATGCGGCTTGACACAAGAACATAAGAACATGCCATACTGGGTCAGACCAAGGGTCCATCAAGCCCAGTATCCTGCTTTCAACAATGGCCAAGCCAGGTCACAAGTACTTGGCAGGATCCCATTGGGTAGATAGAGTCCAAGCTGCTTATCCCAAGAATAAGCAGTGGATGTCTGCAACTCCACCTTAATAATTAATGGACTTTTCAACCAGGAACTTGTCCAATCCTGCCTCATCCAGCCTGCCTTTCCTTTTCCAGCCTTGCTCCTGCTTTATTCCGATCCCTTGCCTGCCAGATCTCCTGGTACTATCCTTTGCTATGGATCTTGACTGCACCTTGTTTGCTGCCTACCCGGACCCTTGGCCTGCACCCAGTAACTGTCTCTTTGCTGCTGCCCTGACCTCAGCCCGGCTCTGGACATTCTCTCTATAACCGCCCCTAGGGAGACCCACTTAAGCCCAGCCGGCTCCTGGAACCCCACAGCTCAGCTTGAGGGGAACAGGGCTGGTATGGGTGAAGGTCCAGCTCAGTCCCATTGAAGAGTGTGTCTGCCAACTGTTGGCTTAGGCCTAGTAGTGTCACCTGCTAGATTGTGTCAACCATGCCATAGCAAAGGTGCTTACAACCGCAACAGATTGCTGAGGCCATGAGCTTGGCAAAACCCGTCCCCTGCTCACGCCATTGCCGGTCTGGCACTTCAGGTACAACAAGACTACTTGAAATTCCTGACTGGTCCCCTGCAAGGTTTAGCCCAGCAAACCCAGCAGCAGCAGAAGCTGCTTAATCAAGTAACTGGCCTTCTCCACAGCTTCGCAATTTGTATGGATGCCATGCAAGTCCTACTACCGGCCCTAGCAACTGCTCCTATGGCCCATTCCACTGCCATGTCTGTCTGTGTTCTGGGACCATAGCCGCATCTCTTGCATCCTCCCAGGGATGCAGGGGGTTCATCAATTTATGCAAAAAGCATAGTGAACTTCAGGCGGCTCGTTTCCCATCAGATCACATTATGGTGACCTTCTTACTTTCCTTATTGAATGGTCTGCCCTTGCCTGGGCTTCTTCCTTGTGGGAATGAGACGACTCACTCCTTACAAATTTGAACAGCGTTTTGCAACAGTTTTGCTTGATATTTGATGAGCCTGGTCATGCCTTATCTTCAATCATGGAATTACTATGAATCTGCCAAGACACCATGGGCGAGCATGCTATAGAATTTTGCACTCTGGCCTCTGAGCTTAGCTGGGGAGAAGAAAATCAGATGGCTATCTTCTGGCAAGGGCTAGCTGGGAGAATAAAAGATGAATTGACAGGCTATCTTCCACCCATGCTAAAAGAAATCCTTGCTTTGGCCATCTGGGTGGATTTAAGGATCCAGAAACAAGCTCACATAGGAAATAGCCACTGCTATTACTGGCATCAGTAGCATGGGATCTTGTGGCCTGGTTTGGCCTCTGTTGGAAACAGGATGCTGGGCTTGACGGACCCTTGGTCTGACCCAGTATGGCAATTTCTTATGTTCTTATGACTACAGAGCATAAGAAAAGAGGTAGGTGTGTGCACTTTGCTCTGACTGTAATAGTTTACAATGATCCTTAATATTTCTATGGAGTGCGTTTGCCAAGTTATAAGTATAGTATTGTAAGCATTTTTGGATCGGGGCCTGGATATTACTGGCAGCAGAAATTTTTTTTCATCTCTATTTGTGAAAATTTGGTGCATTAAATAGATTCATGGAAATACATTTGGCTCACTGGCTACTAGTGTAAGAAAAGTTCTTGGTCAATGCTACCTCAACGATTTTAACTGGAATAGCATCGCGCCCCATACTGATCTGGGGCGGCAGTCATTCTCTTCTCTGCTCTTGCACTGGCAGAACAGATGAAGTTTCTGCAGTGTGTTTGGGAATCCCACCCACCTCAGCAGTTCCGTTTCTGCGTGTGCAGCATTGCTAAGCAACGGCCGAGTAATCCTCCCGGTGTGGCCTGCGCTCAGCTCTTTCCAGCTGGGCTTTCGCTCCGTCACCTTCAGATTCGCAGACTTTCCTATATTGGTTCACCACACTTTAAATGATATTCAGCCTGCCATGCCATGGGGTTCTATTTGGTACCAGATGTGAAGGAAAAGATTGACATGACAGTGTTTGCTACATCTGTCTCCATAAACTGTATTACATATATTCACTATGCAATGCAAAACTGGCCTCTTCGGTGATAAGGATTCAATGTATTCAATGCCAAGAAGAGCAGAGGGATGCATTTGGAGTGAAGAAATCCAAAGGCACTCTTTGTGATGGGGGTGAAATATTGAAGTGCATGAACCAGGAATGAGACCTCAGGATGACAGTGATTGATGATCTGAAGGTGGCGAAGCAATGTGACAAGATGATGGCTAAAGCCAGAGGGTTGCTGGGATGCATAGAAATAGGCAAAACCAGCAGAAAAAAGGAGGTGATAATGTCCCTGATGAGGTATCACTTGGAATACTGTGTTCAGTTCTGGAGCCCGTATCTCAAAAAGGATAGAGACAGGATGGAAGTGGTCCAGAGAAAGGCAACCAAAATGTTGTGGGGGTGTGCACCAAAAGACTTATGAGATGAGACAAAAGGACCTAAAGATGTATACCCTGGAGCAGTGGTTCTCAACCTTTTTTCTGTTGGGACACCACCTGACAGATGCTTCTCACATATGCGACACAATGAACACAAGACTGTCATGGGGCTAAAAAATAAACATCCACTCTACATCCCCAGGAACCCCCTGACCCCCACAATGGGTGCAGAACAGAACTAGGACACTCCCCATACAACTCTCCATACAAAAAAAATATTCTTGTCATCTCAGTAAAAGCAACACAAACTCTCCCTGCTACCAAGCACAATAACCCTTCTTATGAAAAGACAGCAGTTCGCCACCTATGCATGTCCTATTGAGAAAACGCAACAAATAAGACTGATACAAATGCCTACATGCTAGTAAAATATCTCACCTCGGTCATACACACAAAACTGACCTTCACTAAATACAGAAAGACCAGAAATTAAAAATATGGAGACAGAACCAGGAATGGAAACCCAAAAAAGCCACTCTGCGTTCAGTGCAAACCTGGAGAAATGGAAAGAGAAATATAGCACCTAACAGACTCTCGGGATTTGCAATAATGCACACAAAATACTGTAATCCACGCAAAAACACACTCAAAAAGTAACAACCCAACCTCGGAAATGGCAACACTACAAATATTAAATCAGGCTCTAAACACCAGTGCACCTCTAATTAGGAAGTGGAGATCAGTGTATAAGTAAGCCTTTATTGAAAATAGCCCCCACTTGGACACAATTTGTTTTATAACAGCCCGGTTTTACTTTTACTTTTTTATTTTTAGTAATTCAATAGCGGTCCGGCGTCTTTTTAGTTTAATACTGCGAATCTACAATATACACAGCATTTTTCTATGATTTCCCACCATTAGGTTTTTTAATTCATTGTATTGTTTCCTCAATATATATATAGCCATCAGGTAAACGTATCACATTTTTTTGAACAGCCAGATGGCATTATACGCATCAAAACTCCGGAGATACAAACAAAATAATGTGATTATGATTTCCCATGCTGGATAATGTATTGACATAGTCTGGACCACACAAGCTGTCGCATAATTAAGGTATACAACTTTCGATCATATTAAATATTTTCCGTGATTAGTCCACTTTGATATGATAATTTGCAATCGGCATTCACTTTCAATTTCAAGCATAACTGGGGATACCGGGAATTTTTTCTGATTCACTACACTAAGTTGCATCACTTGTTTCTATTGTGTTCTGATTTACTACACTAAGGTGCATTACTTATTTCCACTTTTTATTTGATATGTTTGATTTGATTCATTTTATTTTATTTTATCTATTAGGCATTATTTTTAACATTCCACACACTCTGATTTACAACACTAAGATGCTTTATTTGTTTCCACTTTTTATTTGATATGTTTTATTTGATTTATTTTATTTTATTCTATCCACTAGGCAGTATTTTTTACATTCCACATACACACAATTTATTTTAATAATGATTCTTTTAAAATTGGTATTAGTTTTTAGTTACTTTTTATAATTTTTTACTTTTTATTTTTATTCTGTTACTTTTCTACTCATTTGCTATCTTTTAATTTTTCAAGAAGGAACAATTTGAGCACAAACGCTACACACAGAGTGGGAGTATAACTTTGTGGTATCAGCCCTGCTGACATGCAGTAAGCAATTTCTTGTTTTCATTTTATTTACCAGTTTTAACCATTTTCCATTTTCCCCCCCCCACTTATTCATATGCTTTATACTAACACCAAGTTGTCCTCTCCAGTACATCCATGACACGATTTAAGATCACTTTCTGCTGTTTGTCATTACTTTGATATCGTGATTTGTTGACACTATCCAATGTTCAGTTGTAACTCTGCATGTTGTTTTCTTCCAAATACCATCATGATGTCTTCACACATATACATGTTTTTTGATTTAATTTGTCAGTGATGCTTCAACATCCATATATGTTGTCTATTTAATTTTTATCTGTTTTTGTATATGTGTTCTAATTTTAAATCAAAACTCGGCCAGAGTTGGGCTATTTTCAATAAAGGGCTTACTTACACACCAATCTCTACTTTCTTTACTGCTACACAGCAACCTTGGATCGGCTTCCGATTTGTTTTCTGGGTCCATCCCTCTTATTAGGAAGACAGAACAAACCAAGCTGCTATAGATATCTACACAGAAATTACAAGCTTGCAGAATACCCTTACCTGGGTCACACATGCAGAAAACAGACAGACCCTCACCAAATACAGAATAAAGAGACCATAAAGGTAATGTTTTTGTTTTTCCATTGTTGCACTGCATACAGAGTTTGGCTTCTTGCTGTTTCTAGTTTCAGTTTTTGTTGGCACATTTCTATTTATACATTCCTCAAGAAATATAAAATAATTGTAAAACTATAGAAATAAAGAGAATGGATGTTTCAAAACAACAGAATAATATCCAATAATTACAAACTCATAAAAATTATTACAAATTCTCCAAACACCAATAAAATATTTCAAAATAGCAGGTACATCACATAATAACCCAATAATTAAAATAATTAAAAGTCAATCAAGAAAAATGAATTTAGAAAGCCACCCTAACTTACCTTCTCCAGCAGGGGCTGCTGAAGCTCTGTTCTCATCCTTAGGGCCCAAGACCAGTCTGTCTCTTACACACACATACACATCGTCAGCTGTTTTTCTCCGGCCTGTGCTACTTCTCGGGCCAATGCTGCCGTAACTTTTGAACGCATGGCCCTTTCTTCTTTCCGTGCACCCCGCTGAGCATCACTTCCTCTTCCGGGCCGCGGGGAGACGGAAAGAAGAAAAGGCCATGCTACAGTTGCCATCTCCCACTAATACAAGTGCCATTCCCATCTGGGCATGAGCACGCTGACAGCTTGGATAGCAGTAACGATAGCAGTGCAAGGATGTTTGCACTCAGTCTCTGGCTGAAGGAGAAGAGAAGAGCGGCCGGGCCAGCGGGAGTGCATCACACACCTGCCAGTGCTTGGTGACACACTGGTTGAGAATCACTGCCCTGGAGGAGAGAAGAGACAGGGAGGATATGATACAGACTTTTAAATACCTGAAGGGTATCAATGATGCATGGGAATCAAGCCTTTTTCAGTGGAAAGAAAGCTGTACAACTAGGGGACATAATATGAAGCTCCAAGGGAACAGACTCAGGAACATCAGGAAATAAAGGCTGGTAGTGAAGAGAACGGTCCTGGAATTCAAAAGGGCATGGGAGAAACACAAAGGATCCCTAATGGCTAAAGGAAGTACATGAAGAAAAGGGGTAACCTGTGTTAACTGGGGTTACCTGCATAGAGTGGCAGTTACTACCCTTAACAGAAGGCATGGAGTGACACTTACTGCAGTACTGCTCTCCACTTTGACAGCAGGGGGGTGGGGGGAAGGAGAAAAAGGGGAATTGGATCCAGGCAACAGTTCATGTTGGGCCACGACTTTTACAGTCCAGGGTACTGATATGCAGACTTTAGGGGAAAAAGCACAGGACTCCTTCTGTGGCCAAGTCCTAAAGCAAAGTATGTTCAAACAGATTATTGCCTGGTAATAATCAAGAAGGCTGCTCACCCTGTAAAAATATTGATAGCAGTAATTTTGTTATGGGTTTGACAATTGCTTGGTTTTGAATGTTAATATTACAATCCTTAACATAAGGCTGGGGGCAACCTGCATGGAGCGGCAGATACTACCATAGGAAACTTGCTGAGCAGACTGGATGGACCATTTAGTCTTTTTCTGTTGTCATTACTACATTACTATGTACGTTACTATGTTACTATTTTAACATCCGATAACCTTAACATTTAAGGTCCAGTATAACATAGGCCCCACCTATTTGTCTGCGTGGATGATCCTGTACATTCCACCTCACTCATGGTTACAAGAGTAAATTATCCAAAAGCTCAGCTATGGTCCAAAATCTCTGTTTTCCTTATGTGCTTCCAAAAAAGTGAAATACGTTTCTACAAGCTGTGGGCTTATTAACTGACCTTATGTTTTTTACACGTTCTTTGAAACCAATTGTAATGTACTGATGTTTGATGTTCATTGATATATTGTTTGATTTTATGCCTTGTGCATCTATTTGTATTACATCTTGACTGATTTTATGTTTTACTGATACTCAATCTAGTGCTTACAAATGGGGAAATGTCTCTAATGTCTGGGTAAGTGCCATCCTGAGCACCAGTGATCATCTGATAGTATGGTTTGATATCACAAATAAGATATAGAGAAGTCACAAGAAGACCCAAGTTTTGAATTTCAAAAATACTAACTTTGTCAAAATGGGGATGTTCCTGGAGGAAGAGCTGGAGGATTGGGAGATAATAGGTGAGGTGGAACAACAGTGGGCCAAATTAAAATGAGCTTTTACAAAGGCAACAAATCTATATGTTAGAAAAGTAAACAAAAGAAGAGAAAGAAACCGATCTGGTTCTCGAAGGAGGTGGCTGAAAAAATACAGGCAACAGAACAGCATTCCAGAAGAATAAAGGATCCTAAAAAGAGGAACACAGGGAAAAATACCTGGTGAGACTGAGGGAGAGAAAGAAAGAAATCAGGAAAGCAAAAGGTCAAGCTGAAGAAAGGATTGCCAAAGAGGTAAAGCAGGGTAACAAAACATTTTTCAAAAATATCAGAGAAAGAAGGGAGGCCAGAAATGGTATAGTGAAAGTGAAAGGTGGCAAGAAGCAATGTGCAGAGAGAGTCGAAGAAGTGGCAGAAACATTAAACAAATACTTCACATCAGTATTCACTAAAAAAAGATCCTGGAGAAGGACCATTGCTGATAGACAAGACTGTAGATGGGGATGGGTTAGACGAAACTCTGTTTATGGAACATAATATATGGGAAGAGCTAGGCAAACTGAAAGTAGACAAGCCCACAAGGTACTGGATGAGGTACATCCCAGGATACTGAGGAGCTCAGGGATGTGCTGGCGGGTCTGCTGCAGGACCTGTTGAATAGATCCCTGGAAATGGGAGTGGTGCTGTGGGATTGGAGAGGAGCGGTAGTGATCTCGCTTCACAAGAGTAGTAGCAGAGAGGAGGCTGGAAACAAAGGCTGGTTAGCCTCACTTCGGTGGTAGGAAAATTAATGGAGATGCTGCTGAAGAAAAGGATAGTGAACTATCTACAATCGGGTGGGTTACTGGACCCAAAGCAGCATGGACTCACCAGGGGAACATCTTGTCAGACAAATCTGATTTTTTTGATTGGGTGACTAGAGAATTGGATCAAGAAAGAGTGCTCGATGTGATCTACTTGGATTTCAGAATAGCTTCTGATACAGTCCCACATAGGAGGCTTGTGAATAAAATGCGAAGCTTGGGAATGAGCGCCAAGGTGGTTGACTGACAGGAGACTGCAATCTCACAGTTCAGCTAAGCCCTGGTTAGGTTAAACAGTTAACCTTATATCTGCTCAGCATGGTTTATCCAATTAGCAGAATTTCAGATTTTTAAATAAATAACTGTGTCTGTCGCTGTCCGATGTCTCTGCTCCACCCACCATACCTCGTTGGCGACTCCCTTCGGGGTTGATGGAAGGCTAGCTGCTGTGGCGTCTCCAGGCCGTCCTCCTCCGGCGTTCCTGGACCGGCTCGACGCTGCAAGCTGCCATGTTGACCAGATGCCTAAGGGCGCGAGCGCGCGCGGCCCGACTGATGTACCAGTGTTGGCGCGAACCTCAGGAGCGTCCCCCTGAGATGACGTCACCAGCTCCAGATATTTAAGGTCTCAGTTTTCGTTAACAAGATGAGTTAGCAAGGGATTGGTTAACTAGCTTCCTCCTGGTTGCTGCGGATGGGATTCGCTCTCCTCAACCCTAGCTACTCTGCCTCCTCGGACTTCACTAGAGGTACCCGCTCCTCGTGGGCCTCGCTTTCTCTGTTTCTTTGCAGGTCGCAGTCCGGAACCGGTACTCGCTCCTCGAGGGCCCACATCCCAGACTTGCTCCTGCATACCACTTCTGCTAAGAAGTCATCGCTGCTTACAATATTGTGAGTTTCCATCTATCTCTCGGAGCTTTCCCTGGGTCCAGGTACTCACTCCTCGAGGGCCTAATGTATACCATCTCCTGGGCTGCCTTAAGAGACTATTGTGTGAGTGTTACCATCAAGAACTTGTTCCAGAACTCTGCATATATTCCTACTTACTGTTTTAGTTTCTCTACAGCTCAGCCACCCTGGGATTGCTGTTCCAACACCTGAGGGACTACAGCCCAGCCGGGCGCTTCTAGCTCACTACTGCCACCTCTGGTGGTTTACCATATTGTCTAATAAAAGAACTAGTGTGTGTCTGTCTCCTACCCTAAGCCTGACCAGTGGTCCCTCTCGGGAATTTCCCCGAGGGCGTGGTCACCTGCCACTGGTCCAAGGATCCACCCACAACTACTTTAAATAACTACAGATTGCTAAATACCAGCTTTAACAACAGAGCTTTCTGACAATAACATTGGAAAAAGATTCACTTTCCATAGTAACACAAGACTCCAGGTCTTCACAGCTCAGCCCTCATATGACCAGGAACACTCTAGTGTTCCCAGAAATCCCTTTTGAACCTCTGAGGGGTGCAGGTCTGGGTTTGGGAGACTGCTGGCTCAATTTCCATTCCATATAAGCACCAGATGGCTCAGAGACAATTCTCTTGCTGCTCAAATCAGCAGTCCACCGGGTGAAGATCAGTTCAAGCAATTTTTCCAAATCTTCCTCTCACATGTCCTTCTACTTCCTCCTTATTACCTTGAGGTAGGCAGATTGGGTGAGACTCTGCTGCTCTGACCCTCCCTCTCATAACACTCCCCGAGAAGCCATTATCTCCTCCATTGTGAGGTTTACTTTTCTCTCCCTTTGTCTTTTCCCCTGGGGTCAAAGTCAAATGCTTTGTCTGGCATTTGCCTGGATTGTTGGGTTCATCCCTGCCGTTGTCTCTCCCTGTGCAGGATAGAAATCCCATCACAGTCCTCTCACTTGCAGTGCGGATTTCTTGTAGCTGTACCAGTCCTGAAAATAGCTGGATTAGTTGCAGTTTGGAATACCTTTTATTGGATCCATGTCAGAATTATCCAAAGATAATAATGGACATGAGCTGTAGAGGCCAACAGGCCCTTTCTTCAGATATTTGAAAAACGTGCTTTTGTGTTCTTGATAGCTCATCTTTGGATGATTCTTATGTTGATCCAATGTAAGGGATCAAACACAGCATCCTGATCTCCTACCTCAAATACTTCAGCACTACTCTATAGTTCAAAATGCCACTATTCAACTTCCATTTCTCGTATCCTGTCTCACTGTCTCTTTCAAAACCCCGTGTGACATGATGCTGCTGCTGGTCTTTAAAAAAAGCATTTCAATCTAGTCAGCTGAAACAGCTACATAAGATAAGATGTTATTATATTCAAGTTAAAGTGCATCTTTGTTGGCTGTTGATTGTTGAGCCAACCCAGTTGAAAGAAATCAAACCTTGTTTTCATTGTTGTCACCAAGGGTAAGCATTTTAGAATTGATAGCTTCTTTCTTCTGTTTAATGAAGAAATAACTTAATTCAGCGTTCTTTATCCAGGCTGCTTGTGCAGTGTTTTTGAGATAAGAATGTGCTTTCCCTAGTGAGCTAATGATCTGGAAGCAGTGGAGCAAAGCTTTTACACATACGATGCCATGGCTTGCTCTTTGTGCTGATTTATTTCATCAGATGGCCTATTCTACAGCTCTTGTTTACATAACCAAGTCCGTTCTACTTTTTGTTGAGCGTACTAGTTTTCTTGTGTTACAGTCTGTTCTGAACTCTCCAGTCTCTTAAAATAACCCCAGCAACCCACATAATTTCAAATCCACCTGCAGTTATTCTGCATCGGTCTTCCTACAATCCCCTGTGCTGGATGCGCCAGATCCGGGGGGGGGGGGGGGAATACTTGATTTTCAGACCTCCAGATTGATGTGTTCGTATATAACTTAATTTCCCTAAGTATCTTGCTTAAAGTTTAAACTCTCAATGAGACTTCCCATAAATTAAGAACCAGAAGCGATATTATGATGTGTACAATATGTTTCACTACACACACTAATTCCACTGTTTCTCATCATTTAGTTCTAATATTTATAAGATATGGAAACCTGCTGTTTTGATGCAAGAATGAAAAACAAATTATGTATGTGTCAAACAGTTTCCAGTATGTGATTATTGGCTCTACAGTGTTATATGTCAAATCTATTTACTCCATCATCATAGTTTAATATTTTCTTTATACAAAACCAAGTTATCAGTTGTACATCAGCACAGCTGATATTTTTGTTTTGGTCCAACACTATTTTCTTGCTCCTCTGGGCTTCAGTTTGATCAGACCTGTCCTCCAATGCGCCATGACATCAGAAGCCTTCATTTACAACTACCTGGGGATTTTGTATTTTTTCCCTCTTTTAAAGGACTCAGCCCAGTCATTGCACTGATGGTCGTCAAATAGCCTCAGCCAGGGGCCACCCATACCTTCTGGAACGCTGCAATCACGGGCCTTAAATCTGGCTTTTAGGTGTCACCTTTGCACAATGACTATGACTCCCTTCTCTCAGGGGCTGAGAGCTGCCTCTGCGGCATCCCAGTCCAAGCCAACCCAGGGAGTGGAAGACCTGGCCCAGGAATTCAGGTAAGTAACTTAGATCCGCGAGGTCTAGATGGTATAGGTGTGTGAGGATGATGTATGAATGCTGGGGGAGGGCCCGGAGGAAATGTGTGGTTACTGAGAGTTAGGAAGCTATCCTCAGTAGAGAGGGCCTCTCAGAGTTGCTTATAAACAGACAAGCTGCATAACGTGCTGCGGTGATCGCAGTGCTGTCTCTTCCAAAGCGGTGAGAAAGGGCTCTGAAACTGGACTTTTTTTTGTAACTCTCTCCTGAGACTTTTTCCTAATTCCATTCCAATGGAATTGAATAAGTTAAACAAGATGGCATGGGACGGCTCCCATGATTTTCCATTGGAGGTAAAGAAAGTAAAAAATACATTTTTCTTCCTAGAGGTAAAATTGGGAGGTATGCAGGCAAAAGGAAGACTACCTAGACTTACTCCTGCTCTGAGGAAGAGTAAATCTGTTCTTGAAAGTGGCCTTGGGTAGGTGAATAAAGCCACATATTAAGAGTGGGTGAATCACACTTCAGGTGTGAGACTGGAGGCAAAGTGGAACCCAATAATGGTGAGTATATGTGGACTCTGCCTCCTGTGCACGTTGAATATCTTTTTATTGGACACTTCCAAATAAATTATGGAATGTTTCCAACCTGCACAAATAGGAGCTAATTATTTCCTTTTAAGTCAGTATTTAGTCTGGAAAACCAACTATTTGCCTAGTGGAGGGCCACATTTCAGGGGGGGGGGGAACAATATGAATAGATCCCTATATATCAGTGAGCCATCCTGATTTACACATGTAAAACAAAAAAGACAAAGACAAACAAAAAGAGAAAAGCACTAGTGCGTCTCAGTATTTTAGATTTTTTATTGTCCAGTTCCTTGAGGTCTACTGTATTTTTCTCTAATTGCATAATTGTTTATTATACTTACATTAGAAATAATCATTCCCTAATTCCTTCTTGACCTTCCACATACTCACAAGTGCAAGCCTCATCCATTTTTGGGGCATTTGAGGCACTTCACCTTCTCATCAACAGGAATTCAGCCCACCACAAATTCTAATCAAGTCATGGCTCTTGCCCACATCTCTTCGCTGCAATCAGCTATTCTGCTTTCAGAAAAATGATTTTGGTTTCCAGAGTGGTAAATTTCTAGGTACCCAAGTTTAGGCTTGCCCCCATCCTATATATAAGAAAAAAACCAAGCTAGGTCAAAGCAAGCCTAACACCCTGTCTCCAAGAATGGCAGGAAGCAAGAAAAAAGGAAGAAGAAAGAGATTTCTCGTTTCTTTCTGTTAAGTCTGAGGTGGTTATTATTCACTGCTTCTCTAATTATGAAAAGCAGTGAATAATAATTCCCTACTTACTTTCTCCACACTCTTCATGGCTTCATATCTATCATATTTCCCTTTAGTCTCTTTTTCAAGCTCTGCCCTATATCCCAGCCTGTCTCTCTACCTTTTCTAAATGTGCTATGAAATGTTTTAGATGAGAAGATCAGAAAGAATCACACAGTATTCAAGATGTGGGAGCACCAAGGATTTATAATATAGAATTGTTTGCAGGCCCTTGATGATTCTGAACATTAACTAAAAGATAGAAAGTGATAGCATATCTAGCCTGCTCGCTTTCCTTCCTGTTTTCCCTTCACCCCCTGCAGATCAGCATCCTCTTTGCTTATCCTAGGCCTTCTTGAATTTGGATACCATTTTTGCCTCTGCCATTTCCCTTAGGAGGCAGTTCCAAGCATTCACCATCCTTTTCTAAAGTTACTCCTGACCTCATACTAACCAAATAGACTTAAGGCCCGATTTTTAATGGCCTGTGTGCATAAAACACAGATATGTAGAAAAGAAAGAGAAGGAGCTTTCATTGAATCTTACTAAACTGATTGTCTCATTTCATTTGTTTTATGCACCATGGTATTTTGGTTGTTTCTGTAATGTGACTATATGGATTTCTGGGCACCCAGAGCAGATATTCAGAATGATGCCTCTCCTCCCTGTAACTTACCATATTAAGTTTTAGGATTGTAGGGAGATATCCCATGTTTAACCACTGAAAGCACCCAATATGAATCATAATAACCAAGAAGAATGCTGACCAGAATACTAACAGGCCAAAACACTGTTACAGCTAAAGAAAATAAACTTTGCTCAGACAGAAACTCTAAACCAGAACTGAAGGATACTTATCAAGATCTGCCTGTTTGTAAGCTCCTATGTAAATAAAACCAGACGTGGCAGGCCCCCCAAAGAAAAGGGGAGGGGGGAAAAGACTTGCAGTGCAGCAAAAACCCTCCACCCACTACATGATTATGCATGAGCTTATGCATATTTATCAGCTGGAAAGTATAAGACGGGGGTAAATAAGGAGGAGGAGGGTGGACGCAAAGCAGCCTAGAAATCCCTGCTATTGAGGAGGGAGAAGACTAGGTGTGGCCAGGAGACCAGAGAGAGGAGGCACTCTGCCTAGGGCTGGATAGTGGCGCGGAGTCTGAGGCAGTGAGAAGCTGAGAGCAGCCCAGCAGATCTGCCAGTACCAGACCTGGAAGCAAGCCTCATTCCCAGACAGTTCTTCAGACCTCCAGCCAGAGCTTGCTTCAGAGGTAAACAGAGGGAAATCACCTGAAGTTGGGAACAGGGGTAAGTGAGTTAGCCATAACTATTAATATATTAGGCAGGCTAAGGTTTATGACATGTTTGAAATTTTCTTTAGCGTAAACTGGTGCTTAGTGGTCAGGATGTTAGAGACAGGAATTGTTATCTTCTAAATGCTAAATCCTGCCAAATCTGATAAATAAAAGTCTAATTCTGAGGAGAACACATTGTCTTTTCCTGAACTTAGGATCGTGAAGTGAAGTGGGAGGGGAACTGGAAATGTCCTGTAGCAGACAGGACCCTGCACCCTTAAACTTACAGGATTTTCTTTTTTATAAAATGTGTCTTTTCTGTTTTAATAATATGTAATATATAAAAAAATAGGTTTGAGTGGAAATGGAATGTGTGTGTAAATAGTTCTGAAATAATATGCAATATAATAATGCATTGGGCCTCTGGAACATCTCTCTCTCCAACACTTCAATCCACTCTCTCACCTCCACTTCTTGCTAAGCATTCCCCTGCCCAGCAGCATCTCCTCTCTCTCTCCATATTCCCCTACCCAGCAGTATCTTCTTCAATCTCCCCCCTGCACAGCAGCATGAACCAGTACTCCCTCCCTCCCCCTTTTGCACCTTCCTATCAGTGACAACTCCAGGCTCCGGCACAAGCTGCATTTCCTCCCTCCTTTGGCAGCGAACTCTAGCACAAGTTTGCTTCACTCTCAGACCCCTCCCCAGCTCCTACTCATCCCTCACTCCCTCCAGCCCCACTGCACATTCTCACCCACCAAACCCCCAATGTTCACGCCTTTCATCATGGGTGCAAAGTCCTGGCTTTGCACGATTCTCAGTCACTTGGAGTGATATGGTGTCCACAACCTTATGCTTTATGGAAATCATCAGAAGAACAACAAGGGAGTATGATTAGCATGCAGTTCAAAGTTCCTGCAAGACTGCAGCAGAATGCTGCTGCACATATAGTACAGCTAACCCTACAGAACAGCTACGATAGGTGATGAGAACAGTGACCATGATGGCAGGCACTCGATTTTCCCCAGCCCCATCCTGGCACTGGTATAAATTTACTGCATTTCAAAACAATCTCCTAAAATTTCTGAGATAAAGTTTCTTGATGACACAGCCATTTCAGTAGAGGAGGGAGGAACAGAAAAAAGTACTTTGTTGGTATGACTATTGCCAAAATACAGCTGGGAATATGGAAACAAGAGGAGATAATATGAATTATCCAAGGAAAAAGTGTCAGAGGAGGTTCTTAAAAATCAGGAGTTCTTGATTCCTGGTTTTTACTTTTAACCACTTGATATTTTCCCATTTCAAAACCTACAGGAAAGGTAATGTTTACACAGTAATAAAGATGCCCAATTGTTCCAGAAAAGTTTTGAACCAAAAACAAGAGGTCATCCAATGTGCGGTGGATAGCATGTGTCCAGGTTCATCTCTTCCCTCTTTCTCCTGCTTGACATTACAAAGTACAACCTGCAGTTAGCCTGTAAGCCTAAGTAATATTTTATTTTATGGGTATACAACTGTTAAAGATGGTCATTAGAAAAATGAAGCGACTCCAAGCAATCGCCAGAGAATTTTCACATTGAAAATGAAGATGCAATTCAAGATTGATCCTTGATATGGAAAGATCATATCAGCTCACGCAAAGCAGTATAAGTACATTCAAGGAATTCTATCAAACATAATTGGAAAAGAGAGATCTGTAGATTTGTTTAAGCTTGACAACCAGTTCCGAAGTATCAGCGTGTTCTGAAATTCTTACAGATTCTTGGGCATTACTGAGCATCATGAGGTTTGTGGGATATATTCGGCGCATGGCTATGCCTCACTATTTCCATAGCTCATGGCCAATTCAAAGTCTTTGTAGCTGACATGACCATCCGAATCTTGATCCACTTCCCTGTAAAAGAAGAGAAATCACGAGCTTAAAATTAACACTGTTTTCTGTTATTAATACATTTCTTCATTCTCCACTTTGGGGGTGATTTTGAAGGAGCAAGCATACATTTAAAGATTGTTAGGTATGGACTTTACACCAAAAGGAAATTATTTGTGTATTTTTTCCTTTGATAATTATCACACAAATCTATCTGCACACTTTTACACTTGCTGATTTGTGCGCAGAGTTTTTTCAGGAAAAACTGCGTGCATGCTTTTGAAAATGTAAAACTGTGCGTCCAAGTGCAAACCCTTTTACTAATCCTGCCTTTGGTGATGCCTCCACTCACTGGGTACAACTAGGTACATACAGGCCATACATAGGTAAGTTTATCCACATAGCAGGCGGTCAGTTTTGTAAAAAGTCATTCCTGTGGGGAAAGCATTGTTTTTCTGATAGAAATGGCTTTGATTGATTTGATTTATTGACTTATTGCTCGCTTCAACAAGTTCAATCGATACGAGTTTTAGATAAAACATTCACAAAAAAATACTAAACAGCAGCTAAGCAAACAATACAAAACACACGCACTGCGGCTGGCTATTCAATAAATTAAAATTATTTGGATTAACATAATCCATAAAGAGAGCTCATGTATCAGCAAAAATATATATTACAGCAACATCATGCAGCAAATGCTTCTGGAAAGAAGTGAGTTTTGAAAATCTCCCTGACTGTGGAGGCAATTTTCAGTGTCCCTGCAGAGGTTGCAGGTCTGTAGGTATCACTCCCTGTGGAGTTTCCCTTTGGCTGGGGGCTGGCAGGGAATACAGGTCCTAGAGTATTTATTTGTAATATTTATATGCCGCTGACAGCAGAACATACATTATGACATAAAACAGTACTCAAGCCAATAGCAGACCTGATGCAGCGGGTAAGAAATTCATAGCTGGACCTCTTTATATTATCGAACCACTGTGCCAGAAAGGCAAAATACTGTGGAATCTGGATCTTGACAGCCTTCGGGGTTAAAGCCTGAAAGATCCTTTGCGGTTTCTTAAGGCGGTGAAACATGGATCCTTCTGCAGCTGCTCAGGCAGCTACTGCAAAAGTCTTTTCACAGAATGCTTTTTATGATTCACCTGTACCTTCTGCCAACATCGTCCTTCTCCCACTCCACTCTGACCTGTGCTTAAGAGCATCAGCTCCCAGAAGCCAGCCAAGAAATATGTCAAGTCAGTTTATTTGTGACGACAATGGGAATCGGATAAAAGCAAGCCCTTTATTAAAACGCCCGACTCTGGCTGAGTTTCGCTCCTTTGCACAGAGCTGCCTCAGGGGCAATTCATTCAAACAGGACTTGAAATGGTCAATGTAGAAGATATCGCATTGATTGTCAGCGTAAATGATTTCACACCAAAACAATTGGAATTTCTCTTATCAACATAGCATTGCTTATGTGATAACGGCAATGAAGTTAAACGCGTTCGGTGTATATCAGATTTAAAATAACGAGCAGTCTTTCTACTAGTCGAGCAATAATGAGCAGTCTTTCTACTAGTCGAGGACTGCTCGTTATTTTAAATCTGATATACACCGAACGCGTTTAACTACATTGTTTTGGTGTGAAATCATCTACGCTGACAATCAATGCAATATCTTCTACATTGACCATTTCAAGTCCTGTTTGAATGAAATGCCCCTGAGGCAGCTCTGTGCAAAGGAGCGAAACTCGGCCAGAGTCAGGTGTTTTAATAAAGGGCTTGCTTTTATCCGATTCCCATTGTCGTCACTGTTACACAGCTCACTGGATTGGCTTCCGCTTTGTTTTTTAAGTCAGTTTATTTTACATATGCAGTGTTTGTTATTTCTTCTGCATATGTGGTTTGATTGTTGGTTACTTGTTCTTTTTTTTTTTATTATCTATTTATTAACTTTTCAAAATAAAATACAAAGCAATAAATCTCTGTATAGTAAGTTATTCGAGATCTTTGCCAGGAAATAGATATCAAGACATAATAATCTCTGAAAAACATATTGAAACAAGTTTCCATCTCAATCATTTGTTTATTTATTTATTTATTTATTTATTTATTTAAAGTTTTTTTAGACTGACATTCATTGGAAACATCACATCGGTTTACATGGAACAGGAATGCAGCAAATATGTTTTACAAAGAACTGTTAACATCAATAAATAACATGGGGCAGGTTGCTTAACTAATGGTAGTTGAACTATGTAAGTAATGTATGTACAATAAGTATAAGGTAACAAATAAAGTTTAAGTATGAATATAGATATAAGTTGCTAATCGAGTATTTACTTGGAGATCAGAAGAGGTAAACAATGGGAGATTGCAGAGCAATTATAATAGATTGTGAAATATGTGGGGAGAGAGGGAAGAGGCTGGGGGAAGGCAGAAAGTGGAAACGAGAGGGGAAAAGGTAGCAGGATAGGGGGGAAGTGGAGTTGTTACAGGGAGGGCATGTGAGAGAGAAGATCAAGTAAAAGCTTGTTTGAATAGCCAGGTTTTCAGTTTTTGTTTGAATTTTTTTGAACAGAACTCTTGGCATAGAGATCCAGATTGCAGGCCCTGCAATGGATAGGTCACGCTCTTTTGTGGTGGCAAGATGTGTAAGCTTGGTGGAGGGGTGTGTGTGTGTGTGTACGGTTGCCATGTAGTGTGATCTAGTGGGTCTTTTAGAGGGGCGGAAAAGTAGGGAGTCATTGAGCCAATGCATATTATGGGTGTGTAGTGTTTTGTGTATGGTGGATAGGATCTTATAGCGGATTCTAAATGCAATAGGGAACCAGTGTAATTCTTTGAGGATGGGGGTGATATGTTCAGTTTTGCGAGTGTTAGTGAGAATACAGGCAGCAGCATTTTGCAGCATTTGGAGTGGGGAGATGGCGTTTTTGGGAAGGCCTAGAAGGAGGGCATTGCAGGGGTCAATTTTCGAGAAGAGCATGGACTGGAGTCCTGTGCGGAAGTCGTTGAAGTGTAGGAGGGGTCTTAGTTTTTTTAGGGTGTGAAGTTTGAAATAGCAATCTTTCATTGTGGCATTGATAAATTTTTTTAGGTTTAGCTGATTGTCAATGATAATGCCTAGGTCTCGTACGTGTTGTGATGTGGAGTTTGTGGAGGGGAGGGTGTTAGGTTGGGAGCGGGTGATGTTGTTGTATTGGGGTGAAATGATCATGATTTCTGTTTTGCAAGTGTTGAGAGTGAGGTTGAGGTTATAGTGAGGAGGGTGTTGATTGCATATGAATATACAACCTCTTATTGAACAAGGGGGTAAAAAAATCAGGAGAATTACCATTACATACATAGAAAAAAGAAATACAGTGACTTATACCACTCCCATTTAATACCCTAATGGACAGATGTCTATCAAGTCTGCGGGGTCTTCTGGCTCTTTAGAAAACTACTCAGTTATTCTGGATTGAAAAAGATATAGGTATTGCTTCCCTTTTTTTTTTATCACACACCTACAGGGGTAACGTTAAAGAAATGAGGCTCCACTATCCACTACTTCTTTTTTCATATTTAAGAAAGCCTTACGGCGATCTTGTGTAGCTTTAGAAAAGTTGTGATAGATCCTAACAGGGCCATCATAGAAGAAAGAATTGACGTTTTGAAAATAGTGCCTCATTACTAGATTTAGATTCTGAAAAGAAAGAAAGAAAGAAAGGTGATCAAGAGAGTTGCTCTCTGGAGAACCTCTTCTGAGGAAGCTTCCAAGAAAGAAGTCAAATTACTCAATTGTGATGGATTATTAGGAACAATTATTGAACTCTGTTTCCTCTGAAATGGGAGAAATATATTTTTATTCAACACTGGTATTTTTTCTAAGGGAATTTTTAAATTCTTTGTAAAGTATTTCCTAATCATAACAGATACAGGAGAACCCAATACTTTAGGAAAATTTGTGACCCTCAAATTTAAATGACGTGAGTAATTTTCTAAAGCTTCAATTCTCCTTACAGAATTTAAATGCTCTTGTATTATCGAGGCATTTACTAGCTGTACATTCTTTATATCAGAACCCATAGATTGCATTGTAAGAGAATGTTCTGAAAGTATTCTTTGATGATCACCAGCCACTAATTCTAATTTTGTTGAGACAGCTTCCAAACGCTGAGATTGTTCCCGAAGAGCCTGCATAAACCCCGCAGTCAAGTCCCATAGGGAGTCCAAAGTCACTACTGCTGGTCTTGTCACAATCTGAGGGGAGATTGAAGTAGTTGTAATCCTAGGAAATACATTCTCCACCTGTTGTTGACCTCCCTGCTGGGAAAGTGGTATCTGTAATCCTCTGACAACTTCTGCATTCACTATAGATGTCAACTGTGTGCTATTCTTTTCAGTCTCCCCAACTGGGCTTGATTCCAAACTTCCTTCCACTGGGAGACTAGCCTCTACATTAGCTATTTCCCAAGATTTAATGTCGAACCCAGGATAAAGCTGTAGTGTTCTAGGGTCAGGCGGTGTAAGTGAAATTTATTTATTTATTTATTTATTTATTTAGCGTTTTTCTATACCGGCATTCGTGATTAGAAACCACATCATGCCGGTTTACATGCAACAAGGGGTGAGAACAAAAAACGGAACATAAACAAGTGCAAAGAGATCAAAAGTTACATTACAACAAGGGTCTTAAAACTGGGAAGAGAATTAGAATAAGAGAGCCGAGCAGTTAGGATTACATTATTTACATTATTTACATTATATTGCAAAGTCTCTTGTGAAAGTTGCTATCTCTTATAAAATTGCTATCATTTAGTTCGGATCTGGGAAGGCTTGTTTAAATAGCCAAGTCTTAAGCCTTTTTCTAAAAGTCGGTAGGCATGGTTCTTGTCTCAGATCTGGAGGGATAGAATTCCCTCCAGATCTGAGACATCTCCCCGGCGAAAGGGATACTCCTCTACCCAAATCGCCAATGAGGCTTACCCGCATTGGATCAGGAGTGGATACTACAAAGTCCGTGATGACCTGTTGGTCCAATGGAAGTGAGGATTCTGAAGGGAAAATCCTCACTTTTCCCTTCCTCTTATGTGGCATTTCAAAAAGGTAAATTAATCAAAAATTCTTAGAAATTTGGATCATCCAAAGACTATTGGGCTGATTCAGTAAAGTCCGCGGGAGAGTGGGCGAACACCCGCTCTCCCGGCGCGCACACAGGCCACTCGCCTGTGCGCGCGATTCAGTATTTAAATGAGGCCCGACGGTAGAAACAGGCAAAAGGAGGCGCTAGGGACACTAGCGCGTTCCTAGCGCCTCCTTTTGGCCCGGAGCGGCGGCTGTCAGCGGGTTTGACAGCCGACACTCAATTTTGCCGGCGTTGGTTCTCGAGCCTGCTGACAGCCATGGACTCAGAAACCGGACGCTGGCAAAATTGAGCGTCCACTTTTCGACCCGACAGCCACGGGTCGACTTCAAATGTTTTTTTTCTTACTTTTTTTACCCTTCGGGACTTCCGACTTAATATCGCCATGATATTAAGTCAGAGGGTGCACAGAAAAGCAGTTTTTACTGCTTTTCTGTGCACTTTCCCGGTGCCCAAAGAAATTATTTATTTATTTATTTATTTATAATCTTTTCTAAACCGTCATTCGTAATCACATCACAACGGTGTACAATATGCTTAAGTCTATTTGACAATCACATATTCAAATACAAAATAAAATAATCTTAAAAACTAAACAATATAAAATCACAATAATTAAAACTTATTAAACTACTCTAAAAACTAAAAAACCATAAAATAAAACTTAAAACATATTAATAATGACTAACAATTGCCTGCAAAAGCTCACTCGAAAAGGCATGTTTTTAAACCTTTTTTAAAGCTCCTAAAATCTGATTCAAGGCGTAACTCTGTTGGTAACGTGTTCCATATGCATGGGCCTGCAACAGAAATAACTCTTTCCCTTACTGAAATTAAATGAGCAGTATAGCCTACCTTTGGGTAGGCTGCACATTTTGTTTTATGAATCAAGTGGGAATACCTAATAGGGCCCTCAACATGCATTTGCATGTTGAGGGCGCTATTAGGTTCGGCGGGTTGGATGCGCGTTTTCGGCCCCTTACTGAATAAGGGGTATGGGAAAACACGCATCCAATGGCGGGTTAACAGTGCGCTCCGTCCAATGGCGGGTTAACAGTGCGCGGGCCATCCAGTGCTCCTACCATGTGACAGGGGCCGGCCAATGGCACGGATACCCTGTCACATGGTAAGGGCAAAGGGCCATCGGCGCCATTTTGATTAGTGGCAGCCGATGGCCCGGGAGCGGGAGATCGCTCCCAGGACCCCCACTGGATCACCAAGTACCTGTAAAATGTTTTGGGGGGGGGGGGGGGGGGTGGGGGAAACAAAGGGATTAGTTTTAAAGGGTCGGGGTGGGTTTAGGGGTTATTTTTGTGTGCCGTTTTTCCCGCCCTCCCCCAAAACGATAAGAGAACCCCCACGATCAATATCGTGGGGTTTTCCTATCGTTTCGGGGGAGCCCCCGATTTCTGACGATTTTGAAAATATCGACGATATTTTCAATCGTCCAAAGCCCGATTCACATCCCTAGTTGTAATTCACTCAGGGGCGGATTTTCAGAGCCCTGCTCGCCTAAATCCGCCCAAATCCGGGCGGATTTAGGCGAGCAGGGCCCTGCGCGCCGATGAGCCTATTTTACATAGGCCTACCGGCGCGCGCAGAGCCCCGGGACTTGCGTAAGTCCCGGGGTTTTCGGAGGGGGGCGTGTCGGGGGCGGGACCGAGCGCAGCGGCGTTTTCGGGGCGTGCCGGCAGCGTTTTGGGGGCGGGTACGGGGGCGTGGCTACGGCCCGGGGCGGTACGGGGGCGTGGCCGCGCCCTCCGTACCCGCCCCCAGGTCGCGTCCCGGCGCGCAAGAGGCCCGCTGGCGCGCGGGGATTTACGCCTCCCAGAGGGAGGCGTAAATCCCCCGACAAAGGTAAGGGGGGGGCTTAGACAGGGCCGGGTGGGTGGGTTAGGTAGGGGAAGGGAGGGGAAGGTGAGGGGAGGGCAAAAGGAAGTTCCCTCCGAGGCCGCTCCAATTTCGGAGCGGCCTCGGAGGGAACGGGGGTAGGCTGCGCGGCTCGGCGCGCGCCGGCTATACAAAATCAATAGCCTTGCGCGCGCCGATCCAGGTTTTTAGCAGATACGCGCGTATCTACTAAAATCCAGCTTACTTTTGCTTGCGCCTGATGCGCCAGCAAAAGTAGGCCAATTCGCGCTATTTGAAAATCTACCCCTATGATTTGTGGATCAGCAAGATATATATTTCTAAAATAAAAAAATAAAAGGACTCACCTTATATAAATATTTTTGTATGTACAGGGATAGACTTTACCTTTCCCACCCTGTTTCAGGACAGCTAGAAGTCCATGCGCGGTCATACACACAAGCTTTGGAAAATTGCCCAACGTAAGTCTGAATCAATAATTTGGTATCTGTCATTACTGCTGAGGTGACTGCTGAATGAACTTTGCTTTTTTGTTTTTTATTTATCATTTTCAGGCATAGGTTGTTCTGTTACTGTTATGTTCGCGGACCCTTGGGCCGGTTGGGACAGAGGATGGAGTGCTGTGGGGTCCGCAGCAAGTGTCCCAACCAGGAGGAGGTTCGGAGACCCGGAGCTAGCTGAGATACTGGACCACGGTGGAGTCCTATGCGACCAAGGACTCTGTACCCACTGGGAGAATGGCCGACGTTGGACCCTGGTGATAGAAGAATCTTCACCCTGGAGACCGGCACTCCCCCGGGAGGAGCCCTTAGGAGTCCGGCCGCTGGGACTTTAGGAGATTCACCCTGGAAGCCAAAGTCCCCCCCAGGAGGAGCCCGTAGGGACACGGCCGCTGGGACTTAGGCGACTCCTTGAAGGTGGTAGATGGTCCGGATGCAGGCGCCTCCTGCAGGTCGTGGGATCCGGACGACTGGCGCCTCCAGCAGGTCGTAGGAAATCCAAAGTCAGTCCAGGAGTCTGAGTCCAAGAGCAGTCCGCAGCCAGTCCAGAGGTCGGTGTCCAGAGAGCGGTCCAAAGCCAGTCCAGGGGTCGGTGTCCAGAGAGCAGTCCAAAGCCAGTCCAGGGGTCGGTGTCCAGAAGAATCAATCCAGCGAGGAGGGCAGAGCAGAAGCGGGACGAAGAGCAAACCAGACCACAGCAACAGCAGGCCGAAGACCAGGAACCTTGTTGCAAGGCACAGGAGAGAGCTAGCTGCAGGTTACTTATACCCTGAGGGCGTCTGATGTCATCTTCAGCCCAGGAGAGGTTTTTCCCGTGCTGGCCCCTTTAAATGGGACTCCTCCCCGCGCGCATCAGGGGGCGGGGCCAGCCGTGCTGGAGAGACGCGCTGGAGGGCTTGCAGGCCTGGGGCCTGCTGGAAACGGCCCAGGGAAGGCTAGAAACGGCCCGGGCCGCCCCCGAGGTAGGTGGAGGGACCGGGGCACGGCCCGGGACCACAGCAGTTCCTTTTGAGATATTTAGTTTGCTGTACATTTTTTTGACATCCCAATCTAGCATGTGAAAAAGGCTTTCCATTAATCCTTCATAATAAATCGTTCTCCATACATCAGAGTATATGCGGGGTACAGAGAAACTGGCAGAAAACCCTTTTATCCTTCTGTGTTAATCTTGCATAGGTTTCTGTTCATCATGGATTGACAGTTTTCCTAATACCAGAGGATTATTCTTATGGTTTTTTTCCCCCAGGACTTTCCTCTTGCTCCTTTGGGCTTCCAGTTCAACCGGAACCGGCCTCTAGTGGACTCCAGTACCGTACGTCTTTAAATACAACTATTCAAACCTCCACTCCTATTTTATATCCCTCTCCCAATTCAGCCCATTCACTGCAGAGCTAACATTTTCCTGGATCGCTCCGGGGCGCAGGGATGCATTAATCACAATTAACACTACTAAATGCCTTTAAATCCTGTCCCCACCCCTCCCATTTCTGTCTTCCCACTGATGTAAAGCTGGTGCGGAGCTGCAGCATTGTTTAATACTGTGCCAGGACACCATAACTAGGAAAGAAAGAACTGAAACACTTATTTTGAGAAAACGTAATATGGCAGGATGATCAGTCTGTTTCGGATACTTTTTTCATAGGAGAAACAGGCAGTAGGTAACGGATTCATGCAACTTAACTCTCTTAGGATTAGTCTCCAGCCACCTCCATTCTATGGCACACCAATGGGTCCTCACAAAGACTGCTGTACTGATTTCTAAAGAGAGTTCAACAAATACATGGTTTTATGTACCTCCTTAGCAGAACAGCGTGTTCAGGCCCTGACATACATTGGTTTGATTTATAAGTCCCCACCTCTTTTTCTATCTCATTCTAATTTCCAAACCTGTTATTTGATCTCCATGATGTTTTCCTTCCCCACATTTGCTGTTCTCGGAAATAAGCTTGTAATGTTAGAATATCAGCTCTTGGCTCTGCGCTGTTGTCTTCTATGTTCTGCTGCCCAGTGCCCAAATGCAGAACAGCGGATTCTGACATCAGGGATCCTCTCTGCAGAATTCCCGTTTAGCCATGCCTCCGATACATTTTCTGCGCCAGACCCCTTTTGCACACTTACATAATTAGCAATGAGCTAACTAGGAACTAGCACACATGAAAGCCGAATGTCATAACCACTTCTCACGCCTGCAAAGCTCTGACAGCAAGACACAGGTCTAAAGTGGAACGAAGTGGCTGTAGTTTCTATTTTGGTTCTTCCTTTCTCCCGTGCCAATGTCAGTGCAACAGTTTACACGGCAGCCATCACTTTAGAGCTGAAGCTGTCATACTAAGTGAACAATGAGAAAGGAAAAATTACACTTCATGCAAGGAGCCCCTGCCGGGGATGAAATGACCCAGCAATTGAAGATGTAAGGATGACAGCTTTTCCAACAAGCTGCCTTCTCTTCTGATTAACCAAGCACTTCTTCTTACCGACAACACTCGCTTCTTTATTGACGGCATTCCTGCCGGGTTCCACAGCAGTTTAGCTGGTAATTCCTATATTAATTTCCATTCTTTAAGGACGTCTTAAAAAAAAGTCACTCAGATATTTAGTAGACGCAGAAGAAATATAAGAAAGAGTAGTTTTCCTTTGTTGGCAAAAAATAGGCATTACCATGGCAAGATTTATTTTTGGAGATGGACAAGCCCTTGAGGCAGCATTTACCTTGTCAACAACAGAATTTGTTCACAACACAAGCCAGCATTAGGGTCAAAGGAACTCACCAGGAGGAAGAATATACAGTTTGTTAAAAGTATTTTTTCACCTGGGGTACAGATTAAATTCTACTTCTTGAGAGAACCACAGGATTAAGGAAATAGAAATTTCGAAGTGAGCCAGTGCAGCATGATGAATGCCAAGGCTAGCAACATGTCTCATGATCACGTGTCCTCTGTTTTACTCTCACTCAGTTTCACTCTGAAATCATAACTGGGGGGGGAACGCGAAGACCTCATCTGAATGAGAGCTGGGTCAGGAAGAGCTCCACAAAAGTGCAGCGCTGCCTGGTGGAGGGCAGGGGTGGAGATCCTGCCGCCTCTTCTCCCTGGAGCTCCTTGGAAGGAGGTTGGCGGGGAAGCAGCGTGGAACGTGGGGACCGGTGAGTTTCAGCCTCTTTGTTCCCTGTCGGAGAATGTTCTGACCCCCTCCTCCTTTTTGAAAGCCTCTGCTGCTGCCCTCTTTGCAAAGGTGCCCGGCACAATTTCAAACTTCCCGGCTCCTCTAATACCCTCCCCCCCCCCCCCCCCCCCAGGCTGACTCCAGTGCACCTGCCCAGTTATGAGACCCAAGACTTGACCGGCTGGGTCTTCTTTGCTCTCCCCAACATTTAAAACACGAGCTGATAATCTGTAGCTATGCTATTTCTCAAGCAGTTAACAATAATGTGCAGAGAACTATTTAAATTTACGAGTCTGCCAGCTTCATTATTAAAACAGTGTCAAAATGACAGCCTACAAATGGGACAGAAATTTGAGTTTTATTCCAACAAGCTGATTGGTTGGAACACATCCAGTAACATTTACTTTCCAGCAATGTGGTTTCGCTGGCCAACTCTTCTAAAAATATTAGTACTTTCCACTTTCAAAATGTTAGTGGAAAAATGTTAGCAACCAATGACAATAATCCCCTCAGACAGAGCACTAACTTGGAGTAAATATTCTCCTCATCTTAATTTGATGAATTTCTTGGAAATGTATGGGTAGGAGTCAGTAAACATTGGTTTTGTTACTACCATGTATAATACACACTGTGTGCACAATCTGTGGCCTGAGACTGTATTTCATTACCATGTACCTAAAACAAAATAAAATGCATAGCCTAAACTTTGTCATGGAAAGGATACTGCACTAAAAGACATCCCATCTTTCAGCACAGTTTATTGAATCTGGTTCAGATAAGTGACTTGTTGTGGCATTAACACAATGGATAGAGATAACGTGTAAGAAGCTGCCCAATAACAAACAGGACGTGTGGGATGCTGCGCCTATTCCATCTTTTTTGAATTTGAGGTTGACTGCTATGACCTTCTTTTTCTATTTTCAATGTAACTTTTATTGAACCATTAAGAATAATACAAAATAACCATACTCTCAGCTTTCCATAACATCAACAATGGATAAACTACCTTTTATGGGGTTCCGTATTTTTTAAATATCACCCCCCACTTCAAAATGCTTCTTAATAACTAGGGACTTCCATTTTTATTTTTTTATTTATCCCAGGAATTTATCAGGGTTTATTTCCACAAGAATAAAAACGGGAGGACATCAGTGGAAATAATTACTCATTTTTCCCGATGAATATTAGAACTTAGTGTGGTGGACAGAAGTGAGGACAGGGAAAAGAACGCATGAAGTAAATTGTTTTAATAAATATAGAGGCCGATGCAATAACATTTGTGGAAAGCGGGCGCTGACTTTTCAGCACCCGCTTTCTTAGCGCACGCATGGCGCCCGCATGAGGGGGCACCATGCAATAAATTACGGGGTCACGCTAGCATGGAGGCGCTAGAGTTGCTAGCGCGACCTTAGCGCTTCCTTGCTAACGCGACCCCGCGGTTACCGGTGGTCTGCTGGTTATGAACACCGATGCCAATAAACACGGCATCGGTTTTCATTACTGCAGCCAGCCAGTTATGAAAACCGACACCGAGCATATCGGCGTCGGTCTTCAAAGCGGCCGGCAGAGGTTTCTTTTTAACTTTAAAAATAGTACAGAAAAGCAATTTTTTCTGCTTTTCTGTACTTTTTTTCAGTGCGCTCAGCTATTAACGCCTGCTCCAGGCAGGCGTTAATAGCTGAGCAATAAATGTGCGTCTGAGACGCACATTTATTTTTTTGCATTTGGAGTGAATGAGTAATAGCCTCATTGTGCGATAAATAGGCGCTAATCCCCCTATTGCATTAGGGGTGGATTAGCGCCTATTTAACCCGCATCCGACAGCGGGTTAAACAGTGCGCTCGGCTGAGCACACTGTATTGCATTGGCTTTGGGTCTCTTCCTGATCTGTGCTTGTCTGTGCCTGATGATGTCATTCAGGTGCTGGCAGCAACGGAGCAGGAAGAGGGACCAAAGCGCTGAAAGGCCAGGATCTTCCGATTTTAGGAGCACTGGATGAGAAACCAGGATCGAGGCAGGGGTAGCAGCAGCAGCGGCGGCGGCAATGGCCACACTGAGGGAGGGGAGATAGCACCAGGCTAAAGGCTTCACTTTTTGCTGTGCCTGCCCCCTCATTTCCGATGCACATGGCAAATGATATTAGGGTGAGACTAGGTTAAATCCGATGTCACCTTTGTAAAAATCCAATAATTTATGGGTGAAAATCGGTTTAAACCGAAAATGAAGGTCCCTATTAATAATGTAATAGCACTTTGAAGTAACCTTTTTGAAAACCTTGTTATCCTCCTTAACCTTGTAATCCTTCGTATTTTTGTAAACCGTTATGATGGCAAAACCGAATGACGGTATTTAAAACTCGATAAATAAATCAATAAGTATATAAACTGTTATTCAGAAAAACAATCAAGTCAGGTATTATTGTGACACCAGCTAATATATGGTTTCCACACATTTAAAAATGAAAGTAGAGGATCTTTCTGCAAGGCAGTTAATTTCACTATTTAATAAACATTCCACACATGCTTAGTTAGAGATAACAATATGGGAGCAGACACTCTCCTCCAAAAAGCTGCATCTCGCATTTAGCATCAAATATAATTTGACCCAACAGCTTAACTTTTTTAATAGGTAAATCAGTAGGGAATAGAGAGAGAGAGAAGAAAAAGATTAGGGTCCTTAGATACTGTCACAACCAGCACCTCCATAATCAGATGTATAACCTCCCCCCAAAAAGACTGGATGTGTACACAATCCCACCATATATAGAATAATTTCCCAACTCCAGCACAACACGTATCAGTAATGGTAGGAAAGATTGTATGTAACATCACAGATGTTAGATAGCACCATAAGAGAAACTTATATCTATTTTCCACAATCAAGGTAAAGAGGGAACTTTTCACAGTCCACCAAAAGCAAATGTCTCATCCAGTTCACTTCCCAAATCTCTCTCCTATGCAATTTAATATTCAGCTTTACTCTCTCCTTTAAGAGAGAGAAAAATATATAATTTAGAAATCAAATTGTTGTCCTTAACAATTTAAGTACATACTGTAAGGTCCCAAATGGTGTCAAGGCCATATTTCATAATAATCTCGGCAGGGGAGAAAGACCGATACTTCATGCATATCCAGTATAGCTCTCTGCTTCAACGGCAAGGGAGAAAGACTGATACTTCACGCATATCCAGCATAGCTCTCTGATTCAAACGCAGGGGAGAAAGACCGATACTTCATGCATATCCAGCATAGCTCTCTGCTTCAACGGCACGGGAGAAAGATCGATATTTCACGCATACCCAGCATAGCTCTCTGCTTCAATGGCAGGGGAGAAAGACAGATACTTCACACATATCCAGCATAGCTCTCTGCTTCAACGGCAGGGGGAATGAAGAAAAGTGGATCTATATGCAGACAACAACCAACAAGGACTGAATAACATCGTCTGGGTAAACAAATAAGCATGGGTGTAGCTTGCTTATTCCAGCGGTTACTACCCCTAACTAATTAAGCTAGATATTTCACTTAGATGCAGTTCCAACACTGCTCTCTACATTAATGGTGGGGGTGGAAGGAAAATAGAACTAAAAGGTTAATAAGAACCAAGAGAAACAGATAAGTATGAGAAAAAAAAAAGTATGAACCTTGCTGGGCAGAATGGATGGGCCGTTTGGTCTTCTTCTGCCGTCATTTCTATGTTTCTATGTTACATACCAGAAAGTACTGGATCTATGTAAGCCCACATCTATTTCTGTCCATCAGAGCTTCTTTATTCCAAAATACTGGCCCAGCTGCCTCAAGCCTAGACATTCCCATCTTTGGAATGACCCTGGGGCAAAATCCTTATTAAAATTAATGGAGGTTTATGGGGAATAGTCTGTATGAGCATTAAGTAAGAATTTATATGCACCCCACAGTCTTAAAATCAATGCAATAAAAGGATAAGCAATTTGCTTAAACACCCCCAATGTATGTGGACCCCACATTAACAAATCCCTTTGTTTGATTAAGCTAGTGTGATGTCACATATACAAGGCTTTAAGTTGTGCAGCTGCATAGTAATGTCTGAAATTTGGAAATCTACAGCAGTCCTCCTCCTGACACACAAATCTCCTAGGGACTCGCAGAGGCTGCGTTTCCAGATGAAGCTAAAAACCCACTGCTGATACAATTTCATAAATTTGTCCAGAATGGCAATGGGCAACGTTTGGAACAAATAGCACCACTTGGAGAGGAGTGGCGTTTTGATTAGCACACTATATCCAAGTCAAGAGAACTCATAGGGAATCCATGATGTTAAATCCTGTACTGTTTTGGTCATTGTTTCAGTTGAACCTCATACCAAGTACTGCCAATCTGCCCCTATTTGGACCCCCAAATCCTTTAAGGCTCTTGCGAGCCCATGAGAAGAGAAAGGTGTCCCTCAGCCTATCCGCCTGATCCTCTGGAATATTAATGTTTAAAATTTCAAATTTCCCCATATTAACTATAAATCCAGAAACCTTTAAAGTAAAGAGGGGGTTTGGTGATATTAAAAAAAGAATGTCATCAGCAAAAAGGGAGATTTTAAAGATATTTGGATACAACCTAACTCTATGAATGCCCCCCAACTGTCGTACTTTCTCATCCAGTGGCTCCATCACCAAGGCAAATAAAAGTGGTGAAAGGGGACACCCCTTCCACATGCCTTTTCCTAATAAGTAAGAATTCAAATAACTCCCATTAATTTTGATTCTAGCCTCCAGATGCTCATGTCAGAAACTTGGGGCCCAAGCCCCACCTTCTGCAAAACTTTAAAAATGAATGTCCAATGCACCCAACTGAATGCCTTCTCAGCATCAACTGACAGAAGCACTGTAGGGACATTCTCTTTCTGCAACCACCAGATAATTTTCCTATTATTATCAGCTGTTTGCCTAGCGGGGATGAAGCCAGACTGATCCTCCATGAACAAATCCAAGATCACCCAATTTAACCTTAAGATCTAAATTCAAAAGTGAAATGGGCCTTTACGACTTAAAAGCATAGGGTCCTTCCCCTGTTTAGGGAGAATAGTAATCGCAGCTAAATTTATGGAGATTGGTAAACTCATAGAGGATAGCAGGGAATTAAAGAGCTCCTTTGGAGTCTGAACCAACAATTCTTCAAACCGTTTGGAAAATTTTGCAATAAAACTATCCAGCCAGGAGATTTATTTTTCTTAAGAAATGCTATGGCCAAGAGAATTTCTTGCTCAGAGATTTCCGAATCCAATCTGGCTGTGCACTCCAGAGGTAACTGAGGGATAGTAATTTTCTGCAGATAGTAATCGATCTATCAAGTATATCAGTAGCTGCAGCATATAATTCTCTATAACAGCGCTTTTCAACTGGTGTGTCGCAGCTCCCAGTGTCCCACAGCCCCAGTTATACTTCCCTTTACCTTTTTCCTGCCCCTGCAGGCCAATGGGAAACCTCCTCTATTCTTCCTGCCCCCCCCCCCGGGCCAATCGGAAGCCTCCTCCTTTCTTCCTGCCAGTGGGAGGAGGAAGCCTCTGATTGGCCGGTGGGGCAGGAAGAAGGGGGCATCTCATAGCCCGGGGGTGGGGTGGTTTGAGGGGGCATGGGAGGAGTGACAGTGTCAAGGCCTGTGGCGGCGAAGAAGCCCGACCCTGTGGCCACCACGGGCTGGAAGTGCTGAAATTAAACACAGCGGCAAGCCACAAAGAAAAAAGGCCAGCCGTGCCAGGCACCGCAATAGAGTAGGGATTCCCCAACGCGGCAGTGAGTCACAAGCATGAAGAGGCCAGTTGCTCCGGGGATTCTCCGCGCCCCCCCCCCCAATGCAACTGTGAGCGTGGCAGAACCGCGTTTAAAGTAAAAGTGGCACTCAGCCATGCTACTTACAGATGGGGCAATTGGAGCTCCCAGCGGCTGTAAAAGCAGGCAGATGGCGGGCTGTGGGAGCCTAGGGATATCCCGACAGCCAGAAGAAAGGCTTGAGTGCTGTGGCATATTTTTCTAAAATAAATGTTTGCTGCTTCAGTGCAGCTGAGAAGACAACGGCAGCACTGGGAAATCTGCCACTGCGAAATTAAAGGTGAACTCAGCATTGGGGCTCTAAGCAAAGTGTGTGTGAGAGACAGAGACTGGGCAGGGTGGTGACTGGAGTGTGTGTGAGAGACAGGGACTGGGCAGGGTGGTGACTGGAGTGTGTGTGTGAGAGACAGAGACTGGGCAGGGTGGTGACTGGAGTGTGTGTGTGAGAGACAGAGACTGGGCAGGGTGGTGACTGGAGTGTTTGTGTGAGAGACAAAGACTGGGCAGGGTGGTGACTGGGGTGTGTGTGAGACACAGAGACTGGTTAGGGAGGTGACTGGGGTGAGTGTGAGAGACAGAGACTGGGCAGGGTGGTGACGAGTGTGTGTGTGAGAGACAGACTGGGCAGGGTGGTGACTGGGGTGTGTGTGAGACACAGAGATTGGTTAGGGAGGTGACTGGGGTGAGTGTGAGAGACAGAGACTGGTTAGGGAGGTGACTGGGGTGTGTGTGAGACACAGAGACTGGTTAGGGAGGTGACTGGGGTGAGTGTGAGAGACAGAGACTGGGCAGGGTGGTGACTGGGGTGTGTGTGAGAGACAGAGAGAGATAAGATTAGGCAGGGAGGTGACTGGTGTCTGTGTGTGAGACAGAGACTAGTCATAGAGTTTAATTGATGTATGTGTGTGTGTGTGTGTGTGTGAGACTTGTGGGCCCTAAACAAGAGGACCGTAAGGACAGAGCTGCTCCTGGTATGTGCTTTCAAGGGAAAGGAGTAGGAGAGTTGCTGTAGAGGGTAAGTAAAGGAGGCATTTTAAGTTTATTTTTCTTCATTTTATTTTTAAGTTTATTTTTCTGCTTCTTCAAACTTCAGGTACTAAAAAGGCTCAAACCGCTACTGTACTTTCAAGACTTCAGATCAGTACTTCAAGCCATTATATTCTCCAAATTAGACTACTGCAATTCCATTCTAATAGGCCTTCCCGCCTCTTCCACCAAACCACTTCAGATGCTACAAAATTCGGCCGCTAGAATTTTAACAAACTCCAACAGAAGAGACCACATTACACCCATCCTAAAAAACCTGCATTGGCTCCCAGTAAACTTTAGAATTCTTCACAAGTGTCTCACTATCATACATAAAACCATTTACAACAGAACACCCATCGATTTATACTACCCACTCACGCTGCACTTCTCTTCTAGACCCATCAGAGAAGCATACAAGGGCTCGCTACACCCCCCCCCCCCAGCCAAATCCACACATCTCTCATCCACCAAAGTTCGAGCCTTCTCGACAGCGGCTCCAACCATCTGGAACTCCATGTCCTCAGAACTTAGACAAGAATCTTGCATACTGACTTTCAGACAGAAACTCAAGACTTGGCTATTTCTACAAGCCTTCCCCGATCTATGACTGCCACAACTATAATAACTCACCATGTTTGTTATATGTTCTACAAGCCTTCCCCGATCTTTGACCGCCACAACTATAAAAGCTCACCATGTTTGTTATATGTTCTACAAGCCTTCCCCGATCTTTGACCACCACAACTATAATAACTCACCATGGTTTTCCAGTCGACGTACCACATCCCTGACTTGGCTTCTGACTATACATTAATTAGTCCCGAGTTTTATGAACTGACACTATTTAGTCAGGAACATTTGATATTATTACAGCCCTGAGTATATGATATTTATATATTTGAAATAATCCAGTCCCTGAGTACATGTTTTACTATAATCCTGAATTAAGACTAGATACTATTTATCTCTGAGTTAGCCATGTCTCTGGCTCTTCCTCCTCCTAGTTCATGTACCCCTGTTTTATTGTAACTTTTGTTCACTTATTCTCTCTTCGCCTATTGTTCATGTTGATGTTAATTTTTTTCACCATTGTTTCTTGTAAACCGATATGATATGATTGGTATCATGAATGTCGGTATAAAAAAGCCCTAAATAAATAAATAAAATAAATTTTTTCTTGATTGACTGCCATTTTAATTGAGTATTATGTGATGTGTCTGCTGTTTTGAAATATTTTATTGATATTTGGACAATTTTAAATAATTTTTATGAGTTCTAATTGTTTGACGTTATTCTGTTCATCAACTGTTTTGAAACATTTATTAATATAGTTTTACAGTTATTTCTGTGTGGGGATCTATAGCAGCTTGGCTTGTTCTGTTTTCCTAATAGGAGCTGTATTAATGTTTAGGACCTGATTTAATATTTGTAGTGTTGCCTTTTCATAGATAGGGTTGTTATGTGTTCCATAATACAGGTGTAACTTTGTGTGGGTTAGTTTCTGTGCATTATTGCAGATCCTGGGACTATGTTAGGTGCTATATTTCTCTTTCCATTTCTCCAGGTTTGCACTGCATGCAGAGTGGCTTTTTTTGGTTTTCCATTCCAGTTTGTCTCCATATTTATAATTTGTGATCTTTCTGTACTTGGTGAAAGTCAGTTCTGTGTGTGTGCCCAAGGTGAGGTATTTTACTATCATGTAGGCAATTGTATCAGTCTTATTTGTTGTGTTTTCTCAACAGGATATGCATTAGTGGTAAATTATTGCTTTTTCATAAGGAGGGGTATTGTGCCCGGTAGAAAAGGGAGTTTGTTTTGCTTTTACTGAGATGTCATCAGAATTAGAATATCTTTTTTTTGCATGGTGAGTTCTATGGGTAATGCCCTAGTGCTGCTCTGTATCCATTGTTAGGGGTCAAGGGGGTTCCCGTAGATGCAGAGTGTATGTTTACATATAGCCCCGTGATGGTCATATGTTCAGTGTGTCACGCATATGAGAACCATGTGTCAGGTGTGTCCTGGCCGTAAAAAGTTTGAGAATCACTGCTCTATAAAACCTAACAAACTGGTCCCAAATCAAAGCATTTTCAAATACAAACCTCCCCTTCTTATCCTTAATTTTGGCTGAAAGGTAGTTGAGCTTTCAGCTTCCATGCCAGTAGCCTGCTTGGTTTATTATCAAACTAAAAATAAGTTTTCCTGGTAAGTTCTAACTTA
Source organism: Rhinatrema bivittatum (assembly GCF_901001135.1). NCBI lineage: Eukaryota > Metazoa > Chordata > Amphibia > Gymnophiona > Rhinatrematidae > Rhinatrema > Rhinatrema bivittatum. The sequence continues at coordinate 17,255,225 of NC_042618.1, forward strand.
TACTGGATCTCTTCAGCACTGAATACTTTGGACTGGATTTTCAAACGCTTACGCGCATAGGTGGCCTTAGGCGCGCCAGGCCTATTTTAAAAGGCCCGACCACAATCTCAACCCGTTGTCTGTCATTTGAAATAATAAAAAATTGTTTGAACATAAAAGGCCCAACCATGCGTGTGTAAGTCCCGGGGCTTCTAGAAAGGGGAAGGGGCGGAGTGGGATGGTCTGGGGGCGGGGCAATGCTAGAGGCCCCTGGCACTGCGGCCATTTGCTGCTGTGCTGGGGGACCACGTGCTGGCGCACGCAACCTGCACCTGCCTAACAGGTAAAATAAAAATGTGGGGGGGGCTAGCTTAGGGCTAGGGGGGTAGGTTAGGGGAAGGGGAAAGGAGATTAGTGTAGGGGGTGGGAACTGTGCAAGGCCGCAGGCGTCAGCACGCGCAGGGTGCACATGTGTGCACCCCCCTGTGTGTGCCAACCCCCGATTTTATAACATGCGTGCACCTGCACATACAGGTCATAAAATCGAGCGTCCATGTGTGCGGGCAAGTTTATAAAATTTACCCCTTTCCAGCTCCTATCCTGAGTCATTTGGAATTCCCTGTACTCTTATGCAACTGTTCCAAATTCTTAACAGAATCAGCCAACCTAATTCTTTCACTCTGTTTTTAGCTACAGGTCAGAAGATTTAACTTCTTATGCGGAACTGCTTTGAGACAATTCCACAATGACCGGACAGGATATCCTCTTTCATTAAAATGGAGATCCTCTTTAATATCATCTCTCTCATGCTCACACTAGTTTTTGTCATTCAATAAAGAATCATTCAACCTCCAAAATGTTTGTTCCTCATCTTTTTGTGACAAAGTATTCACATAAGTAATGGGAGCATGGTCCAGTTCTAGTTACAGAACCTATCTCCTATAGATTGCAGATCTCCTAAACTCTTTTTATTAACTAAAAACAAATCTATCCTACAATGATACACTCTAGAAAAAAGGTATAATCAGGGTGAAGGGGATTACAAGAGATCCACATATCAGTCAAACCCAGGGAAGAAATGAACATTTTCAGTTTACATCTATGAACCCACTGACAGTTCAATACAGTAAAGTGCAGCCACGGTTACCCCGCTCCTAACCCGCTTTCTACTCACTTTCCGGCCGCGTTAGCCCTTCCTGCGATACACAATCCCCTTTAACCCATCCTTACTGCCTCTTTAAATCACCGGGTAACCCCTTCCGCCCGCGGCATGTATATTAGATGTAAACGATCGAATTAGCTATTCCCTCCCTTACAGTAACGCGCACTCCGACTATCGCTTTTTTACCCTGACGTTTTGCCGCGCGTTTAACCTGCTAACTTGCCGCCTACCCTTACCCCTGCGTTAGAGGCAGGGGTAAGGGTAGGCGGCAAACTTTCCCCCAGCCCCCGCTCACCTGCCCTGGCCGCGTCAATGGGTGCCGGTCTCCGGGGCAGCCCCAGTCCTCTCTCCCCTCCTCCCGAAGCAACGAAAGCGGAAAAAATCTAAAAAAGCGAAAAAAAAAAAAAAAAGTAGCAACAAAGTGGACGGTTCTCCTATGCTCGGGATTGCCAGTCCTCTCTCCCCTACTCCCGAAGCAAGGCGCGTAAAGCAGCCTTGCTTCGGGAGGAGGTGAGAGAGGACTGGCAGTGTAAAGCAACGACTTACTTTTTTCGCAGCCCTCCTCCGGAGACGGACATCGGCGGAGACGGACCGCAGCTCCCCTGCCTCCCGGAGGCGAAGACGGATGCCTGCACGGGCGAAAGCGGCCCCTGTGCGTGCAATTGGGCCGCTCAAGGCGTGACGTCATGACGTTTGGCGTCACGTCATGACAGATACCAGCGTGTCCGTGAAGCGTTAGGCCAGCACACCCAGGATACTGTATAGCGCTCTATACAGTAAAATGGGTTGCGCGGGCCTAATGCTTCACGGACGCTTCTTGGACACGGCTTGCATTTGCAAGCAATTTAAATACAGTATCGAGCGGTAGGTGAGCCGGACTGTGTGTGCGTCAACCGCGGGTGCGCCTGGCACTAACGCAGCTCTTCCTACCACTCCTTACTGTATCAGCCTGTTAGATAGGTTATAACCACTAAAATTGTCCAAGTGAGGAGAAACAATGAGATTAAAATCACCTCCCAACCACCACTACATGACCTTCCAGCACCATATTAAGCTGCTTCCCCAGGCTGAGAAAAAAATATCCCCCTGATTGTTATTAGGTGCATAAATATTCACAAAGGAAAATATAGTGGGACCCAGTCTCCCCTTCAAGACCAAGAATCCCCTCCTTGTCCCTTTTAATCTCTAACACATTAATAGGGAAATTCTTAGTCACCACTATTCCTACTAGTGGAGTGGAGGAGTAGCTTAGTTGTTAGAGCAGTGGGCTGTGACCCAAGGAAACCAGCGGTCAAATCCCCCTGTCACTCTTTGTGACCTTGAGCAAGTCACTTTACCCTCCATTGCCTCAGGAACAAAATTAGATTTTAAGCCCTGTGGGGATAGGGAAATACCTACAGTACCTGAATTTAATCTGCTCTGATGTACACTTTGAAGTGCCAAAAAGCAGAATATAAAAATATAAATAAATAAAAAATAAATACTCCCCCATGCGTAACCCTAACCATATCAGATGCAAAATATATACATGGAAACAGATTGCTTTTCAACCATCTCTCATCTTGTTTTTTTAAAAATGGGTTTCTTGAACAATAAACATTGAGGCTCCTGAGATTTAAGCTGGCACTTCATTGGGGAATGTATACCTTTCACATTCAGAGAAACCACTTTAATGGTGGTCATCTCCAATAAGGATGCCTCACACACATATACCAACTTGAAGCCCAGACATAAATAATCACACTTGCAAAATACACTCCACAAGACATACATTCCCATCCCACCCACAATCCCACACTTACCCCATCCCTCCACCCCCCTTCCCCAAAACCCAGTAACAGTGTGCAAACCCATCAGCACACCCACCTCCAAGGGAATGATGCCCTCCCCAGAATGGCCTCACTATGCAACTGGAGCACAAACAGCTCGGACAGATTTAGCACAAGATTGGAGCACTGCTGGGGAGGAAACCGGAATTAAACCCCAGCCTACGCAGGAAACAACTTTTTATTTCAAAAGTTATTTGCATAGTGATATATTCTAATGCCATATGGTTGTGAGGGAGTATTTCTCTTTGCTCACTCTTGTAAGTGCTTCTTTACTATTAAAGTGTTACCAGAGATATAGTGTACATGAAAGCCCAGCAAATACAGTAAGAATTGTTTGTCAGTATATTGCATTCTAATGTATTATCACTGTTAATGAAACGGAAGCATTTTGATACATCATATGCAAATTGTTAAGCCCCACATGGTGAATCTGTATATTGTATTTTGTCTTTAAACAAATGGACACTTGCAAAGAATGATAAAAGATAAATATAAATAGGAAAATGAGTCCAGTCTAAAATACTGTGGAGCCTTAATGGATTTCAAGCAATTTATATTTGAAATATATAATCACTTCAGCAGACATATCTAGTACCATCTTGAACTTGATTATGAGATAAAGGAAATGGAACAGAGATGGTAATCATTTAATCCTCTAAGAAAGGCTATGTTCAAGAGCTTTTCACTATGTGTTCAAAAGACTTCTCACATGAAAAAAAGAAGTACATCAATAATTATGAAAAAAGCATGCTTCAGTTACAGACCTTTGTGGGTTTTGCAGTATCAATCTCTTTCAAAACAGGTAGCAGAATGAATTCTTCTCACTAACACATAGTTTTGTGGCTGACTTCATGGATACAAGTTTATATCCCTTGACTGAAAACTCTATAATGATATGAACTTTCAGGATTAAGGTACTACTGGCTAGAGATTTCCCAGACAAACTGGATTCATATGTTGGAAGGGGTTAAATGGACTAAAAGGGGGCAAGATGGCATTGACTGAACAGCAGTGATTGTGAGGGCTCCTTGGAGTCAAACCCAATGTTGTTTTCGTTTCCATTGATCAATATGGTGCATAAGAAGGGTAGGGTTTTATCTCAGCCTTCTGGCTCTCCCATGGTGGTTTCTAGGCCAATGTCCCCACCAATGTCCCCACCAAGCAACATCTTTCCCAGGGAGCTATTGAAGAGAAACTGGAAGAGGTGAAAGAAGCCACTCTTAGGCATGAGGTTTAGATGTCCCCACTGCTGCCTGGAAATTTTCTCCAGCTCAGTAATGCAGACACCTTTCTCCCAAGCTTGGATTGCTCTCGTTTAGAGGCGTCTTGATGGTATGCCACTGAGAACTGCCCTGCGATGAGGCCTGTGCCATGGAGCAATATCATCTAAACAGGACAACGGAGAATGCAGGAGAATGGAGTGGGACAGGACCTCAAAACTGGTTCCAGTGGCTATCATACCAGGTTATAACTTGTTAAGGAAGGACAGAGAGGACAGAAAAGGGGGAGTAGCAGCTCTTTATGTCAAAAACAATATCCAAGCAACTGAACTGCAAGGAATGTGGGACAGAGAAGAAGCATTATGGGCCATCCTAAAAAAAAAAAAAAGATGAGGGTGCATCCTTTTTTAATGAGGATGCACCATCATCCCTTCTTTTCCACCTTTAAATGTGATTCTCCATAAAAAACATTTTTTTAGAGTCTTGCACACAGGTTCTCCGAGTATTGCTGCAACCTTCTTCATTATACTTCCCTGTAAATGTATTGTAATTTTTCAGGAAAATAAATATGTTTATGACCCTGAACAACTGAGAAGTTTTCTCTCAGAAACAATGTCTCCTTCCAAGTGGTTCTGTTATGTTGTCCCATTGCTGAAGTTGCAGTATATCCTTTTGGATAGGAGTCTAATAAGATATCCTTTGTACTGCTCAATGTATGCTTAAAGATCTTCTTCTCCCATTCACATTTGAGCATTGTGTTTCTTTATTGGTTTTTGTTTTCCTGGATGTTATATAATGGGGTTTCATGAACTGACATTTCTTGGGTGTTATATACTTGTTATGTATTATCAAATTGCAAATAAAAAAAATAAATCAATAGACTAAAAGGATTAGGAATTTTCTTTTTTTTTTACTATGTAGGTGTTATTTTTAAAGAGAAGTTCCCCTTGTCACTATAGAGAGCTAATTTCCCATGCCAACACCACCCTTATTACTGTGACTTTAGGGTAAAATAGGGTTGTAGAATTACAGTAGGTTTCTTGCAAGAACTGAAGTGTAAACATTCACCACTTATTTCACATTCATGCATCTTAAATTTGTGAACCTCTTTTCTAAACTGTACACTCCTAGTGCCTGCCTCATACAATAGATTTTGACCTCCAGTTATCCTAGGAGTTGTTGAACACTGCCCCTTTCCCACCACCTCACACCGAGGTAGCCAGAATTGAGTCCAATGCTCTTGCTGAAGAAATGTCTGTGTTTGACAATATGAATGCTCTGGGCTTTTATTTTCTCTTATTTTCCCCTTTATCATGCTCATATCATTAGATGAACAGCTGGCATGAGGAGGTTTCTGGTACAGAAAAAGATATTAAGGTCAAAACCTCCAGAATAATACATCTTGCTGATAAAAATCATATTAGGATTTGTTACAATCTGTTCTAATAACAATATATATCACAACAAATCCTGCCATTTCTAATTCATCAGAACAGATTCCTGTTGTTCAACTGCTGTTCTATACAATCTATGTATTACCAATCTAACTACTTTGTAGATTAGATCCTGCTTGCTAACATCTGCATGAACTCAATAAACAAACAGGAGCTGTCAAAATGTTTTCGGGACAAGGCATCAAGCATTTATGAATCTCAATGCCCCTACACATGATTCAAAAACCAGGAATATTGGTTGGTGGTGCAAGTAAACAGTCCAGAGCAACATTTAAGATGGAGAAACCGTGGCACGAATTTACAGTGGTCCTGTTCAATGACTGTGACAATGCATTCAGTATCTACTGTATGCCTGCAGTTTGCTGTAAAGATGATGCAAATATCATATGTACTGTGTCGTTTTGCTCAAAAATATGTATAATCTATTTATTTATTTATTTATTTAGTTTCTTTTACTATACCGATGCTCAAGACTAGGTCTTATCGTACCGGTTTACAATGTAACCGAGGGGAAACCAATTAACATCAAGGTAGAAAGTAAAGTTACATTAAACAGGGAGCGTAAAACCTGGGCAATGGAAGACAGTACAGAGTTTAAACTAAGAAACGATTAGAGAGAGATCCAAGAGACCTGAACGTATGTCAGTACTGAGATGCACCTATGTGTCCAGGTCATGTCTTATCACAGTCTCTATGCAAACTCAGCTCGTCTTCGTTTTAATGTATAAATGAGAGATTTGGTATATAGCGCTCTTTAAATAAATTCCCAGGAAAATAATGCATCTAAACTCCATCCAAAGCTGCTGTCTTCCACTTTTAGATGCACTCATGAAAATTAATTTCACGTAAAATCAGAAACAATATTTTATTCTATATTTTAAAGGCCTCCTGTATTACTCCTCTACTTTGATAATGAAATATTTATTTTATCAATAACAAACTGTGTTTCATGTGCTTTTTCCCAATTAAATGAGATGGCATTTATATTTCCTTTAATGATAAAAATACTTTTCTATGGAAATAAAGCTTGTTAGGGGGTGGAGTCAAGATGGAGGCTTAACCCGTGCACAGCCATGTCCGCTCACTGTTTTCTTTAAAAAATTTCCTGTTTTTGCGATTCAAAATGCCTGGGGAGAATAAGATCCTATCCCTCGGTCTCCTCAGCCTTACCCGGACAGAAGACGATCCTGCAGTGCACTGGGACGGCACCGCTCTCGGGAGCCAAGGTGGAGGAAAACACACCCCAACCTCAGAAGAAGTATCAATGAGCCCTTAGGATGATCGTAAACGTCCGGCTGTATGGGCAGCCTCAACGCTACACCCAGCATGGAGTCCCAAAGAGGAGTTCCAGTTGTTGGAGGTCAAGGGTGTAGCGATTTCAGCAATATCCGTGCTTAGCTCCTCATTGATTGAGGATGAGAATGCTATTACATCTGCACCGACGGCCATGATTACCCAGGCTGAGAATGGAGGTGAGAGTTTGCCTGCAGTGATCGCTCCAAATAATGGACTACCAGTATGTTTGGAAAAGCCCTCAGTAGTCACCTTAGACTCTTTGTGGGATCTGATGTCCTCTTTGGGAAAGCTTTTTCAGACTGTTCATCAAAGATTAATTTACTGTTGCAATAAGTGGATACTATTGCTAAATATAATGATATCCATAGACAGGAAATTTCTGACAAATTTAAGAATGATGAAGAAGGAATACAGCATGTGAAAAATGTTCAGTCTATGATTATTCAAGACTGCTCTATTTTAAGCAGGAAAGTGGAATTTATTGAGAACTCTTTAAGGCAATTGAATCTGCAAGTACTGAATTTTCCCAGGGCTGTAGGAGAGATTCCTAGAGTTACCATTCAAAGATATTTCCTGGAAGTTTTGAAATTCACAAATGAATCTGCGCCCCCTCTGGATAAAGTGTATTTTCTACCTTCTCGCTTTGGTGCTCAAGTTCAAATGCCTCCTGTTGATTTAAATAATTTGTCTGAATACTTAGAGCCATCTATTTTTTAAATATCTAAGAGAGCCACTTTGTTGATATCTCTATTTACCGAGAAAGATCGCAGTACTGAGATGAAGAGTTATTATAAGAAATCAAATGTATTATTCAGGGGGCAAAAAATCAGGAAATTTCCAGATTTAATGAAATCTACCCAAGAGAGAAGGAAGGGATTCCTCACTTTGCGTCAGGATTCCCTAGCCATTGGAGCAACTTTCTTTCTAAGATTTCCATGTAAATGTATTGTTAAGTATAACAGAGATAATTACATATTCTTTGTACCAGAACAGCTTAAAAGCTTTATTGACTCCAAGAAGGCTATGTTCCAAGTTAGTAATATCTAATCTTATCATCCTATAATGGAATAGCGTGTGCCCTGTAAGCTATGTCATTGCTATTTTTAGTTTCCTTGATATTCTCCTTTTTTTTGCTGATCTCCTCTCCCCACGTATTGTGGTTTAATGGGTATTGTTTATTACTAACGTGATTTTTTTTCTGTATGTTATTTTTTCCTTTTTCAGTACCATATTTATTTATTTATTTATTTATTTATTTATTTAACATTTCTTTTATACCGATATCCGTTCGCACATCGTGTCGGTTCACAGTGAACAAAAAACCATTGGGCAGTGCCCGTACATATAACATATAACAGATAACATAATATAATATGATGAACTAGGCAACATATAAATAAATTTTTGGGAGGAGCCCTTACATAAAACAGGCATCAATGGGTAGATGCTATGGAATATAACTATAACTATATACATGAAAGTGCATATTTCTTCACAAAGTGGATACTTTGTATGAAAGTTGTAAAATTAATAAATAATAAATTACAAAAATAAATACATTTCTATGAATCTTAGAATAAAGAAGTGCAATCGGGGCTGGCTTTTAACGTGTGCACAGGGCTTCATACATAAAGGAGCTCCACTGCTCTTTCCTGACGCAGTCGCTGCATCCTCTCCTCCTGACATAGCTCACGGAAGTGAAGAACCGATGCTCCAGTCACATCCTCCCCTCCCTTCCAATCCCAAAATGTCTGCGGTGTTGAAGAATTAACACCCTGCCTCCTCACATGGATAGTGGGGCTGAAGAAGAGTTACTGCTCCTGCCACCCCACTCTTGAGACACCCCAAGGGACCAAAGAATGGATGTTGTAGCCGTCCACTCCCCATCCCATCTCCATAGCCCAACTGTTAGGAGAGCAGAGGTGGCAGCTTGGTGTTTCTAACCTCCTCCCCGCTGCCAGCTTCTCTTCTTGTGCTGCATGGGAGAGAGAAGACCCGGCGGCAGGAGGAGGAGATTAGAAATGCTGAGCCTTCAGCACCGTGCTCCTGTTGTTTGGGCCGAGTGGGGAGGTGAGGATAGAAGAGGAGAGGGGGGTGGAATGTTAGGGAGCTGAGGAGGGAAGGTGAGGGGAAGAAGAGGAGAGGAGGGCGAAGAGAAGATGAAGGAGAGGCGGGATAGATGGAAGGTGAGGGATAGGGAAAGGAGGAGGGGGATGGACGGGGATGCGAGGGGAGGGTGGAAGCTGAGGGAGAGATATTCCCGGGAGCAGCTTTGAAGCTACTAGGGGATGGGAAAGTGAGCACTCAGAATTGAATTTGGGTGGAAGCAATGAGCTGGGACTCAGGGGGATTGAGTAGGGATTTAGGAACAGAGAATGGGGAGTGGCTGAAGGACAGGGAGGGGCTGACAAATGTTGAAGAACTTGGATGGCTGGGGATGGGATGAAAGGCAGTGAAAGTGGACTGGGGCCTGCAGAGTAGGTGAGAAAAGATGGAAATGGGGGAAGGGGTTAAGGGAGAATTGGGTTGGGATCTTAGTAATGGGGGAAGAGAGAGCCCTAAAGTGGCCGCAGGGCAGGTGGTGTGATTGAAGCTGGCGTTTTTCATGGGTGGGAAGTCAATTTCAGTTTTTGCTCATGGCACTGGTTAGCATGGAGCCAGCCATGACTGCAGTTAAGTGGTGCACTTAGATCAATGTGGCTACCTGTGGCATGGAGAGTCAAGTTTAAGGTTTTAATGTTGGTTTTTAAAGCCCTTCACAGTCTTGCTCCCAGTTGTTTTAATTCTATTTTAAAAATTTACCAGCCTGTTCGATCACTGAGATCTACTAACCATAACCTATTGGATGTTCCTTCCTTTAAGATTATTAGATTGGATGCGATGAAAGAACGGATTTTTTATGTGGCAGGTCCTGAACTTTGGAATACGCTTCCTGCCAACTTTAGGAAAGAATCTTCTTTTTCCTGTTTTCGAGAGTTACTTAAAACTCTCTTTTTTTCTTTGGTTTTTAGTGACCTTTTATGAGATTTTTAGTTATTTCTCTGTTAGTTGGTCAGTTTGCAGTATCAGATGATTTTAAAGACTCTATTATCACATCCTTGCAGGACCTTTTTTTTTTTTTTTTTGGTTACTTGATTCAGTTTTAAGCAGCAATTCAATCTCTGCGCTATGCCTATGTTTGTTTAATGCCTGTTTTTAGAATGTTTAATTTTAATGTTTATTATATTAGTAGTTTTTATGATTTCATGCTGCATTGTTTTATGTTGAATTTTTATTCAAGAACTAAGAATGTTACCCTGGGATATAAATGATTTAAAGAAATAAACAAGTTAAAGGAGGCTTGCCATGGGCTTGGAAGACTGGACCCTGGGATGGCTGGCTGACAGGGCCAAGGCACGGTACAGAATCAGAAGGCAGAGGAGTGGGATTGTTTTTATGTAGTAAAATTTACTAAGCTTATAGCAATGTGTATAAATGTAAACCAGATCTTCAAACTGGCAACATCTTAAGGTCATCAATGCCCAACATGATGTCTGCATTTCAAATCTGATGTTTACCTCAGGGGCATCTTACATTAGCTACTCAGAGTGGACAACTGGTTCAGTTGGAGATGCAGTTATCTAAGGGCCAGAGTCATTACGGCTTTTCTCCCAGTTTGGGGCTATGGGAAAACCTCTTAGTGAATCAGGTACTAAGAATGCTAGTCCCTGTATATGGCTACGTTCCTATCCAGCAGGAAATGAACTATAAGAATTGTGAGGGTAATTTTCAAAGGGACATCTGCATGCAAAACAGTGTTTTATAAAACTGTCCATGTGATGTGCGGGTATACCGATGTGCGTAGGTTGTGTTCGTGCCTAAGTTTACCCAGACCAAGCAGTGGTGTTCCTGGGGTTGGAGTATGGATTTATGTGCATACTTTATATAATTCACCAGAACGCATGTAATTTTCGGGAAAAATCTGTGTGCACCAAATAGGAGGTGTAAGTTATGTGGGTTTCTTCTTTCTTATGCCTGTAAGTCTGCTTTCAAAACTGGTGCAAATTCTGCTTGGTTTTTGCTGAATCCCTTACACAAGCTGATTGAAAATTACTAGAAAATTACCCTCCCTAATTGCATCTGTGGTTTACTCATGCTTTTATATGGAACAAATCCACACCCAATATGTGTTACAATTGGCTAATATCACACATATATAACAATATAAATCATCAAATATAGCATCATCATGAACTATAAATACAAAATACATCAATATAATTTCCTTTTGGTTTACAAAGCTCTCTTTATATCCTCATTACAGCATGTCCTTCCTGGGATGCAACCATTTGGAAAGGGAGCACCAGCGCTCTTAGATGATTTATAGCTGTGGAGCTTCTGTTTTAGTTTGCCTCTTAGGAACAGCACGTTCTTACATGGTTTATGACGTTATCTGGTAATCTAGAGAGGGTCATTTTATAACAGCCCGTGTTGGGCTAAAGTCTGCTTTTAGGAAGTACACGCAGACTTTAACCCGAATTTTCAAAGTGATAAAGTCCCCCCGGAGGTGTGTGTGCAGAGCCCTGTCTGACACACATGCACACATTTACACTTGTCCCTTAGTAAGTGGAAACGTGTATGTATAGATTTGTGTGCATACTTTCGACAATCAAAACCCCAACTCCACACCCTAGAATGCCTCTTTCTAATGCATGCAAAATCACGTCTGCACACACTTTTAGGTGCACAACCCCCAGGGCAATTTTCAAAGGACCATTTACATACACAAAACTGGGTTTTGTGCATATAAATCCTTTTGAAAATTCAGCCCATGACAACTAATGTTATGCTGTCATGTTCATATGGGAGGTAGTTTTCAAAGGAGTTGCACATGTAAATATAATATACTATTGTAGCAATTTTCAAAAGTCACTTTCGCTCATAAAGTGCTCTTACACGTGAATATCCTATGGACAATTCAAGGTATATATTATAGCAATTTTCAAAAGCCCATTTACACAAGTAGATATTTTTTTTTATCTAAAAAAAATGAAATCTAAGATGTGAGAAGCTCACAACCATGACCAATGATTAAAAAGTCTATAAGAAACCACAATACATATAAACGATTCAATATATGTGGTAGACTTAACTGTGAGAGTAATATTGAACTAAACTCTCCAAAATGTTGTATGAGGTCGGGTTGTAAGCAGAAGCTATTATTCCTGATCCTAATATACTTTACCATTGTTTTTTGCGTTTGATATTACACTTTTTGGGCATTGGATTGTTTTTGTATAACCAGATAAACTTATCCAGGTAACACTGGAGGGATATTCAGTGGTGCAGCCAAACTACTGAATACAGCCAGCTATCTTTAGGACTACTCTGCGACACGATTAGAGAGTTAGCCAAATAGGGTATCCATCTAACTATGAATTCCACCGTGCAATGCCTCCAGAATGTCCCTACATAATCTGGTTAAATTTTAGCCAGATAAGTGGTGGAAATATTGAAAAGTGGGCATTTAGCCCCAGTGTGCTGAAGCTTGACCAGGAACTAAAGTTGGTAGCTGAACTGCAACCAGAAGTTGGAGCAGGAACTGGAGTCTGAACTGGAACTCCACACAGGAACTGGGAATATAGTATGGGGACTGGGGTTTGGCATAGAACTGAAAGGGGAAAAAAAGAGCCAAACCTGGTCTTGAACCAGGGTCTGCCCTGTTGGAGGGCATGTGCTCTGCCCACGAACTATAGGATGAGGTCTGTTCATGTGCAGTTAAGTAAGCTGAGAAGGCTGGGCGAAGAAAGGTACTCTTGGACTTAGAGATATAGTCCTAGCCTCTTGTCTGCTCTTGCTATGGACACTGGAGTCCTTAAAAAGGCTTTCAGTTTGATCTAACATTCAAATTTGAAAAGATCAAATTCAAATTGATTAAACTGGCCTGCATAAGACTCTTAAGGGTCTTTGATTTTATACCCAGCCTCCATAAGCTAGTGTTGTATAATGTCTTGTGTGCACTGAGTTTCATTTTAGCTTGTTAAAATTGGTTTTGTCTTATTATTTTGGGAGTATTTACACAAGTTTCTTTAATCATGGGGAGCACAATTCTCAGAAGATTTTACCCAGGTAACTAAGTAGCAAGAGTGTTTTTCACCTGTGCCTGAAAGAAGCCAGACCAAGAGGCAGTCGGAACCGGCAGATAACATGCAGGGATTTTATTTTGAAAAACCTGCAGGTTATTTATTGTGCAAACTTTGCACCTGCTGCAAAAATCGGCACAAAGCCCATAGGGATTTTATACCCATGGCACCATCTGATCCCACACTTTCCAAGATAAACTGCATGGGGAGTTTTCCTTGCAAAATGTGCTTGTAGATTTGCGGATACAGATGAACACCCGTGGGTCTCGAGTTCCTCATAGGGTTTCAAAACTGCCCCATTATTGGTATTTTATTTTTGCTACATTAGTATGCAGGATCACTCATGTATATTACCAATACTTACCTGTAGTTTGTAGTATTAGCTCCCCTAGCCTAGTGATTAGCGCAGTGGGCTATGAACCAGGACACCAGGGTTTGAGTCCCACTGTCACTCCTTGTGACCTTGGGCAAGTCACTTTACCCTCCATTGCCTCAGGTACTAAAACTTAGATTGTAAGCCCTCTGGGGATAGGGAAATACCTACAGTACCTGAATGTAAACCGGTGTGATATCTCAGATCAAATGTTGGTATATAATAAATATTGGTATATAATAAATATTAATATGATCATGGTGGATCAAGTTCTTTCTTTTATCTGTGCACCGTATGCCATTTGCATAATGTGCTGGGTAGGAAAGATAAGGATTTTTTCATGCATTTATAGTATCGCTTTACCAAGGGTATACAGCATCACAGGTTAAACTTTCAAAACACCTCTGTCAGGTTTCTGTTTGGTGCAAAGAAATTTGATCATGCGATGCCACTTTTTATGGCGCTCCATTAGTTGTTAGTGATCTATCATATTAAGTTATAAATTCTTATTATTGTATTTAAAAGTGTAAATAGGGGGCAACCACAATATTGGGTAAATTGTGTTGGTGCAATATAAACCCATACACATATTAAGGTCAATTTTAAAAGCGTCGCTCATGCAAAAAATGCCCATATGTGTACGTATGTGGGCCGCATGCGAGCAATGCGGATTTTAAAAGCCGTGATTTATGCGCAGATATAACAGTGCATGTGCGAAAAATAACGGGTCATAAAAGGGGCGGGGCATGGGTATTCCGGGGTAGTGCTAACTGTTATGCGCAAAACTGCAGGCTGCAGCACCTGGCGGCTTATCATCTGCATAATTTTACTGCTGCTCCTGGTGACGAGCAAGAATGTAGACCTCGCATTTTGGGGCTTACAGGACAGGGTGAAGTATCCAGGTCAACTGGGGGGCGTGCAGGATGAAGACCCGGGGGGGGGGGTGTCAATTATCATCTAATCAGGGGCAATGCAGGAAGCTGTGCTAGCAGGGAGATCAGGTTAGTGCGGGTTTTCTAATGCAGGTTTTTAGCACCTGGGCCAGGGCAGGAGTTAACTGAAAGTGCCGGTGTGGAGATCGGTTTTGTTGTTGCTTTTGAGGGTCAGCCAAGCGGTGGACAGAACTGGTAGAGTGAAGGCAGCTTCTCAGTGAGGCAGAATCGCTGATCTGCAATTCACACTCTCGCCAGCGGTTGGCATCCGATCACGAAGGGGTTAGGTATTGCTCTACTCACCTTCACATCAACTTCTGGACCACTAATTTATTCATTGTTTTGAAAAAGAAAGGCTTGTAGCCAGAGAATCAATTGCAGGCGTTCACACGCCGATGCGTGTCCATGAAGGTTTCTGCATGTTTTACTACATAAGGCCGTTAGCACGCAATACTGCGCGCATATGTGTGGTGTGTGTGGAATTTATGCGCGTATCTAATTAGCACATGCGACCGTTATTACATGCAAATGTGCGCACGTGTGCCAATTTTAGTTTTTAATTCTTTTAGTATGGGTTCCTGAATTGTGTTCGCATATGTATTTTAGTAAAATGTTTGATTTTAAGCTTGGCTATGTTATGTACAATTATTTATTGCAAGCCGCATTGATCTTTTTGTTGGATATGCAAGTAGCGAAGGATGGCGTAAACTAAACTATCTAGTGGAGTTTCTTTGAAAGACAACTTGATTGTTTTCTCTCTGAAGAAGTAGCAAATCATGTAAGTCCTGGTTCTGGGCTGCAGGGGATTTCTAAACTAGAACTGATTGGCTGAGTCAGTCTTTTCTGATGCTGTACATTCCTTCAGCTTAGGTGCTGCATGTGATTCAGAGACATATAAATAGGCTTCCATACTCACTGAGTCCATATTCCCTAAAGAAAGAATCCACCAATTGTAAGCCACATTTTTCTTAAATTAATGCAGATAAAAAAAAAAGGTAAGCACTAAATCATTTGGTAACACTATAGATGAAATGCGGAATATATTTCTCAAGTGTGTGTGGGCGACTAACATCTTGAGTAATATAAATGAGTTTTGACAACTCCTAGCAGCAAAAACATAGTAGGGGTATATGTATTATTAGTCACAATACTGCAGTAGCATAAAGCATTTCACAAATTGCAAATAATGTGGATATCATACACCTCTGCAGTTGAAACGTTGAAATATTTTGGCTGATATGAGCAGTCTGTGTTATACACTCATAGAAGATGAGGATGACAGCACAACCAAGATGGAACAGGGCTTTCCTATATATCTGTGCCACTAGTTAGAAATAGAACCGAAACCTTTCTAGATTACGATACCTTTTACTGGACCATCAGAACAGTAATCAAAACCCGCAGGAATGAGATTTTGAGACCACACAGACTCCTTTTTCACCTGTTAAGAAGTGGTCTTGAAACCTCATGTACAGCATGGGTTTTGTGACCCCACACAAAGGAATCACAGCCCACAAAGGTTCTAGAAAACAAAGAATATTTGATCACACCTCGAAAAGGAAAATAAATCCAGTGGGAGAGGCACTACAAAAACAAATCAGGAAAATAAAGGCTAAAATAGGCTTTATCAGTGCTCAAGCTGTAAAAAGATCGATTTGCACATATGTGGTCTTACAATCAGCTACTGCATAGCGGTTGTTTAAAACCTTTTCTCACCCCCCCCCCCCACCACAAGGTTCTTCCTTCTTGCTCCTCTCTTTCTCCCTGCCCCCCCAAGAGTTCTTACCTCCTCACTACTATATTTATTTTTAAAAAATGTATATTCTGCACTATCAAACCCTAGGTGGAGCTGATTACCAGCCCCGGGGTCCATTCCTCCTTGCTTCTTTCTTTTTCCTCCCTTCTTGTCCCCCAGGGTCCTCTCCTCCTTGTTCCTTACTTTCTCTCTTCCTAACTCAAGGGTCCACCCTTCTTTCTTTCTTCTTTCCTTCCCCTCTACCCTTCCAGGGTCCTTTCCTCTTCACTTGTCTCTTTCTCTCTCTCTTCCCCCAGCCCCATCAGCTTTCTTACTCCTTTTCTTTCTATCCCATCTCCTCCTGTCACTAAGCAGGGCCCCTCCTCCACGAATATTAGGCGATTCGAGCAGGAGGTACAATTTTAGCTATGCAGGGATTGGTAGTCAGCGTAGGTTGTACATGCTAAAGCATGTTCTGCTCTCCTTTGGCTGGAAGGGGGTGGGGCTGAGAAAGTGAATAATAAGGACTCTGGATGGAGCCGGGGTAAGGGTTTGTCAGTGGAGGCATGGGTTGGGAGCTGACCTGAAGGAGAACTAACCAGATGTGCAGAACTATACGAATTAACTCACAGTCTCAGGCAGAGCAGCCATAATCAGTGGATGGATGGATCCAGGTACCAGCCAGGACCTGGACTGAAGTCAGGCTTGGCAGACATGAGATGGTGGCAGAAAAAGTTGCATTGTGATAGCTGGGTAGGGACTGATGCATGTGCACACTTGCAAATTGGTTTGCTGCTGGTGTGTGAATGCCCTTTTTACTCATTGGTGGTCGGCAACCTATGGAGATGCAGACTCCATTGCAAATGGCTAAGCTGCCTATTGACGTCACAGATAAGAAAGCTGACTGGCTGGGGAGAATCTAAGCATGCTGCCCTGGTTGCTGGGAAGCATTCATACTGCCAGCTGGAGAGCTGTAAGTCTGTGCGCAAAGGTTTCCAGACATTTCAGCCCTCCTTCCACTTTATGCAGATTCTGACCTTTAATTACGAACAATCCATAGAAAAAACTTGGACAGTTAGCAAACCTAGGAACAAAGGAAACAAATATTTTATTTATTTATTTAAACAAGGGGAATATAGCATTGCCCTCTGTTCAAGCCCTGATCTCTCTCCCTTGTGTGTCTCTACTCTTCTCCTTTCTGTCCTCCTGGTGTAATGTCTCCAAATGAGTTCGTTTTCTGCATACCACGAAATAAACAAACATTTGTAAACCAGGATATGTTGGGTATAATCTCAATCTTTCACATTTACTGCTAAAGGCCTTCTAAGCATTTCACTGTGCCAATGATAGCTTCTTTCTGGGACTGATAGGATGTAATATGTACAGGCAGCAAACCAAGGTGCACTTGGAAGTAACTTTTAATAAGGCCCGTGGTGCCCAATACAATGTGAACTGTTTCTGTACCTTTCTGCCACATTTTCTTGCTCTCTGATTGCATTTCTTGATACTTCAGAATCTCCTCTCTCTCCTTATGTCGTACAGAGTAATCACTTGGTAGTGACACTTCTATTAGCAATGCTGTAGTTGTATTTTTCTCCTTTACCACAATGTCCTGCTTTCTTGTCAAGATATTTATCAGTTGGAATGGGAATGTCCCAGGTGATCACAGCTTCTTAACTCTTTACAATTCTAGTAGAATGGTCCTCTGATATAGGCGGTATAGAAAAATCTGTAACTAAATATTCAACAATCTAAGAAGCAGAACACCTTAAGGTTTGAAATTGACATTGGGCTTTGATCCTTTCCCCTCTCTTTTGTCAATTTTGAATAAATACATATTTACACAGTTTCCAGTGAATAAACCATGCTATCTTATTGTACCTTTCTCTGTACGGGCCTTCTGATAGCAGCACGTCATAAACAGTGAGGAGATGAGTAACTATTTCCAGTGATGTTTTACAGAATCTGCATGTCTCTGCTTTACCACTCATTTTTCAGTGCAGGCTACGAACCACCTTGTTCACAGTTCACTGTTCTGCGATGCAATTATCAATATTTCATCTTTAAGTTTGGATTCACCTCTCCTTGCCCATTTGATTTTCATGTAACCATTGAAGTAACTCTTTGTATTTCCCACTCTATTTACACCTTTGCTAAGTATTTCCCTTGTTTGCTGGTTTAATTTTTAAAGACATTTTTTTCTTCTCTTGCAAATTCTGTTGTACGTTTCTCTACATGTGCTGAGAGATTCTCATTTATTTCTTCTACTTGACGGAATGATTGCCCAAGTTTAAGAATGGAGGCCGATTTTGTCTGTTCAACTTCTTACTTCAGCACTTTTTGAGAATATTTAGGTCTGTTGATGAACTCTGGTGTGCCTGGAGACATCTTACAGCAGCTTTATATGTGTATTTCTATAGGGCCCCATACTGCCTTCAGTTCTTGGGATTTAGAATCTCGGTATACACTGGTATTTATACATTACATTATGGGCATGGAGGAGTTTTCTTATTCTTACATCCAAGTGCTTGAGATCTTTGTGGGATCAGTCTACGAGTCTAAAATGCTAAGAGAGCGCAGGGATTGCAAGTTGATTGATAGACTGTATTTTATTCCATGCTGTTAAAACACCTTTTAATATTGGTTTCAGTCTCCTGTAGTATGTAGTATTCTTTACTGATCGTTTCTCTCAGTAACTTGTGCTGGATTGTTGAACCTCCCTGGATCAAGTTCTTTTATATTACAATCTTCAGTCAAAGAGATTCTCAATTTTGCTTAGTTTTCCTTTAAAGAAGGTTGCCTTAGACATTTGTCCAGGTCAAAGCTTCAAGTCATCTACAAATAGTAGATGCGATGGTATCTGTCATCATTAGTGTGTCTAGAATTAAGGCAAAATCCATAGCCCAAGGAGTTAATATGAGCGCTCAGTAGATTCAGTACTAGACAAATAGAAGTGGTGACAGGAAATCTCCCTGTAGTATTCCTCGCTGCGTATGGAGGTTAGGAATAGCAGAGTTGCTTGCCTGTAACAGGTGTTCTCCAAGGACAGCAGGATGTTAGCCCTCACACATGGGTGACATCATCAGATGAAGTCTGGCACGGAAAACTTTTGTCAATGTTTCTAGAAACTTTGACAGATGCACTGAGCATTCCCAGCATGCCACCCTCCACGCTTGCACGCGGGAGGGTGGCATGCGAAAATATAAAATAATACATCGAAAGAAATCCAACTCCGCAGGGTGTCGGGTGGGTTTCATGAGGATAAACATCCTGCTGTCCTTGGAGAACACCTATTACAAGTGAGCAACTCTGCTTTCTCCAAGGACAAGCAGGATGGTAGTCCTCACACTTGGGTGAATCTCTAGCTACAGGCTGTTCCCAACATAGGCAGCATTTAACAGGTGCAAACTTGCACAACAACTAGAGCTGCTAAAACATAGGGAGCAAGCCTGCATCCAAAGAAAGGGCCCAAGGTAGGAAGAGTTGGGTTTTCATGGCTGAAACAGATTACGGAGGACAGACTGACCGAAATGACTGTCACGTCGTCCATCTTTGTCCAGACAATAATGAGAGGTGAATGGGTATCACAAGCAATTGAGCCACCGAAACTGACATGGCCCGCAACGAATGAGCCTTGATGTGGCCCTCAAGTTGTAGTCCCATTTGAGCATAGCAGAAAGAAATACAGTCTACTGGCCAATGGGATAAGGTCTGTTTGGACACTGCGACTCCCAATCTGTTTCTGTTGAAGGAGATAGAGAGTTGAGTGGGCAGAAAATGAGGTGCTGTTCGTTCCAGGTAAAAGACCAGGGCTCTTTTACAATCCAGAGTGTGTAGGGCACACTCATCATGGTGAGTGTGCAGTCTTGGAAAAAAGGTAGGCAATACAATGGATTGATTGAGATGGAATTCTGTGACCACCTTTGGTATGCAAGACAATATTATCATGACAAAATTTTGTATAAGGTAGATTTGATACCAAAGCCTGAAGCTCACTGACCCTACGCACTGAGATGACTACCACCAAGAAGATGACATTCCAGGATAGGAACTTCAGATTGCAAAGGCTAAAACGGAGCCCTAATGAGATGGGCCAAGACCACACTGAGATCCCTAGAGACTGCTGAGTGCCGTGTCGGAGGCTTAAGCTGCAACAAGCCTTGCATGAAACACTTCACAAGTGGATGAGTGGAAATGGAAGCAACAGTCATCTCCTGGTGATATGCCCCGATGGCACTAACGTGAACTCTCACCGAAATGGCTTTCAAGCCAGCCACGGAGAGGTGCAACAGGTAGTCTAAAAGCTTTGGTGGGGAACATGAGAACGGGTCCAGACCATGCCCTTCACATCAAACTGAGAACATCTTCCACTTGAGATTGTAAGAGCTCCTCATGGAAGGCTTCCTGGACTCCAAGAGAACCCAAGACATGCCATCCAAAAGGTCCAGGGCCTGCACAGTTTTCCAGCCAACATCCATGCTGTGAGGGACAAGGATCGGAGGTCGGGGTGGTGTAGCTTGTCCTGGTCCTACATGATCAGGTCTGGAGCAGTCCCCAGCTGAGCGAAGGGCGTGAGGCCAGTTCCCATAGAAGCGGGAACCAAATCTGGCGTGGCCAAAAGGAAGCGATCAGGATCATGGTGCCTCAGTCCTGTTGGAGCTTTTGAAATGTCTTTGAGACCAATGGCAGGGGAGAATAAGCATATAGGTGACCGGTGCCCCATTGATGTGAAAAGGCATCTGACACTGATCCCCTGCCCACTTGGTCCATGGAGCAGAATCGATCCATTTTCTTGTTCTCTGAGGAAGTGAACAGATCTATGTCTGGGGTCCCCCATAGGTGGAAGATGCAGTTCGCAACCTCCTGTTTCAGGGACCATTCATGGGATCAGAAGGCCCGACTCAATGAGTCTGTCAGGATGTTGTCCGTCCCAGGAAGGTACACGGTTTGGAGGAAGATGCCCCTCGTGAGAGTCCAGGACCAATTCTGCACTGCCTCTTGGCAGATGAGGTACGATCCCGTCCTCCCTTGCTTGTTGAAATACCACATCACCACTTGATTGTTGGTTTGAACCAGGACTATTTTGTTGATCAAGTGCTCCCCGAATGCCCTCAGGATGTAACGGATCACCCATAGCTCCAGGAAGTTTATCTGGAAATACCGCTCCTATATGGACCAATGCTGAGGCCTGAAACATGAGCTTCCCAAGCCATGTGAGACACATCTGTGGTGAGGACGATCTGGGGCTGAGGGACCCAGAAAGGCATCCCCTTCTCCAGGTTGAATAGTGTTTCCCACCACACAAGGGACTGCCGAAGTGGAGTGAGGACTAGGACGCGAGCCCGAAGATCCCAGGTGGCTTGGCGTCACCGTGAGTGCAACATCCACTGCGCCCTGCCCAAGTGTAGCTGAGCAAATGGTGTGACATGAACCGTTTTTGCCATGTGCCCCAAAAGGCACAGAAATTGTTGGGCTGAAACATGAGGGCAGCAGGAGACTACCCTTGCCAGAGAAGCGAAGGTCATTGCCCGGTCTCGGGGTAAGAAGGCCTTCCTCTGGACAGTATCCAACCTGGCTCTGATGAAGTCCAATTGTAGTGATGGCTGGAGATAGGAATTCGGGTAGTTGATTAGAAATCCCAGGCCCTCCAGGGAATGTATGGAGGAATGTAGGGAACGCAATGCCCACTGCCTAGATTCGCTCTTGATTAACCAATCATCAAGGTAAGGGAAGACATGTACCTCTTGCCTCCTGAGATAGGCCCCTCACCACCTACAGGCATTTTGTGAAGATGCAGGGTGCCAAAGCCAGGCCTAAAGGCAGCACCCGATACTGGTAGTGCTCCTCTTCTATAATGAATCGAAGATACCTTCAATCTGTGGGAGAAATGGGGATATGGGCATATGTGTCTTTGAGATCGAGGGAGTAGAGCCACTCCTCAACTCTGAGGAAAGGGATCAGGGTTCCCAACGAGATCATCTTGAATTTTTCTCTGACAAGAAAACGGTTTAATGCCTTTAGATCTAGTATGGGGTGAAGGCCAGCAGTTTTCTTGGGAATCAGGAAATACCAGGAGTAGAACCTGTTTCCCTGCTGGCCTGGTGGCACTGGTTTGACCGCTCAAGCCATTAAGAGGACGGAGAGCTCTACTCGGAGTATCTGCGGGTTCTCTGCATCTCTTCACTGAGGGCACGGAGGAGAATGGGGAGGATTCAGTTGGAAATGCAACCTGTACCCCTGCCTCACGATAGACAGGACCCATTGTTCTGAGGTGACTGAAATCCTTTGGTTGGCGAAGAGCTGCAGGCAGCCCCCCACTGGGGGGCCAATGTCCTGGGGTAGAGTTGCTGGTTCAGACCCCGTCACCACCATTCAAAATCCCGTGGTGGGTTTCTAAGGTGGGTCGAGGGGCACGGGGCTGTTGTGCCCTTGATCTAGCCAGCGCCCACTGGGGTCTTGCTCTGGATATCGGCGGATAATACTTTCATGGCCAGTAAAATGGGCGTCTTGTAGATTGTCTGGGAGGCTTCTTGCCTGAGGGCTGTGTGTCCAAAGTGCTGGCTGTCAACTATTGAAGGTTTTTTTGATAGTTCTTCAGTTGTGCTACCGCCTCTTTAATTTTGTCCCCTGTACAAGGAAGATCCTGTTGGGTTCGTGGACCCTTGGACCGATCGGAACCAGATGACGAGCCACTGAGTGAGGTGGCAGCGGAAGTCCCGATCGGAAGGCGGCAAGGACCGAGTTCTGAGTGGCTGAAGTGGAATCCCGGAAAGCCCTATGCGACCAAGGGCGGTGGCAAGGAAGGACGAAACGGTGAAGCTGGTGCGATGGTGAGAAGATCTTCGCCCTGGAAGCTGAGCCTCCCCCGAGAGGAGCTCGTAGGAGTTCGGCCACTGGGACTTAGGAGATTCACCCTGGAAGCCGGCGTCCCCCCAGGAGGAGTCCGTAGGGACCCGGCCGCTGGGACTTAGGAGAGCCCGCGGGGGCGGAGTCAGATGGAGTCCGAAGTAGTCGCTCACCAGTCCAGAGTCGTGTGCCAGGGAATCGTCACTTGCCAGTCCGGGATCAGAAGCCAAAGGATCGCCGTAAGCCACACCAGGGTCCGAGAGCCGGGAGTCGTCGTAAGCCAGTCCAAGATCTAGAGCCAGAGAGAACACCGTAAGCCGCGCCGGGTCAGAAGCCAAGAGTCGTCGTAATCCAGTCCAGAGTCGGGAGCCGAGAGTCACCATAAGCCAGTCCGAGATCAGTAAGCACAGGGAAACAAGAGGATCAGGAACGCAGCAACTGGAGACAGGAGTGAACCTGGGAACCTCGTTGCAAGGCACTGGAGGAGAGCAGCTGCAGGGCTTAAGTAGCCCTGCAGCTGCTCTCCTCCAGAGGAGGAGAGCAGCTGCAGGGCTACTTAAGCCCTGCAGCTGCTCCTCCTCCAGAGGAGAGCAGCTGCAGGGCTTAAGTAGCCCTGCAGCGTCTGACGTCATCGGAGGCAGTCCTGAGTGTTTCCCGCGCTGGCCCCTTTAAATAGAAGGATGAGACGCGCGTGCGCGTCTAGGGGGCGTGGCCAGCCGCTGAAGGACGCCGACTGCTCCGGCGGGGCGGAAACGGAGCAGGAGAGGGCCCTGCAGGCCCGGGCGATGCTGCCCGATGTCGGGGCTGACGCGGGGGAGGTCCCCGGAGGCCTGGGGAACGCGGGAGGACACCGAGGCCGTGACCGGGTAGGCAACGATCCCGGGGCCGCCCCGGGATCGCAACAGTACCCCTCCCCCTACGCCCCCTTCCGGGGGGCCGGGGCTTGTCCGGATGCTGGGAATGAAACTGGCGAAGAAGGTCCTTGTCCAGGATGTGGGAAGAGGGCTCCCATGAATTCTCCTCAGGACCATATCCTTCCCAAGAAAGAAGGTACTCCCAGCGGTGACGGCGGACCCGAACGTCCAAGACCTCCTTAACCGTATATGTGGCCCCAGGGTCAGAAGCAGCAGGAGTGGGCTCCGGAGGCAGAGGTCGAAAGTGGGAGAGGACCACCGGCTTGAGAAGGGAGACATGGAAGACATCATGTATGCGCAGTGTAGATGGCAGACGTGGGCGGTAGGAAACCGCGCCAACCCGTTCGGCCACCCGGAAGGGTCCAATATAGCGAGGAGCTAGCCTCATGGAGGGGATCCTGAGCTGGATGTGCTTGGTAGAGAGCCAAACCAAGGAGCCGGGCAGAAACACTGGAGCAGGACGCCGAGATTTATCAGCGTAAGCCTTGAAGCGGGCGGCGGTGCGGTGGAGCTTCTCTTGTGTGGAGCGCCAGAGCTGGTGAATCTGGCTAGCCGTCAGTTGCGCCGCAGGTGAAGAGGTAGACACTGGCAATGGTAACGGTGGCTTGGGAACCTTTCCATAAACCAACTGGAAGGGAGATTGTGAGGTGGCGGAGTGTCGATGGCGATTGTAAGAGAACTCGGCCCAGGGGAGAAGAGACACCCAGTTGTTCTGCTGTTCCCCTACAAAGGCGCGGAGAAACGCTTTCAAAGTTCGGTTCGTGCGTTCCACTTGGCCATTGCTCTGGGGGTGGAACGCCGTGGTCAGGTCTAATTGAATCCCGAACTTCCTGCAGAGCGCCCGCCAGTACTTTGCCGTGAACTGGGGACCACGGTCTGAGGTGATATGCTGAGGTAGACCATGCAGGGGGAAGATATGGTGGACGAAAAGTTCTGCTAACTCAGGGGCCGTGGGCAGCTTGGCTAGTGGCACAAAATGAGCCATCTTTGAAAAGCGGTCAACCGTGACCCATACCACCGTCTTCCCTTGCGACGGGGGCAGCTCGACGATGAAATCCGTGGAGATGTGGGTCCACGGTTCTGCGGGTACCGGGAGTGGCTGAAGAAGCCCCCAGGGGCGACCAGGCAGAGGCTTTTGCTGCGCACAAGTGGGACAGGACTGTACATAGAGGCGAACATCCTCCTTCACTCGTGGCCACCAATAGAACTCCGTCAGTAATTGGAGAGTTCGGGCAACCCCGGGGTGTCCTGCCGTCACCGAATCATGTGCCCAGGCTAGGGCCCGTCTTCGAGTTCGCACTGGAACTACCACCTTCCCTGCCGGTGCTACGTCGGTGGCTGCCAGTTGGATTTTAGCCGGATCCAAAATATATTGAGGAGAATCGGAGCTGTCCTCAATCTCCGAAACGCGTGAGAGGGCGTCTGCCCTAGTATTCTTGGCTGCTGACCGGTACCGAAGAATGAAATTAAATCTGCTGAAGAAGAGGGACCATCGTGCTTGCCGAGGATTGAGCCTCTGTGCATGGGACAAGTATTCTAGGTTTTTGTGGTCGGTATACACCACGACTGGATGTTGAGCCCCCTCCAGCCACTGACGCCACGCTTCAAAGGCCAGTTTAATGGCCAGTAGCTCCTTGTCCCCGATTCCGTAGTTCCTCTCGGCAGGCGAGAACTTCCGGGAGAAGTAGGAGCATGGCCGGGTTTTCCCGTCTTTGGAGACCTGGGACAGGACGGCCCCCACGGCTACGTTGGAGGCATCCACCTCCACAATGAACGGACGTAGGGGATCTGGGTGTCGAAGGCAGGTGTCCTGGAGGAAGGCCTCTTTAAGATCCTGGAAGGCCTGTACGGCAGTAGATGGCCAACTTCGTGCATCTGCACCTTTGCGCGTGAGGGCTGTTAAGGGCGCCACCAAGGAGGAATAATGCGGGATAAAGTGGCGGTAAAAGTTGGCGAAGCCTAAAAACCGCTGGACTGCCTTTACTCCCACCGGTTGTGGCCAGTTCCGGATGGCGGCAACTTTCTCAGGGTCCATGCGGAAGCCGGTAGAGGAGATGATATATCCCAAAAAGGGCAAAGACTCCTCCTCAAACTGACATTTTTCCAGTTTCGCGTACAACCGATTCTCCCTCAGCTTAAGCAAAACCTGTCGCACATGTTGTCGATGTTCCTCAAGACTCCGGGAAAAAATCAAGACGTCGTCGAGGTAAACAATGACGGACGTATACAGGAGGTCACGTAGCACCTCGTTCATCAAGTTTTGGAACACCGCTGGGGTGTTGCAGAGACCGAAGGGCATGACGAGGTACTCGTAATGGCCGTCCCTGGTATTAAAGGCGGTCTTCCACTCGTCGCCCGGTCGAATTCGTACGAGGTTGTACGCCCCTCTCAGATCCAGCTTGGTGAAAATGCGAGCCTCCTGTAGGCGATCCAGGAGCTCTGGAATCAGAGGTAATGGATAGCGGTCTCGTCGGGTAATCTGGTTCAGGCCCCGGTAATCAATACAGGGCCGAAGAGACCCATCCTTTTTGGCCACGAAGAAGAAGCCGGCTCCAGCCGGAGAGTTAGAGGGTCTGATGAACCCTCGGTCCAGGTTCTCTTTAATGTAGGCAGACATAGCCTTGGTCTCTGGTAAGGACAGAGGATACACTCTCCCACGAGGGGGCGTAGTGTCCGGGAGCAAGTCGATTGCACAATCGAACGGGCGATGCTCTGGGAGTAACTCTGCCTTCTCTTTAGAAAAGACATCCTGGAACGCCTGGTACTGGGGTGGAACCGACAGAGGAGTAGTCAGGAGTGGAAGCATCCGTAGTGGACGAGCAGGAAGACAATGGCGGGCGCAGTCCGGACCCTACGATGTGATCTGGAGCGAGGACCAGTCGATCACTGGAGAGTGTCTTCTTAGCCAGGGCAGTCCGAGGACGAGTGGGTGAATGGATCTCTCGAGGATGAGGAAAGAGATCTCCTCCTTATGAAGAAGGCCAACCTGAAGCTGAAGCGGACTTGTACGAGTAGATATGGTCCCCGGGAGGGGAATCCCCTGGATGGATGACACTCGCAAGGGTGGTTCCTGGGGCAAGACTTTGAGTTGTAACTGCTGCACCAAGTCTCGGAGGATAAAATTCCCCCCGGACCCGGAGTCGAGGTGTGCCAGGGTATCAAAACCCCCTCCAGGAAGACAGAGTTTAGCTGGAACAGTACATGGGGAGTCCGGAGAGGTACTGCCTAGAGTCAACTCCCCACTAGACTCTAGGTTCTGGCGTTTCCCGGCCGTTCTGTGCAGCGAACTAGGAAATGCCCCTTACCTCCGCAATAGAAACATAGCCCCAGTGAGCGTCGATGCCTTCGTTCTTCGGCCGAGAGAGGACCCCGACCCAACTGCATGGGTTCCTCCGGTGGATGAGCCGCGGCCGTAGGAGGTGAAGTTCGAACCCGGGTGGCGTGGTTCGACGCCCGGACAATCCCTGGCCGGCCCTTCGCTCACGAAAACGGCGCTGGATGCGCCGGTCCACGCGTCCAGCCAGCTCTATGAGTTCCTGTAGGTCATCCGGAAGATCCCGGGCCGCGAGTTCGTCCTGGAGCCGGGGAGACAGACCCTCCAGGAAAATCCCGTGTAAGCTGTCCTCTCCCCAGGCTAGCTCAGTAGCTAGAGTCTGGAATTCCATCGCAAATTCTTCCAAGGGGCGATTGCCTTGTCTCAGCTGGAGGAGTTCTGAGGCAGCTGTGGAGGCCCGGGATGGTTCGTCAAAGATCCTCCGGAAGACCTTGACGAATTGCACGAGGTTGTTCAAGCGGGAGTCTTGGCGCTCCCACAGAGAGGAAGCCCAAGCCAAGGGTTTCCCGTCCAGGAGGGAAATAATGTAGGTCGTCTTAGACCGATCCGTGGTGAACTGCGCCGGCAGGAGGTCAAAGCGGATATAGCAGTGGTTGAGGAATCCCCGACACGCCTTCGGATCTCCGGAGTACCTGGGAGGTGCTGGCATCTGTACCGGGACAGAAGAACCCGGGTTAAGCTGAGCCGTGGATGCTGCGGGGCGAGCGGCGGAGGCACCCTCTATGCGATCCGCCAGGCGTTGAACAGCTGACATTAACGTGTCGAGGCAGGATTGCTGTTGCTGCAGCTTCTGGGCTATGCCTGGGATCGCCTTTAGACCGGCAAGGTCCGCCGGGTCCATGGCCTTGCAATCTGTTGGGTTCGTGGACCCTTGGACCGATCGGAACCAGATGACGAGCCGCTGAGTGAGGTGGCAGCGGAAGTCCCGATCGGAAGGCGGCAAGGACCGAGTTCTGAGTGGCTGAAGTGGAATCCCGGAAAGCCCTATGCGACCAAGGGCGGTGGCAAGGAAGGACGAAACGGTGAAGCTGGTGCGATGGTGAGAAGATCTTCACCCTGGAAGCCGAGCCTCCCCCGAGAGGAGCTCGTAGGAGTTCGGCCGCTGGGACTTAGGAGATTCACCCTGGAAGCCGGCGTCCCCCAAGGAGGAGCCCGTAGGGACCCGGCCGCTGGGACTTAGGAGAGCCCGCGGGGGCGGAGTCAGATGGAGTCCGAAGTAGTCGCTCACCAGTCCAGAGTCGTGTGCCAGGGAATCGTCGCTTGCCAGTCCGGGATCAGAAGCCAAAGGATCGCCGTAAACCACACCAGGGTCCGAGAGCCGGGAGTCGTCGTAAGCCAGTCCAAGATCTAGAGCCAGAGAGAACACCGTAAGCCGCGCTGGGTCAGAAGCCAAGAGTCGTCGTAATCCAGTCCAGAGTCGGGAACCGAGAGTCACCGTAAGCCAGTCCGAGATCAGGAAGCACAGGGAAACAAGAGGATCAGGAACGCAGCAACTGGAGACAGGAGTGAACCTGGGAACCTCGTTGCAAGGCACTGGAGGAGAGCAGCTGCAGGGCTTAAGTAGCCCTGCAGCGTCTGACGTCATCGGAGGCAGTTCTGAGTGTTTCCCGCGCTGGCCCCTTTAAATAGAAGGCTGAGACGCGCGCGCGTCTAGGGGGCGGGGCCAGCCGCCGAAGGACGCCGACTGCTCCGGCGGGGCGGAAACGGAGCAGGAGAGGGCCCTGCAGGCCCGGGCGATGCTGCCCGATGTCGGGGCTGACGCGGGGGAGGTCCCCGGAGGCCTGGGGAACGCGGGAGGACACCGAGGCCGCGACCGGGTAGGCAACGATCCCGGGGCCGCCCCGGGATCGCAACAGATCCGCCAGACAATCCTGCACTTCAGGGCAGAGGTTGGAAGCGTGTAGCCAGGCCATGCGTCGAGCCCCAATACCGGCTGCCACAATGCTCATTGCAGTTTCAAACATGTCATAATGCAGAGCAGACTCCGTGCTTGTCACATTCCAGGCCCTGTTGAACTACCTTCTGGAACTTGTCCTGAAATTGTTGTGGGACGTGTTCCACCAAATCTTGGACTTGTTTCCAGAGCTTTCTGGGGTATTGGCCCATATAAAGTTAATAGCAGGCAATCCTATTAGTTTGGGGCGGGGGGGGGGGGGGGGGGTGTTGGCCGTGCGTTTTCGATGCGCTATTACCCCTTACTGTATAAGGGGTAACAATAGCTTTATCGGGAATCCACTGCTTACCCCTTACTGTATAAGGGGTAAAAATAGCGTGTCGAAAACGCGCGGCCAAACACGGGCTAACAGTGCGCTCTGCCGGAACGCACGTTACTGTATCGGTCCGTATATTAGAAGAACAAACTCTGGGATAGGTGGGTAGAGGGGTAGGGTGGGAGGGAATTAAACAATTGGCACTTGCTCCTGCTATGCTTAACACTATGCAGGGGTGGATTGGCTTATAGGGGGATCAGGCATCCCCCGGTGGGCCGGTCGCGCTAGTCACATGGTCTGCCAAGCGCGGCCGTGACAGAGCCGCGCTCGGCAGACCACGTGGTATCTCCTGGGCCGGCCTGGGCGGCGAATCCCCAAGCCGGTCTTCATCGGGAATCCACCACTGACACTATGTATCTGATATTGAATTGGAGGTTCCCCACCCCCAGATACTCTGGCAACTGCTAGGTGAGGTTTTTTTTCTGAAATGTTATTCAAATGAAGTCCACCTCTTTTGCACTGCTAAAAATCGGTATCAATATTCCACACTGCAGTGCTATACTCTGAGCTATGTCACACACATCAACAATGCAATTATAAAAAGCTTTTTTGGCTAAGAGTCAAGATTTCAAGGAAATATTATAACATACTCAGCTGAAGTCCTTGTGATCAAGTTAGAACCAGACTGCAATTGTCACTTGCCGCTGCTATGCTTAAGACTATGTATCTGATATTGAGACAAGATTATTTAGCTATTAAATCACAAGCAGATTGTGATAAATTGCAGGAGGACCTTGCGAGACTGGAAGACTGGGCATCCAAATGGCGGATGAAATGTAATGTGGACAAGTGCAAAGTGATGCAAATAGGGAAAAGTAACCCATGCTGTAGTTGCACAGTTAGGCTCCATATTAGGAGCTACCACCAAGGAAAAAGATCTGGATGTCATAGTGGACAATACATCAAAATCACTGGCTAAATGGAATGTTAGAAATTATTAGGAAAGGAATGGTGAATAAAATGGAGAATGTTACAGTACCTCTGTTATCACTCCATGTGAGACCGCACCTTGAGTACTGTGTGCAATGCTGGCTAACATATCTCAAAAAAGATATATTTGCACTAGAAAAGGTACAGAGAAGGGCAACCAAAATGATAAAGGGGAGGGAACGGCTCCCCTATAAGGAAAGGCTAAAGAGGTTAGGGCTGTTCAGCTTGGAGATGGCTGAGGAGGGATATGATAAGTTTATAAAATCATGAGAGAACTAGAATGGGCAAATGTGAATTAGTTATTTACTCTTTTAGATAATACAAGGACTAGGGGGCAATTCATGAGGTTAACAAGCAGCACATTTAAAACAAATCTTAGAAAAATTGTTTTTACTCAATGCAAAATTAAGCTCTAGAATTCATTGCCAGAGGATGTGGATAAGGCAGATAGTGTAGCTGGGTTTAAAAAAGTTTTGGATAAGTTTCTGGAGGAGAAGTCCATAAACTTCTATTAATCATATTGACTTAGGGAATAGCCACTGCTTATTACTGGCATTAGTAGCATGGGATATATTTACTGTTTGGATGTTTGACAGGTACTTGTATCTTGGATTAGCTACTGTTGGAAACAGGATGCTGGGCTTGATGGACCCTTGGTCTGACCCAGTATGGCAACTTCTTATGTACATATTCAGCAAGCTAGCGAGTGGATACGTTATCCAGCTAAAATTAGTCAGATAGCTTGTCCTTGATATTCAGCGGGATAAACATACTACTGTCTAACCTAAAATTATCCAGCTACATGAGATCAGATAACTTAAAATCCTAACTGGCTATGTTTAAATATAACCAGTTAGGTTTTAAAGTTATCCTGACTTATATGGGTGAATAACTCGCTATTTAACTGAATTTCTTCAAAGATATTTGGTTAAGTGGCACTTTACAGTAAGAAAAAAAAAAGACAGGTATAAAGGGGCCTCCAGCCCAATTCCTTTAACCTTCAAATTTCATATATGGCCCTACACCGCCATATACCTCCCCCCCAAATAAATCCTCTCCTACATTTGAAATAATGTTCCAGGGTCCACAGGAAAGGCCCTCCTTCACCCCCTTCCTCGGTTCTGTTTAAATATTAAAATCAGGCTCCTTCTTTGGACCTCCCAACCCAGCTGCAGTGCCTATGTCTTGGGCTGCCCCTCGGGCTGCCCCTCCCACCCCCTCAACAATAAAATCCCCTCCCGGGAGTGAGGCTTGCACTTACCTGCTCCCGGTTTTTCCAGTGCTGTTTTTCTAATGGAAAGGAAGCTGTAAAACTATGGGTCACAACATAAATTACAAGGGCAAAGACTCAGGAACAATGTCAGGCAAGGGTGGTGGATACATGGGGTGCGTTTCCAGAAGAGGTGGTGAGGGCAGGAACGGTAATGGAATTCAAAAGGGCATGGGACAAACACAGAGCATCCCTGCTAGCTAGAGAATAGAGATGAAGAATAGGGACGGTAACTTTCAAACTGGAGCATGGGCGCACTTTGGTGCATGTGCGTCGGCCATTTTATAACTTGTGCAGCTATATGTGCACAAGTTATAAAACAGCCTGACCGCGTGCACGTTTTCCCAATTTTAAGTGGGTGTGTGCCTATGTGCGTAACTCCCGCTTCTACCGCGTACATCAGGGAATTTTAAAAGGGATGCAAGTACACACCATTGCCAGTTTCACCAGGTCACCCATCAATTCACCCAGTTAACAGCTAGGTCCTCCAAACCCCCCTGGTTTGATGTAAAGGGTAACAGGTAAGTGAGCCCTTAGTGCTGCGGTGTAGTTGAAGCAGCCTTGAGGGCAAACCCCTGAGGCTATGCTGGCAGCTGGCAAATGCGCCCTGTAGCGGAACAGTCTAGAGCTTCACCTTTACCAGCCACCTCTTCCGCAGGTCGAGTCCTTGGGTTCTGGCAGCTGGCAGCAGGATCAGTAAGGAGGTGTTGATAGTTAGAATCCAGAGACACACCAGGGGTCAGGGCAGGCAGCAGGATAACAGAGTCAGAAATGGGCCAAGGTTGGGGCAGGCAGCTAGCATGAGTAGTCAGGTCCAAGCAAGGGGTCAGGTCCAGGCGGCAGGCAATCGTGGTCAGGTCCAAGCAAGAGATCAAGATCCGAAGGGGCAAGCCAAAAGTGAACGAAAACACTGGACAAGACAAGTAAGGAAGATGAGGCTAGACGAGGCGAAGAGGAAGACTAGGCTGGACGAGGATGGAGTGGAAGCTGGCAACAAACATTGTTAGGCAGGAGATCCATTACTGAAGCAATGACAGGGAAAGCTGGCTGTGCTTAAGTAGGGAAGTCCTGCTGACATCTTCACCGGGTGCCGCAGTGCCTTTCCTGCCAAAGGCCCTTGAAATATAAGCACTTACTATGCGCCTAAGGGAAGGGCCCAGAGGAGCAGGAAGATGGAGGTGTCAATATGCGAGCCATGCAAAGCGGCCCGCGTCACAGGAGGCGGCATCCTGGTCATATAGGAGCTGTTATTATCGGGGGTGAGTGAGGATGCTCACGGGGCCATCCCGCGAGCCGCTGTGACATTTGATAGTCTGCACTCCCCCAAGTTACTCCAGACCTTTTAAACCCCTAAGAAATGACATTTTATTTTTAAACTTATACCTCCTCCAAAGCAGAATAAAATTACATGACAGGGGATCTGGGCATGTGCCCAGGTGAGTAAGTATTTACATGCAGGTCTCTTGCCACACCCTGAAACGCCCATGTCCAAGGGAAGTCTTCCTTCACAAATCTGCTTCATTTTTTTTGAAGGGGTTAATAAACATGTGGATAAAGGTGAACCGGTAGATGTAGTGTTCCTGGATTTTCAGAAGGCATTTGACAAAGTCCCTCATGAAAGGCTTCTACGAAAACTAAAAAGTCATGGGATAGGTGGCGATGTCTTTTCGTGGATTACAAACCGGTTAAAAGACAGGAAACAGAGAGTAGGATTAAATGGTCAATTTTCTCAGTGGAAAAGGGTAAACAGTGGAGTGCCTCAGGGATCTGTACTTGGACCGGTGCTTTTCAGTATACATATAAATGATCTGGAAAGGAATATGAGTGAGGTGATCAAATTTGCAGACAATACAAAATTATTCAGAGTAGTTAAATCACAAGTGGATTGTGATACATTATAGGAGGACCTTGCAAGACTGGAAGATTGGGCATCCAAATGGCAGATGAAATTTAATGTGGATAAGTGCAAGGTGATGCATATAGGGGAAAATAACCCTTGCTGTAGTTACACGGTTAGGTTCCATATTAGGAGCTACCACACAGGAAAAAGATCTAGGCATCATAGTGGATAATACTTTAAAATCGTCGGCTAAGTGTGCTGCACCAGTCAAAAAAGCAAACAGAATGTTAGGAATTATTAGGAAGGGAATGGTTAATTAAACGGAAAATGTCATAATGCCTCTATATCGCTCCATGGTGAGACCGCACCTGGAATACTATGTACAATTCTGGTCGCCGCATCTCAAAAAAGATATAATTGCGATGGAGAAGATACAGAGAAGGGGAACCAAAATGATAAAGGGGATGGAACAGCTCCCCTATGAGGAAAGGCTGAAGAGGTTAGGGCTGTTCAGCTTGGAGAAGAGACGGCTCAGGGGGGATATGATAGAGATCTTTAAGATCATGAGAGGTCTTGAACGAGTAGATGTGAATCGGTTATTTACACTTTCGAATAATAGAAGGACTAGGGGGCATTCCATGAAGTTAGCAAGTAGCACATTTAAGACTAATCAGAGAAAATTCTTTTTCACTCAATGCACAATAAAGCTCTGGAATTTGTTGCCAGAGGATGTGGTTAGAGCAGTTAGTGTAGCTGGGTTCAAAAAAGGTTTCGATAAGCTCTTGGAGGAGAAGTCTATTAACTGCTATTAATCAAATTTACTTAGGGAATAGCCACTGCTATTAATTGCATATCGCGTCTGCCTGCCCGACATGGGCCATGTTTCGGCACTCTTGTGCCTGCTTCATGGGCTACGGGGGGGGGGGGGTTGTGCTGTGTCCTAGACAGGTACTCGATATCTGTTAGTTCTCCAGTGTCATGTTGATAATGTTCCTACTCGTGGACGGCGCCTACCTTCTGTTCATTATCAACATGACACTGGAGAACTAACAGATATCGAGTACCTGTCTAGGACACAGCACAACCCCCCCCATAGCCCCTGAAGCAGGCACAAGAGTGCCGAAACATGGCCCATGTCGGGCAGGCAGACGCGATCCCCGCGAGAAGCAATTGAGACGGATGTCCTGATAAGTATTGACAAACAAGTAGCGGGTCGCCTCATAAAACGGGGAGATAAGGGGATCTTTTTAGATAAAAAAGTAAAAGACAAAATAGAAAATCTACATTGAATTTTGGATAATAAAGATTAATAGACGGGGCTAAAAAGAAGGACACCCATAAAATTGGCTGTCCTTGAACAATAGCCACCGTACATAAGTAATACCAGGACACAAGCATCCCTTGTATTGGTATATGTTATAGAATTATTATTGAAGGGAAGAGGTTGGTTGATGAACATTAATTGCATCAGTAGCATGGGGTCTTCTTAGTGTTTGGTTAATTGCCAGGTTCTTGTGGCCTGGTTTGGCATCTGTTGGAAACAGGATGCTGGGCTCGATGGATCCTTGGTCTGACCCAGCATGGCAATTTCTTATGTTGTTAGAAAATAGCCACTGCTATTGCTAGCAATCAGTAACATGGAATAGACTTAGTTTTTGGATAATTGCCAGGTTCTTATGGCCTGGATTGGCCACTGTTGGAAACAGGATGCTGGGCTTGATGGACCCTTGGTCTGACCAGTTTGGCAAGTCTTATGTTCTTATGTTAAGACTTGGCAACAGACATTTACTGTTCAAGCCTCAATTTCTCTCTGCTGTTCTCTTCTCTCTCCTCCCCCTTCCTGTATGTCTTTTCTGCTGTGTTTCCACTCTTTGCTCTCTTCTTCCTCCAGGTGTGTCCCTATTATATGCCCTTTCTCTGTCTCAGACTCTCTACCAAACCTCTTACTCTATGTAGAAGTCCAAGAAGCTTGCAGCTAGCTTTTTTGTGAGGCGGCACCAAGAAAGGCTGACTTTCTGGATCTGGAAATGCAGGGACTGAAGGATGATGGATGGGATTGTGGACTTCCCCCTCAGGTCCTATTTCTGCCTATCTTTGCACTGGCAGGCTTTTCAGTGCAGCATCTTCTGTGGCTCAAAAACAATGGTGGAGCTGAAGCCACCTTAAAAATCCTTGCTGAAGCAGAAGTTCTCTCCTTACCCTCCTTAACAGGCAGACACTTTTTTCTTTCTGTTAAACCTTCAGTTTAAGCCCAGAGCTTCATTCACACTTTGATAAAATATCTCCTTTAAAGCTCAATCATAAAAGAATACTGTCTATGGGTTTCATGTAAATACAAATTCATTATTAAGTTCTCAAAAAAATGAAGCCCAAAATATCAACTATTTATAGTTACAATAGATCAAGCTGCAAACTACCAATAGATCATTCCCAGTAATCTCTTTCAATGCAAAATGAACCTTAGCAACAGCACATTTTAATTAAGATACCAAAATATCATAGCAAAAAAAACCAGTGAGCTCCAAGGAATCATTCTGTGCAGAAGACAGATTTTTAACTGCAAAGAAATGATTAAGAATCTAACAGTACGTAAATAAGAACACATCAAATTGGGTATGCAGATAAAACAGATCTCAGAACAAGTTAGCACTGTTTAATCATTAAATACACCTCAATCAAAAGGGCTTAGAAAATTGTTCAGAACCTAATGAAAGGGATTTTTTTGCAGTTCTTTACAGCACCTAGTATTGCAAGGCAATGACTGGCAAGCTTGAGGTAGCTCCTTTGGGAAGCGTAGTGCTGCTATCTTTACACTGCAGCTCATTGTTTCAAGTGCTCTGCAAGTCAGATTAATTACAGTGTTCATTTTGTTTGTTTCTCTGTTATTGAATAAAAGGAGACCCACATCTCATGCAGATAAGAGGACTCCACACTGCTGCCTTTTGAAGCCAGTTTCACATTAAGTAATTGACTTCCCTCACAGGGACCAATTATAAATCATGAGAGAAAAAGACATGCACTCAGAGGATATCTTAACCAGAGTGGCAAACACAGGAACACCACTAATCAGGTCACTGCTTATTGTGCTCTCAAGGCCTGATTGTCAAAGCAGTTTCTGTACATAAAACCATGTTTGTGCATGCAAGTGGTGCTTTGAAAATCAACTGGGGGCCAGTGCGCATGGAACCCAGCTCCTGCGTAGTTTTGCATGCACTGGCAATTGGTGATCCAGAGGGTGGATGCAACGTGTGCACATATTTCTGTATTTTTTAAAGTAAGCATATAAATTACCATGCGTAAGCCACACCCTGCTTGGAGCAGGTGTCATTTTATGCAGGGACAAGTCCACGTGTGCCCAGCCACTTAGGGAAGGATTTTCAAAGCAAACCTATGTACCTTTTACAGACAGACTTCACTGCTATGCAGGGTGTTATAAAATGACTCTCCCTATGTTCTTTTCACTTTTACTTTTATGTACTCTAATTTTATTATTATTGGTTTAAGAGCTTACTACAGTTTCACTAGAAAAATACAAATCCCTATTAACAAAATACTGTAAATAAATCAATAAAGCAAAAAAAGAATACTACGCAAAACAGATCCATGTTGTAATATTTAATTCCCAATTACTCTTCAAAATAGTTAAAAACCTAGACAAGGACCCATCCTCCTCAGTCTCTAATCACTAAGAGTTTTCAAAGAACTCGTGCAATGAATATGCCAAGTCACTGCTAAACAAAATCAGCAATCTAAAAACACAATTCTCTACCAACTCATCAACAATACAGCCTGAAGAAAAATCTGGTCACGTGAAATGGAACTCATTTGACCCAGTATCAAAATTTGAAATAAACCAAATTATCACTAAAATGAAGCCTGCCACCCACTCACTGGACTCTATCCCTGCAAGTGCCCTGAAAACAGTAAACAGCATAATAACGCTGATATTCACAACCATAATAAACCACTCACTAGCAGAAAGATTGGCCCCTGATAGGGCAAAACAAGATGAAATTAAACCAATTCTAAAAAACAAAACTGGCAGCATAGACGATTGGGACAATTACAGACTGATATCCAACTTGCCTTTCATTGCTAAAGTCCTAGAAAAAGCAGTGTTCACACAATTAGAGAATCACCTTGAAGATAATAATATACTACACCCGAACGAATTCAGATTCAGGAAAAACAGCTCAACAGAAACTCTATTCATTTCCTTAGCCAGCCCTGTATTACAGGGGTTTGAAAACAATGAATCATATATCCTTGGTATTTATTTATCTTATAGTAGTATTCGACACAGTTGACCACTCCCTGCTATGCCACCAACTGAGAGAAAGTGGAATAGATGGAAATGTCAACAAATGGTTCACCTCCTTCCTAAAAGATAGGACATTCCAAGTCAAAACTGACAAACAAATATCTGACATCTTCCCAATTGATAGAGGTGTCTCCTAAGGTTCAGCTCTTTTGGCCACTCTATTTAACATTTATTTGCTATATGGGCACTACTAGCAAATCTAGGAATCAACTTCTTCCTATATGCAGACAACATTCAATTCTACATCCCTTTTGACAAAACATTCGAAAAAACTGTGTCGTCCCTGTCAACATACATGAAGGAAATACAACAAAAACTTTCTCAACTGAAACTCTAAACCCAAAAATAGCCTGAAAATATGTGGTTAAGGACAGATTCAATGATAATCAAACCACCAGCACTAGACCTAGGTATTATTAATATTTCTCCCTCAGATCAAGTACGAGAACCAGGAATACAAATCGATGAGAGCTTCACCATGAAAAAGCAT
Organism: Rhinatrema bivittatum; assembly: GCF_901001135.1. Classification (NCBI taxonomy): domain Eukaryota; kingdom Metazoa; phylum Chordata; class Amphibia; order Gymnophiona; family Rhinatrematidae; genus Rhinatrema; species Rhinatrema bivittatum. Next base: position 17,293,542 of record NC_042618.1, read on the forward strand.
ATAAACAAATTAATAAAATCAAGCTACACCAAGCTGATAACATTACACTGGCTGAAACTTCTACTAACAATACAGGATTTCCGCACTGTCTTACAAACACTAATATTTTCAAACTTAAGACTACTGCAACTCCATATTACTAGGCCTTCCTTCAAGCTTACTAAAACCACTATAGTTACTCCAAAATGCCTCTGCTAGACTATTACTAGGAACAAGGAAATTTGACCATATCATCCCCTCGCTGATGGCACTGCACTGCCTTCCTGTACAATCCAGAATTCACTATAAAGTATTAACCCTATTATTCAATATCATCAACAATACTGACCAATTCTTATAGGAGTGACACTTCAACACTACACATCACAGAGAACCCTAAGATCACAAAACAAAGGAATTCTAATGGTGCCTTCTACTTGGAACACACATCTAACGCAAATAAGGGACCGAATGATTTCCACTGCAGGCCCCAAGTTGTGGAACTCCCTTCTAGAGTCATTACACCAGATAACTGAAAAAAATAATTTCAAACGTGAACTGAAAACATGGCTCTTTAGAAAAGCTTACAATTTAACATAAAATACCAATATACTGAAAACCTCAACGTCAATACAAGAGACAATGGTAGTGAAGTGAGCAATAAGTAATGATTGAAGTAAAGTATATAGATAAGAACATAAGAACATAAGAAATTACCATGCTGGGTCAGACCAAGGGTCCATCAAGCCCAGCATCCCCGAGGGCTGAAAGAGAATCTTCCCACTAGCCAATTTTTAAGAATCAGGAGACTGTGTTCAACCACTGTTGATTATCAAAAACATGCGGCTGATCTAAGTGGGCGCTTCACAGAAAGAGGGTATCCATTGCCCTGTGTCAGACGCGCTTTTCGCAGAGCCAAATATGTGAATAGAGAGTGGCTTTTCTTGCCACAATAACGTGATCTAGATAATGGCATTCTCACATGTGTGATTCCTTTTACTCCAATGGCATCTATGATAAAAGAGACCATTTTTCAAAACTGGCATATTCTTCAGAATTATGGGGAATTTAAGGATTTTCCGAGATTCACTTATACCAAAGGATCTAGCCTTAAGGATCTACTTGTACATTCAGATTCGACACCTGTACAAACGAGACATGATTTGGGGAGCCATCAACCCTGTGGGAAATGTTCAGTTTGTAGCAATATGATTGACACTACACAACTGATATTACAGGACCCTCCAATGACTATTGGGTTACGACAGAATACCACTTGCACATCTATAGGGGTTGTCTATGTTATTATTTGTCCGTGTCAGATGTTATATGTGGGTAAAACCTTAAGGCAATTGAAAGTCAGGATTATTGAACATCGATCTAGTCTAGCTACGAAACGCTTGACTGCCCCACTTGTCCCTCATTGTCTAACTAAAGAACATGCATTTGATGAACTCAAAGTATGTGTTATACAACAGATAATTCCACACTGGCGTGGGGGCGATCTAAACAAAAAACTTATGCAAGCAGAACAGAAATGGATAAATGCCTTGCACACACTGCAGCCAAAAGGATTAAATGGAGAACAAGAATTGAATGTTTTTCTTTGATTCTCAATGACAGCTTCACGTCACTGTGTGTCTGTATTCTGATTGGTTGTTGATGTTCATGTTCTCTGATTGGCCCATTGCCTCTTTTTAAGTGCCCATCTTACGTCACAATGGTTGCTGCTTCCGTCGGTCCAGAAGTGAATCGAGACATGGACTGTCCAAGATGAAGGTTTGGGTGCTCTCCCATATTAAGATAAGTTGATCAAATAATTATAGAAACTAATTTTCAATACTGCTCTTTTTTGTATAGGATATTGGGTAGTCTAATGTTTGGCAGGCAAGAATAAGATACGCTCCCGAAGAAGCAGTGCTTTAAATTTGGCGGGAGCTGTTTGATTGTGTTTACGCTCCTGAAGAAGCAGAAGCGAAACATCGGCCGGGTGTCGAGCTACCTCTTCTTGTCCAGTGGATATCTAAAAATAATTAAAAATTGAAAAATTGAATATATAGAAAACAAATAAGTTATATGAAAAATCTGGAAAACAGAGACTGTGACCGTAAATGATGAATAGTCCGGACGGCTCCTTATAAACAATTAGGAGCACGTCGCCAGGCTTGCCGATACGGTCATTTCATATCAAAAAAATTTTTGTTTAAAAATCCTCTATCTGAGGTGGGACATTAGAGCACATATTATCTGTTTGGTTTTTACACTTAACTTGACAATGCTTATGTTTTATTCTATTTTCTTCAGATGGATCCTTCTTCCAGATTTTGAAGGATGTTTTTTTGGCTAAAATAGCCTCTTTCACCTCACCTTTTAATCATGATGGTAATTATTTTGCCTTCTTTCCACCTTTCTTTATGTGTGGAATACATATGGACTGCGCCTCTAGGATTGTATTTTTAAACAATGTCCAAGCCTGTTGAACACTTTTAACCTTTGCAGCTGCACCTTTCAGTTTTTTTCTATTTTCCACATTTTATCAAAGTTTCTCTTTTGAAATTTAGTGTTAGAGCTGCAGATTTGCTTATTGTCCCCCTTCCAGTTATTAGTTTAAATTTGATCATGTTATGATCACTGTTGCCAAGTGGCCCCACCTCCGTTACCTGTCTCACCAAATCCTGCGTTCCACTAAGAATGAAATCTAAAATAGCTCCCTCTCTTGTTGGTTCCTGAACCAGTCGAATTAGAACCTGCATTTGCTGTAATGTTGACTTTGAAAATGTATGAATATGAAGACTATAAATCTACTGTCATGTTGATGTTATGATATCAAGGTGTTTGGTGGATTCTTTGGGGCAACAGTCATAGTGTTTCCCACTGGGAGGAGCCCCGTTGGGAACTGTAGCACCAGGCTAGACTCAGATGCACCGACACAGAGAATATATCTTTATTATGCAGCTTGTATGGTTCACCAGAGGTGGCAGTAGAAAGTGGATTAGATAGCAACAGTCTGTGATCCTCAGCGGAGACCCGTCCCACAATGGTGGTATAAGGCCCCAATGCAGATATCCAGTGAGGCGCTGTAGGAGAGACAGACTGGCAGTTGTTATTACACACTCCCTTGTAGCTGAGTAGAAAGAGTTCACAATAAGCAGTAGAGAGAGGATAGGTAGCAAACATTTGTGATCCTCAGCAGAGGAGTCCCGTTCCACAATGGTGGTGTAGGGCCCGATGCAGATAGACAACGAGGAGCTGTAGATGAACAGACTGGGAGAAGTAGTACTCACTCTCTGTAGCTGATAGGTAGTGTTCCTGCAGGTAAAAGAATTGGTAGCAGGCACCAAGATAGACACACAGGCCTTCGAGGAGCAAGTACCTGGATTCAGGATAGGCACCTGGAAATAAGAAAAGGCCCCCGATGAGTGGGTACCCAAATTAGTAGAACCCCGAAGGGTGAAGATAGCTTCCAGCAGCAGCAGAAGTGGCAGAGCAGCTTCAGACCGGAACAAATCCAATCCCATGCTAACTCGGCGAGAGTCAGCAAATGAGCAACTTTTTGTAGTCTGAAACAATGATGTCACTCTAGGGGGGACGCCTCAGAGGTTCGCGCCAACACTGCTAGAAGACGTGAGGCGTGCGCGCGCCCTAGCAGGCCTCAGGTCAACATGGCGGGACGCCGCGCAAAAGCCGCTCCGGGGACGTCTGAGGGTGCGGCAAGGAGACGCTACGGACGCCATTCTCCTGAGGTTGGTGCAGAAGGCTGAAATAGAGGTAAGGCATGTCGGGCGAAGCAGTCTGAGACCGACAGACGCAACAGTTGACCAAGAATATGTACGAACATTTCTAAGAACATATATCTACCGTGGTTCTGACCTAGATTGTGAATGCTGGCTCAGAATGTGATTGCTAAACAAGAACATGAATGATGATTTTGTAAACCATTGGGATCTTATTCTGGGACAATGGTATATAAAATGACCAAATAAATAAATATAAATACATAAATAAATACTGTTTTAAATATTCATTGTTAGTTCTTATTTTCCACACTTTGGCCCTACCTACTGTTGACTATTGTTTGCTTCATATCTTAAATGCAGACTTATTCGATAAAGATGGTTTCCATAGGCAAATAAAGAGGAAAGACTGCAAGAAAGGGGATTATCGCTACAAAACAGAGAAGACCCAATAGCAAAGTTGATAGAGAGCAGAGAATGCTAGGGAAGCTGGCAAACAATTCCTTCATCCAGATGACTTTTCATCTTTCTTTTCCCTGCTAAAACACTTCTAAATATTGTATAATATTCAAGTTCCAAAGACCATAGTGCTTTTTAATTTTCCTTTTCAGCTGAAGGCAGAAAGTTAAAAAGGAATCAGTTTACACATTTTCAGTGTGTAGAAAGCACTATAAAAACACAAGTACAGAATTTTGGGGGAATAGAGATGTACACACTGCCTAGAAAAGTAGAAAATGGATGAAGCTGAAGAAGCTTTTGGATTGGTTGAGATCACATCTTTCCATGCACATAAATCCTTCTGACTATTCTGAAACAAGCTGTGATTCATTAGTCTCTTTTACTGTATCCATAAATCAAGAAATGCAAAAACATAGTTCAAAACAGCTGTCACTCGAATTGACTAAGTTCAGACATAAAGCTTTCAGCATCCATCGAGGAAAACTGCCTTATAGAAAATGTACTCCTGCTTTTCAGTTTGTCTATTCATTCTTTATGTATTTTCACTTCTTTCTTTAAAGCTTTTTGGCAGGTCTGGTGCACCTGAGGAGCTCTGGGTCCTCCCATTTAAAATTCTGTTTCAAGATATTTGGGGCATTACAAAGAAACATAGAAGACTATGGCATTTGAGGACCATAAGGCTTCTCTCATCAAGAGCAGACTCAAGGGGAAAGGAAATAGGGAGAAAACAAGGCATGGATAAAAGAACATGAGCTGGTGACACTGCATACCAGAGGAACAACAGACTCCAAATCCTCAGAAAGCAATCGGGTTGATTCCTGCAGATTGCTGCGTATCTTCCAGCAGGACCATGGGGACATGGAGGTCAGATATTCAGACAACAGCCTCGCTAGTTCTGGTAGCCACTTAGATTTTTACAAAGCTTGATGGTAAGACATTGGGTTGGGGTGGGGGAGGGAAAATAGATGCTGGATTAAGTATGGGAGTTTGTATGCTCATCTACCCAGGATGGTAGAGGACCAAAGAGGAAGCCTTGAAGCTTTATCCTGCAAGTGCTTTCACTGCTGACAGATGAGATATATTTCTGGTAGTGTGAACAGAATAACTGGGCAGACAGGATGGGCCAATTGGTCTTTTTCTGCCACCATCTACTTTATTACTATGAATGATAGACAGGATTAGAAACTGTAGGACCTAAAAGAAACAACACAAGCTGCTGGTGCCATTTGTCTGCGAAAGTGCAACTGCCAAAGATTCACGATTATAATGATTTAGCCTTCTTCTATGAACACAACCTGTAAATCTTTTCTGGTTCACATAGGAGGCTTAAGGCCTAATTTGGTAGAAGTTTAATTGAAATTATTGATTGAGTTAAAAGTATTTTTCATGAAGTAATGTGGCTGTCATGTTAGTCCACTTATATGGAGCCACAGAAATAAAGATCAATAAAGTCCTAGGTCAGTGGTGGCAAACTCCAGTTTACAGGATATCTACAATGAATATGCATGAGATAGATTTGCATATCTTTCTCATGCATATTTATTGTGGATGTCCTGAAAATCTGGCCTGTTTGGGCCACTCGAGGACTAGAGTTCGCCATCATTGTCCTAGGCCATACCTTTTTATTAGACTAAATTAATTTGTGACTAATTCCTTCATCAAGTCAGATTTATTCTGCACTGATCCAATCAAGGGAGAATAGCTTTAAAGTTAGTCACAATTGTATTAAGTTAGCCAATAAAAAGTTAACATGAAATTGTTTGTTGACCTTTATCTCTATTATAGTCTATTATATAATTATTTTGCAGTTTAGTGTTAATGCTTTTTATAAGTTACCCAAATTATATATTTATAATTTTATTTATAATTTAACATTTACTGACCATAATATCAAGAAAAGAAAAACATACAATAACAGCCCATAGGCTAATACAATAACTTATGGTACAATTTTCAAATATTCAGCCCCACCCCACCTCTACCCTTTCTGGCAATACTACAGGTATTGTACAGCAAATAAATAGGCTATCATGTCTCAAAGCAGTAAGATGACAAACAAAATAGATATTATGTAGCCTTTTACGCGCCACCTCAATAGAAGGACAGGAAATCTGCTTCCAATGTCTTGCTAAGGTTAATCTAGCCGCTAGCAGAATTTGTACTATTAACCCCTGAACTGAACCCAGTACTTCAAGAACTGGGATACTTAGTAAAAAGTACCTGGGGTCTTTAGGAATCACTTGCTGAGTTAGCAATGTAATAAATTCAAGTATAACATCCCAAAAGTTTGACATTTTAGAACATTCCCATCAAATGTGAAACATAGACCCTTCACCGCAGCACATTGCCTTCCAACAATCTAGAGAAACAGTATTCTAAATTCTGTAAAGCCTCTCAGGAGTCAAGTACCACTGGGACATAACTTTATATCCATTCTCTGCTAAAAGTGAGGAAATGGAACATTTACCAACTGAGGCAAAGCAAAGATCCCAGATATCCTCCTCCAAGTAGCTCCCAGGCCAGCTTCCCAAGATATTATGTGCTTCAGATTGGGAGTCATTTGTAAGAAGAATGTAAGAGTTATATTACCAGCACATGTGAGATCTTTATAGTTGGTTAAAATCACGTAGTGCAAGTTACATAGAAAAGATCTATATATAACCAGTGAATATGTTATATGTTTAATCCTGTATAGATTCCGTCTTGATAATATATCACCGAGCATCCAACGTGGTATAAGATCAAAGGACTTGATTTCAGTAAACACACCTAGCTATTGACTACTCATAAAAATTCCTTGAGAAAGAACCCATTCTGGGTTTGAAACGGGGCTTCGTTGGGCTACCTTAACATCGGATAAGATAAGTTGGGATTTTGTTTACCATACAATTAGTGATTTAGGATGCACTAACAAAAATATTGACTCTACAATAAGTGAGAAGTCTATTAATTATTTTGCACTATTTGCACTCTTCAAGCAAAAAATATATATGGATGGACGGGGGGGGGGGACGGGGACGTTAATGATTAAAACAAATTGATTTATAACCCATTTATATTGTTCTTTGTCTGTATCAAGTTGTTATACTGTAAACCAGAGTGAAGGCAGATTGCTATACTTCGGTATATAAAAGACATTAAATAAATAAATAAATAAATAAATTGAATAACACCTGGATGGTGTTATATAATAAAATATATGAAACGTTCCTACCATCCTAAAACATTTTTTTCTTTTGTTAATTGTTTTTGGTAAAATCAGACGTAAAAAATTTAAATACTGGAAGTAGCCCTGGTGGGAACTGGATTTTCTACAAAGTCAAGTTTATACCATCAAAAATTATTCTATTAAGAGGTGATATGGTTTTTCATTTTGATATGTCATTGTAACAAAATCCCTCTAAGTATCATAAGTGCTATTTATTTTTGGTCAGATTAAAAGTAGACACTAGCCCTTTAATCCTCTCATTACGCTCACACAACTCTTCCATGAAGGATTTTCCTTTAGAAAGTGCCGAGCCGAGCTTGTGTAGATTTCATATGTTATATCTGAATATAAGGATATAAATCTTTATCAACAAGATTATATTTGTCCCTCAGCACTACAACATCAGCAGATAAATTGCTAATTCATAGATGTTCCAGAGATCACAAGCCTAAAACATCCCATCTAATCGTCGACTGAATTAAGTCCAGGAGGAAAATTCTTATTAAAGCTTAAAGGGGTCTTAAAAAAGCAAAAACCTCTCCACTCCCCACCAGTACGTCTTTCCAGGTATCCCCAATCTTCAGCATAAGTTCATTATATGGAGAGACATGAGCCACTAATACTCGACATTTCCTGAGTACCCCAAACTATGATATAATTGGAAGATCTCTTACAATATTCTGCTCCACATCCTCCCAGGGTTTAAAGTTATTTTGTAAATGCCAATCTACAATAATCCTCATCAGAGCCGCCACAAAATATTTTTTAAAATTAGGCACTGCTAGACCACCTGGAACTTTGAGTAAATATAAAACTTTTTGAGCCAATCTGAGAGGTCTCCTTTTCCAGATAAAGCTAAAGATATGTTTCTGCAACCTTTTAAGAAAAGTATCAGAAACAGAGACTAGGCAACGCTGAAAAAGATAGGAAAACCTAGGAAGGACATTCATTTTAATAGTGGCAATCCTTCCACACCAGGAAAGATCATACCATTCCCATATATCCAGATCTTGATAATGAACCTCACCTGGTGAATTATAACATTGTTTAACATAATTGGAGAAACTGGAGAATACTGGGAGATGATATATGTTGCAATTTATTAATGTTATGTTTGTACTTGGTAGTGGGCCCTTGGGTTGTGGTGAGAGCTGACTCCACCCACAGGGAGGAGCCCTGAGGGGACTCACCACGATAGGCGGGGTCTCAGCAGTGATGGACACGAGAGGCAAGAGGTTTTTATTATACAGCAGAAGTAACCCGAGGAGCGGGTTATTAAACACAGTCCAGAGGAGAAGAGTCTCAAGCAGGATTCTCTGGTAGTGGCCCGCAGAGCGGGGTAACCCGGGGAATACTTCCTCCTGGTAGTCTTTGTGCAAGGTATCTCTGGTAGTGGTCCGCAGCTCAGGTTAGGCCGGAAGCTGGTGTTGGAAGTAGGCACAAGACAGCGTGGATCCGGTAGTGGTCCACAGAGTGGGGTAACCCGAGAATCCACACAGCGTACAGAGAGGAGGAAAGTAGAGCAGATCTTGTACTTACTCCAAAGTGTATTTCTACAAGCCTTCCCCGATCTATGACATCCCCTACTGCTACAACTAGGTATAGGATACCATGTATAGTGGATTACATTCAGTCCTGAATACTAGAGTCTATTATAGCCTTATGTATATATCTGTATAATATTTATTTCTGAGACTAAATACTACCTATTTCTATGCTAGCCACTACTCTGGCTTTTCCTCCTCCCAGTTCAAGTACCCCTGTTTATTGTAACTTTTCACTCTCTCCCTCTCTCCTAGCCTATTGTTCACGAAGTTGTTAATTTTAATGTTATTGCACCACTGTTTATTGTAAACCGATACGATATGATTGGTATCATGAGTGTCGGTATAAAAAAGACCTAAATAAATAAATAAAATAAATAAATATATGATATGGTATTTAACCATGAAGTTCGGTATAGAAAAATGCTAAATAAATAAATAAATAAATAAATAAATATGCTACTGTCGTAGTCACAGTGGAAACCCGAGGCACGGGCACACTGGAGGGTTCATCCGTAGTAGCAGCGAGAAGTACACACAAGGCTGGAGAAATGTGAGACTCGCAGAGAAGGCTCTCCGAGGAATGGATAGCCCTGAGTGCAGCAAGGCCCCCGAGGAGCGGGTACCTGAGTCACTCACATCTGGAACGCAGGAACAGCGAGGCGAAGCGTCTCCGTGTAGCGGAATTGAGCAAGATGGAAATCCTTGCTAACTTGTAGGTAGGAAGGTCTGGTAGCTTAAGTACACGTAGGCAGTGATGTCATGCAGAGGGCCCGCCATGACATGGATAAGAAGGAGGCAGGTGGGCGTGCGTGCCCTAGGTCACACCAGGTTCAAGATGGCGACCGGGATTGTCCTCGCCGTCGGCGTGAAGATGCAGAGGCGGCCATCTTAGACAGGATCGGAGCTGCAGGGCAAAATGAGGTGAGCAGCAGAGGTTGCAGCCGTCTGCGACAGACGGGCGCAACAATTAATTTTCCAAATTTTGTAACAGTTTCTCCTTTGGATATGCTTAAAAAATATTTTTTGAGATATTAAAAATTCCAGAGAACTCCTGCCCACCAATATCCAGAACCTACTACCTTTCACTATTCAGGAGAAAGAAATAGGATGGTGATCCTGAACAGGTCCCCCCACTATCTTTTGACATTTTATTATTATTATTTGAAAACTTTTATATACTGACGTTCATAGCAATATCACATCGGTTTACAGACAACAGGGTAAATAATCAGATTTATTTTATTTATTTATTTATTTGAAATTTTTATATACCGACAATAGTGACAAGACATCATACCGGTTTACATTGTAACTTAAAGCTGGAAAAGTACAAAGAACAAAAAAGGTTGGGGGGGGGGGGGGGAGAGGAGGAACAAGGAGATGCAGGAAGAAAGTAAGGAAGTGCAACAATTCAATAGAGGAAAAACTATGTACATGCGAGTAACTTATATAAAGAGGTCCTGTAGGGGGGGGGGAATGAAGGGGGTCATAGCAAGGGGGGGACTTATAGCCTGAGTCCGAGATGAGAGCAGGGGATTAATAAGGAGGGGGTAAGGGGAGGGGCTATCAGCGCGGGTTATTCAGGGTAGGCTTGTTGGAAAAGCCATGTCTTAAGTTTCTTCCTAAATTTGGAGTAGCATGGTTCTAGTCTGAGCAAGGTCGGAAGGGAGTTCCAATGTCTAGGGCCTGCGATGGAGATAGCGCGGTCCCTGGTGGATGAGAGGTGGGTTTTTTTAAGGGAGGGTATAGAGAGGGTTCCTTTGTTGATGGCCCTGGTAGGTCGGTCAGAATGAGTGATGCGAAAGGGTTCATCAAGCCAGCTAGAATTGTAGCAGAAAATGGATTTGTGAATTATGGATAGAGTTTTAAAGAGGATGCGGGAAGGGATGGGGAGCCAGTGAAGGTCTTTGAGTATGGGAGTGATGTGGTCGGATTTCCTTTTGTTTGTGAAGACCCTAGCTACGGCGTTCTGGAACATTTGTAAGGGTTTAATGGTGGAGAAGGGGAGACCGAGGAGGAGGGAGTTACAGTAGTCGAGCTTAGACAATAGTGTGGCCTGGATAACTGTCCGGAAATCATGATAATGGAGCAAGGGTCTAAGCTTTTTTAGGACGATGAACTGAATGAGAAGAATAAAGTTACATTAAACAGGACATAAGTGAACTTGGGCGGTAGATGAGATAGCAAAGTGTTACATAATTTGAGAGCGAGGTTTTTTCAACAAATGTCAACATAGAAACACAATTTTAAAAAAAAATTTAATTGGAGCTCTGCATAAATTTGGGGAGGTAGTAATTTTGCCATTTCTTTACTTTAAATAGACCATTTGTAGAGATACAACTAAGTGGTTAATTAAGATCTGAACACAAACGTAGCAATAAAAAATGAATTAAACAAAAATAAAAATACAAGAAAAGACTAAAACAGAATAAAAACTAAAAAGCTATACAACAGGACAAATTAGAAGTTCCAATCAGAACAACTCAAAACAGCTGCACACATGTTATAAAATCTGGGGTCGGCACGTGCAAGGGGGTGCACACTTGTGCGCGCTGAGCCCTAGGGGAGCCCCGATAGCTTTCCCCGTTCACTCCGAGGCCGCTCTGAAATCGGAGCGGCCTCAGAGGGAACTTTCCATCCACCCCCCACTTTCTCCTACCTAACCCACCCCCCAGCCCTATCTAAACCCCCCCTGACCTTTGTTAAATAAGTTGCGCCTGCTTCTGGGCAGGCATAGGTTGTGCGCGCCGGCCAAGTGCCGACGCGCGATCCCCCGGCCGAGTCCTCCGGCTGCTGTGCCGGAGGACTCGGTCCCGCCCCCGCCCCGCCCCTTTTTTCAGGCCCCGGGACATATGCGCGTCCCGTGGCTTGCGCGCATCGCTGGGCCTATGCTAAATAGGTTCGGCGCGCACAGGAGCGGGTTTTCGCGGTTACACGCATAACCCTTTTAAAATCCGCCCCTTTATGTTGGACAACTGCTAAAATTGCAGTATTTGACTAATTGTGTTACCTGGTGTTGAAATGGGATTTCTTCGCCTTTTGTGGACTGAAAAGCATTGAAATCTTTTCTTTTGAAAAACATGTTTGATTTCATCGTTTGTTGCTTAACAAGATGGAATTTTGTTTAAAAATGTATACATAATAATAAAAAAACTTAGGAAATAAGAGACTGGTATGGTTTTCAAAAGAGGTGGCTGAAAAGATCAAGGCAAAGGGGTAAATTTTCAAACCTGCGCGCGCATATGTACGCCCAATTTATAATATGATCACGCAGGTATGCGCATGTTATAAAATCGGGGTTCGGCGCATACAAGGGGTGCACACTAGTGCATCTTGCGCACGCCGACACCCGCGGCCTTCCCCCGTTCCCCTTCCAACCCCCTCTCCCCCTGGCCCTACTGTAACCCCCCCTGACCTGTCTTACCTTTTGCGTATGCCAGCAGCCGGCCAGCCCGCGATCCTCCGACACAGTGGCAAATGACCGCTGCGCTGGAGGCCTCTGGCCCTGCCCCCGTCCCGCCCCTTTTGGAAAGTCCCGGGACTTAGACGCGTCCTGGGGCTTTAGGCCCGGTGCGTGTAAGCCGATTTATGCGCATGGAGCTTTTAAAATCCAGCCCAAAATTCTTACCTTTGTTTAGCATTCTTCTCTTAGAAGAATATTTAGAAAAGCTGAGGAAAGCAGGGATGATATTCAGGACAGCAAAGGTATGACTGGAGACAAAATCAGCTATTACAGTAAAACAAGCTGGCAAGGCTTTTCTCAGATCGGTCAGTGAAAGGATGTGGAATTATAAAACAGAGATGAAAAGAAGGAATGTGTGGAGACCGACAAAGAAAAAGCAGAAATACTGAACATGAACTATTATTCAGTGATCAAATAAAAGAATGGCGGGGTAGTCCAAAACCATTGATAATTGGCAGAGGTACATACGGTAGAGGGTTAGAAATCACTCCAGTTACAGAAGAGAGGGCTCTTTAGAATTATCAAAACTGAAAGTGGACATGGTAGTGAGGACAAATGGGATACATCCTAGATATTAAGGAAGTTCAAAGAGGGTTTTGGCAGCTCCACTGAGGGTTCTGTTCAGTCACTCTTTGGAAACAGGAGTAATTACAGAGGACTGGAGAAGGTCAGATGTCATCCCTCTTCACACAAATGAAATAGGGAAGAGGCTGGTAACTACAGACCAGTCAGTCTGGCCTCACTGCTGAGCAAATTAATGGAATCACTACTAGAGGAAAGGACAGTAGAATACCTTGAATTCAATAGGTTACAGGATCCCAGGCGGCATGGATTTATCAGAGGGAAATTATGTTGAATAAATCTGATCAATCAGTTTGATTGGGTGACCAAAGGTGAGCATGAGATGTAGTGTACTTATATTTTAGTAAAGCAGCCTAGAGGTGGACCCCACAGTTGTTGACTGGGTTAAAAAATGGTTAAGTAATAGCTAAAAAAGAGTAGTGCTAAATGGAATTGATGCCAACATAGTACAGCTGTCAGAGGCATACCTCAAGGATCAGTACTGGGTTCAGTTACATTGAATAACTTTTGGTTTCTTGCTTTACAAACACAAAGTTTAGTTTAGTTTGTTTTGTTTCATTGTTTATTGATATACTGCAAATCCAAAGAGAACAATGCAGTTTATTTATTAAAGCAAAAAAAAGAAAAACTCAAACATAATACACAAGTTAACATAAAACACTCTATATGTAATCATAAACAGAAAAGGTTAAAAAATGAACATTACCAAAACAGCAGCAAAATGCCTATAATTTTAAAAAGGTCAATAGTCAAATAAAAATGTAAAGGTCAAATGCTTGAATAAAAAGCCAGGCCTTCACTCCCTTATGAAATTTTAAATAATTATCTTTCTTCAATTTTAAAGGGAGAGAATTCAACAAGAGAAGCCAAATATCTAAATACAGAAAGATGCATGCCCTCTAGTCTAATCACATTTGAAGGAGGAACAAGCAGTTGTGATGATTGAAGTAAACAAACACGCTTATTTATTTATTTATTTTACGTTTTTTTGGGGGTTTTTTTTTTAATCTATTGACATTCGTAAGTACATCATGCCGGTTTACATAGAACAATGCTACCAGGGAAAAAGAGTTACATAAAACTGGAACTGTTACGCTTGGGCTCCGGACAGGAGTAGTGCACACCACCCAGCAGGGTGGCTCCAGGTGGAGAGAGACAGGAAGCTCGAACAGAGTCAGGTACCAGGCTGGGTCAGGGCAGGCAGCAAGAATCAGAGTCAAGTTCAGGCTGGGTCAGGGCAGGCGGCAAGTGGCAGTGTCTAAGTACAGGCTGGGTCAGGGCAGGCGGCAAGTGGCAGTGTCAAGTACAGGCTGGGTCAGGGCAGGCGGCAGTCAGCAGTGTCTGGGTCCAGGCTGGGTCAGGGCACAGTAAGCAGGGCAGGGCAGGTCAGAAGGCCCGTAGGCCACACACACACACACACGGAAGGCCCGTAGGCCACACACCAATAGCGGGGCAAGGCAGGTCAGAAGGCCCGTAGGCCACACACACACACACGGAAGGCCCGTAGGCCACACACCAATAGCGGGGCAAGGCAGGTCAGAAGGCCCGTAGGCCACACACACACACACGGAAGGCCCGTAGGCCACACACCAATAGCGGGGCAAGGCAGGTCAGAAGGCCCGTAGGCCACACACACACACACGGAAGGCCCGTAGGCCAGGTATGGAAATCAAGGAAGAAGGCCAAAAGGCCGCACAAGGCAAGGCAAGGAAAGGAAAGGCCCGAAGGCCACGCAAGGCAAGGCAAGGCAAGGATAGGCCCGAAGGCCACGCAAGGCAAGGCAAGGCAAGGATAGGCCCGAAGGCCACGCAAGGCAAGGCAAGGCAAGGATAGGCCCGAAGGCCGCGCAAGGCAAGGCAAGGCAAGGATAGGCCCGAAGGCCGCGCAAGGCAAGGCAAGGCAAGGATAGGCCCGAAGGCCACGCAAGGCAAGGCAAGGCAAGGATAGGCCCGAAGGCCACGCAAGGCAAGGCAAGGCAAGGATAGGCCCGAAGGCCGCGCAAGGCAAGGCAAGGATAGGCCCGAAGGCCGCGCAAGGCAGGCTAGAGCAGGGAGCCCAGGAGAGCTCGATGCCGAAGCACCGAGGCAACTGTCAGGCAGGGTTAAGAGGGCACACCCAGAGCATAGAGTGGACATAGGAGATGGACTGGGCCTGTCAGGAAAGCCAGCACTAGAGGGACCCCTGGTGGTGAGGCGGTAGCACAGCAGCCACAGCCGTAACAGTACCCCCCCCCTCAAGGCCTCCCCCTCCTCCTGGATCCCATCTGTGCAGGAGGTAATCAAGAATAACGGGAGACCACTCCGGGGGTGATGCGGCAGGGTCAACTCCTTCCCGAGGAAATAAGGCAGTCCATAACCCCACCTGGGGTGAGAAGGCAGACACAACCCCAACCTGGGGCAGAAAAATAGTCCATAACCCCTCCTGGGACAAGGCGGCAGGGTTAGACCCCTCCTGGGGTAGCAGAGGCGGTGCAGATTTCCATAACCCCTCCTGGGGTGACAAGGGGAACACAAACCCCCACCTGGGGCAGAGAAATAGTCCGTAACCCTTCTTGAGGCGATAGTAGGACCGGTCCGGACCCCTCCAAGGTCGGCATTAAGACCGGTACAGGCCCCTCCAGGGGCGGCAGCTGGGCCAGTACAGCAGGCTCGGATCCTACTCGGGCAATTGTAGCAGGCTCGGACCCCTCTCGGGGCGTTGTAGCAGGCTCGGACCCCTCTCGGGGCGATGAAGCAGGCTCGGACCCCTCTCGGGGCATTGCAGCAGGCTCGGACCCCTCTCGGGGCATTGCAGCAGGCTCGGACCCCTCTCGGGGCGTTGTAGCAGGCTCGGACCCCTCTCGGGGCGATGAAGCAGGCTCGAACCCCTCTCGGGGCGATGAAGCAGGCTCGGACCCCTCTCGGGGCGTTGTAGCAGGCTCGGACCCCTCTCGGGGCGATGAAGCAGGCTCGGACCCCTCTCGGGGCATTGTAGCAGGCTCGGACCCCTCTCGGAGCGATGAAGCAGGCTCGAACCCCTCTCGGGGCGTTGTAGCAGGCTCGGACCCCTCTCGGGCATTGTAGCAGGCTCGGACCCCTCTCGGGGCATTGTAGCAGGCTCGGACCCCTCTCGGGGCGTTGTAACAGGCTCGGACCCCTCTCGGGGCGTTGTAACAGGCTCGGACCCCTCTCGGGGCGATGAAGCAGGCTCGGACCCCTCTCGGGGCGATGAAGCAGGCTCGGACCCCTCTCGGGGCGTTGTAACAGGCTCGGACCCCTCTCGGGGCGATGAAGCAGGCTCGAACCCCTCTCGGGGCGATGAAGCAGGCTCGGACCCCTCTCGGGGCGTCAGCAGGACCGGTATGGACCCCTCCAGGGGTGGCAGCAGGACCGGTATGGACCCCTCCCGGGGTGGCAGCAGGACCAGTTCAGCAGACTCCGATGGCTGACTCAGGAAGTCTGTCAGTAGGACTGGTTCGGACCCCTCTGAAGACGGCAGCAGGGCCGGTTCGGCAGGCTCAGATGGCAGAGTTAGAAAGTCTGTCAGCAGGGCTGGTGCGGACCCCTCCGAGGACGGCAGCAGGGCCGGTTCAGCAGACTCAGGCTCTTCTCGGGGTAGTGCAGCAGGTTCAGATGGCAGAGTAGCATGGTTAAAGGTAGTGTGCATGGAAGACACAGATTGTACTGCCGTGGGCTTGATACCTCGAGCCAAAGTCTGATGCTCCTGATTTTGTTTCTGGAGGAGCAGTTTAGAGAAGGCACAGGCAGTTCTAGGACGTCTAGGGAAGGTGCTCGTTAGTGTCCACTTGGCAGCTGTGGGAAGCTGAGCCCTGCTAGAGCTAATCAGCTCTCTCCGTTGTAGAGAAACCTGTTCCCGAGGCTCTAGCACTGGTCTCACAGAAGCCTTCTTGGCCAGGTAAGTCCTGGGTTTTTTCTACCCTCAAACTGCCAGCAAAAATGTCTGTTTTAGTTGAGCCAGAAACAGAATACTGGTTAGGAGAGCTGATAGCCTTTTCTAATTGCACAGCTGGTCCTAGAGCAGAACAACAGGGGCAGGGTTTGCCTGGAGGTAACAAACACGGGAGACAGGAGCATTTCCACCACCCTGGTTTAGGAGCCAGACAGTTCAAACACTCCTGATAGACAGAGACATTTTTCTTGTTGCAGTTATTGCATGACCAGTGTTCCTGATCAACCAGTTCACAGGCTAGACAGTTCTGATAGCTTGGATAATTCAAAGTCTGACAGGAATGGCAGGTATAAAACTTTAAAGAAGGAGGCATCTTGAATTAATGAAAAGTTGACTCACCGGCAGGACACAGACCTATCTCTTCCCCTGGAAAATGTGATGGCTTCGGCATACTGTTACGCTTGGGCTCCGGACAGGAGTAGTGCACACCACCCAGCAGGGTGGCTCCAGGTGGAGAGAGACAGGAAGCTCGAACAGAGTCAGGTACCAGGCTGGGTCAGGGCAGGCAGCAAGAATCAGAGTCAAGTTCAGGCTGGGTCAGGGCAGGCGGCAAGTGGCAGTGTCTAAGTACAGGCTGGGTCAGGGCAGGCGGCAAGTGGCAGTGTCAAGTACAGGCTGGGTCAGGGCAGGCGGCAGTCAGCAGTGTCTGGGTCCAGGCTGGGTCAGGGCACAGTAAGCAGGGCAGGGCAGGTCAGAAGGCCCGTAGGCCACACACACACACACACGGAAGGCCCGTAGGCCACACACCAATAGCGGGGCAAGGCAGGTCAGAAGGCCCGTAGGCCACACACACACACACGGAAGGCCCGTAGGCCACACACCAATAGCGGGGCAAGGCAGGTCAGAAGGCCCGTAGGCCACACACACACACACGGAAGGCCCGTAGGCCACACACCAATAGCGGGGCAAGGCAGGTCAGAAGGCCCGTAGGCCACACACACACACACGGAAGGCCCGTAGGCCAGGTATGGAAATCAAGGAAGAAGGCCAAAAGGCCGCACAAGGCAAGGCAAGGAAAGGAAAGGCCCGAAGGCCACGCAAGGCAAGGCAAGGCAAGGATAGGCCCGAAGGCCGCGCAAGGCAAGGCAAGGCAAGGATAGGCCCGAAGGCCACGCAAGGCAAGGCAAGGATAGGCCCGAAGGCCGCGCAAGGCAAGGCAAGGCAAGGATAGGCCCGAAGGCCGCGCAAGGCAAGGCAAGGCAAGGATAGGCCCGTAGGCCACGCAAGGCAAGGCAAGGCAAGGATAGGCCCGAAGGCCACGCAAGGCAAGGCAAGGCAAGGATAGGCCCGAAGGCCGCGCAAGGCAAGGCAAGGATAGGCCCGAAGGCCACGCAAGGCAAGGCAAGGCAAGGATAGGCCCGAAGGCCACGCAAGGCAAGGCAAGGCAAGGATAGGCCCGAAGGCCGCGCAAGGCAAGGCAAGGATAGGCCCGAAGGCCGCGCAAGGCAGGCTAGAGCAGGGAGCCCAGGAGAGCTCGATGCCGAAGCACCGAGGCAACTGTCAGGCAGGGTTAAGAGGGCACACCCAGAGCATAGAGTGGACATAGGAGATGGACTGGGCCTGTCAGGAAAGCCAGCACTAGAGGGACCCCTGGTGGTGAGGCGGTAGCACAGCAGCCACAGCCGTAACAGGAACAATGGTAATGGAGTTAAAGAAATAAAGGTATTTCAAAAGGAAAGGGTAAACGCAATACAAAAAACAATAAGAGAGTATGGCAATATGGGAGCCTAAAATAACAGTAAAAGAGCATGGCAATCTGAGAGAAAAGAAGAAAGGGGATAGAAGTTGCACACCAATGGAATGGGCAAGAGAAAAGGGAGGGCATAAAAAATGGAATGTGCAAATACAATGCAAAGGGTATCAAGAAAAGAATTGAGAAAGAGGTAAGACGGAACGCCAACATGTTTTCAAGATAGTCTGCTCATCTCCTCGTCAAACATTTCAAAGTAATAATCTCATATCTAATAAGAAAGAAGCCAATGGAGAAGTGGCAAATCCTGTGTGACATGATCAGACTGTTTTGCTCCAAACAGGAGTCTTGCAGCCGTATTCTGAAGCTAAATCAAGGAAGCAGTAACACCGAGTACCCTGGTAGAGTGAGTTGCATTAATAAGACTCAAAATTAAAGCATAAATAACTCCCTTCAGATCTCTTCTACCAAGCACGTTTCGAAGCTGTTGCAATAAGCATAAATAAAAAGTGTGAACAATAGATGAAATTTGATCTGCCATTGTTTATTCTTTTATTTAGATTTATATTCCACTTTTTGCAGCACTTCAAAGTAGATTACATTCAGGTACTGTAGGTATTTTTAATTTGTTAATTTGTTAATTATTAATTCTGAGACCAGTTTTACCCCCAAAGCAGTCAATTCTTTTGTGATAATATCCACCCCTGCACTTGATGGGTACTTCATCAATAGGCAGTCACCTCTAGCCATCCAAAGGGCCTCTGTTTTTGGAGAATTTCACTGGAGTTAATGTTCAAACAGCCAAGTAATTGTGAGAGCTAAACAACTATTAGCTCAAGAAAGAGCAGGATTTATAAAATCTAGATACACCGCTAGTTCTGCAACAATATTAGGAGTTTTCCCATTGGTTCAACTGTTTAAAATGTGTTTTTATAAAGCCAACATTTGTAAAATACGGCACTACAAATCATTACTAATTCTAAACAGCATTGCATGCCACAGCTTCTAATGTCTAGAGATCCTTGGAAATAATACTTTAACATTAATGAGATTTTAATGTACTATGAAGCAATAACCATAGTTTGATTTATTAAACAGCTGATCTTTATGCACTTTAAAACTTTTAAAGTAGCAGCAAAGGATATTAAACATGTTTCCATAAACTGACATGCAGCACAAATGGAAAACATGGAGTGCCAATATGGTTAATAGTGGAGATTATTAACATCAAAAGAGGGGCACTGATTAACAAAGGATTATATTGGTGGAATTCAAATGTTATGTAAACAGTGAAAAACTCTGGTGGCAGCACCAATGGCTAGGATGGTTGTGCATTATCAAGTTCCTCAACATACTGAATTATGAATGTGCATGCAAGTCGGGGAATCAAATTAAAAAATTGTGGCAATTACAGGCAGTTCTCTATAAACTCTAAACTACTCTGGGGCGGCCTCCTGCTGTGAACGTATCCTTGGATGAGTTCTCTGGGGCCGCACAGGACAATTTGAGGCGGTTGGTGGTGTCCCCCATATGAGGTGTCTTTTATCCCGAGAACCTCACTAAGACGGTAACTTTTAAACAGCTGTGCGGGTGCGTATGTGCACAGGGATGCAGCCAGTTTATAATATATGCTTGTACATGCACACTTGGTATAAAATAGGCTGAATGCGTGCAATTCTACCACGTAAGTGGGAGGATTTTAGTAGACAGGTGCGCTGACGCAATTACCAGTTTTCCCAGTTTGTTCGCAGTTCGCCCAGGCAAGGGATAGGACTTCCAAACCCCCTGGTTTAATATCCTTCCTTTTACCCTGTTAACCCCGACCTTTAAAACCCTGCTCACCTTTTTACTTTTTTTTGTTTTCTGACTTACACGCCATCCATAGCAGAAGTAAAGTTACGCGGAAGGGAACCCCGGTGCACGTAAATATGCATGCACTGGTTTCATTATGAAATCCAGTAATGCCCGTGCCCCACCCACACCATGCCCACATCCCACCCCTGTAAACATGCACGTAGGTGCCTTTTAAAAACTGCACAGAGCGCGCTGGTCCGACTTGTGTGCGTTTCTCCTAGTTTTGACACATACAGGGCTTTTAAAATTCACCTATGAATGTTTTGGTTGACCTGGATGTTGCCAGAGTTGCAACTTATTCTGGGTTGGCTAGAGAAGGAGCCATTGTGAGTCTTATAAGCTCAGTGGTTTTGACAGAGAGCAGAGCTGCCGCTGCTGTAGGTTGGAGTGATCGGGTTGGTGAAGCCATAAGCAGAATATTGGACCATTTGTTTCATATTTGGGCTTCTTGAAGATCGTAGTGGAAAAACCAGAGGAATCAACCCTGGGGGTGGAATCCAGCTGTCTTTGAATCCCCAAGGTTAGTGCTCGTTAAGTTTGAGACCATTCAGGATAACTTTAAAAAGAGTTACATGTAAATGTAACATACTATCGTAGCAATTTTCAAAATCCATTTACTTGAGTAAAGTGCTCTTACGCAATTAAATCCTATGGACAATTCAATGGCATACATTGAAACAATTTTCAAAATCCCACTTATTCGAGTTGTTAAGCTCAGCAGTCTTCAAGCTGCTCCTGCGAACCACTGCACTCACCCTCCTGCCGGCCTTCCCCGCTGGCTCCCGACACGACACGGCCCCTCCTGATCCTCCTTGTGCTGGGCCGCTGCGCTTCAACATAGCGAGATGCCGCTGACGCCGCAAGTGGCAGGACATTGCTGACTCCAGGTGGCCCCATTCCTTCTAAGGAATGCGTGAGCCCATTCCCTACTTAAAGGCTCCGAGGTGGGAAAAGTCTTGAGATGCCTCCTGATGACCTCACTTGCCTGGAGCCCTAAGGACGCTGTTCCCGCTGCTTTTGGCCCCGTTGCCAGCTTATTGGCCCAAAAGCCACACCCCCGATGTCACCTGGTCGGGGGGGTGAAAAACCAGCGTGGGACGCCGGAGGAAATCAACTCTTCACCCTGGACACTGCTCTGCCTCCTCTCTCCAGACCAACCAGACTATAACCACCTTTTAGTCCAAAAACAGAGAGAGGAGAGCCTGGAGCCCTAAGGACGCTGTTCCCACTGCTTTCAGCCCCGTTGCCAGCTTATCGGGCCAAAAGCCACATCCCCCCGATGAAGTCACCCATTCAAGGGGGGGGGGGGGTGAAAAACCAGCGTGAGACGCCAGAGCGTCGCACGACTTGTCGCGCTGACGAAGGAGTGTGACAAAGGAGCTCCTTTGTGTGCTCCTTCGTGCACGATGAGTGTAGATGAGCAATGGTCTGCTGTTAATGATGTCTCTCAGTCTTTTTCTCACTCTATTCCTGTTATTGTAGGGAGAGGTATCTATGGTAACCTCTCCAATACTACTCGGAAGAGGTTTCCACCTAGACCTTCATGCCTAGTGAGTATCTCATCCACTTTATCTGTAGTTGAACCTGTTTTATTTAACTTGAAAATCTTGTTAATGTCCAGTCTGTAAGAAAAAAATTTCAAGTTTTACATGATTTGATAGATCTTGAAAAACCTGATGTGTTTTGTATAGTAGAGAGTTGGCTTTTAGATTCTGATATAGTCACTTTAAATCAGATATGTCCTACGGGTTATGCTTTTATTTCTCAACCACAAGCGAAAGGAAGGGGAGGAGGGTTACTCATTATTTTTAAAGAATCTCTGAATTTGAAATCTCAAAATCTCAGTGGAACATTGAATCAGGAATTATTACTTGTTTATTCTTCTAATTCTTCTAATTTTTCTATTTGTCTTGTTTACTGTCCACCAAAAGTATTACAATCAAATTTATCTTTGCTGTTTGAGCAATTGCTATTAGCTTCAACCAATTTGAGTAATATGATATTAATAGGTGACTTCAATCTACCTTTCAATCACATTTTAGAAGATAATCAGATTCAATTATTCAATGATATTTTAAGTTCATTAGGATGGTCTCAAATGATTCATACATCTTACTCATCATTTAGGTAATATTTTTTATTTAGTATTTCTTAATGATTGTGCAAATTTTCAGTTAGTTAATACCCCAGGTATGAAGATTGTCCCATGGTCGGACCATTCATTGATCAGTTTTTCTTTAAAGGGTTTTCATGAGGAAACTAGTGTTCTAATTCTTCCTGTAGTTATTCTAAAAGATCATTTATAGACATTGCCAAACTTAAAGAAGCCCTTAACTCAATTCCAGTTCCATCAGAGGTCAATGACTTTAATAATTACTTAGGAGACTGGTCGACATATTTAAATACTATTCTTAATAATATTGCACCAATGAAATCTTTTTCATTATAAAAAAAAAAAAAAGATAAAAAACTTTCAACCTTGGATTACTCCATCTTTAATTTTGTCACGACAACTCATGAGAAAAAATGAGCATAAATGGTCAAAACATCCCTCCTCCGAGAATGCATCCCTCTATAGAACATCTTTATTAAAATATCAAACTGATACCCTTAAAGCCAAAAAAGAGAGGTCCAGAAGTGTGGGAAACCATACTTGTCGAGGCCAATATGGGGCTATGAGAATCATGGTCCCTTTGTCCTGTTATAACCAAGACTCTTGTGAAGTTACGAGTGGTATCGGAGGATACGCGTATAGTAGGCCGGAATTCCAAGGGCGAGCGAAGGCGTCCTTGGTTGGCTGGTTCTTCTGTCTGTGTAGAGAACAGAATTTGTCCGCTTTGTGATTCAGGTATGATGCAAAGAGGTCTATTGTTGGTTGTCCCCAACGTTGAAATATCCTGGTCGCTACTGAGGGATCCAGGGACCACTCGTGTGTTGGAAATGACGACTGAGTCGATCTGCCACTACATTGTGAATGCCTGCCAGATAAGTGGCCCAGAGAAACATTGAGTGATTCAGGGCCCAGCCCCAAATCTGTGCAGCTTCTTGACAAAGGAGATACGAGCCCGTACCTCCTTGTTTGTTGATGTACCACATGGCAACTGTGTTGTCCGTTTGGATGAGAACAGTCTTGTGTGAAAGGCAGTCCTTGAACGCATGCAGCGCATAGCATATAGCTCGAAGTTCCAGAAAATTGATTTGAAAAGTAGCTTCGAGTTTTGTCCAAGTTCCTTGAGTTTGGAGATTGTCTATGTGAGCTCCCCAGCCCAAGGTGGATGCATCTGTAGTTAAAGTTATCTGTGGAGCCCTTTCGCAAATTGTCCGTGTTTGCCCACCAAAGTAGAGAGGAACGTAGCTGATGGGTTACTTGAATTGGAGAATGCAGTGGTTGAACGGCTTGGATCCATTGTGATCTTAAAGTCCATTGAGTTACCCTCATGGCTAGTCTTGCCATAGGAGTGACATGAACTGTGGAGGCCATGTGGCCTAGTAAGGTTAGAAACTGATGAGCTGTCGCTTGTTTCTTTGAGCACATGGATGTTGCCAGGAAAGAAAGTGTGTTTGCACGATCTTGTGGTAAAAAGGCTCTTGATAGGGTAGTGTCCAAGTCTGCACCTATGAATTGTAGTAGGTGAGACGGTGTAAGGTGGGATTTTTGATAGTTGATGAGAAAACCCATGGAGTGGAGGAGAGCAATTGTTTGATTTAGAGAAGTGAGAGCTCCTTGTTGAGTTTGACTTCTGATGAGCCAATCGTCTAGATATGGAAAGACATGGACACTTTGCTTGTGCAAATGTCTTGCTATTACTGCCAGACATTTGGTGAATACTCTGGGAGCAGAGGCAAGTCCGAATGGTAGAACTCTGTATTGGAAATGTTGATAGCCTACCATGAAGTGCAGATACTTGCGATGAGGAGGGAATATTGGAATATGAGCATAAGCATCTTGAAGATCCAGAGAACAAAGCCAATCTCCTTTTTGAAGAAGTGGAAGCATGGTGCCTAGAGAAACCATCCTGAACTTTTTCTTTTTTTACAAATTTGTTGAGATTTCTGAGGTCTAGGATGGGACGGAGGCCTCCGGTTTTCTTTGGAATGAGGAAATAACGGGAGTAGAATCCTCTGCCCTGCTGAAGCCGGGGCACCAATTCTAAGGACCTGGCTTTCAGAAGGGTGGATAATTCTGTTTGTAGGTGAAGCAAATGATCTTTGCTGAGATGAGAGTAAAACAGTGGAAAATCCTGAGGAATGGTTGTGAAATTGAGTTGATATCCTTGGTGTATAATTGAAAGGACCCATTGGTCCGATGTTATTGAGGTCCAAGTGTTGTAAAAATTGGACAGTCTTCCTCCCACGGGCAGTGTTGGCCGAGGATTGGAGAAGAGGCCTTGTTCTCTGGATAGGATCTCAAAATCCAGTGGCAGGTCCAGGCTGTGAAGCTGGTGGAGGTTAGGTGTTCTTTGCTGCCTCTGCTGTGGTCGTTGTTGGGACCATTGAGGCCTCGGCCTGGATGAGGGAGGATAATACCTCCTTTGCCTATAAAAAGGTTGCCTGGGGTCCCGTCTCGGGGGTCTGCGAGTAGCATGGGTATCATGCGGAAGAGAGGATAATTGCCGTAGAGTTTCGGTATGTTCACGTAGTTGTGATACTGCATCTTGAACTTTAGTGCCAAACAAGTTATCCTCTAGGCAAGGAAGGTCGACAAGCTTATCTTGTACCTCTGGTCTTAAGTCAGAGGCTTTTAGCCAAGCCCATCTTCTGGCACTAACACCGGAAGGAGCAATTCTGGAAGCCGTCTCATATGCATCGTAGGCGGCTCGCACCTCATGTTTTCCAGTATCTAAACCTTTGGTGATGATGGTTTGTGCTGCTTATTGGCATTCTGTAGGCAGAGATGGTATAAATTCCTTTATTTGTTTCCAGAGATTTCTCTGGTGTTGGGTCATGTAAAGGTGGTATGCTGAAATCCTGGAGGCCAGCATCGCTTCTTGAAAGATTTTACGACCCAATTGCAGATAAGAATGAATTTACTCAATCCTACATTTAAGAAGTAATATTTCAAAGCAATAGTAACTCAATAATATACCTGGACTTGACCAACATTACTCAAATAATGATTTTATTTATGAAATTGTAACCGAACTTTATTGGCACCTGTTAGAATGTACGATATCCTACATTTACTTACCTTAGTCTATGTGTTTATTTGTAAACTGCTGCGATGGTATATAACTTAGCGAAGGTATAGAAAAGTTTTTAAATAAATAAATAAATAGATCCAGGAATCTATTGTCCTTGCCGGGAGGGGTGGAAGAATGGGTCCTGGTTCGTCTGGAACGCTTCTGCGCAGACTCTACGACCACCGAATGGTGGGGAAGTTGAGGTTTTTGATAAGCCGGTGCCTGTTGCACTAGGTATGTAGAATCTATTCTTTTGTTCACTGCAGGAACAGTGCAGGGATGTTCCCAGATGCGTTGTTGCAGTTGCAAGAGCACCTCATGAATAGGAATTGCGAAATTATGTTTAGGAGGATCCACAAACTGGAGAATTTCTAAAGTTTGTTGTCTATCATCGCTCTCTGTCTGCAGTTTGAATGGTATAGAATCTGCCATTTTTGGACAAAGGCAGAAAAAGAAAAATCCTCTAGAGGGGATTGTTTTCTAGTCTGAGGTGGCGACGGTTCAGACATGAATTCTTCTGATGAGAGGTCTGAGGGCAGTGTCTGACCACGTATCATATCCAGAAATTTGTCTAGGTGGTGTAGGCTTGGAAAGTTGTATTACACCTGAGGGTCCAGGTAGAGGATCATCAGAGAAAATATCTTCTCTTTCCTTCTCTACTGGCTGAGAAGGCAAGGTAGCCAACAAATCTTCGTACCATTTGGTTAAGATACTGTGAAGTGCTGCTTGTGCACCTAAGGTGTCAGAAGATGCAGTTGAATGTTTTTGCATCAAGTGTTTCGATTTTTTCGATGATTTCTGTCTCGATGTCGATGGCTCCTGAGAAGGATGTACAGTAGGTGCCGTTGTATAAACCGATTTCTGCATAGAAGAAGGGACGGTCAAAGGCGATGTATGAAGAAAAGAGAACATCGATATTGGGACTTTGAACGAAGGCATCGGCGGAATCGAGGTTATTTACATCGATGGAGCTTGAAGCATTGATGGAGGAACCGATGTCACTAGTTCCGATGACACTGGCGCCTGTGGCATCGAGGGCGTATCCATCGTTATCAGCGCCGCTGTAGATAGTGGTGCGGCTGCAGGCATCGATATGGCTTCCGGCATTGAAGTAGCCGTCGACATCGGCATAATCGCCGGCATCGGCGCGATCACCGGCATCGACAAGACCGTCGGCATCGGCGATGACGCCGGTACTTGCGCCTGGAAGGCTTCCGTGACCATTTGCCTTATTAGACTGATTAAGTCTGGCATTGGTGGCGTCGATGCTGACGTCGATATCGATGGAGTAGGTAAGGGCATCGAAGCAGAGGTCAGCGGAGTATCGCATGGCTTGTGCCGCTTTTTAGTCGGTTCCCCCGGGGGAGGGAGCGACGGAGACACCGAGGATTGATGCCGTCAGTGTTTTTGCTTAGGCCTCGATTCCATCACTGACCTGGCCGATGAAGTTGATGGTACTGGTGACGGAGCACGCCAGATTTCGCAATTCTTTGTTTTTTAAGTAGAAGTTTCTTAGTGACCCCTGTTGGTGAGGATTTCATCGAGGTAGACGGTGAAGGCACTGATTTAAGGAAAAGTTGAGACATTTTCTCCTGTCTCAGCTTTCTGCCCTTCGGGGTCATTTCTTTACATTTTTCACATGAAGAGATTTCATGTGTTTCTCCCAAACAGATTACACATTCTAAATGTGGATCTGTTATAGACATGGTTCAGTTGCAAATTGGGCATTTTTTGAAGCCTGTAGCCATGTTTCTATCGACAGCCGTCGATTAAACTGTGAGAAGAGAAATCCTGAGAAAGGAAAATCCAAAATATTTGCTTTTTGTCAGCGTCCGGTAACAAATTAGATTTAGTGAGACCCCAAATGGGGAAATAGAGAAAATATTTGACTTTTTCAGTCAGAAGTAGTGAGAAAATCTCACAGGGCTCCTGTCTCTGCAATGCTGAGGGCAGTGTGGAAAAAAGAAGCCTGAAGTGAGACCCCTGTGGCAGAGAATATCATGGCATGCCGGGCATGCTCAGTAGCCTCAGGCTGCCAGTCAAAAGTTTCTAGAAACTTTGACAGAAGTTTTTCCCGCAATAGGGCTCCGTCAGTGACGTCACCCATATGTGAGGACTAACATCTTGCTTGTCCTGGGATAAAAGTAAAATCTGCACAGAGTGGACATGCCTGAAGTAGTAGAGAGGATGAAAAGTGATTTAAGAAAGCTTGAAGAGTGGTCAAAGATTTGGCAGCTGGGATTCAATGCCAAGAATTGCAAAGTCATGTTTCTGGGGTGTGGCAATCTGAAAGAGCTGTATGTGAATGGGGGTGAAAGACTAATGTGCATGGCGTGGGAGAGGGACCTTGGGGTGAAAATGTCTGGCAATCTGAAGGTGGTGAAGCAATGTGACAAGGCAAAAGCTAAAGCCAAAAGAATGCTGGGCTGCATAGAGAGAGGAATAACCAGCAAGTAAAAAGAGGTGATAATGTCTTTGTACAGGTTTTTGGTGAGGCCTCACCTGGAGTAGTGTATTCAATTCTGGAACCCACATCTCAAAAGTGACAGGATGGAGGCAGTCCAGAGAAGGGCAACCAAATGGTGTGGGGTCTATATTGGAAGACTTATGAGGAGAGGCTGAAGGATCTGAATATGTATACCTTGGAAGAGAGAAAGTGCATGGGAAATATGATACAGACCTTCAGATACCTGAAAGGTTTTAATGATTGCAAACTTCAAACCTTTTCCGTTGGAAAGGAAACAGTAGAATTAGGTGTCATGAAATTAAACTCCAAGGGGAATAACTCAGATCAAACACCAGGAAATAATTCTTCACAGAGAGCGTGGTGGATGCCTGGAATGATCTTCTAGAGGAGATGGTGAGGAAGAAAACAGTAAACAAATTCAAGACAGCATGGAATAAACACTGTGGATCCCTAAAGATTGAAGGTTGGAAATGAAGAAAAGGGTGCATATGGTGGCAGTTACTACCCTTAATCAGAAGGCCTTTATGCTTTTGGTGCAACTGTAACATCACTACAGAACTCAGGAAAAAAGCACAGAACTGCTTTTACAGCCAAGATCAAAAGCAAACATGTTCAAGCAGCATACCTGATTGTAAATATTACTACTCTTAACATAAGGTTTGAGAATAACCAGCATGGAGCGATAGTTGCTATCCTAAACAGGAACCTAGTGGTAGCCTGCACAAAGTGGTGGTTACTACCTTATGTACCCTGCCCACAAGCTATTTCCTAAGTGTTTGGAATCTCTGCAATCCTTACAGATCTGGGGTCTCACAGAGGTCTATATTCAAAAGCATTCAGTAGAATAACTTGGACGCTATCTGGCTAAATGAAGATTTGAGCATGTATCTGGCTAAATTATGTTGCGTCCGGTCTCAGTTGGCTTCGACCTCTGTACCTCACCTTTCTTTCTTCTCTCTCCACAAGCCTTGGGAAGGTGGCTGCTGCCGCATCATCATGCCACTCTCTCTGGCGTTCCCGGAATGGCTACGGCGACGGTGTTCGCTATGTTTCTCCTAAGGACCTCCTAGGGTGCGCGCGTGCGCGCATGCCACCCACGTCTTTATCCAAGTCATGGCGGGAGCCTCGGGGGCGGCCCCGCCGAGTGATGTCAAGCCATCCGGGTATTTAGCCTGCCCTTCATTTGCTAACAAACTGAGTTAGCAAGGATTGGATTGCCTCCGGTCTATGCTACTCTGCCGCTTCCTTGCTGCCGCTGGAAGTTCTCTCTGCCCTTCAGGGCCATTCACCTCTAACCTGGGTACCCGCTCCTCGGGGGCCCTATGCTTTCTTTCAGGTGTCTATCTGGGATACCGGGTACTTGCTCCTCGAGGGCTTGCTCTCCCTGCCTCGGTGCCTGCAAACCAACTACTTCTGCCTGCCAGGATCTTCAACACATACAGCTATCTATTCAGTGAGTAAACTAACCTTGTCAGCTTGTCTCACCTCCAGCTTCAGTGCTGCGAGTCTACATCCGAGACTCTCTCTTCTACCCAGCGCAGCCTACCATCATTGGAGCGTGGGACGGGTCTCCTCTGCCGAGGACCCGTGGACTACTCTACTGGGTTACCTCACTGCTGCCATCCCCTGGGCAGTACCACCACGCTGTATAATAAACACAAATTCTCTGTGTCCTGTTGTATAGAGTTTAGCCTAGAACTGTGGTTCCTCACGGGGCTCCTCCCCATGGGAGTGGCCATCTCCGCAGTACCCAAGAATCCACTCAAAGACCTCGAAACCATAACAAATTAGAAGCATTCTGGGGTCATATCTGGGAGGAGTTGAGTTCGCCAGCTAAGTGCGGCTGTGCTACTGAATACAACTCCAAAGTTAGCTAGATTAGTTTATCTGGCTAACTTTGCTATCCGGACAGTGACTGAATATGGACCTCACAGTTCTCAGAGAAGTGCTTACAGACCACACATCCAAAACACTAGGATCATCTAACTTCTCAATTACCTGGGATGCAATCAGTTGCAAGCTCAGCACCAATAAACTAAAGAGCTTATTATTAAAAACAAGAACAGTGAATGTAAAGGATTTTACATTAAACAGCATTACTGTAGGCAAGGGAAAATGAAAAGGGTTTATACAGTGAAATTATGTATTACTGAATCTAACTGCAAGGCTAAATGCTGCCTCAAGACTGTCAGAGGTGACAGTGCTGAGTGACATTTGGCAATCCAAGCCCAGCTGAATATCCCACCTGTAATGGCTCTATGTAACTTTCTCTTTTTTCTGCTTCCAAATATTATGTTCCACAGAAGTTTTTAATTCAGTCTCTCCAGAGCTGACAGTAGCAGTGACATCATCAACTGACTCTGTCCGAGATTAATCCTTTCAGAGCCAGTCACTGGTAACTATTGAATACTGCCACCTACTGTCCAGTAAAAGGATTTTAAATGGCAAACAAATGGCATTACAGTCAAACTTTTGTTTAGCCACAATGGAGCATTCCTTCTCTGGACAAATACATGATTTGATGATTCTGTTACAGAACTCCAATGCCAAATCCTTGCTTGATGAACAAGTGCAGGGTTAGGAGGACTGTATTGGGTGCTCAAAGCAAAAGATGGTAAAACTCCAGGATGGTGAATAATCCTTTTGTAAGTACAGCATGATCCTTTGCAATAAAATAGAAGCTTTGGATAACATTGATAGAAGAAGTAACCAGTGCCTCAAAGATTTTTCTAAAGGTTCAAGAATAACAGTTACCTACATGTTCAAAAGGTACCTAAATGAAATTCCGAAGGGCTCTGAGAAACAACACCTCAGACATCCAAAGTTTATTATTTACCCCAGCTAAAAAAGATGATCAGGTAGGTGGAAGCAGTTTAAGATATTCAATCTAATCCGTTCCTAGCTTGGATATGTTGGCTCTTTTATGTTAAGGGTAGTAATATTTACTATCAAAACCAAGCAACTGTCAAATGAAAAAGTAGAAGCATTAAACACTTCATTTCAGTGTTCATTAAAGAATAGCTTGGGGAAAAGTCATTGCTGATTGGTAAGAGCATGGTTGGGAGTGGAGTAGATTCCACTCCATTTAGAAAATAGAGTGTTTGAGTGGAACTAGTGAAACTGGAAGTGGACAAGGCCATAATTCCAGATAAGATAACCCAGGGTAATGAAAGAGCTCAGAGAAGTGCAAGCAGGTCTGCTGAAAGACCTGTTCAATAGATCCATGGAAACAGGATTGGAGAAGGATGATGGTGGTCCCACTTCACAAAAATGCCTAGAAACTCCAGGTCAGTTAACCTTAACTCAGTGGTGGGAAAACTAATGGAGATGCTTCTGAAGGAGAGGATAGTGAACTATAATGCAATACAGTGGGTTGAATGATCCACGACAACATGGTTTTACCAGAGGAAGATTATGACCAGGGGCGGATTCCCGATGACGACTGGCCCAGGGATTCGCCGCCCGTGTCAGCCCAGAAGATACCACGTGGTCTGCCGAGCGCGGCTCTCTCACGGCCGCACTCGGCAGACCACGTGACGAGAGCGACCGGCTCACTGGGGGATGCCCGATCCCCCGATAGGCCAATCCGCTCCTGATTATGACAGAGAAATCTGATTGACTTTTTTGATTGGGTAACTAGAGAATTAGATCAAGGGAGTGCACCTGATGTAATTTATCTGGATTTCAGCAAAGTTGCTGATACTGTCCTGCATAGGAGACTCAAGAACAAACTGAAAAGCCTGGGAATGGATCCCAGGGTGCTGAAATGGATCGCTCCACGGTGAGACCCCACCTTGAATACTGTGTACAATTCTGGTCGCCGCATCTCAAAAAAGATATAATTGCGATGGAGAAGGTACAGAGAAGAGCTAGCAAAATGATAAGGGGAATGGAACAGCTCCCCTATGAGGAAAGACTAAAGAGATTAGGACTTTTCAGCTTGGAGAAGAGACGGCTGAGGGGGGATATGATAGAGATGTTTAAAATTATGAGAGGTTTAGAACGGATAGATGTGAATCGTTTATTTACTCTTTCGGATAGTAGACTAGGGGGCACTCCATGAAGTTAGCATGGGGCACATTTAAAACTAATCGGAGAAAGTTCTTTTTTACTCAACGCACAATTAAACTCTGGAATTTGTTGCCAGAGGATGTGGTTAGTGCAGTTAGTATAGCGGTGTTTAAAAAAGGATTGGATAAGTTCTTGGAGGAGAAGTCCATTACCTGCTATTAAGTTCACTTAGAGAATAGCCACTGCCATTAGCAATGGTAACATGGAATAGACTTAGCTCTTGGGTACTTGCCAGATTCTTATGGCCTGGATTGGCCACTGTTGGAAACAGGATGCTGGGCTTGATGGACCTTTGGTCTGACCCAGTATGGCATTTTCTTATGTTCTTATGTTCTTATGACTGACAGAGACAAAAGCAAGCATCATACATGGAATCTACTTTGAGGAAGGAAGAGTGCTAAGTGGTGTGCCTCAGGGACCGGTTCTGTTCAATATCTTTGTGAATCATATTGACAGAGTGGACACACTTAGAAAGAATGAAAAATAATCTAAGAAAACTCTGAGGAGTGGTCAAAGGATTTGCAATTAAGATTCAATGCCAAGAAGTACAGGCATGCATTTGGGGGTGCAGAAATCCAAAGGAACTGTACAAGATGGGGTGGAAGCAAACATTTGATGTGCATAGACTGGGAGACAGACCTCAGGGTTATAGTATCTGTTGATCTGAAAGCAGCAAGACAGTGGGGTAAGGCCAGAAGGATGCTGGGTAGCATAGATAAAGGCATAACCAGCAGGGACAAGGACATGACAATGCTCCTGTACAGGTAGTTGGTGAGGCCTCAGTTGCAGTGCTATGTTCAGTTCAGTGCTATGTTCAGTATCTCAAAAAGGACAGATACAGGATTGAAGCAGTCCAGAGAAAGGTGACCATAATGGTTTGGGGTCTGCACCAAAAGAGTTATGAGATGAAACTGAAGGACCTAAACTAGAGAAGAGGAGAGACAGAGGCGATATGATAAGGACTGTTAAATATCTGAAAGGTATTACTAATGCTTAGGTATCAAACCTTTTTCAATGGAAAGAAAACTGTAGAACAAGGAGTTATAATATGAAGCTCCAAAGGGGTTGAGTCAGAATCAACATCAAGAAGTATTTCTTCATGGTTTTGGATGCATGGAATGCCCTCCTGGCAGAGGTAACGAGGACAAAAACAGCAGTGGGGTTCAAAAGGGCATGGGATAAAACACAGAGGAATCTTAGTGGCCAAACGATGGGAGACAAAGAAAGGGTAAACCATGTTGACTGGGGTAACCTGCACGGAGAGGAAGTTCATGGGGCCATTTCTGATCCTAGAACAAATAAATCCAGTAACATTCAGACTGCAGCTTCCAGCCAATTTGAGGGTTCATCCAGTTTTTATGCGGCCCTTGTGAAACCCTATAAACCTAACCCTTCTCAGAAAGACATCCCCTACCTCCAGCACCAATCACAGTAAAAGGGCACCCAAGAATTGGTTGTCTGCCAGATTTATCCAAGGTCACATACATTTGGTGGACTGGAAAGGGTACCATCTGGAGGACTATAGTTGGGAACCAGTCCAACATGTACATGCAGAAGGTGGCCCAATTCTACCGAGAACACCTGGAGAAACCAAGAATTAGAGCCCCAGGGGCTGGGGGGTATTCTGTCAGGAGCAGTGGGATCAAACCTGCGGCTCTGAATAGTCAAGGCCAAGGGATCTTGTGGTGGAACCACAGGGACTCTGGCTCAGCAAAAATCCTGTATAAACCATGAAACTAAAACAGCATTAGGAAGACCTGCTCTGGAGGCTCCATACTGGGCCAACATTAGATGTGCCCTAAATAGAGCACTGTATATAAGGAGCTGAAGCCTGATACACCTTTGCTGATTCAACAGTCCTCAGATTTTCACTTTGTGATCCTGTTGCCTGGCCTTTTCCGGCGTGTTTCCTGTTGTCTGCTGGATCCTGATGCCTGCTTCACTCCTGGTCCTCTGCTTCCACTCTGGTCTTCAGTTCTGCTCCTTAGTCCTGCTCTGGTTCAGGTTTTCCTCTTCACCTGCAAGTCCTGGTGGTCGCTTGCACCCAAGGGCCAGAAACGTAACCAGAAATGAATTTTTGGGGTGACCCAACATTAACATCGGTGGGCAGCTGACATACAGGTCTAGGCCCTACTAGTTGTACTCTTAATAAAATAATGCCTTAGAGTGCACCTGACAATGGGTTTCTTAGTAGTCTCATCATGAGCAACATTCTAAAATATTTTAATTCTATTTCAAGCACTTGCCAACATTAGAATTACTGTATTAATCAGTATTATTCTATATTTATTGAGGTTTATAAATATACCTCATGTAAAAAGTAAACAAAGAACACTTAACAGAAACATCAGATCCAATCACGTAATAAAACAAATATCAATGTATTCTTTTATTAATCTTCTTTCCAAAAATGCAAAGATTATCATAACGACAATAAAACAGCAATAATCATAATAATCATCATAAGAACTTAAGATCTGCAATAAGTGCATAACAGAACTAGGATATGCAAAAAAATATATTCAAATTCTGGTGTCGCCTCAGTGACAGCAAAACAAACTCCCTCCACTGCCAAATACTTTCTGAAATAAGACAAACCCCTACAAAAAAAAAAAACCACCTAGAACCTTGCCATGCCATATTTATTTAAGTTATTTATACTGCTTGTAAATCATGTTAACACAACAGCACAAACTCTCAGGACTCAAACAGCAACAGCTTTATCTATGAAAAGGCAGCAAACGCAAACATTACACCAGGTCCTAGAACACTAATACACCACTTAGTGGGCGAACCAAGCAGAACTACTACAAATCCCTTCAGAGAAACTACACGCTAGCTAAAATACTGCATCTTTGTAACACGTGTACAAATTAGAAACAATCATGCAGACAAAACTAAAATAGAAAGCCTGAGAAACCAGACACTGAACGATGGAATACTAAAGAAAAAGCAAAATACAAATATATAACAAAAGCAAATTCCTAAAGATAGCATATTCCAATCGCTGAAAGTCAAATGGAGAAATTACTTACCTGATAATTTCGTTTTCCTTAGTGTAGACAGATGTACTCAGGACCAATGAGTATAGTGTACTCCTGATAGCAATTGGAGACGGATCAGATTTCAATCTGTCAGCCCTAGTACATATACTCCTGCAGGAAGTGCAGCTCTTCAGTATTCTCCTCGAAAAGCAATTGTGGATATATGTAAGACTGAATAATTTGAATAACTTGGAT
Source organism: Rhinatrema bivittatum (assembly GCF_901001135.1). Classification (NCBI taxonomy): domain Eukaryota; kingdom Metazoa; phylum Chordata; class Amphibia; order Gymnophiona; family Rhinatrematidae; genus Rhinatrema; species Rhinatrema bivittatum. The sequence goes on from NC_042618.1 coordinate 17,328,963, forward strand.
AACTTGATTAATTTGAACTGGTTGAATTGGTTATAGCTGGAGACCGCCAGTGCCCTCAACTGAGAAATGTCGACACCCGGTAGGGTGGGTGTCCTAGTTGAAGAAAAGCATGTCTTACCTGTGAATCATTCGCTCTCGGGGATGTCACTCGAGAATTCCATGAATAATGGCAGCCGTGGGTGGGATGCTGAGTCCATCTGTCTACACTAAGGAAAACGAAATTATCAGGTAAGTAATTTCTCCATTTCCTAGCTTGTAGCACATGGACTCAGGACCAATGGGATGTATAAAAGCTACTCCCGAACCGGGTAGGAGGCTGCCCGTGGCCCACTTAGGGCTGCCCTTGCAAATGCTGTGTCCTCTCGAGCCTGAAAATCCAGGCGGTAAAACCTGGAGAAGGTGGATGGAGGACCATGTCGCCACCCGACAGATCTTGGCAGGTGACAGCATCTTGGTTTCCGCCCAGGACACTGCCTGGGCTCTAGTGGAATGGGCCTTGACTTGTAAAGGTGGTTGCTTGCCTGCTTCTACGTAGGCCACCTTGATGACTTCTTTGATCCAGCGGGCTATGGTTGCTCGCGAGGCCGCTTCTCCTTGCTTCTTCCCGTTGTAAAGGACAAATAGATGGTCCGTCTTTCGTATGGATTCCGATCTTTCCAGGTACCGGACTAGCAGTCTGCCGATGTTGAGGTGGCGTAGACCGTGAGACTCTTCCGCATTCTTATGCTCATCTGGCGATGGTAGTGAGATGGTTTGGTTGAGATGGAAGTGAGAAACCACTTTGGGGAGGAAGGACGGGACCGTGCGTAACTGGATGGTTCCCGGGGTGAGTCTGAGGAACGGTTCCCGGCAGGACAGTGCTTGTAGCTTGGAGATACGATGGGCCGAACAGACTGCCACCAGGAAGGCTGTCTTCAATGTTAATAGTCAGAGAGACAGGCCGTGAAGAGGCCTGAAGGAGGCTCCTGCTAAGAAATCTAGAACCAGGTTGAGGTTCCAAAGAGGCACCGGCCATTTTAGGGGTGGTCGGATCTACTTGACTCCTTTCAGAAAGTGGGAGACATCCGGGTGAGAGGCTAGGCTGCCGCTTTCACTCTTGGTTCCGTAGCATGACAATGCGGCCACCTGTACCTTGATGGAGTTGAGAGACAATCCCTTCTGTAGTCCATTCTGCAGGAATTCCAAAATCGCAGGAATTTTGACTGGAACGATGTCGCAGTCTTCACACCAGGCTTCGAATACTCTCCAAATCCTTATGTATGTTAGTGATGTGGAGAACTTGCATGCTCGGAGCAGGGTATCAATTACTGCCCCGAGTATCCGATCTTCCTCAGGCGAGTCCTCTCAATGGCCAGGCCGTAAGAGAGAATCGAGCTGGAACCTAGTGGAGGATCGGTCCTTGTTGGAGCAGGTCTCTGTGTGGAGGTAGCGGGAAGGGGTTCCCTGTCAGCAATCTTCGCATGTCTGCGTACCACGGTCTTCTTGGCCAGTCCGGGGCCACTAGAAGTACTGGTCCCCTGTGGTGTTGTCTCTTGTGGATGATTGTGGCGTATAAAAGAGTGTCCTGTGCCCAGATCTGTACTAGGGCATCGATTCCTGGGACTGAGGTTCCAGCCTGCAGCTGAAGAAGCTGGGCACTTGGGTGTTGGACCGGTTTGCCAGGAGGTCCATGGTTGGTGTTCCCCAACGGTTTACTATCAATTGGAATGCTGTGGTCTACAACCTCCATTCTCCTGGGTTTAGACTTTCTCTGCTGAGGTAATCCGCAGCGACGTTGTCTTTTCCCGCGATGTGGACAGCCGAGATCTCCTGAAGGTTCACTTCCGCCCATGACATTAGGGGGTCTATTTCCAGAGACATCTGTTGGCTTCTGGTTCCTCCCTGACGGTTGATGTAGGCCACTGTTGTGGCGTTGTCCGACATTACTCTGAGTGATTTGTTTCGGAGTCTGTGACCGAACCGTAGGCAGGCTAGTCTGACTGCCCGGGCTTCTAGGCAATTGATGTTCCATCCTGACTCTTCTTTGTTCCATTGCTCCTGGGTGGTTAGCTCCTGGCTAACCACCCAGGGGCAGTGTGCTCCCCATCCTCGTAGGCTGGCATCCATGGTGAGTAGGATCCAGTTTGGTGAGGATAGTCTTACTCCTGGCTCAGATGGCCTTCTTGTAGCCACCATCGGAGTTGGGTCCAAACTTTGTCTGGGAGCTGAAGACGTACGGTGTAGTTCTGGGACAGCGGATTCCATTGTGATAGTAGTGAGCGCTGTAGGGGTCTCATGTGAGCTCTTGCCCATGGCACTACTTCCAGTGTGGATGCCATGAGGCAGTGGACTTGGAGGTAAGTCCCATGCCATGGGGCGAAGCTTGCTCAACAGGGTTCGCAACTGGGTCATCAGTTTTGATCTCCTTGTCGGTGTCAGGATGACCTTGTCTTGTTTGATGTCGAACCAGACTCCCAAGTATTCTAGAGATTGGGAGGGCTGCAGGAAGCTCTTGTTTGTGTTGACCACCCACCCGAGGCTCTCCAGTAGAGTTTTGACTCTGTTGGTCACCTGGTGAATTTCCTCTGGGGATTTTGCCCTGATCAGCCAATCGTCTAGATAAGGGTGTACGAGGATTCCTTCCTTCCTCAGTGTTGCTGCCACTACCACCATGATCTTGGTGAACGTCCGGGGTGCTGTGGCTAGCCCGAATGGCAGTGCCCGGAACTGGTAGTGACGGTCCAAGATCATGAAGTGTAGAAAACGCTGATGCTCTTGATGGATCGGAATGTGTAGGTAGGTTTCTGACAGATCCAGGGATGTAAGGAACTCTCTCGGTTGTATCACCCTTATTACCGAGCGTAGGGTTTCCATGCAGAAGCGAGGAATCTTCAGGTGGCGGTTGACCGACTTGAGGTCCAGGATGGGCTGGAACATTCCTTCTTTCTTGGGAGCGATAAAATAGATGGAATAATGTCCAGTATTTATTTGTTGTGCGGGCACCGGTGTTATAGCCTCTAAGGCTAGTAATCTAGTCAGTGTAGCTTCCACTGCCAACCTCTTAGAAGGGTCGTGGCAGGGGGATTCCACAAACTTGTCCGGAGGGAGGTGGTGGAAATCCAGGTAATATCCCTCTCGAATGATGGCTAGGACTCACTTGTCCGAAGTTATCTCGACCCATCTTTGGTAGAATAGGGCAAGTCTGCCCCCTTTGGCTTCTTCCTTTGGACGGGTCGGCTGATTTTCATTGTGGGGTGCGGCTGGGGCCTGGGCCCTGGGCCCGAGCCAGCTCCCCTTTTGTTGGGCTTGTTCCGAAAGGGCTGGCTCCTGCCTGTGGGGTGAGTCGCTTGATACGTGCTTCTGTATGGGTTGAAGTGCTGTGATCCTCTGCCCCTGGAAGTACGGGGGAAAGATCCCACGGTAGTGGGAATTCGCCCCATTTGTTGGCTAGTTTCTCTAGTTCGCTTCCGAACAGGAGGGTTCCCTTGAAGGGCATCCTTGTGAGTCTCGTTTTGGAAGATGCTTCGGCTGACCAGTTTCGGAGCCAGAGTTGTCTTCTGGCTGCCATTGCTGATGACACTCCTAGCTGCGGTGCGCACCAGATCAGAAGCGGCATCCGTGAGGAATGATACTGCTGGCTCCAGGGCTTCCCCAGGAGTGTTGTTCCTGGTCTGTGATAAGCAGGCGCGTGTCACCACGGCACAGCAGGCCGCGATCTGTAGAGACATAGCGGAGACGTCAAAGGACTGTTTGAGGATGGATTCCAGACGTCTGTCTTGAGCATCCTTGAGTGCTGCTCCTCCCTCAACTGGGATAGTAGTGCGCTTTGAGACCGCGCAGACCATGGCATCCACTTTCGGACATGCCAGGAGATCTTTGGCAGTGGGGTCCAGAGGGTACATGGCTGCCAAGGCACGCCCCCTTTGAACGTAGTCTCCGGGGCATCACATTCCAGGTCAATTAGCTGCTGGACGGCTTGTAATAGTGGGAAGTGACGGGAGGTCTGACTGAGTCCCTCTAGTAGGGGATTCGTCTTACGTTCCCCCGAGGCACTTGTGCCCAGGATAGCGAGCTCTTTCAAGCTATGTGTGACCAGGTCTGGAAGCTCATCTTTGGTGAAGAAGCACTTCATGGTTCGGTGGGGCTCTGTCTCCGGAGGGAGCTCCCCTTCCTCCAGTGGTTCTGATTCCTCATCTGAGTTGTCTGTGTCCCCGAAGGTGGGGCTGCTGGGCGTTGGAATCACTTTCCTGGGCATAGAGGGTCCCAGGATGTTGAGGTTTTCTGGCAGAGGTTGTGGCTGTATCATCGGAGGCCCTAGTTGCATGTGGACGAAGGTATGCAGGTCTTTGAAGAATTCCACCCAGGAGATAGATGTTGGGTCTAAATTAAGAGGCGCTGTGTCCCTCGGGAGCCACATTTGAGGGAGGGTCCCGCTGGGAGATGCTAGGTCCGACGTACTGTTCGAGAAGCTGGATCCCCCAGGGCCTCCTCGCACTGTATACAAAGGGCTGTGGCCTCCTCATGCTGTGCAGCTCTAATGTGGCATGCTGGGCAAAGGCCCTGAGCTTCTTTTCCGGTGGTGCCATGGTTTGTGCGCGTAAAATACAGGGCCCGGGAGGCTTAGTTATGTGCTCCGGTGCGTCGAAGTTGTGCGCGTAAGGTTGGTACGCGCTCAGGGAGATGTGCGCACTGTTGTGTGCGTAGATCAAAGTTATGCGCCCGGCCCAGTAAGCACATGGCTATGCTCGTCGCTTGTGCACACGGTACTTGGGCGCGTGACGTTGTGCGCACGGCTCGCCTCTGTGCACATGGATTGGGGCGGCAAACAGGGCGGCGAACAGATCAAAATGGTGCCAGCGACCACGCAGACAATATGGCGACCACTTCGGAGGGTTTCCACGTGGGAGGACCCTCGAATCTGACCAGGCTCTAGCCCTGCTACGGCGGATCAACCCTGCTGGCGACCTGTGCGACTCCTCAAGCTTCGGAGACCGGAGACTTTTAAATAGATTTCTACCTGTCTCGTTCCGGGCGGTCTCCGGCTGCGGGGGGAGAGGGAAAATACCTTCACTGCCGCGCTCGAAGTTGCACCCGCTGCCTCTCAGCTTCACCCGATGTTGGGGGCTAGGTCCCTGCCAAGGGTCAGCCACCGGACCGAGGCTTACCTCCAAGGGATCGCAGAAATCACCTCAGGAATTGTCAAATGGGGGAGGGACCCAATGGATGTCACCGCAGGAGAGCGGGGCTCGTCTGTAGAGGTAAGATTTCTTCTTGTTTTGGTTTTCTTTGCTAAAATACTCTAACGCTGTGCTAGCATGCATAGAGTCCCGAACTGCTATGGAGATGGAAAATACTGAAGAGCTGCACTTCCTGCAGGGGTATAAGTACTAGGGCTGACGTCAGATTGAAATCTGATCTGTCTCCAACTGCTATCAGGAGTACACTATACCCATTGGTCCTGAGTCCATCTGCTACACCCTAGGAAAATACATTTTTTTTACCTTTATTTGATCTTATTTTTCTAATCGGTTGGTCCCAGTCTCTCTGTTACCCTTGTCTATCTTTCCTTTCTTCTTGGGCCACTGAGCAACACTGATTGGGTGGGCCTGAGCCCAAAGTGGAAGGGCCATGGCCTACCCAGGCTCACCTATGGCTATGCCACAACTAAGGGCCAAACTGTGGGAAATGGCAGCTACTCCAGGCTGAAGACGCCAGCTCCAGACTGCCTCTCTAAGGTTTGCTCCTGCCCAGTCATGAAACCTTCTCTTGTCCTTAGTGTAACTGCTGTCAGGATTAGCATGGGTTAATTCATCCTTGATATATGGGGCCAATCCCCTGTGGAAATGGGCATGAACTGTGAACTCATTCCAATCCATGACCGCGGCAAGGTGCCAGAACTCGGTAGCATACTCAATGACAGATCTCCACCCCTGCAGAAATCTTATCATCTGGCTCTCTCCAGTGCACTCAGTCTTGTGTGCCATATGTCAAGGACAGGGCAGATATGAAGGAATCAACTTGACTCAGGACAAGATCTTCATGTCCCTGAGCCATCATGCCAGCCTGCATTTTATTTTATTTTCATCCTTATTGAAGGACACAGAATTTCAACAAAGTATAAACAGATATCAGCTGTAGAAAATAATTTAACAGCTTTAGTCTGAGACTAGCTTTCATTTTTCGAGAAGCTTAAATGACATGAGCTTATCTATTTTCTTCTCATTATTTTCACTTATGTCTTAGTAAAAAGTGTAAACATCACCTGTGCTACATTCCTAGACAATGCACTAGCTGTCGGACAGATGAAATACACTTTTCTTTACTACTACATTAAAGTCAATGTCCAATACTGATCCAAGAAAACATGTTAACAAATAATTCTATTTGAAAGAAAAATGGCCTGAAGAGCAAGCTAATATGCTTCACTGGATAATTAGTTTACTTGGTGAATGGTGTGCTATCACTATTTGGTCTGCCCACTGCAGGATCATGCTGAGGCCAACTCATGAGCATTGAAATGTGCTTGTCCCTGGAAAGAAATACGACTTTGGAGGACAGACATGAGAAGAAATGGATAATTGAACATTACCTTTTATAAACTTAGGAGAGACTATAAAAAGATGGAATTGAGCTGTTACTTCTACATAGTATTTTCTAAGTGGAGACCCAAAAAAAGCTGTTGAAATAATGTTTGAAAAAAAATGTTAGTTGCACTGATTGCTCATTCCTCCTGCCCATGCTGACTCGTCTCCTCCTGAGGCAGGATTCCCAGCACTGCACCCACATTTTCTCTGCTCCTGGGGCCGGGAGAGAGAATCTCTAGAACTGTGCTAACCCTTGTGCCAATTTTCTTAAAAAAAAAAAAGGTACTGGGGCCAGCAGCAGCTTCCACCATCTACTTTTTCCCAAAGGGGATAAGGAACCAGAACAAAAAGGTTTCAGGGTGATGACCTGACATGACCTGGGTGACTCATTGTCTCCTGGGATCCAAGGATACTCCTGCCAGAGCTGAATCTGGGCTCTTCCTGGGACTTGAGCGAGGAACCACAGCCTTGCACTTTCTGCTCCTGCACCCAGGGACAGGATAGCCCAAGCCTGCACTCATCCTGAGACAGAGGCTAACCTGACTGAACTGTACGCAGTCATTTTTACAATGGTGGTTGTAACGGCGGGCCTACAGACCTTTTTATGGTTTGGTTTTTTTTTAAGATCATGTATTACATTTAAAGAAAAAAAAAGCACAATTTTTGTTAAAACTTTCACTTTTTCTCTTTCAACAGTCAGACTAATCATGCATATACTCTTCAATAAGAAGTGCCCTCCCATCATGTTTACATAAACAGGATGAGTTTGCTAACAGTACGTCGAGAAAAAGAGACCCATGAAAAATCAAGGAAGTGATATTTTTGTGCTCACTTTATGCTTCCTGCGGCCCTGGGGAGCCAATGCCGGGCCCTACACTCACTCTCGCTGTGCTTCCAGGCCTTGAAAAGGAGATCTTCGACCCCATGCTGACCACATGATAGAGGAACCTGCATGCACCAGGCATCAGCTCTTTTTACAGCAACTGCTATAACAGCTGACACACAGACATTTTAAAATGTTATTAAAAACAGTTTTTCTGGTAAAAAGAAGAGCTTTTACTCTTTTCAAAAGACATCTCAACTATGTTTAGGACAACAGAAAGTGCTGAAACAGAACATCTGTACAAATAGTAGGGCAGATTTTTAAAGTTACGCGCGCAGGGTACATTTGTGCTCACTACCCAGCGCGCACAAATGTACACCCGATTTTATAACATGCGTACGCTGCCGTGCGCATGTTATAAAATCCAGGGTCGGCGCGCGCAAGGGGGTGCACACATGTGCACCTTGCGCACGCCGAGCCCGAGGGGAGCCCCGATGGCTTTCCCCATTCCCTCCAAGGCCGCTCCGAAATCGGAGCGGCCTTGGAGGGAACTTTTTTTTCGGCCCCCCCACCTTTCCCTATCTAACCCACACCCCAGCCTTAACTGGGGGGTGGGTTAGCAGCCGAGGCCGGTGTAACTTGTGCGTGCCGGCCGGCTGCCGGTGCGCCATGGCCCAGCACAGGCCACTGTGCAGGAACACTTGGCCCCGCCCCTGGCCCGCCGCCACGCCCCCGGCCCGCCCATTTTGGAAAGCCCTGGGACATACGCATGTCCTGGGGCTTGCGCGCGCCGTCGAGCCTATGCAAAATAGGCTCGTCGCGCCCAGGGGTAGGTTTTCAGGGGTTACGCGCATAACCCTTTGAAAATCTACCCCAGTGTGAGCAGTTGTGCTCATAAGTTTGAATACCCCTGCCAGAATTTGCAAGATGCATAGCATTTTAAGAAAACAAGCGATCAGACAAAACATGTCTGTTATTTTTAATGTGTTTCAGATTAAAACTATTATGTATCACAGAATAGCACAATCATTAAACAAACCATAGCAATAAAGGGCATAATAGAATGATCCTGTCCAAAAGTTTGCATACCCTTAGTTCTTAATATTGTGTATTGCTTCCTTTTGCATCAATGATGGCTTGCAATCTTTTGTGATGGTTGTGAATGAGACTCTTTATTTTCTCATGTGGTAAAGCTGCCTATTCCTCTTGGCAAAAAACCTCCAGATCCTGTAAATTCTTTGGTTGTCTAGCATGAACTGCATGTTTGAGTTCTTCCCAAAGTGGCTCAATGATGTTGAGGTCAGGAGACTGTGATGGCCCCTCCAGAACGTTCACTTTCTTCTGCTGCAGCCACTGAAGGGTCGCCTTGGCTTTAAGCTTCGGATCATTGCCATGTTGGAAATTCTAAGAGCGCCCCATGCACAGCTTCCTGTCTGATGAATGAAAGTTCTCCTCCAATATTTTCTGATAAGATGCATTCACCGTGCTGTCAATTTTGACTAAATTCCCTGTGATGCTGTAGCTCACACACCCCAAAAACTGCAGAGATCCACCTCCATGCTTAATGGTAAGGATGGTGTGCTTCTCATCATAGCACTTATGGTTGTGACCATAAAGTTCAATTTTGCTCTTGTCATTCCAAAATATTTTGTTCCAGAAGTTTTGAGGCTTCTCTAGATGCTGTTTGCATATTGTAAGTAGGCAACTCTACTATACAGCCCATTTTTGTTCAAGTATTTCTTTATTGTGCTTGCTGAAACACCCACACCACTTTGTTTCAGAGAAGCCTGCATTTCAGTAGAAGTTGCTTGTGGGATTTCTTTGCATCCCGGCAAAATTTCCTGGTGGTTGTGTCTGAAATCTTTCTTGGTCTACCTTGGTATTAACAGAACCCATAATTTTCCACTTCTTGATAAGCATTTGAACAGTAGGGTAGAGGATAAGGGGAACAGAGAGAGAAAGTGACTGATGGGGTTTATTTATTTATAGATTTTTCCAAACCACCTATATTGGAGGACCATTCTAAGCTATTAACAAAATCAAAAGATACAAGCAAACATAAATAAAGTCAACTCAGGTTAAAAAAAAAAAGTCTACATAATAAAAGATTAACACATGAGATTTAATGAAGGCCAACTGAAAATAGTAAGCTTTAAACTGTTTTCTAAAGGACTTATAATTAGCAATGTTTCTTAATGCATGAGTAGAGTTCCAGAGGAACAGTCCATTAACAGCAAATAGTTTGTAGCCAACAGACTTTAATAGCAGGAATAATCAGTAGATCTTTATCCGCTGATCTCAGGGAGTGCCGAGGAATATATCTAATCAATTTATTGGTCAGGTAGACTGGGCCTTCAGAGTAAAGGGCTTTGTAAACCAAGATCATCAATTTGAACTGAGTTTTGTACTGTATAGGGTGCCAATGTAATTGCCGGAGTACAGGTGAAATATGTTCTCTGACTGGATGGGAAGTTATTAAACATTACGCTGCATTCTGTAGCAGCTGAAGTGCCCCTAACATATACTGTGGGTTGGGGGGGATTGAGAAAATGTGACTGCTGAGAGGGGGTGGATTGAGAGTGACTGCATGAGATGAGGGGAAAGAGTAACTGCTGAGAAAGGGAGGACCGAGAGAGTGCTGGGGATGAGGAGAAATTGAGAATATGTTTGACTGCTGGGGATGAGGGAGGACTGAAAAAGCAAGAGAATGACTACTGGAGATTGGGGATTGAGAGAGGGTATGTGACTGCTAAGAATGGGGAAGACTGAAAAAGACGGATAGGGAGGAGGGGATTTGAGAGAAAGTGACTGCATGGAATGTGGATTGAGACAAAGAGTTACTGCTGGGGTTGGGGGGGAACAAAGAAAAAGACTGTTGGGTGTGAAGGGGAGCCAGAGAGATTGCTACAAGGAGGTAGAGAATTGAGAGAGACACTGCTGGGAATGAAAGAGGATTCGAAAAGTAAGAGTATGATTGAGGGTAGGGAGGATCGAGAGAAAGCGATGAAGAGAATTATAAGCAATTGATTGCTGGGAATGAGAGAGTTAGAAGAGGCTGGGGAGGACTGAGAGGAGAGGATCTACAAACAGATACCAGAATTCCTAATAACTGAAGAAAGGATGGGAACATTGTATTGCCAAAACTGTCGCTGCTGTTAGCACTTCTACTGCTGTCAGGCAAATGACCTGATCCACAGTGAAGATCCAATTCAGTTTGAAAGATGTCTGCAGATTGACTCCCTCAGGTAACAAGTGACGGAACTCAGAGAGGAGGTGGCGAGACTGAGAACCATCTGGGAGAATGAAGACTACATCGATGAAATGCTTATCAAGGTATGAAAGATGGAAAACTCAAGCAGAGGGGGAAGGTGACTCTCGGCCATGAGATAACAACTGGACCCAGATTACTACAGCTACTAGACCGTATACCACGTCTTTGATTTCCCTTGAACTGAAGAACCAGTATGCAGCTCTAGAAGTGGAGGAGGAGAAACCATCCCAGGATGAGGAGGAACTGAAACATGCAAATAACAAAGCTGCAGGCTCAACAACTACTGCACCTAGGAGGTGGAGGGCAATGATGGTTGGTGACTCGCTTCTGAGAGGCACTGAGGTATCCATTTGCTGACCAGACATGTTGTCTCATGAAGTGTGCTGTCTGCCAGGTGCCAAAATCCAAGACATTATACAGAGATTACTGAAAATTCTGAAGCTGCTCATCCATGCTGGCACGAATGATACTTCTAGGTACCATATAGATCATATCAAAACTGACTTCATGGCTCTGGGAGAGAGAATAAAGCTGACAGGTGCACAGGTGGTATTCTCTTCCATTCTCGCAGTCAAGAATAATGGCCCAGACAATGAATGTCTACGTAGATGGTGTTGACGAGAAGGTTTTGGCTTCCTGGACCATGGGATGATGTTTCAAGGACTGCTGAGCTGAGATGAGATCCACCTGTTGAAGAAAGGGTGCAGTGTCTTCCAACAGAGACTGGCAAACTACTAAGGGGGGGGGGCTTTAAACTAGTATTGTCGGGGATAGGTGAACAAAACCTTAAGGTAAGTAAAACATTAAATATTTATATAGAAATGGGAAAAAGGGCAATATCTGGAAAGCTATGGGAAATAAAGTTCCAGATGTAAAGGCAGTCATGTAAGAAGCTGATTTGGATGTAGAGGCTGTCATAGATATGTGGTACATGGACAACCATGACTGGGAAATATTTATACTAGTGTACAATCTATTCAGGAAGGACCAGATAGGAAGGAAGGGAGGAGGCGTAACATAGTGAATTATGCAGATGAAGACCAAAACAGTCCATCTAGTCTGCCCATTTTTTTTTTAAGGGTAGTAGCAATTCCCACTCCATGCATGCTCCTGCCACGCAGAAATGTAAACTTTAGATGGGATAGTAAATTTACCCCATTTCTTTATTTCCATTCTTTTGTCATTACCATCTAAAGCAAATTAGGGAAAAATTAGAAAAAAAGAAAAGATCTGGAGGAAGCATAAAATGACAAAAGCATTAACGAATTATCGTATACTCCTAGCACAGTATAAAAAATTAATTGAGGCAACTAAAAAGGACTATTTTGGGAAAAAGATTCATAAATACTCCAATAATTATAAAGAGTTATTTAATATTGTGGCCAAATTAACCGATGATTCAAAGCAGACAGGTGCAAACCTTAACAAAAACCGTTGCAACGAAATTGCCTGTTTTTTTAGAGAAAAAATAGAGAAGCTATTATCCAACTTTGATAACATCAAACAGCAGACAATAACCAAAAACCAAACAAGCCTGATGCTTCACTTTCAATGCATATCCAGTGTTGCTCTCTGCTTCAACGGCAGGGGGAATGAAGAAAAGATGATTTTCAATACATATCCAGAGAAGCTCTCTGCTTCAACAGCAGGGGGAAATGAAGAAAAGTGGATTTATATTCATATAACAACCAACAAGGACTGAATTGCACAGGCTGGGTAAACAAATAAGTGTGGGAGTAGCTTGCTTATTGCGGCGGTTACTACCCCTAACCAATTAAGCTAGATACTTCATTTAGAAACAGTCAAGCACTACTCTCTACATTAATGGCGGGGGTGGAAGGGAAATAGAACCAAAAGATTACATTAATGGCGGGGGTGGAAGGCAAATAGAACCAAAAGGTTACTAAAGACCAAGAGTAACAGTTAAGTATGAGAGAGAGAGAGAAAAAAAAAAGTGTGGAAGCTTGCTGGGCAGACTGGATGGGCCATTTGGTCTTCTTCTGCTGTCAGTACTATGTTTCTATAACTCTTGACACCAAAGAGTCGCCCAAATGGGCCAATTTTGATGATATATCAGAACTTGAAATTGAATCCTTGCTGAAATCCATGAATCCGGCAAGCCATCCTTTGGATTCCATTGGCATTACAGATTTAAAACTGATTCCGGAAGTGATAGTGCCAGTTATTACCAGAATTATTAATACGTGTTTAAATGAAGGAGTTCTTACAAGTAATCTTAAGGGTGAAGTAGTGCACCCCATACTCAAGAAAAAAAATCTTGATCCTTCAATCTTGAACAATTATCGCCCAGTTTCTAATCTTTCCTTTTTGGCTAAGTTAGTAGAAAAGATAGTTCTGAAACAATTAACCTGTCATTTGGAGACCAATGATATTTTATACCCATCTCAATTTGGTTTTAGGCGTCATTTTAGCACAGAAACACTGCTTTTATCACTTTCAGACACCGTGTTGAGAGGGATGGACCATGGGAAGTCTTATCTGTTGATTTTATTGGATTTATCAGCGGCCTTCGATACCGTTAATCATCAATTTTTACTAATGAGACTAGCTGAAATTGGAATATTTGCGATTGTGCTAAAATGGTTTGAATCCTTTTTAACAAACCGTTTTTTTCAAGTACAATTGAATAATACGTGTTGTAACAAAATGGATCTTAGCACAAGACTCCTCGCTATCAGCTTCTCTATTTAACATTTACATGTTGCCATTATGTCGTCTGTTGTCAGGTCTTGGACTGAAATATTTTCTGTATGCAGATGACATTCAAATTTTATTGCCAATAGAGGAGTCAGTTGATGACGCGTGTAATCTCTTGTCAATATATATGAAGGCTATCAAACAGGTGCTTACTCAGATGAGACTTGTGCTAAATATTGAAAAAGCCGAGATCATTCTTCTTGAGAGAAAGATCTCTCCAAGAGACATAAATCATGCACTTTTACAGGACAATACCACCCTAAAATTTTCAGAGACAATCAGGGACTTGAGTGTCATAATTGATCCTGATTTACATTCAAAAAACATATTTCGACTAAAGTAAGAGATGGCTACGCAAAATTATTAGTGCTAAGACGACTGAAACCATTACTAGATCTAAATGACTTCCACACAGTTTTGCAGGCACTTGTATTTGGGAGTTTAGACTACTGCATTTCCCTTTTGTTAGGACTACCGGCATCCGCTATCCGACCACTTCCAGTCCTGCAGAATGTGGCGGCCAGAATCCTAACCAGGACTAAGAAAAGCGATCATATCACACCAATACTATTTAAGTTACACTGGCTACCAATTGAATCCCGAATTAAATTTAAGTCTATCTGTATTTTACACAAATTGATCTATGCTGATCAGGTAGACTGGTTGAACGCTGCTATTAAACTACATGTCCCACAGAGAAATTTGCATTCGGCGAATAAAGGTCTGCTAATTTTACCATCTGTCCAATCGGCACATTTGAATCAGGTGAGGGACAGAGCATTGTCACTAGCTGGCCCTGGAATTTGGAATTCACTACCAGCAGCCTTGAGATTGGAGTCCAATTTTACAAAGTTCAAGAGAGAGCTTAAGACATGGCTTTTTAGCGAAGTTTACTCGAGCCAAGCCTAAACGAATATTATGTTGTCGTACCTGATATTAGAACTATGATATGGAAGGACAACTACTGACTGTATTAATATTTGTTTTAATTAATTTTATTTTCATGTTTTATTCATGAAGCATAGTTTTAAGTTGTTTTATGAAGAGAGTTGAGTTATTTTGATGTTTTATGATTCCAGGAACCTTTGTATCTAAAATTAGGATGTTACTTCTGTTATGATATGATGTAGTTTTTAGGTTTTATTATGTACACTAGTTGTTAGGAACATTGTACTTTGATTTGCTGTGAACCGTTATAATGAACTCTGAGTGACGGTATATAAAAATAAAAATAAATAATTTAAAAAAATCTCTTCAGGGAGGGCATTCAATGCATCTACCATCCTTTCCATGAAGAAATATTTCCTGACATTGTTCATGAGTCCTTCCCTTGGAGTTTCATATCATCCCTAGGTTTACATTTTCTTTTGCATCGGAAAAGATTTGATTTTGTACATCATTAATTCCTTTTCAGTTATTTGAAGGTCTGTATCATATCTCCTCTGTCTGGAAAATCGCAAGCACAGCGCTGGAGATCAAGAACAGATCATTGGTCACTGAAATGTCCGACAAGCTCTTCCTCTGAGCTGTTCTTTCTCTGATCTAACCAGTCTGTCTGACTTTGGGTTTTTATGCTAATTTTCCTGACTTTTGTCCCAGTTTCTTCTCTGGGCTACTCCCTCATGTTCTAGCCAGCTGCTGAAGCTTCAACAATCTGTGCTAACCACATTAGCAGCAGTTAGGTGCTGTTAGCTTGCTGATGTCCTGATATCTGCACAGTTAGCCTTATTATTAACTCCTTGTTAATATATCTGATTTCATGACTTGTTTCTTGTTACCAGGCAAACTAAGAAAATTACATTTGTTCTAAGAACTTATAGGCCTCATATCAAGCAATTACACTAACTATATTAATGATTATCTTTATTCCACTAATTTCTATCGTGCTACAAAGTTCTTCATATTAACTAAATAACTTAATTTTCGACAACTTATTACTCTTCTTTCTTCAGAATAGGTTCCATTTACTTTCTATTTGATGTCATCTGTCAGTCAGCCAGTTTGTAATCCATTCCATGACCTCAAGACTCACTCCTAGGCTTCTCATTTTATTTATGAGTCTCCAATATTGGACTATATCAAAAGTCTTGCTGAAATCCAAATAAAACACATATGGTGCTCTTCCTTGATCCAATTCTCTAGTCATCCAAACAAAAATTAGATTTGTTTGACAGGAACTTCCTCTGGTAAAACCAGGCTGCCTTGAATCCTGTAACCCACTGGACAGCAGATAGATCAATATTCTTTCCTTTAGTAGTCTCTCCATTAATTTTGCCATCAGTGAGATAAGGATAATCGCCTCCTTCCTTCTATCACTTTTGTGAGGTGCAAACATAACTGTCCTTCTACAGTCCTGTGGCACTATTCCCATGTTTAAGGATCTATTGAATGGATCCTTCAGAGGACCCGCCAGCACTCCTTGGAGCTCTATATGTACCCTAGGATGTATCTTATCTGGCCCCATGGTCTTGTCCACTTTCAGTTTCCATCCAAACCCTCTCTTCTGTAGATTGGGCTGTATCTACTCCACTCTCAGCCATACTCTTGTTAGCCAGCAACAGTCCTTCTCCAATATCTTATTTAGTGAAAACTGATTTGAAATATTTGTTTAATATTTCTGTTTCTTCACCTTTCTCTACATGTTGTTCTTTGTCCCCTTTCAATCTTACAGTGCCATCAATTGGAAGAAGGATCCAACAGAAGAAAATAAGATAAAGTATAAGCATTGGCAAGTTAAATGTAAGACATTGATAAGACAGGCTAAGAAAGAATTTGAAAAGAAGTTGGCTGTAGAGGCAAAAACTCACAGTAAAAACTTTTTAAAATATATTTGAAGTAAAAAGCCTACGAGGGAGTTAGTTGGACCGTTAGATGATGAAGGGGTTAAAGGGGCACTCAGAGAAGATAAGGCCATCGCGGAAAGATTAAACGATTTCTTTGCTTCGGTGTTTACTGAAGAAGATGTTGGGGAGATACCAGTTCCGGAGAAGGTTTACATGGACTGACCCAAATCACGGTGAACATAGGAGATGTGGAAGGCCTGACTGACAAACTGAAGAGTAGTAAATCACCTGGACCAGATGGTATATACCCCAGGGTTCTGAAGGAACTAAAACATGAAATTTCAGATCTATTCGTTAAAATTTGTAACCTATAATTAAAGTCATCCATTGTACCTGAAAGACTGGAGGGGGCTAATGTAACCCCAATATTTAAAAAGTGCTCCAGGGGCGATCTGGAAAACTACAGATCAGTTAGCTTGACATCAGTGCCAGGAAAAATAGTAGAAAGTGTTCTAAAGATCAAAATCACAGAACATATAGAAAGACATGGTTTAATGGAACAAAATCAGCATGGCTTTACTCAAAGCAAGCCTTGCCTCACAAATCTGCTTCACTTTTTTGAAGGGGTTAATAAACATGTAGATAAAGATGAACCGGTAGATGTAGTGTATTTGGATTTTCAGAAGGCATTTGACAAAGTTCCTCATGAGAGGCTTCTAAGAAAAGTCAAAAGTCATGGGATAGGTGGCGATGTCCTTTCATGGATTACAAACTGGTTAAAAGACAGGAAACAGAGTAGCATTAAATGGACAATTTTCTCAGTGGAGGGGGGTGGTCAGTGGAGCGCCTCAGGGATCTGTACTGGGACCCGTGCTTTTCAATATATTTATAAATGATCTGGAAAGGAATATGACAAGTGAGATAATCAAATTTGCAGATGATACAAAATTATTCAGAGTAGCTAAATCATAAGCGGATTGTGATAAATTGCAAGACTGGAAGATTGGGCATCCAAATGGCAGATGAAATTTAATGTGGACAAGTGCAAGGTGATGCATATAGGGAAAAATAACCTATGCTGTAGTTACATGATGTTAGGTTACATATTAGGAGCTACCACCCAGTAAAGAGATCTAGGTATCAAGTACTCATCCCCCCCTGTATGCAAGCAGGTCCCTTGGTCAGATCACGCATTAATCTCTGCCACTTTCACTTTGACAGAAACCAGTAACACACACCCCTCTCAATCTTCATTTCTCTACAGAAGATCCTGCTCTTCCGATGACCTCAGCAACCAGCTGGCTATAGAACTCCCACATATAGACCTTTCTGATCCCAACTCAGCCCTCCTTTCCTGGAGCAACATCACAGAGGCAGTAGCAAATAAACTATGTTCACTATCAACAAAAAAACTCAACCCCAACTCTTCAAAAAGACAACCGTGGTTCACCAACGAACTTCGAAAACTTAAACAGAGCTTAAGACAGAAAGAGAGTAAATGGCGCAAAGCCCCTTGCCCCAGCACCCTATCCGCATATAAACTCGCTCTCCACCACTACAGGAACTCCACCTTAAGATCAAAAAGGGATTTCTACGCTCACAAGATCCACGACCTTGTCTTAGACGTGAAAGCACTATTTGCCTACGTATCCAAACTAACACAAACCAATGCATCAGATATCCCTAGCGACCAAGCACAATCCAAAGCTGACGAACTGGCTCTTTTCTTCCAAAGCAAAATCTCCAACCTCCTAACGCGATTGCCCCCTAGCCCCACCTCTCCTACTAGTGCATATCATCTCCTAAACAAAGGAATCTCTCTTGAATCATTTGAACCCATCACCGCTTCAGAGATCCAATCGTTACTAAAGAAAATGAAACCTTCCTCCCATCCCTTCGACCAAATCCCAACTAAACTTCTCCTGCTAATCCCGACACCATTTCCAAAACACTGGCTGATATCATAAACTGTTCATTATCTTGGGGAATCTTTCCAGACGACCTTAAACTGGCCTCTCTCAAACCTCTCCTAAAGAAACCAAATTTGGATCCAAAAGATCCCAACAACTTCCGCCCGATTTCCAATCTTCCTCTTATAGCCAAGATTTTTTTTTTTTTTTTTTTTTTTTTTAAATCAGTCTCATTGTGTATTGGGAGGGCGCTCAGATTCTCCCGTGATGTGGAGCTGATTGAAGTCACGGACTCCGCGGCTGTACGGAGCACCACAGCTTCTTTTAAACGACTCGGGACTACAAGTCCCTTCATGCAGTGCAGGAGGAGCCGCAGACACGTGGCCACAGGAGGCAGCATGGCAGGGGATAAGGAACAGAGGCTTTCTTCAGGGATCTGTCAGCACGGCCAACCCTTTCTTATCGGAGTGAGTGGCGGCACGGCCAGCGGCAAGATTGTTAACCTCCTTTGTCTCAAGTTTGAAAGTGTCTCAAGTACATTTCCTGTACGCTGATGATATCCAGGTCCTGATCCCCATTAAGGATTCCCTTGCAAAAACGCTGACTTACTGGAACACATGCCTTCAAAAAATTCAACTCCTCCTCACCAGCCTCAACCTGGTACTAAATTCCGGCAAAACTGAACTCCTGCTCATCACCTCTGAGAACAGCACCATCACCTCGACACAACAAGACACACCAACAATCACACAAGTGAGAGACCTAGGAGTCCTAATTGACAATCGCCTGAATTTCAAAGCCACTATCAACAAAACAACTAAAGACTGTTTCTACCAACTACAAGTGCTGAAAAGAATTAGACCGCTTTTCCATGCCCAAGATTTCAGAACCATCCTGCAAGCAATCGTTTTTTCAAAATTAGACTATTGTAACACCATCCTACTTGGTCTTCCCGCTTCTTATACCAAACCACTTCAGATGGTACAAAATGCAGCTGCACGAATACTGACCAATTCCAGGAGAAGGGATCACATAACCCCCATCCTAAAGAGATTCCATTGGTTACCTATACACTTTAGAATAATATACAAGGCCATCCTTACCACATACAAAAATATCCACCTATTGGCTCCCATCGACCTACAGATCCCTCTCCAACTACATAATTCATCAAGACCAACAAGAGATGCATACAAAGGAATGCTACAGGTACCACCGCCCAAATCTACCAGACACATCACACTAAGAGATCGGGCATTCTCTACAGCCATTCCACCGTTATGGAACTCTATCCCCTCAAACCTCAGACTGGAAACATGCATCTCAACCTTCAAAAAAAGACTAAAGACATGGATATTCACACAAGCATTCCTGGACTCAAACTGATCTATTTCATCCCTACCTTCACCTACACCATGATTAACCATCTCCGCTATCGTTTATATGTTTGAATTAATGACCTGTCCTTTCTCTTCTTCCTCTGCCAAGTTCTAATCACCCTGTTATATGTAACTGCCTTTTTCTGCACCATTGTTTTAGTTTATGTTTACGATACACCCTTGTTTTATGTGAACCAGCATGATGGGACTGCGTTCTCGAATGCCGGTATATAAAAACCCGAAATAAATAAATAAATAAAATCATGGAAAAATTAGTCAATGTGCAACTCTCCGATTACATTGAAGATCAGAAAATACTGTACCCCACTCAATACGGGTTCCGTAAAGCATTAAGCACCGAAACCCTACTCATATCCCTGACAGACCATCTCATCATGGGCCTTGATAAAGGTCAATCCTTCTTACTGATTCTCCTTGACCTTTCAACAGCATTTGACACCGTTAACCATTCCATCCTCCTCAACCAGCTGTCTGACATCGGAATAATAGGAACAACATTTACATGGTTCAAAACATTACTCAGTAACAGAGGCTACAAGGTCAGAATCCACAATAAAGAATCCCCCCGCTATAACTCCTCTTTCGGAGTTCCTCAGGGCTCCTCCCTATCCCTCACGCTCTTCAACCTATACCTTCTTCCACTATGCCAGCTGTAACCAACCTGAAACTAAAACACTTCCGAGGTCACGTGATGCTGTGAAGGGGAAAGACGCACATTTTCCCTTCTCAGCGCCCCCGCCGGGTATCTGGACCCATCGGGCACCTAAATGCGGCGATAATTAGCAGTTTTACAACCGCAGAATTAACTTAAGAACGCAGAGTCACCGGGACCGACATGACTACCCGACAATTGAAGAAAGATAGAGAGAAAGAAAAAGATCGAGTGCGGCCCATGGACGCCATGATTGATGGGGAGGAAAATTCCTCAGATGCGGCCCCGCCGGCTAGCCTCGCCGAGATTAAACTGGCGATGCAGGAAATTCTCAAACCTGAATTGTCACTGATTTCCTCGAAGCTTACAGACCTTTCGTCTTCTCTGCAATCGTTTGAGACACGCTTTGCCGAGGCGGAACAACGGATCTCCGATCTTCAAGATGGCCACCAGTCAGTGCAACAAGAGCTTGAGGCCCTTAAAAAGGTGGTGCACCGTCAGTCGGACCGCATGGAAGATCTAGAAAATCGGTCGCGGCGATCGAATCTACGATTTGTGGGCCTCCCTGAGAGCTTACCCGATCGTGAGTTACCAGCTTTCTTTGAGAAGTGGCTTCCCTCGATGCTTCTGCTCTCTACTACTCATGGCCCCGTGCGTGTCGAGCGCGCGCACAGGTTGGGCCTGAAAAAGCCGAATGATCCTCGTCCACGTGTAATTATCGTGAAGGTGTTAAATTTCCTCCACAAAGCTGAAATTTTAGCACTTACGAGAGGTGGTAAAACGCTGCAATATGAAAACCAGAAAGTCCTCGTTTTTCAGGACTTTTCGGCGGCGGTCTCACAGCAGCGCCGAGCAATGGCGCCTACCTGCTCCCGTCTACACTCATTGGGAATCAAGGCGATGCTCGTTTACCCGGCGAAACTTCGGGTGCCCACGAATACCGGGGTGAAGTGGTTTACTGACCCGGGAGAGGCTTCTAAATTTGCCGATGGATGTGAGGCGTCTCCGAAGCTGCCGCCGGCCGTTGCATGAGTAACCGAGGACTAAGCGGAGCTGATTCGCGGTTTTGATGCCTGTTTGGGAGCTGGTTTGGCGACTTCCCTGTCGCTATATCGCTGGTTTACAATTTTCAATTTCATAACGTAACCTGAGTTGCCCTTCGGGGCCTGAGTGACCTGGAGCTAGCAGGCTGAACGGGGGCAGAGCAGCCTCCTGAGTGGTTGCTCCCATTACAGGCCCGCTAAGTTAAGTCGGTGACGGAACTCGGCTGACTTGATGTTTTGATTCTTTTTGTTTTTTTTTCTCTTACATTTTCTCTTTTTCTAGCCTTGTTCACTTTGGTTGTTATACCTGTTACATAAATAATGCAGTTCAGTTTAAGTTGTAATGCACAGCATGTTGTGT
Source organism: Rhinatrema bivittatum (assembly GCF_901001135.1). Taxonomy (NCBI): domain Eukaryota; kingdom Metazoa; phylum Chordata; class Amphibia; order Gymnophiona; family Rhinatrematidae; genus Rhinatrema; species Rhinatrema bivittatum. The sequence goes on from NC_042618.1 coordinate 17,350,487, forward strand.
CCGGAAGGGGGGATGGGGTGCTGGGTGGGTCGGGTTGCCCGGTGGGGGGGCTGTTTAGTACAGAGTGACCTCTAGCCCTCCTTGGTGGGCTTATGGTGGGTATTCTTCGACTAAAGTTGAGGGGTTGGTTGGGTGGGGAGTGCGGGGGGTTGGCTCTTGGGTGGTGGGGATTGGGTCTCTGTCCTTTTGTGCCATCTGTTAGCTTTCAGTCTCAGGTTTGCCCCCAATGTTTGGGCCCGGTGGCTCCCGCTGGGAGGGCCATCTGGCTTTATGATTTCTGTCATGCTTTCTCACATATCGCCTTGGTCCCTCGGGATTACCTAAGTATGTCTAAGCCAACTTTGAAGTTAGTATCCTGGAATGTCTGTGGCGTTAATTCCCCAATTAAGAGAACAAAAATTCTGTCCGTTTTAAAGAAGAAGGCGACGGATGTGGCATTTCTCCAGGAGACGCACCTTAATGATCTGGAGCACCAAAAGCTGCGCCAACAATGGGTGGGGGCGGTTCATTTTGCCTCGGCTACAACTAGATCCGCTGGTGTAGCCATTCTCATTCATAAAACGGTTCCCCTATGTGTACATCAAGAGATCAGAGATCCGCAGGGGAGGTACCTGATTCTGGTTGCAGAACTGGATCATAAGCCCATTGTCTTATGTAACCTCTATGCGCCTAACAACCCATCTCTGGGTTTCTTTCAAAAGCTTTACCGTTCTTTGTTGCCCTACGTGGACACAGATTTAATTCTTGGTGGTGACTTTAACTCCGTTAGCGACCCTGCTCTTGATAGGGTTGGTGTGCACCACATACCTCAGCAGTCCAGTAGGGGGCTAAAATTTTTGGTAAGATCCTTGCATCTGCTGGATCCGTGGCGTCTCCTACATCCCCAGGAAAAAACATTTACACATGTGTCCAGAGCTCATCCGTCGCAGTCTCGCATTGATTATTTCTTTATTAGTCCTCACTTGTTTACTAATGTAGTTCAGGCAGACATTGATGACATTGTAGTGTCTGATCATGCTCCAATTGGGTTGGAAATACAGATGTCCTTGTTCTCCTCTGTGGGCCGTTGGTGGCGCTATCCGGTGTACTTGGAGGGAGATCGTACATTCCAAGATTATCTTCGTTCAAAATGGAATGACTATCTTCAGTTTAATGGGGAACACGTATCGGACCCGATGTTGTTTTGGTATACAGCGAAGGCAGTGCTGAGAGGGGATGTGATAGCCTTCGTGGCTCGCCGTAGGAAGTTAATGGATAAACGCTTAATGGGTTTGCATGACCAACTTCGGCGGGCCGGACAGGCTCTGCAGCAGTCTCCTACGGATCAACATCGGACCCGATACTTTGCTATTCAGGCTGAGCTCAACACACTGCTGCACCAGCGGGCAAAGAAAAGTATGGCATATTACAGGTACCGCCTGTTTCAATATGGCAATAAGCCGGGGAAGATGATGGCGAATTTGGTAAGATCACATCAGGCTTCCCGGTATATTCCGGCGCTATCTACCCCTGGGGGGGACCTGGTGCGGGATACTCCCGCTATATTGCGCATATTTCACGATTATTATGCCTCCCTGTATTCGCAGGGGCCGACTAGTTCCCGCATGCGTGAACAGTTTTGCGCCAAGGTACCGATTCCCTCCATCACGGGGGATCAGCAGACTTGGCTTAATAGGCCTGTGTCGGAAGAGGAGGTGCGCTTGGTCATTCACGGGGGGAAAAATACAAAGCCCCAGGACCAGATGGCTATGTGGCCGAATTTTATAAAACTATGTTGGATTCCCTGGTTGGCCCTCTTACCCGCAATTTCAATGCACTCATTGCACACGGCTCCTATCCTCCCCATATGAATACGGCTCTAATCACTTTAATTCCTAAGCCAGGTAAGGATCCCCTTCAACCAGGCTCCTATCGCCCGATCTCGTTACTAAACGTGGATTAAAAATTCTTAGCCAAAATTATGGCCGATCGGTTGGCCACCATTCTTCCCAACTTGGTGGGTCCCGGACAGGTGGGGTTTATTAGACACCGATACGCCTTAACTAATATCCGTAAGGTGTTAATTGGCCGGACGCTGTGTCAAAATGATAGTATTCCTCATCTGGTGGTCAGTTTCGATGCCGAAAAGGCGTTTGACCATGTAGAATGGAGTTATTTGTTTCCACTTCTCCATCAGGTGGGGATTGAGGGTTTTTTTTACCAAGCTATTCAATTATTATATCATGGACCCCTGGCTGCAATTGTGGCGAATGGCTCCCAATCCGAACCCTTTCCTATTACCCGAGGCACGAGACAGGGTTGCCCTCTGTCCCCGTTATTGTTTGTTTTACAGTTTGAACCATTGTTGCTAGCGATCCAAGCGGCACCAAATATTAAGGGGGTACGGTTTCAGACTGAGACCTTTAAATATGCAGCATTTGCTGATGACCTCTTGGTGCTCCTGACACATCCCAAGGAGTCCCTTTCTTCATTATTGTCTCTTTTTACAGACTTTAGTTCTTTCTCGGGGTTTAAGCTGAACCATGGGAAATCTGAAGCCCTTCCATTTCCCTCGTCCCTTAAGGATAGTTGGGGAACCGATTTTTCCATGACTTGGGCCACATCTCAAATCCGTTATTTGGGTATATTTCTTCCGGCCCAATTAAGTTCCTTATATAACTGTAATGTTACCCCGCTTTTGAGAAGAACAAAAGAGAGGTTGGAGGCGTGGCGTGCTCTGCCACTTTCTCTTTTGGGGCGGCTTAATCTTTTCAAGATGCTTATTTTGCCGCAATGGCTTTTTTTATTTCAAAATTTACCCTTTCTTTTGAAAGCAACCGACATAAAACAGTTGGAGAAGCTTCTGCGGGGGTTTTTGTGGCAGGGGAGACGGGCGCGTATACCTCTTCGCAGTCTTCAGGCACGGTGGGGATCGGGTGGATTGAGTGTGCCCAATCTTCGTCTTTATAACTTAGCCAGTAATCTTAGACTTGTACGGGATTGGCTCACAAGGCAATCTAATTACATCAATCTGTCAGCGGAACAAACTTTAGTGGCCCCGGTTGATTTGGGGTATGTCCTGCAGGGGGGTCATGGTGGGTTCGCCTACCCCCCCCTGTGGAAGCTCTCTTTACCCCTTTACGGGTAACCTGGCGGGCCACTATGAAATTACTGAAGCTTCCTCCTGTTTGTGCCTATTTGTTGCCCCTTCGGGGGAATCCCGATTTCACTCCAGGCTCAACGTCCGCTAGTTTTCCAGTCTGGCTGGATCGGGGTATTACTCACTTGGGACATCTGTTTGATGGGGATGGTCAGTTATTAACTCATTCCAAGTTAACACAACAATATGGATTGCCCTCGACTCAGGTATTTTCCTACCTACAGGTACGACACTATATTAGGTCCCTTCCCCCACCTAGCCTGGAGCCGAGTCTTTTTGGTTCCGTAGAATCCTTTTTTGCATTGACTGCGTCCAAGTCCCCCACTTTATCTCAATTTTATAAAAAGCTGACGGGGACCCGACAGAATGACATAGCCATGATTTTAGAAGCTCGGTGGCATAGGGAGGGCCGGACAGAGGTTAAAGCGTCTATGATACGTAGCTGTTTTCGCCACTTATCCACTGTCTCCTCCAATACTTATTATAGGGAAATGCAGTTTAAATTCTTGTGGGGGGCGTATATCCCACCAACCAGGGCGGTATACTACCAACTTGTTTCAACGGGCGCCTGTGGGAAGTGCCAGGTACTCGAGGGCAATCTGCTCCACATGTTTTGGGCTTGTTCTCGGGTGAAGAGGTTTTGGATACGAGTGCTGCATTATCTTTCAAATCTATTAGATGTTGTTCTTCCCTGTTCTTTCTGTATGGTATTATTTGGTCAAATACCATTGACTCTAGTCCGGGGACAAGGACCACGATTGATGCTGCGGAAGGGTTTTGCTGTGGGGAAAAAGGTTATACTCTGCAACTGGAGGTCTGCCGCTTCACCCTCCTATTGGCACTGGAGGAACCAGTTTCATCAGCTGATGATGATGGACAAGCAGTGGGGGACAACATCCTTTCAACGTGAACGTCGTTTTCTAACTATTTGGGACTCTTATATTCAATCGTTATCCCACAGACTTCGCAGTCAAATTTTGAACGCTTAAGACATCAGTATTCTGGGTGAATTGAATATGTTTCTGGGGTTGCCTGGACTGTTGGCAGGAGGCGAGAGACTGGCACAGGGGGAGGGAGAGGGGGGGGGGGGCGGTTAACTGATGATAGTTTGATACATGTCAATGTACTGTTTATGTTGAAAACCAATAAAAACCGTTTTGCAAAAAAAAAAAAAAAAACCACTTCTTATACGCCGACGATGTGCAAATCTTGATCCCCCTTAAAGAATCCATTACTAAAATACTTGAATATTGGGAAAATTGCCTCAGAGAGATTAACCTGATACAGAGTTTAAACCTGATACTAAATTCAGCTAAGACGGAACTCCTTCTCATCTCCCCGGAAAATAGTAATATCACTCTGAGTCCACCAGCCAACTTACTTGTCACCCAAGCAAGAGACTTAGGAGTAATAATCGACAACCGTCTGAATTTAAAAACATTCATCAACCAAACAACTAAAGACTGCTTTTATAAACTACAGGTACTGAAAAGAATTAAACCACTCCTTCACTTTCGAGACTTCAGAACGGACCTTCAAGCAGTAATTTTTTCCAAGATAGACTATTGTAACTATCTTACTAGGTCTTCCTTCCTCTTCCATCAAACCTCTTCAGATGCTCCAAAGAACGGCAGCTAGAATACTGACAAACACTAGGAGAAGAGATCACATCTCCCCCATTCTCAAAAATTTACACTGGCTGCCAATACATTTCAGAATTATTCATAAGTCCATCACCATCATTCTATAAAGCCATCCATTACCATGCTCTGCTTAACCTACAAATCCCGCTCAGACGACATAACTCTTCCAGACCCATCAGAGAAGCCTACAGAGGATCATTATATGTCCCCCAAACCAAATCTACACAACATTTAGCATTCAGAGACTGGGCCTTCTCTACAGCGGGACCATCGATATGAAATTCCATTCCACTGGATCTTAGACAGGAATCATGCCTACTAACATTCAGAAAAAGGCTTAAGACTTGGCTGTTTAAACAAGCCTTTCCTGACCCTAACTGATTCACAGTAACAACTATAGAGAGACGTTTCAGAACAATGTAAATAATTACTCCTCTTACTGTTAAGTTACTCTAGCTTTTTCTTCTTCCCCCAGTTCGAGCAACCCTGTTTTATTGTAACTTCATTGCTTCTTTTCACTTGTTCAATGTTCAAAGTTATTACACACCCTGTTATTTGTAAACCAGCATGATGTGATTGTATCATGAATGCCGGTATAGAAAAGCTCCAAATAAATAAATAAAATAGGAGTCATAGTGGATAAAACATTGAAATCGTCAGCTCAGTGTGCTGCGGCAGTCAAAAGAGCAAGCAGAATGTTAGGAATTATTAGGAAAGGAATGGTGAATAAAATGGAAAATGTCATAATGCCTCTGTATTGCTCCATTGCGAGACAGCACCTTGAATACTGTGTACAATTCTGGTTGCCACATCTCAAAAAAGATATAGTTGCAATGGACAAGCTACAGAGAAGGGCAATCAAAATGATAAAGAGGATGGAACAGCTCCCCTATGAGGAAAGACTAAAGAGGTTAGGGCTGTTCAGCTTGGAGGCGAGATGGCTGAGGGGGGATATGATAGAGGTGTTTAAAATCATGAGAGGTCTAGAATGGGTAAATGTGAATCGGTTATTTACTCTTTCAGATAATAGAAGGACTAGGGGGCAATCCATGAAGTTAGCATATAGCACATTTAAAACTAATTGGAGAAAATACTTTTTCACTCAATGCACAATTAAACTCTGGAATTTGTTGCCATGGAATATGGTTAGTGCAGTTAGTGTAGCTGGGTTTAAAAACGTTTTGGATAAGTTCTTGGAGGAAAAGTCCATTACCTGCTATTAATCAAGTTGTCTTAGAAAATAGCCACTGCTATTACTAGCATCAGTAGCAAGGGAAATACTTAGTTTTTGGGTACTTGCAGCCTGGATTGGACACTGTTGGAAACAGGATGCTGGGCTTGATGCACCCTTGGTCTGACCCAGTATGGCAATTTCCTATGTTCCTCCTTTCTCTGATACTTCTGAAAAATGTCTTGTCATCACGCTTTACCTTTTTGGTAATCTTTTCTTCCACTCAAGCGTCCCCCATCCTGATTTCTTTTTTTATCTCTTTCAGCTTCATTAGATATTCTTCTGTGTGCACTATATAAAAAAAAATATTAAAGCAATTGAATTGCATGGCTTACGAGGTAAGGAGGGGTACTATGAGTTTCTAGTCATAAAAGTGGAAGGAGGAGGCCGGTTAATCTGATCTGTACGGTGAGAAAAGTAATGGAATCACTGCTAAAACAAAGGATAGTGCAGTTTCTGGAATCCAACAGAGTGCAAGATCAGAGGCAGCATGGTTTTACAAGAGGTAAATATTTTTAGACTAATCTGATTAATTTCTTTGACCAGAGAGTTGGCGTAAGGGAGAGTGCTAGATGTAGCATACTTGGATTTCAGTAAAGCTTTTGACATGGTTTCATACAGGAGACTTATCAATAGAGTGCCCTTTGCTATGGAACCTAGAGTGACTGACTGGGTTAGAAACTGGCTGAGTGGGAGGTGGCAAAGGGTAGTGGCAAATGGAGATTACCTTGAGAAGGTGGGCATTACTAGTAGGGTGCCTCAGGAATCATTCCTTGGACCAGTTCTTTTCAACATTTTCGTGAGCGACATAGCAGAAGGACTGTCAGGCAAGATTTGTCTTTTTGCAGATGATACCAAAATGTGCAACAGGGGAAGACAGCCAGGAAGAGTGGAAAACATGAAGCGGGATCTAGTTCCTCAACTAGATCCCTCAACACAGAACTTCAAGAAATCACTAAAAACCTGGCTATTCCAGAAAGCCTATCCAACCAACAGTTAACCCCACGACTATGTGACACAACCCCAAACAACCAGAACTCCAACCCATCACTACACATAACCCACCAAAACAAAACAAAACAAAACAAAAAAAAACAAAAAAATATCCCAATCGAATATCCAATCTGTTACAATAACGTTAGCTGTTATAATGTTAAGATAATACGTTGCTGTTGTTTTTACAATGTTACAATGTAAAAGATAATATGACCTGTTGTCACACTATCCCACAAGTTATCATGTAAACCAATGTGATACTCGTTTTTGAATGTCGGTATATAATAAATAAATAAATAAATAGTGAATCTGAAGGAATGGTCTAGGGTCTGGTAGCTAAGATTTAATTTAAAAACAATGCAGAGTAATGCATTTAGGCTGCAAAAAGCTAAGGGAGAGGTACAGTGTTGGAAGTGAAATTCTTCTAAGTACAAAAGAAGAGCAGGATCTGGGGATGATTGTATCTGATGGTCTTAAGCTGATCAAACAGATGGATAAAGTGACAGCAAAAGTCAGAAAGATGCTTGGCTGCATAGGAGGAGGAATGGTCAGCAGAAAAAGGGAGATGATATTACCCCTATATAGGTCCCTGGTGTATTTGGAATACTTTGTATAATTCTGGAGACCACATCTTCAAAAGAATATAAATCAGTTGGAGTCGGTCCAGTGGGCAGCTACTACAATGATTCAGTAATCTCTGTTCTAAAGCATGTGGGTATACCCTCAAGGAAAGGCAAGATAGGTGAGATATGTTAGAGACATTTATATATCTCAAGGATTTTCATGCACAGGAGGCGAGCCTCTTTCAATGGAAAGAAGGTTCTAGAACAAGGGGGTGCTGGGATGAGGGTAAAAGACTCTGGAATAATCTTAGGAAATATTTCTTTACAGAGAGGTTAGTGGATGCATGGAATGGCCTCTCACTGGTGGTGATGGAAAAAAAATGGTATCTAAATTCAAGAAAGCATGGGCAAACATAGTGGGATCTCTGAGGGAATGATGAGAATTATAAAGTTAAATTAGTTGGGCAGATAGGAAACTAGATAGGCCACACAGTCTTTTTCTGCTATCATATTTCTATGAGAGAAGAGGGTGTGTGATTGCTTGGGATGAGGGAGTTTGGGAAAGTGCTGGAGATAGGGTATTGGAAAGTGAGAACTTGATTGCTGAGGATGGGGAGGACAAAGAGAGAAACTGATGGGGCCGAGGGGGTTTCAGAGAGAATGACTGCATGGGATGCAAACAGATAGTTACTGCTGGGACTGGGGAGATGGAGTGACATGACTATTGGATATGAAGATGTATCACCATTTACAATGTGCTTCTGCTGACTCTTCTCTCATCTCCCTTCTCCCCTTTGATTTCCTTATATATTTACAGTGCCTTACATGTATTACCATCACAATGTACGTTTGTTAACTTCTCCTTCATCTGCTCCCAATTTTAGGAACCTTCGTTCCTTGTAAATAGTTACCCAGTTTCTGTTTGCTGATGTTCTTCTTTTGTATGTAAAGTTTTACTGTTCTATGTAATGGCAGTGCCTAAAGTTCTGTTTAATGACACTGTCAAAAAGTTTTAGTTTACTGGAAACCGATACGATGTGCAAACGGCTATCGGTATATAAAATCATTTAAATAAATAAATAAATAAATAAATAAATAAATGAATGAAGAGGAGATTTGAGAGAGAATGACTGCTAGAGATTGGGGAGATGAGAAAGAGAGTGACTGCTGGGGATTGAGAGAGCCATAGAGAGGGAAGAGGAGACAATTTATACATGTGTTCTGATTTACGCAATTCTCAAAATAATTTGGGCAAAGAAAAACCCATGAAATGACTCTTCTGTTTTGAAAGGTTGCAGAATCTGACCTAGGGTGTAGAAGATCTAATCCAGGAATCAAATCAGGAGTCTTGCACATAGAAGTGCACAGCACTTGCAACTGGGCTGGGCCAGCTCCTAAATATCATAGGTTTAATGACGTTTTTAGTTATGTGGTACATACTGTTCAATAATCTCTGTAGTGTCAATTCCTGCTTGTCTGCTAATTCCCCCTTCACTGTCCAGCTCTGACAGCTGGCTGAGCACCGTATGGGCCTGACTGTATTACGGAAGATCAGCTGCTCTCTCCAGAGTTACAAAAACTAACAATGCAAGTGGAGGAGAAGAAAGATAAATGCAGCTAAATAGAGCTGGGTGCCTCCTGTTGGCTAATACAGAACATTTCCATCCTCTCACAGTCCAATAAATCCCTTCTCTCTGTTGGTGGCAGGGTCAGCCTGCCACCAACAGAGAGGATGTCACTAATGCTGCTTCTACTACCTATTATTATTTCTACAGTGGTACTAAATAGCAGCCTGGGCTCCCATTTTAAGAACCAGAGCAGAGCAATGGTGCCTAGGAAGGAGAAGGGTTGGAAAGGGGGCATGAGTAGGTGTTCTGGTGGGCCACTGGGAATTAGGAAAAAGCTCCTAGAACCCCGCACACAGGAGAGTGAGAAAGAGAGAGGCTGAGCTCTTCATGGAGGCAGAGTGCCCTGGTGTTTGTATTTGTTTGGAGAAAAGCACTTCAGTTTCAAGTAACTGGTAATAAGAGGGGCCTTTCATTGCTAGTTTGTGGAAAGAGGACTAGCGTAGTCGAGGCTGCAAAGGTTGACTGGGAGCCAGCTTAGATTGGGGTCTGTTTGTTTTTGTAGGAACCGCTTGTCTTTAAAGGACAGCACCCAATTACCGCAAAACAAATAAAACAGTACATGTGGCCTCCTGAAGATGGTATTGAAGTGTGCAGGGCCCAAAAAGGAAGATCCCAGCAGGAGCTGAAGTATTGGCTTTACCACACAGCCCGCAGGGAACAAATCCAGGCTGGTCCATCAGTCAGGGACCGAGATGTTTTTTTTTTTAAGCAGATAAGCCCGAAACACTCCCAACTAAAAATAATCTCAAACGGAATAAAAACTTGTAATTTTAATGCTAATTTCTCCATGATTTGGGGGATTGCTTCCAAGTTCTCTGCTCCTTTCCACCATAGGCTCTGCAGGAACTTCCTGCTGGCACATGCCAAGTCTAAAATCACAATCAGCGACTCAAAGGTCATTTAACTTTAAAAGGTGTTTTGTTTTGTTTTTTTAATTTGAAGGTGTATAGTGCTATATTCTAGTGCCATATACCCTTCAGGAGCATTTGAACCTCGCATACCTTTTGATCCAGCAAGGCTGCAGCTCTTCTAAACTCACTGCCTATTGTTTAAACATGTGAGGAGCAAAGGATCAGGTGCACAGCTGTAATTTATTTCTTCATGAAACAGGAAAAACTTTGCCCAGAAATACAAATGGACTTTTCTCACTACATAAGCATACCAAGTAAGAAGTTAAAAATCTATAGGATTTCTTCAGCACTCTGGTTGCAGCCCCGAGTAATGTAGCTAACGAGCTCCAACTCAGGCAGACGTTACAAAAGCATTAGGTATAATATTTTGGGACCAAGTGCATTGTTTAGTCTATCCTTTTGCAATCACCATTTGTATGTTTCTGAATGCAGGGAGCTTGTATTTTTGTACCCGATTGCCTACGTGTGTCTAGATCCATATCCATCAAAGAGAAGAAGATGGGTTGTTAAACCATGTGCAAATGATTAATGGGGATGTGATGAAAGATTGCAAGACAGTTGCTTAAGGAACGAGAACAAAGGAATAAACTACTGCAGGCATCACCAGAGGTGAAATGACATTGCACTGTGTACGAGGTTACCATGGCAACAGGCAGATGAATGTTTCATATTCAGCCTGCTCTGCAGTACAGGTCTATAAATTTAACTTGCAAACAGAGCACAACAGTTCTGCTGCTGGACTCCTCCCAAGAACAGTTTATTTGCTTGATATAATTATGACAGAGCGAGGCAAAACAATGAGGTCATGATTAGCGTGCAATGAACTCAACTAATTATAAGCACACCTGTCACGTAACCCGATTTATTTAACAGTGCAATGAATCTGGGAGTGCAGATAAGTGCACAAGGGAGCCCAAATGAAACCCTAGCAGAGGTAACAGAAGGAAAGAGCTCTCACTACCAGACTGGGTTTCAATGCAGATCCATAACCACCCTCCCATCTCCAACATGGCTCTGTTTTACAGGGCTTGGAAAGTGGGATGGGTCGTGATTGTAAACCCAGTGCCGCCTTCCTGTGTTTGTTTAAAGAGAATTCTGACTCGAAAATCTAACCGAGGTCTCTCCCACCTAAATCCTGAGTGTCTTCTGCCAACTGCAGCTTCAACTCTCTTTCTCCGAGTGTGCAAAAGATAGCAGGACTCTCTTCCCTGTCCTGCTGCCCTTGCAGGATAAGTAAAGGTTACACAAGTCACCTTGATGATGTTTTCTCATCACCACACATTCACAGTTTCATGCTTGTCAAATATCACATGCAATATTCAATCATGCTCCCTATTTCAAGAGAATTGGGAAGCTCAATAGTTTGCTTTTTCCCTACTAATACCTACAGCACAGTTTTCCTGCTTCATGCTAACCTTTGTGAAGCTCTCAGGCAGTACCTTTGCTCTGAGAAAACTGCCGCAGAGGACATTCCCTTGGATGGCCAGTTATACGTCTGTGAAATGCTAGGCTTCTGAAATCTGGTGCTGGCGAGTAGAACAGAAGTCGCTCTACAGATGTTGTTTTCATATCAGTTTTAGAAATTCTTATTCACCTTTCAGTGCTGCTGCTGCCAGTTCCAGCTGGCAGACACAACACCCACGGCACTCAGTGTCCCCTTTTTTGGGGGTTAGTAGGTTTGGAGAGACTGCAGAAAATCTGAGAAATATACAAAAGGTTAAAAAAAAATATTTTTTTTTAAAGTGCTGGTGGTCAGGTTAGGAAAACGGACGCTCGTAAAATTGAACATCCGTTTTCCTAACCTGCTGATAGCCGACTTCTCCTGGGAACCCGCTGCCAAGGAGGCGCAAGGGACACACATTTGTCCCTAGCACCTCCTTGGCAGCGCAACTCCTCATTTGAATATTGGATCGCTGGGTGCGCATTAAGAAAGCAGGCGCTCAAAACCGAGTGCCTGTTTTCCGCACTCATTTATTGCATTGGCTCCTAAGTGAGCTGCCTAGCGGTGATTTGACAATCCTATAGATCAGGACATTTCTGAGATGAAATGCGATGTTCTGCATGCTCCTTCTGTTTGCTATTCATAGCAGTTTAGATTACAAAACAAAATAAAAATCAAAAAATCTAGAATTTGGTCAAAAATCTGTGCTACTTCTACTGCAATAATTTTCAAAGTCCGATGATTAAAAAATAAATACAGTAACTGTAGGGGTCACTCAGGGGAAAATAGTTTTGGAACAAGGTGTCTCCAAATGCCCACAATAAAATCTGTATATTTTTCAGTTGTATAAAATGTTTAAATATGACACAAAAAACATATGTAGTCAAAATAAAATGATAATTACTCTGGGTTTGAGTCATCCAAATCCATTTTGGGCTCTGGAGGTCTAACAGTGAGAAATATTTGGGTTTTGCCAAACAGCAACTGTTGTAAACAGAGATCTTTACTATATATTCAGCAGAAAAAGATATTTGTCAGCCACTGAAAAATGAGCCATGTGATTTTAACACAAGATTGGGTTCATTTTATCTGCCAAAGTCTTTAATTTACGTGACTTGAGCCCTGTAGGAATATGCCTTGGGAGTCTGAAGCCCATCAATGCTACCCACCTTTAGTTTAAGTTCATCAGTCAGGGAACCCATCTTATAAAGGGATAGCAGAAACAGATATCACTAAAGATTTATATCAGAAATACAAATGGAATATTTTAGCTCAGGTGATTCTTTACTTATAGGGATATGGACTACTTTTCTTATTACTGGAACCTCTGCTATTGGAATGTCCTAACTCTAATGCTTCATTAGTATCCTTTGAAGATACCTCCAACCGAACCATGCGCTGATGAGCGAAGTCAGCTTTCCCCTTTGTTCTAGTTTAAAAGCTGCTCTATCTTTTTTAAAGGTTACGGCCCGCAGCCTGGTTCCACCTGGGTTAAGGTGGAGCCCATCCCTTCAGAAAAAAAAAGACTCCCCCTTCCCCAAAAGGTTCCCCAGTTCCTTAAAAAATTGACTCTCTTCCTTGCAACATTGTCTCATCCATGCATTGAGACTCTGGAGCTCTGCCTGTCTCTGGGGACCTGTGCGTGGGACAAGAAGCATGTCAGAGAATGCTACCCTGGAGGGTCTGATTTACTAAAGCTTTTCTCCCATTCTGTGTCAATGGGAAAAATGCTTAGTAAATGAGCCCTTAAGAGCTTAAATTAGGCTTCCAGAACTTCCCTCTCACATTTTCCTATGTCATTGGTGCCCACATGTACCACAACATCCAGCTCCTCCCCAGCACTGTCTAAAATCCTATCTGGGTGATGCATGAGGTCTGCCACTGTCGCATCAGGTAGGCAAGTTACCAGGTGATCCTCACCAGCCAGTCAACTATCTACATTCCTAATAATCAAATCACCAACTATGACAGCCGACCTAACCGTTCCCTCCTGGGCAGTAGCCCTGGAGACATATCCTCAGTGCAAGAGGACAATGCATCACCTGGAGAGCAGGTCCTTGCTACAGGATCACTTCCTGCTGCACCAGGTTGATATTCTCCAACCAGGAAAAGTTCTTCCTCCAAGGCAGCACCAGGGCTGCCAGACTGGCGTTGGAACTTGGCTACTATGTCCCTGAAGGTCTCATCTATATACCTCTCTGTCTGCTTCAGCGCCTCCAGAGCTGCCACTCTAGCCTCCAGAGATTGGATTCATTCTCTGAGAGACAGAAGCTCTTTGCACAGAGTGCACACATACAACCTCTCACTGGCGAGTAAAAAATCATTCACATGACACTCAATGCAAAAGACTGGAAGGCCCCCCTCTTGCTGCTGGACTGCTGCCTTCATCTTAATTTTGTTCAGTTCCTAGTTAAGTTTAGGTTGTTATGGCAGTAGGAAAGCATACAATTAGAGATCTTAAATAATGAATACACTAATATATTTAATCTAGTAGTGACCTAAAAAGAGATGAATAAACTCTTAACACAGAAACATAAAAAATGATGGCAGAAAGTCTGCCCAGCAAGCTTATGGTAGCATCTGCTGTGTCATACAGGTCACCCCCTTACTTAGTTTCCCAAACCGTCAAAGTCCGGGCCTTTGTTGGTTGCTGTCTGTGTTCAATTCCCTGTTAGCTTTTGCCATTGAAGCAGAGAGCAAGGTTGGAGTTGCATCCAAAGTATCAGGCTTATTGGTTAAGGGTAGTAACAGCCACATCAGTAAGTTACCCCCATGCTCATTTGTTTTCCCAGACCGTAAAATCTAATGTCCTTGTTGGTTGCTGTCTGAATCTAAATTCCCCTTTTCTTCTTTTCCCCCTGCCATTATAGCAGAGAATAATAAAGGAGTTGCATCAACAGTGTGAAGGTTTATTGGTTAAGGGTAGTAACTGCCGCAACAGAAAGCTACCCACATGCCCTCTTTTCTTCATCTCCATCCTCTAGCCTTTAGGAATCCACAGTGTTTATCCCATGCCCCTCTTGATACGGCCTGGGGCATTCCTGAGTTTAAGTTAAAAGGCTGATTAATATATATATCTTTTTTTTTATTGAAAGTGTCTCCTGCCTATAAATCAAAGGATGAGCTAGGGGTGGGTGGAAATACAAACACAAACATCTTGCTTTTGCCTAGCTATTTAATACAGTCACACAAGCATACTAAAGAATATACCCCAATAGTTAATTCTACCCAAAATTTTAAGTTCTAAAATTTCCCAAAGCAGTACTTACCGATTCTCTTCAGCCACCAGCAAGGTGATCCTCTTCTCTCAGTGCTCCCACTGGGATTGGGTGTCCCACCAAATTGCCCTTCGAGCCCACTTTGAGGGCTGGTAGCGCATCAGGAGGTACTTCTAACAGAGCTCTCCTCCATCTTAGTGGCCACCGCGGTTGAGCCTGTTCCACCCAGAAGTATCTCCGATTCGTGGTGGGAAAACAGCACTTCCAGTATCAAGTGTTGCCATTTGGCCTAGCGTCCGCCCTACGAGTCTTCACATAATGCCTGGCCGTGGGGCAGCACACCTCTGCAGGCTGGGGGTGCATGTTTTCCATAATCTGGATGATTGGCTGGTCAAGAGCACATCTCAAACAGGGACTGTCAGGTCCATGTGCTTGACCATCAGCGTGTTGGAATCACTAGGGTTCGTCGTCAATTACCCGAAGTTCCATCTCAGCTTGTCACCTCAATTGTACTTCAAAGGAGCCCTGCTAGACATGGCTCAGGCAAAGGTCTTCCTGCCTCATCAAAGGGCCGTCAATTGACGACCATCGTGGAAGAGATTCAGCAGAGCCAGCAGGTATCAGCCTGTTAAGGCTGTTGGGCCATATTGTTGCAACTGTCCATATAATCCCTTGGCACGATTACACATGCACAGAGTCCAATGGACCCCGAGATCGCAGTGGCACCAGGCCAGACAGAACCTTCCTCCAGGACTCTGTCCTGGTGACCGGTACTTTCAAATCTAGAATGGAGATCCTTTTCGAAGTCCTCCTACCCAAATTGTCCTAACCATGGATTGGTCTACCCTGGGCTGGGGAGCTCATACAGATGGGCTCAGCACCCATGGTCTCTAGTCTGCTCAGGAAAAAACTGTTGTCAAATCAACTTCCTCGGGCTTCAGGTGATCAGGTACGTGCTATGGACTTTCAGAGCTCGGCTTTCCAACCAAGTTCTCCTGATCCAAACTGACAACCAGGTGGCAATGTGTATGTCAACAAGCAGGGAGGTACGGGATCATACCTTCTGAGTCAGGAAGCAGTCCAGATCTGGTCATGGGTCCTGTTCCATGGGATGGTGCTCAGGGCCATGTACCTAGCCGGGATGGAGAACAAGGTAGTGGACAGACTGAGGTGTGCCTTCAGACCCCATGAGTGGTCCCTGGAGCAGGGGGTTGAAAATTGGATATTCCACCTCTGAGGGAGCCCGGACGTGGATCTCTTTGCATCCCCTTGCAACAGATAGGTGCCTCGGTTCTGCTCCCTGTATAAATCAAATGGTAAACCAGCCTAGGACGCCCTTGCATGACATTGGGGCAACAGTCTTCTATACACGTATCCTCCAATTCCCTTAGTGATGAAGACTCTCTTGAAGCTTCTCAAGGACAAGGAGACTATGATCCTCATAGTCCCTTATTGAATGAAACAGGTCTGGTTTCCACTCCTAGAGGAGTTTTCGATCCGGAGACCGATCAGTCTGGGGACTTCCCCAGATCTCATCATGCAAGATTGAGACAGGTTGCAACATCTAAATCTCCAGGCCCTGTCGCTCACAGCCTAGATGTTGAGAGATTAGTTCTGCAACCACTCGATTTCTTAGAGGATGTGTCGAGTCCTGGTGGCTTCTAGAAAGCCTTCCACTAGAAAATCCTATGGACTGAAGTGGAGTTTTTCTGTGTGGTGTGAACAGAAGGTCCTAGATACATTCTCCTGCCCCACACAAAACTGCTTAATTACCTTCTACACCTATGGCTTGAAAACCAACTCCATTAGAATTCATTTGAATGCAATTGGCGCATATCACCATGGTGTAGATGGCATGACCATCTTTGTACAGCCTATAGTTGTAAGTTTTATGCGGGGCCTGCTTCAATTGAAGTCTCCCCTAAGGCCTCCTGCTATGTTTTGGGACCTCAATGTGGTGTTAGCTCAGCTGATTAAAGCTCTTTTTGAGCCACTGTACACCTGTGATCTGAAGTACCTGACCTGGAAGGTCACATTTCTGGTGGCGGTCACCTCAGCACGCAGGGTCAGCGAGCTCTAGGCCTTAGTGATTTATCCACCTTATACTAAGTTTTATCATGACAGGATGGTCTTGCGTATGCACCCTAAATTTCTGCCTAAGGTGGTGACGGATTTCCATCTTAACCAGTCCAATCTCCTGCCAACATTCTTTCCCAGACCCCATTTGCACTAAGGCGAATGAGCCTTGCACAGTTTGGACTGCAAGCAAGCCTTAGGACTTCTGTCTGGAGAGTAATGAAGCCCACAGACAGTCCACCTAACTTTTTGTTTCTTTTGATAGGAATAGGTTGGGCATTGCCATCTTCAAAAAGACACTATGGAATTGGCTAGCAGATTGCATCTCCTTCTGTTATGCACAGGCGAGACTGCATCTTAGGGGTCATGTTAAGGCTAATTCTGTCTCAGTCATGGCAGCATCGGTTGCCTATTTGCGACTAGATCCCATGGAGGAGATCTGCAAGGCTGAGACATGGTGTTCTCTCCACACATTCACATCTCATTATTGCTTGCATAGGGATGGCCGACGTGACAGTATGTTTGGACTTTCTGTCCTTTTTTAATCTGTTTGAGGTGCAGAACCAAACTCTCTCCCATCAAGGGTCGGTTTGGATTCAGGTTGTCTCCCCCCTCTGTTACCAACAGCACCATTGTTGTTGTGCCCGTTGGCACCTAGTTTGGGTATCTGTTGGTCCTCTTTTTTGTTGGGGAGCAGCCTGTAACTAGAGATTCCCCCATGTGTGAGAACTACCATCCTGCTTGTCCTCAGAGAAAGCCAAGTTGCTTACCTGTAACAAGTGTTCTCTGAGGATAGCAGCATGTTAGTTTTCACAAAATCTGCCTGCCACCCCAGGGAGTTGGGTTTCTCTTAATTTGGTTTTATATGATTCTATGAAATAAGACTGAAGAAGGACCCCCACATGGATGCGTAGTATAGGGCATGTCAGGCATGTCCAGTGTGGCAAGTCAAAGTTCTAGAAACTTTGACATAAGTTTTCCATATTATGGCTCCATCTGATGAGGTCACCCATGTGTGAGAACCAATATCTTGCCATCCTCAGAGAACACCTGTTACAGGTAACCAACTCTGCTTTCCATGGCTTGTTGAAAATATTATTTTTAATAGTATGGTTTTACTAGGATTGATTTATATAGCTTGATTTTATTGTTTGATGATTTATGAGGACTAAGAACATAAGAAATTGCCATGCTAGGTCAGACCAAGGGTCCATCAAGCCCTGCATCCTGTTTCCAACAGAGGCCAAACCAGGCCATAAAACCTGGCAAGTACCCAAACACCAAGAAGATCTCATGCTACTGATGCCAGTAAAAGCAGAGGCCAGTCCCTAAGTCAACTTGATTAATAGCAGTTAATGGACTTATAGAAACATAGGATGAACAAAAGGATAGATGCCTGATGTCTTATAAATTCCTTTATTGAAGCGGAGACACAAAATTTGCCCGACTCAGGCCGCGTTCACGGTGAAATCTCCACTTGGAGATTTCACCGTGAACGCGCTCATGAGATCTAATAATGCTGTTGGTCACATAGTTTTCTATGTGACCTTCCATACACAGTTACTCTAATTGTGTATTAGAGAGAATACAAGCCCCTGAGGCAGCCGTTTTCAAACGGCGAAACTCGGCCTGAGTCGGGCAAATTTTGTGTCTCCGCTTCAATAAAGGAATTTATAAGACATCAGGCATCTATCCTTTTGTTCATCCTGACGGCTTTTATAGATCGCCTTCCTTTGTGTTTTTTGGGTCCTTATAGAAACATAGAAATGATGGCAGAAGAAGACCAAACGGCCCATCCAGTCTGCCCAGCAAGTTTTCACACTTTTTTTTCTCATACTTATCTGTTACTCTTGGCCCTTAGTAACCTTTTGGTTCTATTTCCCTTCCACTCCCGCCATTAATGAAGAGAGCAGTGTTGGAACTGCATCTAAGTGAAATAGCTTAATTAGTTAGGGGGTATTAACCGCTGCAATAAGCAAGCTACACCCATACTTATTTGTTTACCCAGGCTATGTAATTCAGTCCTTGTTGGTTGTTGTCTTTATATAGATCCACTTTTCTTCATTCCCCCTGCCATTGAAGCAGAGAGCTATGCTGGATATGCATTGAAAATGAAGTATCAGTCTTTCTCCCCTGCCGTTGAAGCAGAGAGCTAAGATGGATATGCATTGAAAGTGAAGTATCAGTCTTTCTCCCCTGCCATTCCAAGAACTTATCCAAACCTTTTTTGAATCCAGCTACACTAACTGTACTAACCACATCCTCTGGCAACAAATTCCAGAGCTTAATTGTGCGTTGAGTAAAAAATAATTTTCTCCGATTAGTCTTAAACAGGCTACTTGCTAACTTCATGGAGTGTCCCATGGAGGATTGGTGATGTTTGTTTCTCCATTGCTGTATTACATACAGAGTCTGACTTGTTGCAGTTTCTAGTTCAGTTTCTATCTATATATGTTTCTATTCATACTTTATGATCTGTTTATTCTGTATTTGGTAAGGGCAAATGTGTGTTCTGCCTGTTTAATGAGGTGGGGTATTCCTGCTAGCTTGTAGTTTCTATGTAGGGTTTAATAGCAGCCTAATTTGTTCTGTTTTTCCCAACAGGACATTTATTGGTGTTTTAAGGCCTGGTGTAATATCTGAAGTGTTGCCTTTTCATAGAAAGAATTGTTCCTGTTTGAGTGCTGGCAGTTAGTACTGTTTTAATAAGTGAAATTTATTTTATCATTGTCATCATTTAGTTTATTCAGGACTTAATGAGGACCAAACCCACACCAATACATGTTACAATAGGCCTAATATCATATTGGTTTACAAAAGTGGCACCACAGCATGCATTTCTGTATAACAAAATGATGCCAGCTACAAAGCCAGCCGGCACCATTTTTATATACCGGTTAATGGATGGCTCCTGCCCAATTTTGACACTGAGGTTCGGGGGGGGGGGGGGTAATTTTAAAAGTTTACATTGCCAGGGAGAGCAATGGCTTTTTTCGGTGGGGAAGGGGGGCCTCCAAAAGAGTGCGAGACTGACAGTTTCTACTGTGTTTTGATTACTGGGGGGGGGGGGGGGGGGGCAACTTCTTGATCTCATTCTTTATCAGAGGCTGTTTTTGTTTGCTTGCAGTACCACACAGGGAAGGAGCAAAGGAAACATTTGGCAGCTTATCTTCAGGTAGGGAAGCTTTTGCCTCAGAGGTAGCTCACAATAGTTTGCCAGTTCATTTCTTTTCTGGGGTTTGTAATAGTGTGACTGTCTGTGACCGCAAGCATTTTTACAAGGAGGATGGGAGGCGCAGGGGAGGCAACATAAATGCATTGGCCCCCAGGCACCAGAGACCCTCAGTATGCTTCTGCCACCAACAGATGGAGACAGAGATTAACAGGCTCACTGACACCATCCCCTTATAGGCTCCTGTGCTGATCTCAGCCTGCCAGCATTACCTATAATAAGGTAACACACTAATATACAAAATAACCCCCTCCCCCAACCAATCCGGGGGCTTCTAAGGAGATATAAACAAGAAAATAAAATATATACAGAATCAGTACAAGCCCTGCCATTTTTTTTTTTTTGCATTGGGTTATCAGTATATGATCTCAAGCTATTTATTTGTAGCTGCAATGAAAGTTTGGCAAAACAAGGAGGGTCCTGGACTGGTCTGGCTGGACATAAGAAAAGGAAATTATCAGGTAAGAACAAAGTTTCTCCTTCCTTTTCAGACGAATGGGATGCATCCAAGCTACTCCTGATCCTGGTGGAATACTGCCAAATCCGCTAATTTTAGCTCACTTCCATGGCCCAACAAGACAACCTGACTCCCCTGGTGCCCTTGTCCAAAGCTCTGTTGAAGTTGCTTGTTTGATCAACTCTCCCTTTTTTTTTTTTTTTTTAATTAATTTTATCAGATGCGGTAGGGAGGCAACACAAGGAAAGAGATAAGAAAAAAAAAAGAGGGTTTTTAAAATATCTTGTGAGGAGAATATTTCCTATAAAGGGAACCAACATTTTAAGAAGGGGGAGAAAAGGTGGAGGGGATGGGGGAAATAAGGCTAATTACAGACCAAGTTGGCAGCCCAATCCAGAAATACTGGAAGCCCCTTGGTCCACGGTTATGCTCAACCTAGTGAGGGAGATCCAGTCTTTCACCTCAGGAGCTGCCCACAATCTGGATATCCTTTCTATGCAGCCTAACCAGGCCTCAGAGCATGGGATGTATGCCCACCATCTGCTGGAGACAGAGAATACTGGCAGGCTAAGGCAAGCACCGAACCCTATAAACCTGTTGATCTCTGACTCCATCTGCTGATCGGGGTACATAATCCATTTGTCTGGATTGATCTGACTGGATGAAGAGGAAATAGACATATAAAGGAGTTAAATGATGTTTAGTTCACTTTTTCTTCTGCATTACTGTGTTTTCATAACAGAATAAACCATTTTCCTGTACTGATTTTCATACATTCCAATAAAATGTGCTGCAAAATTTGGATAACTTTCTTTCTGAGGTAGGTTGGTAAACAGTTCTATTCTTTTAAAAATGTGACCATGGGAGTGGGAAAGTGGCACATTCACAGAAATATACTCAGAAAAAACACAGCCACTTATGTACTAAGCATTTTCCCCATAGACACTAAGAAGTCCATAGCAAAGTTAGCCGGATAAGAATAAACTTATGTAGTTAACTTTGTAGGAATATTCAGTGGTGCAGGCACAATGCTGAATAGCCATTGCTATCTTAGAGTTAGCCAGATAAGTTAATCCTGCTAATTTTAAGACATCTCTTAAACTGTCCAAAAGTTAGACTATCAGGCCGATACAGTACAGTGCGCGCCCAGGTTTGGATGCGCGTTTTTGACGTGCTAGCTTTACCCCTTAAAGAGTAAGGGGTAATAGCGCGTCGAAAACGCGCATCCAACCCCCCCCCCCCCCGAAACTAATAGTGCCATCAACATGCAAATGCATGTTGATGGCACTATTAGTTATTCCCTTGTGATACAGAAAGTAAAATGTGCAGCCAAGCCGCACATTTTACTTTCAGAAATTAGCGCCTGCCCAAAGGCTGGCGTTAATTTCGGCCGGCACCGGGGAAGTGTACAGAAAAAACTGCTTTTCTGTACACCCTCAGACTTAATATCATAGCGATATTAAATCGGAGGCCCCAAAAGTAAAAAAAAAAGTAAAAGTTAAAAAAAAAATAAATAAAAATTAAAAATCAGCCCACGGGTTGGAAGACGGACGCTCAATTATGCCGATGCCCATTTTCCGAACCCGTGGCTGTTAGCAGGTTTGAGAACAGATGCCGGCAAAATTGAGCGTCGGCTGTCAAACCCGCTGACAGCCGCCGCTCCTGTCAAAAAGGAGGTGCTAGGGATGCGCTAGTGTCCCTAGCGCCTCCTTTTACCACGGGCCCTAATTTGCAGAGGCCACCCTCCTGAATCGCGCATCCAGGAGAGTGGCCTGTGCGCGTGTCAGGAGAGCGGGCGCTCGCCAGCTCTCCCGTGTTTTTTTCTGTATCGGCCTGTATGTTAGCCAGATAACATTGAAAACCAGCGTTAATCTAGCTCACCCTGGAATGCTCCCATTCTTCCTCTGCGTTAGCCAGATAACTTTTTAGCTGAATAACTCTAAGATGGTCGGCATGACAGGATTTTCAAATCCTGCTATTTTTCCAGCTGGGTGCTGAATATCAACCTCTAAAGGCCGAATTTACAAAGAACCTTTCTCCAATCTATATCTAAGGAAACAAGAAATTCCTTCCAGAACAAGCTCCTTTATGTATCCACGATCCCACCCAGACACGTCCTGAAAATTTGGAGCGAATACATGAACCTTCTTTCTCTTAGGAAGGTAAGCTAAAAACCTTTAACGAATAACGTCCCAAATGGGAGAAATCTCTTTTCGTCCATGAGCCCACAGTTAGTTGAAAGGAAACCACCAAAGCAGTGCTGGAGATGATACCCTTATAAGCCAAATTGCTACTTGAAGATGCAAGAGTTTGAGACTGTGAATGTCCCAAAATGCTTGCATCTTATAAAAGCTATCACAGTATCTTTATCCAACCACTCTAGCACTTTAATTTTGGCTAATACGGAACTCCCTTTCTACTTAGAGAAAAATGCTTGCTGGTTTTTCTTTAAAGTGTGAAAAAAAGGAGCCATCTTCTGAAGGGAGCAGGCTATATAATCATGATTGATGGGGATAGTTTTTCAAATACGATGTATTCATTTAACTCTGATATAGGTTATAGAAAAAGAAACCAGTGCATTAAAGCTTTTGGAAACAGTGATGGCTATCAGTTACTGTCATGCTCCTGAAAGTAATTTGAGGACCACCTTGCAGTAATGACATCTCACCTGGTGGTTACTACAAAGCAAAAAAGACAGACCTCTGGGCTAATGATTGATGATTACTTCCTCCAAATTAACTGAAGGAGTTTGTCAATTCTCAAACAATAGATCATGTATGAAAGATGCTGAGATGAGCTGTCACATTAATTATTAGAAGATGATTTCTTACTTCACTGATTGCTCTCCTAATGAAGTTCAAGCCTGATACTGACTCTTCAGGAAAAGCCTTCAACAAAAACATACTATTGGAATATTTGATTTGTGTTTCACATGCTCCTTCTCTACTTACTTATCATCAAAACTGTTGGCAAGAAAATATGACTTTTGTGTCTTCGTATACAACCCAGTCAGACATCTATAATCAAAGAGGGGATTTTACAGATTGGCCAATTCTTGGTTTTCATGAACATAAACCCCTTATGTCACTGAAGATTCCTGTATAGACTGCCCTGAAACTAAATTAAGTAATTTAGTTTCATTTTTAAACATATTTTAGATTTAATTACTTGCCTTTCCAAATCCTAATTCAGGGCAAGTTACAAATTCAGGAATAGTTGGTAGGTCCCTGCCCTTAAAGGCTTACAAACTCAGGGCCCTGTTTACTAAGCATTTTTATCATAGACACAAAGTGGGAGAAACCCTTTAGTAAACAGGACCTAAGGTGAAGGGACTTGATCAAGGTCACACAGAGGATGAGTGGGAGAAGCATGGGTTGAACCCTGGCTTCACCGATTCTAAACTCGCTGATCTAACCACTTGGTTACTCTGATTTCTAAATCATCTTTTGCAAGTTGACCTTAACAAAACCCATAATAAGCCAATAGAAATATGCGAAAGTAGAAAGACACATCATTCTGAGATTTAAATTTGATCCTGTATGCATTAGTTTTATAAAGTTCTAGAATCATCCAAAGCGTGTAGATGAACAGCAGCAGGTAAACCAAAAGTGTTTCTTGCTCTTTTTGACTCCTTCCTTTGGAGAAAAGGCTTGTTCATCGTCTTAAATGACAACTTGGGAGGGCACATTGACGTGGGTCGGAAAGTTCTCCAGCAGTGACAGGCTGTCTACTCTCAAAGCAGCAAGTCTTAAACCGCTGTATCGAAGTAATGTTTCATCTCTCTGTTCAGCCTTCTCATGTACTGGGAACAGTGTACCATTTCAGGTTATTTCATCTAAGGTTTTTTTCCTGTAATATTTTGCATCCAGAAAACCCACAGCTACTCGATTTCGCTCTCATATTCCTGCAGTTTTTCACTAATCATGACCAGATGATTTTATGGTATCATCATCAAATATTTTAATAGTGGTTTGTGACTTCAGATGAAGACAGTAAGCAATAAGCTCTGAAGCATTCATAAAAAATGCTTTTCATAATAAAAGAGGGGGAAATACATACAGAAAATATATAAGGGTTTGTGGTTTATCAAACCTTATTAGTGCAGCAAACCCTGTGAGCAGTTTTTACCCACGGGGTTTGCTGCAATAATCAAAGCTTTGATTACGGCCCTCTCTTTATGTGTGGATACTTTTTAAAGGCAAAACCCAGGTAGTTCTGCATATTCACAACAACGTGTGCAATTACCTCAGCCCACTTAACTCTGCTTCAGGAACACCTACGGAAGTACTTGGGTAAAAACATGCATGTTGTTGACATATAGGCAAAGCTTTCCTTGCGTAGAGGGTGGGCAATAATCAAACAGCCCAGGTCTGCAGGTGACATGGCTTTCATTATTGCCCTATCACTCTCTGAGATGTCAACACCTACACTAATGACAGCTGTCCTCACTACAGTATTTGTGCATGGCCATTTGTGGTATACAGCTATATTATTATCAGGTTCACACCGAAGATACAGCTAAACTTCTGAGAAGTGTAGGAGTAAATTATACAATGCATGACACTTCTTTTTTTTTTTAATGGAAAACACTCTAAAAAATAAAACTCAACTAGACAAAATGTAATGTTTCTGCAGTGTAATAGCAGAAAACACTAAACCAATGACCAATCATTGCCAGGTAGACTAACTTTCTAGAGAAATGAAATGGGAGGTATTCCTTAATACATCTGGCCCTCAGCTCAAAGGAGTTGGATATGTTATAGTCTCAGTTATCTTCTTACATGGAGCAATTGGCGCCACCAGCTGGATGAAAAAAGCTCTTCTTCACTGCCTATTTTCATTCAATTCACTTTGCTTGTTTTAAAGATGGTAAAATATTTTAAAAAATGCCACAGTTAACCAATGCAAAAAACACAGAATATATAATGGCTGTCCATTAGTACAACTATTTTATTCTCATGAATCATAAGTTAGAGAAGGTGTTCATATAAACCACAATTCCTTTATAGAAATCTCTCCCATCATGACTGAGCAGTGAGAACAAACTCTACATATAATGCAAAACTATTACATCTTTCGTTTATGTGCCATCAACTAACTTCTAATGTAGTGTGACTTTACTATCTGGATACTTTTCTGATACCATTGCTCACACAACCGCAGCAAAGATCTTAACTGGCCAGCGATGACCTACTGCACAGCAATGCTTAAAGGCACCTTTAAGGCGGTGCTTTTCAAATGTGTGCCATGGCACACTTTTCCTAATGTGCTGTGGTACTGGCAACCCTGGCATGATCCTCTGGTGATATCCTCCTATCCCCTAACAGCAGCAGTGCTCTCCCTCGAGAACAGCTCTATAGATGCGCCTGCCTTCCATCTGACGTCTGAAAGCATGGGTCTTACACCTGCAGATTGTGAACTCAGCTGGACGCCGGCAGAGGAGAACAGCCACAGATAGGTGGCTAGTGTGCTGCTGTCCAGGGGACAGAGAGAGAGAGAAAGGTACCAGTAGGGTGGGAGGCAGAAGAGAAGGAAAGCACAAGTGCGATGAGGGGAAGAGGGAGAGAGGCACCAGTGGGGTGAGAAGAAGGAGAGAGAATGGAAGGAACCAGTGTGGTGGGTGAGGGAGGAGAAAGAAAGGCACAAATGTGTGTTGGGAAGGGGGAAGGAAGGTACAGGTATGTGTGCTGGGGGAGGAGGTGGAGAGAGATGGAGGAAAGCACCGCAAAGATCAAAATAAACTCTAAAGTGTGCTCTTGAATTAAAAAAAAAAAAAAAAAAGTTGAGAAGCACTGCTTTAGGGAAGAACAGAAAACTCAGAAGGACTCTTTCAGGAATTGATTGTTACTGATTGTTGCACCGGAGGTGGACCCTTGGGCCGAGGTGGAGTTGGCGCTACCCGCAGGGCAAGCCCTACGGGTCTTCACCATCGGCAGGCGGAGCTGGCTGACTGACGGAGGCCGGCTGGAGTTTCGCCAATACCAGCCCTTGTTCCCCGCAGGTTGAGCCCTTGGTTACCGGGGCCGGCTGGACTTAGGTGGGCCTCTGTCTGACGTCTTCTCAGGGATGAGGAGGTCAGAAAGGGGCCAGGTAGTAGAAGTAGGAGGTCTGATCAGGATGAGGCAGAGTCCCGGAGACTCGGGTGCCAATGAGAACAGAAGGCAGACAGAGGGTGCCTGAGTAAGAACAGGCCGAAGCCTGAAAGGCCAAGTCCAGAATGATTTCAAGAGGAGCGTCGCAGAGCAGGCTGCAGTCAGGGCAGGCGGCAGGCAAGGAAGAGTGGGCCAAAACCAAAAGTCAGCTGGAGAATGGTCAGGCAAGGCAAAGGTCAAAACCAGGAGATGGGCAGGAGCGTAGTCAGACGAAGCAGTGGTCAAAGCCAGGAGACAAGCAGTAGCCTGGTCAGACGATGCAGTGGTCAAAGCCAGGAGTCAGTCAGAAGCAACAAGCAGGGTAGACACGAAACACAGGAGCAGGAATGGGTACCAGGATCAGGAATAGGAACGCAGATGAATCAGGAACCAGGAACACGGAGGAAACGCAAGAACAGCAACTATAGACACGACTAGCATGGAGACCTGTTGCCAAGACAAGGAAGCACCTGCTGGGCCCGGCCTTAAGTACCGGGACGTCATCATCCGGGGCCGCGGTTTGGATTCCTGCCGCGGCCCCTTTAAAAGGAGAACTGATGTGCACGTGCGCCTAGAGAGGGGAGCGGCACGGGATGGTGGCGTCTCCCCGCGGAACACACGGGGAGGCCCGCCGCGGAGCTGAGACATCCGTGGCGGAGCTGGGAGCACGGGGAGCAGCCTGGAGTCGAAGGCAGCGGCCCATGGCCTCGAGAGAAGCAGAGACAGGCGCTGGAGCAGGCAAACGGGGGTAAGAGGGCCTGACCGCGGGCCTGCCGCAGCTGGCACACGCAACACTGATGTTGACGTTACAATGAAACTTGCATGATGTTACCTGAAAACATTTGCCTAAGATACACAATACTGCGCAGTAGTTGAATATATTTTAAAAAGTCATTTTTACAACTAATCTAATCCAATAGGACCAGACCCATATGTAGGCAATTCACAATTCTCATTTTTGGTCTTTACCTGCTGTCACTTACTGTGTTACTATTGCCAGAAAGTCCTCTCCCCTTTCCTTTGGGAGGCTCATCAGTTTCCTCCAGCTCCTTTGGGCTTCCAGTTCAATCAGAATCGGCTTCCACTGGGGCTACAGGCCCATGAACTTTCACTCACAACCATCTGGGATTATTCCCCCATTTTTCACCTTCTCCCTCCTCCTTTCTTGACCAGGTAGCACAGCAACAGCCTTCACAGTTGGGGGGTCACAGACCGTGGCTCCCCCTGTATCCCACTGTATGTGCACCCTCAATCTGGCCACTAAGTGTCACTGTTGTGTGATGGCTGGGACTTTTTCCCTCCCCCACACCACTGCCTCTGCAATAGTCCCAGCCTTGGCCCATTCAAGGAGCAGAAGTTGAGCTTGGGAAGCAAACCCAAAATTCTCACATGGCAGTGTGCAGTACCTCCATTGGGCCTCTGAGCAGGTCCCTGTTCTCCCTTTTTATTGCTATTTCTGCCAAAGTAGGTCTCACCCTCCTGCCGTTATAAGTCAGCCATTGGTGCAAAAGCCTTCACTAGGGGGCTACAGACTGCATATCTGCCCCAAAAATTCGACCTATAGATGTCATTGTGCATGATGGCTGATGTTCCCTTCCTCTGGTGTAATGAACATTGTTGGAGGCTTCTTTTAAAGTTCTAAAGACTAGACATTAAAATTCTCTGGTTGGCCTGCTGTATTTGTATTATATATAAGCATGAATTTTGATCCAGTAATTACATTTCTGAAAAATGTATTGGGCAGTGTAAATCTCCCATGTGTGAATTACTGTTTCAGTTAAAATAAAAGATATCATGAAGGCACAGCTTATAAGTTATTGTCTTATACTAATTAAAAAAAAAAAAAGAAATTCCGACTCTTCTCTCTCCCTTTACGAGGTGTTGTGGTGCTGCAGGCATTGCGAAACCCCAGACCTGAGATTATCATTAGGGTACATTTAAATGCTAGAGAGAAAGAATGTGTCAAATTTCAGAACAAAATATGTATAAAATGCCTTTGATTTCAAAATTACAGACAGATTTTTTGAGGAAAAAGTTCCTGGAGGTAGCAATCTGAATAAACTAGAGAAGGTGGGGCCAGGATTCATATTTGGAGTTAAGATTGTTTCCCCTGTGCGTCTGGACTGACTTCAGATTGCTTCTTTTACCTTACACTGGATTACCAAATAAAGATTGCTCTTTCTTTATCTAGGCAACTTATATTTCAGAACCGTGCCTGTCCTTTAAAATGATGTAGTGACAATTTTAATATTTTAAAGTGACGCATGCAGCATGTAAACGATAAGGTTTTGCTAAAACTGTTACTTAGGGTCTGATTAATCAAGGTCTTTCCCCATGGACACAAAATGAAGGAAAAGTCTTAGTCACTCGGGTGCATTGGGTTTTCAGCTTCTTATTACACAATCAGAAAAGGCCGCTGAGCTTTCTGCTGCCTAACCCTTCCTACTCCATTCAGAAGCTGGTATGGAAACATGCATAGCTTCATTCCTTTGGTTTTTTTTTTGTGCTTTGCTAATGGTTTTTACAGTGTTTGCATGGAGCTCTCGATGACTGCGTATCTGTAGAAGAATTTCAGACCCAGGCAGATGGAATCCCCTCTTTTCTGCCCATATTAGGTAACTGCACAAAGTGTTGTGCAGGCTGACTCGTCGGGCAGAATCGACACGGCACATCACAAGAACTGCCTTGACTGAGTCTGTACACTCACATGTGTGGAATCAGTGCACACGCTCTACCCTACCACATCATCAAATACAGGCAGAAGGGAAATCAAAAACGCAGAGTTCTGTGGTACTTGTATGGTTCATAACGCCTACACTTCTTCAAGAGGAAACAGAGGCAGTGTAAGTGTCTGGTGTTAAAAAGATCTGACCTGGGCCTGTTTAAGAAGAGAATCTTACACTTGAAAAGTGCTGCGCTTTTACTCATCAATTGTAACCAAGCTCAGTATCCAATACATAGGAAAGAGCAGGTCACAGGCAGATGCATACAAACTGGCAAACTGAATAGATAAAGAACTCGTAAAACAAACCAAAAACAAGAATGAAGGGGTCCTCTGTGCTAGCCAGGGGTGGCTCAAGGCAATCTGCTGTCTGTACTGCTCCCCTCCCCCCAGGCGTGGTGCAGATCAAATCAGTGAAAGGGCGGGGGGAGGGACGACACTTTGGGGTCTGGCCCATTTGCTGACTTGAAACGCTGGGAAAGGGGGATGCAGAGGCAAAGGTGAGCCAGACACAGCATTAGTAATAGTATTTCTAGGAAACTGGCAATCCTGCCGCCTGCCTCAGCACGTGCATCCTGAGGGGGAGTGGGAGATGGGTGAGCAGTGGGGGTCCGTGCGTGCCACACTCTTTCAGGGCCTGTGCAAGTGCATCAGGCATCCAAGGTACAGCTTACAGCCCTGCACCCCCATCCCCCACCCTCCAGAGTCCTCACCACACATAATTAAAAAGTATGTGAGATAAGTAAAATCACTTTCAACACGTATATTATATTTATTTTCACTGCGGTGGTACCAACCAGAAAACCCTGTCACAGAGACACGTGGAACCCGTATGGTATTAGGCCTCTTGTAACATGTTGGGTGTGGGCTTGGTCCTCAGAAAGCCATAAGTAAACGGAATTGCAATTTCACGATAGTAAACCTCCCATACCAAAATGGCACTAACTGCCAGAACTCAAACAGTAACAATCCTATTTATGGAAAGGCAACACTGCAAATATTACCCCAGGCCCTATTAGGAAAACAGAATAAACTAGGCTGCTACAGATCCCTTCACAGAAACTACATGCTAGCAGAATACCTCAGTCACACATGCAGAATACAGACAGATCCTCACCAAATACAGAATAAATAGACCATAAAGTATAAAAAGAAACATGCTGACAAAAAATGAACTGGAAAATGCAAAAAGCCAGACTCTGTATGTATTACAACAATGGAAAAACAGAATTACCATATTTTCTTATAAAACATCAAAAAATAAAATTAAGAAATATTTAACACAAATCAGAATATGTGATGCCGAGCGGTCAGGACAATTCAGAGAACAGACTCCAGGCTGGACTCTGGCAACAATCTTTATAAGTTTCTTTATTGTTAAGCATTAATAAACAAAAATAAGTTAGCTAAATTGTGCAATTAAAAAAAAATAGTTGTAGCTTACAGTTTGTATTCTCGAGGCTTCCATCTCTCTCCCTGGGCCTCTCCCCTTCCTCTGGCCCTGGTCTCTTACCTCTGCTTGCAGTGAACCACCCTATCCCAGAATCCCTTGCTAGGTTGGGACTTAAGAAAGACCAGTGCAGATAGCTATACCCAGTCCTTTTAGGTATTCTGAGATAGTTCCTTACATGCTTCCTCACATGCCTGGGCCTGGGCTAATTCCCGGCTCTTCCTCACCACATGCCCACCCCTGGCTGGGCTACCCTGATTCCCTGTGGGCTGGGTCCACAGGGTCACGAACTGGGGACAATCATGTCCCAGAATAACTAGGTACAGGAGTTCAGGAAGGAATCCCACTTCCATAATGGCTTGACCTGCCGTGGTCGTCAGCAGAACCTGACCGGTTGGGTATTCCTGTTTGTCCCCATGTATGCAGGTAAGTGTCTCTCTTTTCTTGTGATTGATGCACTCGTTTTGGAGGAGATCCTCATGAACGAGAGTCTTGCCAGACCCTGAATCCACCAGTTCCAGCGGGATCACAAACTCCTTGCAATGCTGATGAAGCATATCCACTAAGCTGGAATTTTTTAGCTTTGAGAACATGTTCGCCCACTCTTCTTCAGAAACATACCGGCAGCAGTTCTAGCGGGGATTCCTGCAGCTAGGGAGAGCCCCCAAAGTCTGTTTCATGGCCTGAAGAAAGCCAGCTGGAAGTGGCTACAGCCAGAGGCAAAGACTGGCCTCGAAGTAGCCTGACAGGCATTTCTAGAATAATTCTTAGATGGGCTTGACTGGCCTATGTGACATTGGGTCATGTTAAAGACAGAGGGCCCAATATTGAAAGTGTATTCAGCATTTGATAGCTGGTTAAGTAGGACTTATCCAACTATCTAGCAGTCGCTGAAAATCAGCAGCCACTAGATAGCTGGATAAGTGAGTTATCCGGCAATCTTTTAGCCGGTCAACTTGTGGGTGGGCAGTGGGTGGATCAGAGTGGATCATTCGCTCTTCTCCGGTTAAGTTAATCAGATAAGTTAGACCAGCCACAGAGCTGGTCCTAATTAGCTGAATATAACTTATCTAGCTAAGTAGTGAGATATATGCGGATATTAAATGGCATAGCTAAGTTTCTTAACTGGTCAGTGCTCAGTATCAGGCCAGTGTGACTAATGCTATTGTAATCTGCATATTAGGTTTCCCTTCGCTAAGTGGCCCAAAACGAAAGGGACGGTTAACATAATGACCCTTCTCCTTATCTAAAACACAAATTGGAACTCTGTAGCCCTTTCTCTACCTCTGCAGACCTCCTGCCCACACTCCACAGAACAGGCCCACCACACACGGGACTCCAAAGCCCACACATTGAAAATGGGTACAGTTCTTTTAGATTGTGGAAATCTGTAAGCTGCTGCCCCCACAGTCTCCAAAGATCTCTTGCATATTTTTTCTGAGTGTAAAAATATAGCACAGGCTAAAGAAAACCATATCAAGACAGCACAGCAAAAAGTAAACTAAACAGTAAATGACATGAAGAAAGCACCAATTATAAATGCCAGAGTGTCAAGGTTATAAAAAAGAATGCAAACATTAAATTCCTGCAAAACACTACCCCCACAATAGCTTTCTTAAAACCATTTTCACTTCGAAAAGCACCCAGTATATAGAATAACATTATGCATAAGAGGAAGTGAGAGGACCATACTGCAGTGGCACTTTAAGGAGTGACTACCAACAGCTTGGGTGCAGAGTGAGAAATCCAAACATTGGCCGTTTCCCCGGCATACCTGAAGGTTTCAATTATCATGCGCTCAGAAAAATGTGGAACAATACGCCTGAAGACGGTCTTGAAATCATCGCAGGTTAAAAATCCTCGATCTTAGCAAAAAAAAAAAGAAAGAAAAATTAGTGTACAAAAAACACAAAAAGTCAACTAACATAAGCTAATGCACTGAAACATCTAGTATTTAAATAATGAATAGAAAGCAAAGGTCATTTGAGTCAATATGCTTCACTTACATTTAAAGTATAAAGAAACTGTCAGGAGGCACAACTCTGCTCCTCAAGGGCTGCGCATAGCTTGGCTTTTTAGGGTAACCCAATTTAAGAAAATGAACTAGGTTCTCAGATCAAAGACATGCAAATATATCTCATGAATATTCATTGTGGATAACCTGAAAAGCAGACTTGTTTGCGACTTTTGAGGACTGGAGCTGTGAACCTCTCATCTAGACGCAGTACGCAGATTATTTTGTAGCATCCATTGGACTTGTAGCTAACAAGCAGGGCTATAGCAGGAGATGCATCTCCTCATCTAAGAATCATACCCACCACCCTGTTAATGTTTATCTCCTGATTTGCTCCTGGAATTATCTGCATTACTTGCCCCTCTCTAGATGACATGCCCAGGTGACCCTCAGGAGCTCTCACCACCACAAGTGAAGTTTCCTGCAAGATGAGTCCTCATCACCATTCTATGATTGGCAAGAATTAAGCAAATAATCGACATTTGTGAGTTCCCTCCCTCCACTGGCCTAAGTCACCTCTGCAGCATCCATACACCCAGCCAGCCCCGATACACAAGAGACTTGAATATGAATCTCCTGCACTGCCGCACAAAATGTTACAACCTGAGCCTAATACCAATCATTTTAAGTCTTAAAGTAAAGACAGTTAAGCATCTTTTTGGTTTGGATAGATCCCTGCCGTCTTTAATGGCAACTTCAACTGTGCCTTTGGATTTGCCGCAGAATCAGAATGGGCCTTTAGTGAAGTTAAGGCGCCATAAACCTTCATTTGCACCTTGAACAGAATTTAAGATACTGTTGTATATATATCTATATCTATCTATATATATATAGATATATATAGTGAAGAGAAAGCCAGAGATCAACCGAGGTCTATGACATGCAGCAGAAGTAAAGTGGGCAGAGTAAATGAGGCTTACAGTCCTTCCCTGCCATCATATTCCATGTTTCTCTGTGTTGCCATTGTGTGATGACTGGGAATCCATCCCACAGGGATGCAAACACTGCCGCCAGCACCCTCAGCCTCGGCTGGCCTGAGGAACTGAAGCCAAGTGTGGGAATCGGACTTAGGTCTCCTGCATGACAGCATACAGTACTGCCACAGAGTCATCAGACCAGCTCAGGGAGCCTTTCTGAAACGTTTGGCCACACAGTGGCAGTGTTATTAAAGAAAGAAAAGAAAAAGGCACAATGTTTGAAAGACCGGATAATCAAGGATACTGGTATGCAATATTCACCTCTAAAACTGGTAAAGAAGTACATTTTTTGAGTGTCTGAAGTTCAGGGGAAAACAAGGACCATAATATTTTAAAAACACAACAGCAAGGTTGTATCACCAATACTTCTGTATAAATGATTTCCCATACAATTTTGAGTTTTCAAAATTTCTTTTTCTAAGCTTAAACAAATAAAACTGCTAAACAGAATCCAGAAACTGGAACTGCAGTCCCAGAAATGACAAAATTTGATACTAAAATGTGCAAGCTTCATTCTCAGTAAACCAGCGGTGTATCTCAAAAACTTACATTGATTGTCAAAAGCAGTGAAGATCTGTCTTGCTTCATCATAGCACTGCTGAGCTGCCTTCTTTGTACTCATACTTTTCAAAAAGCCATCAAGTAACATACCTAGAAAGAAAAAATAATTACCTGCACCGAAAACAAAACAGAATACAAAGCAAGAAAGAGTGCTATATAATAAATGAGAAAGTAGTGAACTGCATTTGCTTTATTTAATGATAAGAAGAAACTGTAAAGGGCCACATGTACTAAATTTCTTTATCCCAAAAACAATACAGGGGAAAACCCTTTAGCACATCTGGCTTAAAATGGAGAACACCCCTTTGGTATGATGATCTGCATTATAGTTAAAAGATACTGAAGCTTATTAGATGAAAATGCTGAAGTTTTTACTTTTTGGGTGATCAAGCTTTCCACATTGTTTTTTTTTTTATTTACTGCACTTCTTTCCTCCTTTCCTGTTCTTTCTCCATCTTCTTGAACCTGGCTTATGTTATCACATTCTGTTCGTTCCAGAAGACCGACTACTGCCAAACAAACATGTAGCTGCAAGTGGTTTGAACAATAATGTTCCAGTTACATGGCTCTGTCATGGTTGTGAGCCCTTGTACTGTGGCATGGTTGACGCAGCCTAGTAGGCGAACCTACTAGGCCCATGCCGACAGCTGGCAGACATGCCCTTGGCCGGGAGTGAGCTGGACTTAGAAGAATGTCCCAAAGGGCGGTTGGAAAGAGAAAGTCCAGGGCCAGGCTGTGTTCAGGGCAGGCAGTGAGTAAAGGCGTAGTCAAGTTCTAAGGCAGAGGTCAGTGTCAGGCGGCAGCCAAGAGAATGGTCCGAGTCTGTAGCAAAGGTCAGAAGCAGGCGGCAGGCAAGAGAGTGGTCTGGGTCTGTAGCAAGGTCAATACCAGGAGAGCAGGCAGACAAGGGACTGGAAATGGACCAGGGAGCAGGAACAAGGCAAGGCTGGGACTGGAGCAGGAACACAGGATCAGGAACACAGCAACATGCACTGCAGAAAGGAGGGAGAACTTGGTGCTGAGGCAAGGGCTGGGAGCCATGCTGACATCAAGGGGCGCTTCCTGAGAGCTTCTCGCCACAGGGCCTTGTTAGCAGGGGAAGGTGCGCATGGAGGACCTAGGGGGAGGCATGGCGCAATGCTGGAGGCCTGCAATGGCAGCATCAGTGCCGCACATGAATTCCAGAGGCGTCTTTGCAGTTCTGCAGCACAGTGGGTAAGAACGGCTGTTCATGGGCCATCCCATGACCTGCTGAAACATTAAAGTACCCTCCTCTAAGCCCCCCTCCCCAAGTCTCATGGCTTCAGTTTCTGGGAGTAGCACTGATGGAACTCCTTTACCATTTGGGGGGCTTGGAGACTGGATGCAGACTCTCAAGAGTTCTCCTATGAAGTGAAGCCCCTCCAGAAGATGAGATATTGCAGCTTGTTACGCACTCTCCTGGAGTCCAAGATCTTCTGAACCTTATTCATGTGTCTTCTTTGGATAGCACATCTGTTGTTTTAGGAGGCCATGACAGGACGGCTGGCTTGAGAAGGGCAACATGGAGACACTGTACACCTTGAGTGTGGGTGGAAATATCAACTAGTAGGCCACTGACCCTACCTGGCAGATAATGGAAAATGGTCCCATGAACCTAGGTGCGAATTTAGTAGAAGGCATCTTGAGACGCAGTTTCTGGGTGATTAGCCAACTACTTCCCCTGGTTTGAATAGTGGCGTCATCTGGCACTTTTTTTTGTAAGCTTGTTTCTTAAACCGGTTGGCAGCTACTGTAAGAAGTTGATGTGTTCTCTGGATAGGTCTTTGAGGTTGCAACTCGTGGCATTGGCAGCAGGACAGGAGAAAGAAAATGGAACTGTGAGTGGTATGACTATTTGGAAGGGGGAAGATCCAGAAAGACCCCCCACATGGTTGTTGTGATAGAGTTCGGCCCACAGGAGAAGGGAAGCCCAGTCGCCTTGGTGCTCACTAACGTATGCTCTCAAAAAGCTTTTGAGGGTCTGGTTGACCCTTTCAGCCTGCCCATTACTTTGTGGATGGTATGCAGAGGTGAAGTCCAATGTAATATCAAACTTCTTACAAACCAGGCAGTGAACAGGCGGCGATCTGCGAGAATGTGCGAAGGGAGTCCATGTATATGGAAGTTATGTTGCACAAAAAGGTAGGCTAACTCTGGTGTAGAAGGAAGGCCGGGCAGTGGTGTGATGTGAGCCATCTTGGAAAAGCGAGTCAAACTCGTGTTCCAAATATTCCTATGTCTATGTAAGAAGGAGTTTGTTCTTCGCGAGACTGACAACCCAGCACAAGAGCTCTAAACAAACCTGGTCCGATCTACCATGAGCTTGGAGTCCTTCAAGATAGGACCTGGCTCTGATCTGCCAAATGTCCAGGCAAGGAGGACCAATGATCTTCCTATCCTCTGATTTGAACAGAAAAATGGAAATACTCTCCCAACAGACCCAGGGACAATAAAAGCTAGCATCTCCTCATTCTATCAGGATGCAACAAATAGTTGCTATACCAAAACATGGTCTGTAGAGGTCACAGTTTATAGCCTTCAAAACCAGGATAAGTCTGAAAGCCCATCCTGCTTGGGAACAAACAAAAACATACAAATATTGTCCATGACCCTACCCTGGTAGGTTTGACCCATAGCCCTGAGCAAAAGAAGTCTTTCACAAGTGACTTGAACTATCTCACTCTTGGAGGCTGTAGAACAAGGGGCACCAAGAAAGCATCGGAAACAGAAACAAACAATTCTAGAGAATATCCAAACTAGAAGATGTCCAAAGTTCCTTGTCAAGGAGATTTACTGACCTTGAATTGGGATCTGTCTCTTTGGAGCTGTGCCTCTGGTACAGTCACAGACTGATTCTAACATAATATGAGTCCCCTCCTGGGGGGGAGGGGGGGGGAAAGACTGCTGCAAGCAACCTTCTATAGGGAGAACAAAGAATGACTCCTCTGCAAACAAAAGGAAGCATGACCAGCTCCTGTGAAAGAAGCCAGCACAGAACCTGACCCTATGAACAGCTGAAAGGACAGACCTCTGATCCAAGGCTGGAAATAAAAGAAAAAATGTGCCTGCTTTTCAGGATCATAGCGCCTGGAGTTGCAAAAGATTCACAACCTCTACCAGACCTATAGATTTATCATGCTCTCCTTTCAGGGAGCTGGATCTACTCTGGACCTTTGAGGTTCTTCTGCATACAGAAAATGCTCCGGAAAGAAGCAGACTCAGATGAATATCCTCACCACTATCTTTGAGGCAAGCGAACAAGAGGACATTCAGAGGAGATCATAAAGGGCTTCAGCCGATCAAATCCCATTGTTGTGCATATGAATGGTGTGTGGCACATGCTTTGTAAACACGTGAACATTCCTATGGGTCCACATTTGTTGCTTGAAGTGTTGAAAGACAACCCTGGTATCTCGATCACAACTTTTCATACTGAACCAGATAAGTGGCGGCATCAGGGACTGAAATTCCTGGGACATCTAAAGGATGAGCAGGGGTGGCTTTCTTCTGATGCCCTTAAAAGATGATTTTGACCTTAAGGGAAGAGTCTCTGGAGGTGCACAATAGGATCCGGACACAATTATTCCAAATGGAAGGAATAAATTGGAATCAGCAAGAACCCATGAGAGTGGAAAAGGTGTTTATGGAGAAATAAGTGCACCATAAAATTATTTCTCCTTTATTTAAGGCCATCATCCTATCATATGATGATATGGAGCCCCTTACTACTCTACTAAATACCTGGAACTTGGACTTAGGGCTGCAACTGTCGGAGAAGGAGTGGGGGCTTATCTAGAAGAAAATACACAAAAGGAAAAATTACTACTTACTTGATAATTTCCTTTTCTTTAGTATAGACAAGTGAATCCAGGTGTGTTATGAACTTCTACCAGCAGATGGAGACAGAGCAAAGCTGACATCAAGGTATATAAATCCCTGCAGTGACATCAGCTCACCAGAATTATCTGCAAAAGCCAACTGTGGAACAAAACTTGATTATTAACAGATAACTATTCCAGCACTCAGCCAACAGGAAAACACTGAGCTCATACAAAAAGTGTAATACTACTAATCTAGGAACTGGATTGACACTTACCAGTACTCCCTGAACAAGCAGCCATGCAGGAGGACTATAGCACAACCATTCATCTGCCAAGGGCAGGAAAGTGGATTCACCTGTCTGTACTAAAGGAAAGGAAAATTATCAGGTAAGTAGTAATTTCTTCTCTCTTAGCATTCAGACAGGTGAATCCAAAACCAGTGAAATGTACCAAAGCTACTCCTGAACAGGGCAGGGGGCTGCCCATGGTCCAGTCAAAACCGTCCGTGCGAAGGCTGCATCCTCCCAGGTCTGCACATCTAGGCGATGATACCTGGAAAAGGTGTGTAAAGAGGACCACATTGCATCTCGGCAAATGTTGACGGGAGACAACAATCTAACCTTCGCCCATTACACTGCCTGAACCCTAGTGGAATGAGTCCTAACACCTGACTAGACAATGACTGCTCAGCATCTACATATGCAGCCGTGACTACCTCCTTAATCCAGCAGACTATTGTAGCCCGCGATGCCGGCTCACCCTGTCCCACCATGGAGTATAAACAGCCGGCTAGCATGAAAGAGGTGGTCACAGTTAATAAACATCTCTCCCCAAGACCATGTCCAACCACAATCCCAGCAAACATAAAGTGGGATATAGCCATTCTTGGTATCCCAGTATTTTATTGATCACTGTTTGAGTCCAGAATTCCGACAGTGGTGTATACAACCACCAAACTTGGAAATATGTCCCAGACTCTCCACAGCCCCTCCAGCTTAGCCCCATCACCTGCTGGGAGAATTTGGTTTAATACATGAGGTATCTGTATGCACATCTTCAAACATCTACATGAGTTCAACCTGTCTACTGCAAATAGAAATTTCCTAGTGTTCAGACAGATAAATCTAAAATCATTAGGCCGGATTTTATAAAATTGCGCGAGCGCGAACAAAAGTACGCTGGATTTTATAAGATATGCGTGTAGCCGCGCGTATCTTATAAAATCTGGGGTCTGCGCGCGCAAGGGGGTGCACATTTGTGCAACCTGCGCGTGCCAAGCCCAGTGCGCGCTGCCTGTTCCCTCCGAGGCCGCTTCCTGAGAGATTCAGAAACCTCTAAATACCTCAAGATATGCTTCTTGACATCCAAGGGCTGTCCTCCACATCTCTTGCCCTGTTCAGAGTCGGCAGGGAAATAGACTGATTCAAATGAAAATCTGAGACCACATTTGGCAAAAAGGAACAGTATGCAGCTGTATCACCCCTGGAGTCCCGCATAGAAATGGCTTCTGGCAAGACAAGGCTTCTAGTTTTGATACTCGATGTGCAGAACAAATTGCCACAAGAAACGCTGTTTTTAAGGTCAGTAACCTCAAGGAAAGGTTACGCATCAGTCAAAAAATAGGGCCTGCTAAAAATCCGAAACTAGATTAAAACTCCACAAGCGCACCAGTAACCACAAAGGACGAAGTTGCTTCCCTCGTTTTAAGAAAAAGGCCACATCCGGATGAGCTGACAAGGGTCCACCATTCACCTGACCTCAGAAACAGGCAAGGACTGCCACCTGTACTTTTAATGAATTAAGGGCCATCCCTTTACTCAATGCATCTTGCAAAAATTCCAATATGAGTGGGATCTTAACCAAACAAGAAAGAACCCCTCGCTCACGGCACCATCTCCAGGGTCGCTGCCATCAATCTAAGCCCCGGGGGTAGAAGGAATCCCTTCTCTTTTTTTTTTTTCCCAATTACTCCTTTACCTGAGCTCAGCCCATCCCAGCTGTGAGTACAAGGTCAGTCTCTGGCTGTGGGGGTGGGGAAGAGGGCATATACCTTCACTGCCACCCTCAACTTCCTGCATCCACTTGCCTTTCAGCTTTTTTTTTTTTTTTTTTTTTTTTAAAGCAATCCCCAGTAGGGAGACGCACATTCACCATCTACTGGAGATGGAGAATACTGGTGGGCTGATGTCACTGCAGGGGTATATATACCATGATGTCAACTTTGCTCCATCTCCATCTGCTGGCAAAGATGCAAAACCCAATGGGCCGGATTTTAAATCCCCTTGCGCGTAAATCTGGCTGGATTTACGCGCGCCAGCGCGCCTATTTTGCATAGGCCGCCGGCGCGCGCAGAGCCCCGGGACGCGCGTAAGTCCCGGGGCTTCGTAAAAGGGGCGTGTCGGGGGCGTTCCCGAAAGGATGCGGCGTTTCGGGGGCATGGCGCCAGCCCGGGGGTGTGGTCGAGGCCTCCGCACCAGCCCCTGGGTCGGGTGATGGCGCGCCAGCAGCTTGCTGGCGCGCGCAGATTTACGTCTGCTTTCAGCAGGCGTAAATCTGCCAACAAAGGTAAGGGGGGGGGGTTTTAGATAGGGCCGGGGGGTGGGTTAGGTAGGGGAAGGGAGGGGAAGG
Organism: Rhinatrema bivittatum; assembly: GCF_901001135.1. NCBI lineage: Eukaryota > Metazoa > Chordata > Amphibia > Gymnophiona > Rhinatrematidae > Rhinatrema > Rhinatrema bivittatum. The sequence continues at coordinate 17,391,347 of NC_042618.1, forward strand.
TGTGGGGAGGGCGAAGGAAAGTTCCCTCCGAGGCCGCTCCGAAATCGGAGCGGCCTCGGAGGGAACAGGCAGCGCGCACTGGGCTTGGCGCGCGCAGGTTGCACAAATGTGCACCCCCTTGCGCGCGCAGACCCCAGATTTTATAAGATACGCGCGGCTACACGCGTATCTTATAAAATCCAGCGTACTTTTGTTTGCGCTCGCGCAATTTTATAAAATCCAGCCTAATGATTTTAGATTTATCTGTCTGAACACTAGGAAATTTCTATTTGCAGTAGACAGGTTGAACTCATGTAGATGTTTGAAGATGTGCATACAGATACATGTATTATACCAAATTCTCCCAGCAGGTGATGGGGCTAAGCTGGAGGGGCTGTGGAGAGTCTGGGACATATTTCCAAGTTTGGTGGTTGTATACACCACTGTCGGAATTCTGGACTCAAACAGTGATCAATAAAATACTGGGATACCAAGAATGGCTATATCCCACTTTATGTTTGCTGGGATTGTGGTTGGACATGGTCTTGGGGAGAGATGTTTATTAACTGTGACCACCTCTTTCATGCCAGACGTATTGTACTTGCTACATATTGAAAATCCATGCCATTGCTTACTCAGTGGTATAAGCAAGTTCATGATATTGCTGTATTAGAAAAATTGACATTTGTATTGCAGAAGAAAAAAGCAAGTTTGCTTACCGTAAATGGTGTCCAAATTCTGGAATAGGCTCACGAAAGGTCTCTATCTCCCTTCAGGCAACTTACTTACCGGAATCAGCAATTCCAGAGCAGACAAGCTGAGCAGAATATTTCACCCCCACGAATGGGAACTACATCAAACAGTAGCGAACTGCATTTTCTCCACTTGGGGTTTTCCCCGCATCGACCTTTTCGCGTTGGAATGCAACAGGAAGGTGAAGAATTTTTGCTCAGTTTATCCAAGCCCACATCGGATAGCTCAAGATGCGTTCCTCATAAACTGGTCTTGGAGTCTTCTGTACGCATTCCCTCCGATACCACTCATCTCTTGCATGGTCCAAAGATGCATCGAGGATGAGGCAGATTTGATTCTCATCGCGCCAGCGTGGCCAAGACAGCCATGGTACAGTTACCTGATACAATTGTCAATTCTCAATCCGATTCCCCCAGGCACCAGCCCTCAGCTTCTTATCCAGGAGAACGGATCACTGCTTCATCCACTTCATTCCTCACTGCATCTCACAGCATGGAGATTGAAAGGATCCATTTCCAAAACTTGAACATCGCTCCTCCTCTCCAGGATATACTTGTTTCCTCCAGAAAACCATCAACTAGCCACTGCCTCACTCCGACTACATTTAAGCGCCATTGCAGCTTACCATACTCCCTTTAAATGGGGAACCTATATCATGTCATTCCCTTGTCTCCACATTTATGCTTATGTCCCCCAATAAAGAAACCACCAGTGCCGTGGGATATAAGTTCCATATTTATAGCGTGTTCTATATGTGATCCACGGCACAACCAGTATTTATTTTCTTAAGATTATATTGTTAGACTTCTGTTAGCTGCTCTTTCACTTATCCAAGTTCCCATAACCCCCTGTTCATTGTAACTTATCTTCTTCTTTATTGTTAATGTTATAATACCCCTGTTTCATGTGAACAGATATGATATGTTACGTTTCATGAATGTCGTTATAGAAAAGAGTTAAATAAATAAATAAATATTAACATAGTCCTCGAGCAACTAATGCTACCCCCTTTCGAACCATCGGACACTTGTCATCTACGATACCTTTCATGGAAAGTACTCTTCTTAACTGCCCTTACGTCAGCAAGGCGAGTCAGTGAACTGCAGGCCTTAGTTCATTACCTTCCTTATCTCCAATTTTGCCAAAGTTACACTGCACACACACCCAAATTTTCTACCAAAAGTGGTTTCAGTTTTTCACATTAATCAAGCCATCACATTAATCAAGCCATCACTTTACTCACTTTCCATCCAAAGCCTCACGCCAATGACAACGAAAGAAAACTTCACACTCTGGATTGTAAGCGTGTGCTTGCCTATTACAAAAAGCGCACCCATTCTCCCAATAGAGCCTCACAACTCTTCCTCTCCTTCAGTTCAAACGCACCAGGATGTCCAGTCTCAAAAAGAACTTTGTCCACCTGGATATCCAACTGTATACAATTCTGTTATCAAAAGCGTTTAGAACAGCTGTCTACGACACCTAAAGCGCATCAGGTTCGTGCAATGGCTGCATCAGTTGCCCACCTCCATGAGGTGCCTCTCGGACATTTGTAAAGCGGCCACGTGGTCATCACTGCATACCTTCACATACCATTATTGTTTGGATAAACAGGCTGCGATGATGCACGCATGGGGCAGACTATATTACAGAACAACACATATTCAACAGATAAAACACCTTCATAAGAACTGTCCGCCTATAAATCCCGTATTGAGCAAAAATAAACAAACTATACTCATATCCATATGCTCAGTACGACAGCTGAGGACTCCCAGACAGCAAGGCTAATTCAGCTGCTTATCTACGTGAAAACAAGCAAGCTTGCTTACTGTAAATGGTGTTTTCCGTAGATAGATGAATTAGCCATGCTGACCCGCCCGCCTCCCCGGACAGTTCCATCGTGGCAGACCAATTTGCTTTGATACGGACTGAGGAGCCTCAGGCAAACACGGGAAGATACAAGAGGGAGCACCTAGCTGAAAGACTTTGCTAATCTTAGAGAGCTCCACCACTTAGTGGCAGGGAAGACATACCCAGACAGCATGGCTAATTCAGCTGATTATCTACATGAAAAAAACCACTGTTTATGAAAGAAATTGGGGACTATATTGAGTGCAAATAAAGCACTCCTAACCATTCCATCAGTTAAAACAGCAAGACTGACCCAAGTGAGAGAGAGAGCCCTATCACTAGCAGGACCCATAATCTGGAACACAATGCCTCCAGAGATCAGACTACAAAGTGATCTAAAGACATTCAAGAAAAGTTTAAAAACATCGCTTTTTAAACAAGCATTTTACAAAGAGACAAAAGAATAGAGAGAAATTATTCAGGAAAAAATAGAAAGGCACAGACACACAGTACGTAGAACTTTACAATAGATTAATCTATGAACTCTACACCACAACAAACATAACTATAATACTAGGTGTAATAAAACTACCCGTGTAAGTACCTTGGTACAACTGGTCATGAACTACTTCGCTAAATGTCTATGTCTAATGATATATTGTAACCGAACCTTTAACGGCACCTGTTAGAATGTACTATAGTACGCTTTTACCCTCATTAAATATGTGCCTACATGTAAACTGTTGCGATGGTATTTAACTTAGCAACGGTATAGAAAAGTTTTTGAATAAAATAAATAAATAAATATGCGGAGAATGAAAGGTTGACACTTGGGGCTGAATAAAGGGGAGGAGGCTACTGCTTATGCCAGGAATTGTGGCAGTGAAGATCTTCGCATATCTAATGTTTGTGTAAGTTGTGGCACCAGAGTATCTAACTGATATGTATTATCGTACAGGTTCTAATCTATGTGCTATGTTTATTTGTTCTATAAATAGAGTTTAAAAAAATAATAAAGAGACTCAGCCAAAAATGCTTCATTTGACCCCATCTGTGCTGCTTCCTCTCCCCAAAGAAACCATCCACCTCAGATTGAGACCTAGATCGCCAGCAGAAGGAAAAAAAAAAAAAGATGTATTTTAAAGGCGGTTCAAGCTTCCTATTCTGTGGATTTCAGAGAGCCCCCCAGTACCAGAGGCCTCTGAAACATATACAGAACCGCCACTGAAGAAGAACACAAATTAACCACATTCTTCACTCCACTTGTTGCGTCCGTCAGTCGCAGATGGCTGCAACTGCTCTGCCTCACCTCTTTTTTGCCTCTCCTCCTCCTCCGTGGGTAAGATGGCTGCCTCCGGTGCAGAGTGCTGAAACCCTCGGCGTCTCCAACTCAGCATAGCTCAACAGCATCTCCGTCCGCCATGCTCTTTCCCATGGCCTCCTAGGGCGTGCGCGTCATGGCGGGAACCTCGGGGGCGTCCCCACCGCATGACGTCAATACCTCCGGGTATTTAAGCCTCCGCTCTGCTCCTAACGAACGAGTTAGCAAGGACTTCGGTTTAAGCTACTCTGACCGCTTCTAAGCTGCATGCTTAGACTCCTTGCTACCCTCCGGGGTATCTCTTTCCAGAAGAAGCTCTGGGCACCCGCTCCTTGGGGGCCTCTTGCTTCCATCGACCCTTCGGGGTTTCTCCTACTAATTAGACAACCGCTCCTCGAGGGCCTATCCAGCACAGAGTATCCATACCACGGACCTCGGGTCCTATCTTCACCATCTACCAGGAGGATTACTGCACTACTCTTCAGTGAGTACCTATATGATCCAGCTCTCCATTTCCATCCACCAGGTTCGGCTTATCCCGCTCTGCAGAACACTACCAACCTTGTACATCTGGGTGAGACTACTTCATCTGAGGCTGTCTGAGCGTATTGGCACCTTGCTGGACTTCAGTGCTATTTCTTCCTCCACTATTAACATCTCTCTACAGCAGTACAATAAAGCTTTCCATCTCCAGTGTCTGCTCTCTGAGTCTAGCCTAGCGCTGTGGTTCCCCACGGGGCCCCTCCCCGTGGGAGGAGTCATCACCACTGCGACTAAGAATCCACCTTATACCTCAAACCCAACACCACTGAGGCCACTTGCTGAAGCCTTCCAATCTGAGAGTACCATTGCATCCACCTCACAACAAAGCAAAGTCACTTTTGCTGCCTCTCATAACAGGGTCCCCATTTGGAGATTCCCCAACCTCAGGATCTACCGTGCCAAGCGAAGATAGGACTTGATTTAAAAAAGGCAGCGGACATTAGAACCAGCCTCTCTGTCGAACGCAATCTCGTCCTTTTGAGAAGTACAGCTGGACAAATCCAGCTAATTGGCAGGAAACTCCTGTGCCTTTTCAGGCAGAACACTCTATGTTTATTTTATTTTACTTCTTTTCCATTTTGTTTTATAAGAACAAACTTTGGGTACATACTGGTGGCCTGATATGCAGGCAGTACCTGGGAGGAGGTACTTAAGGGAAAGGATGTCTTGTACCCCTAGACACCAAAAGAAATTTGGTAGAAACCAAAATACATGCTCCCACAAAAAGATGATTTCTCCATCAAAAGCAGCACCAAGGGATCTCCCAAGCTGAGGGAGATCAGAGAAACATACTGTGGGGACTTAGAAAAGGCCATGGGAGAAAGGCCTAAATGGTGGACCTCTGTCCATAACCGCTGACTTGGAGGCTTCCACAAACCTTTGCTCCAACCGTGGTGCTGTGAGTGCACTAATAGCGGAGCTTGACAGCTGTCCCAAGGCCACAAAACATCCTCCGGGGACATTCCTGCTAGAAATAAATCAGCACCAAGTGGCTCCGTGGCAGCCGTGGGTCACATGCTCCCACAAGCACCATCATGTTGGCCGCAGTCTGCTTGCACCATACAATGAAAAGAAACCTGACGCTGACACGGACAATTGACCCCTCCCCCCCCCCCCCCCATAGGCACTTACTGGAGCCAAAACAGATTCCTCTTTGCTTTACCAGTGCTCCAGAGTGAGATGCTGACTGATCTTGTTCTTTCTTTTTAAATGAGATTCTCACAAACAGTTTGGAGTTGGGAGGGGGAGGGGGCGGGAAAGAAAAGAAAGCCCTCTTGCAGATCTTAAAGCCTGGTTGCAAAGAACAAGAAAACATCCCCCTGAGCTTTACCTGGCCCCAGAAAGATGTAAGGGAAGAGGCTCGCTACTCTGGCCAAAACCAGATGTCTGGCCCTAGAAGACAAACAGCCAAATGTGTTGTCAAATGTGTTTTATCCACTCCTTCCACATCTGATCTTAATGTTTCTTTAGTTATATACTTCTCTTTCTCCCTCTGCAAGCACTTTATTGCTTAAGTATTATTCTCCTTGATCTCTCACACACACACAACTGGCTTTCATCATTCAGCTTACAGAACTCTAAGTTCATGCTTTCATTAATTTTAATCTATATCAAATATAACCTTCTCTCCCCAGAAAGCATGCGCAGGGCACCTCGGTGGACGCTTGCTTACTCTTCTGACAGATGGGCGATCCAAATCCATATCCCCAGCACTGCATCCTGAACCATGGGGCAGCTCCTCGTCTTATCTAGCAACTCCCCTAGTCCTCTCATGTTAATTCCTTTTTTTACGGACCTTCACATGGGTTCCACTTCCCTTAGGGTATTTGTTTTAAAATTCTGGTTCTTACTTTCTCAATCACTTAAAGTGTTCAGAACTTCATTATCGTTTCTCATTTCCTCCAATGATGGTGTAACAAATAAGGATCTCCCATTCTCCTCCATCATACTTATCAGCATCAGTCATTTGCTTCACTTGTTCCCTTTTCTTTGGACTAATCTTCCTCCCTCAGTTTACCTCAGGCAACACCTTTCTTTGACTCCCCTACTGCACTATTCCCCCTTTGCCCTTATGCATGCTCTGTGTACTGTTTTGCTGTTGTGCAGGACGCTATGGAGAAAGGTGCCATATGAAGAAGAATAGACAGGTACACGAGTGTGAAAACACAGCTTGATGAAAATACTTCAAGTGAAAACTGATTTATAAATTACCTGTTGTGGTTTGCTGTACTGCTGACATCATGGACTCTACTTCTCTCTGAAAAAAAAAAAAAGGAGAAATTAGTTCTTACCTAATAACTTCTTTTCTTCGAGTCCACCCGGATCAGTCAGATGCCTGGATTAGGGTCTCAACCAGCAGGTGGGAGGCATCAGACACTGTTTTTGTCTCCACCACCTTCACAAGATTTACAGAGGCTTCCCCCTCCCAGTGTCTGACAGCATGAGCCACATGCACTGCAAACTACTGAGCGCGTCCCACCATCGTTTCCTCCCTTAGGTCTCCTGCATGAGCCCGCAGACCCTCACAGGCAGATACAAAAAGGTACCCCCAGCCGAGCACATGGGCTTACTCGTTGTTGGGCACACTTGGGTATACGTGTCAGGTGTGCAACAGCAGCGTCCAATGCAGCAAGGAGATTAGCAATTCTAAAATGCGTGAACTAACAAAAGCATATCAGATAGCGCCCGTCGCATTTAAATTCCATGTAAACCAAGACTTAAGGTAAGTAGGAAAGTGCGTCTAATGCACATTTTTTTATGCTGGAAAATTAACTCCAGTTCTGGAAGTGGAATAAAGTTTACTTGCAGCCAAGGGCTCAAGAGAAATATAAAAAATTTGGTTCTCTGTGTTGCGATAAACGTGCCCCTTGTAGGGTAGGGTTCTTTAGAGTGGTTAGTATAAGAATTAGTTATTTGGGGTTAAAACCAACAATTTTTAAAAAATGTATAGGGAGTACTGGAGCAGAGCATGATAATTAGCTCAAGGACACCTTAAAAAATTGTGGGCGATTGCTTTCGTTTTGATAAACATACTTTGAAGATTTCTGTTATTTCATGTAAGTGATGTACTTTGGTTAGGAATGTACAATTTAGATGTCCAAGCGCTGGATGCAATAAACTTCTCTTTAGTGTGCCCTTTTTGTATGCTACTCCACTTTCTCTCTTATTTAAATATTGCACTGGGGGATGTAGATGCACATGGGTTAGGAAACAAGCGCTTAATATGAGCGCCCGTTTCTTGCGTGTGTCTTATTGCATCAGTGTGTCAGATGGCAAACCATTCTGCTTTTTTTTTTTTTTTTAACAGCTTTAACAAGCAGGAACCAGGCACAGCCACAGGGCTCAGAAGAAGGGAGGAAAAAATAGAGGGGAGCTTGTTTAGTCTTTCTTCAGAGGAGAAGGAGAAATTAAGACTTACCTGATCATTTCCTTTCCTTTACTTCTGCTACACCAGTCAAGAACCTGTGGGTTTAGTCCCCTCATCCAGCAATTGGAGGCAGAGTTGTTTAATTTCTTTTTTGATGACATCACATGTATGTATGTCATACATGGAACCAGATACAGCCAGTGTACTACTGTCAAAGCTAAAGGAAAAATGGTTCTTACCTGCTAATTTTCATTCCTGAAGTACTACAGATCAGTCCAGACTCCTGGGTTTTGCCTCCTTTCCAGCAGATGGAGACAGAGAATGTTTCGCCGACACTAGCATATAACCTGGTGTTCCACCTGCAGTCACTCAGTATTCACCTGTACCCAAGCCAAGGTACCACTGAACATAAACAAATGCATTCCCCTATAACATGTCCCCCTGAACGAGCAGTAGGATGTGCCATTCTTCAATCTATTTATTTATTTAACACTTTTCTATACCGACCTTCATGGTTAAATAACCATATCAGATCGGTTCACATCAAACTGGGTAAATTGTAACAAAAACAATCATATAAACAGAAGAAGCAAAGTTACATTCAACAAGGAGAGTAAACTTGGAAGCTTAAGCAGCTGGAAAGAGAGGCCTAAGAGGGCAGTTAACTAAGAACAGAATACAATTGAGGAATAAGGGCTAGTGCTTATTTAAGTACTTAGAAGAGGTACAAAGTTCCATCGCTCATGAAGAGTGTTAGATCATCTAGTGTGTATCAGTGGAATCTGGGAAGGCTTGGCGGAAAAGCCAAGTTTTAAGTTTTTTCCTAAATGTTAGGAGGCAGGGTTACAACAACAGATCGAGTGGACTCTTTAATCCTTTTCACCCCAACTTCCTTTTCACTCTGGTCAGATCTGTGGGACTTCAGGAATTATCAGGTAAGACCCAATTTTCCTTTCCCTGTACGTACCCAGATCAGTCAAGTCTCCTGGGATGTACCCAAGCTTCCTTAAATAGGGTGGAACTGCAAGAGTCTCACTCAAAGCACACTTTCACCAGAGCTCATGGCATCTGGAGCCTAGATATCCAAACAATGACTTCCTAGTTGCTGCCCTACACATTTCTTGCAGTGACACTTTTCGACATTCCACCCGGGATGCTGCCTGCGACTGAGTAGAGTAAGTTCTCAATCCCTCAGGAACAGGGCAACCCTGACATAAGTATGCTGAATCTATCGCTTTCTACAGCCACTGTGCTATGGTGGACTTAGAAATCTTATGTCCCTTCATTTTGCCACTCCATAAAACAAAAAGATGGTCTGACGGATGAAAAATATTAGTGAACTTAAGATACCTCAGCAATGCCTGCTTCACACCCAAAAGCCTCAACTCTCTCATGAGAAGCACCTTTGCATCCAAAGTTGGAAAAGCCAGTAATTCTACCGACTGATTCAAATGAAAGGACGATACCACCTTCAGAAGAAAAGACGGGACCGTACGCAAAGAGATCCCCATCATCCGAAATCCTAAGAAAGGGATCCCTGCATGACAGAGTCTCTAGCTCCGAAATCCTTCTAGCGGAACAAATTGCCACCAAGAAAATTACCTTTAAGGTAAGATCCTTCATAGTTGGCCTTTGGATCTATTCAAACGGAGTTGAGCACAAACACCTGAGATTCAAGTTAAGACTCCAGCGGGGCACAACTTCTGCACAGGAGGCCATAAATGCTTCACCCCCCTGGAGAAAATGTACCACATCTGGATGAGCAGCCAAGGTCACTCCCTGGACCTTGCCCCTAAGGCATCCCAATGCTGCCACTTGGACTCTGAGGGAGTTAAAGGTTAAAACTTTCACCAATCCCTGTTGCAAAGGACAAAATTTGCACAACCGATGCTCGAGTAGGACCAACCGTCTGCTCTACGCATCATGCCTCAATGATTCTCCACACCCTCACATTCGCCGGAGATGTTGAGGTCATTCTAGGTTGCAACAGAGTGGAGAGGACATCCTCGTGATATCCTTTGGCCCTTAGACACTTCCTCTTAAAAGCCAAGCCGCGAGACAGAAGCGAGTTGCCTGATCTGAAAATATGCGACCTTGACACAAAAGGTTGGGCAGATGAGTGAGCTGTAGTGGCCCACCCATCATGAGATTGATCAAATCTGCAAACCAGGATCGCTGAAGCAACTCTGGGGCCTTTAGAATCACCTGCCCCAGATGAATCTCTATCTGCCTGAGAACCTTGCCACCAGCGGCCATGGTGGAAAAACATACAAGAGAACTCCTGTCGGCCATGGGAGTACTAAGGCGTCAACTCCTTCCGCTCTATGTGCTGATTTAAATGGAATGCTGAAACTACTGTTATGCTTCTACTCCTGAGGAGGGAGGAGTTAGCAATCTGTTAGGGATCTACTGCTCGAGCTAGCAATATGTTAGCGACCTGCTGCTGGATGCTCCTGTAAAGGGAGGAGTTAGCAATCTGTTGTGGGGTCGGCTGCTAGAGAGAGCTATCGGATAGGATCCTGCTGCTGGCACTCCCACAAGGGGAGGAGCCAGCAATCGGTTGTAATACTGCTAGTGGTTAGCAATCTGTTGCAGGGTCTGCGATGCGGATGGGAGGAGCGAGCAGATACGAATAGCAGTCTGATGGAAGTTCCTCCCCTAAGGGAGGAATAGCAATCTGTAGTGAACTGCCTCCTATGGGTCTGCTAAGGAATGGCAATGTTAATGTAGACTGCAGCGTTGGCAATCTGTACCAGCGGCGTACTGGAGATGCTGCTCAGCTGGACAGAAATTAAATTGGTGAATCCTTGGGCCGATGGCAGATGACAGCACCCTCAGGAGGGAGTCCCAAGTGGGACCACCGGCTAGGCTAGAGTATGGAGACAGACACAGATAGTTCTTTATTAGATAAGCAGTATAACCACCAGAGGTGGCAGTAGTGAGCTGGTATGCCCGGCAGGGCTGAAGTCCCTCAGAGACTGGAACTGCGATTCCCAGGTTACTGAGCTGCAAAGAGACTGTAGATAGTGAATAGACAGGATATGCAGATATACATACATAGCCAGTACTAGATAATATCTCACACTGGGTCTTGATATGGCTCAGTAGTTGGAAAGGGTAAGGGCCCTCGAGGAGCGAGTACCTGGTTCCAGGGAAGCTCTGAGAGAGCAGTGGTCACTCACACTAATCTGTATCTGGAATAGCTTCTAGTCAATAGAGAATCTTCAGGGTGTTCAGGAACATAGGCCCTTCAGAGTTGCTTATTCTAATGGCTCATAAGAAAGGCTTGCTAATGCACTTACTATCAAATTCAAATTCCATAACAGTATCATAGACTACAATGTAGGATTAAGGCATTTAGCTCCTTGTTGATAAGCGGGACACCCCTTTGTGAGACAATACAGATGTCCCATTAAGCTTTCCTTTTAATGCAAAAAAAAAAAAAAAAATCACTGCAACCTGTACCTTTAAAGAATTCAAGGCCAAGGTCTTGTTGAGACTCTTCTGTAAGAACGTCAGAATATCTCCTATTTGTAACACTATAGCGAACATTTAACCTGTCTACAATATATTGCAAAAACTTGCATATCCTCACAAACTCTCTCTGTGGAATTCTCTTTAGAACATAACCTTGTTCTAATAACTGATGGTTTGTATCCCTTCTTGGCTAATCTTGTCTGCCATAAGTGAGAACAATCATGGATTTCCCATTACTACTGATCCCTGGTGAAGGAGACCCCTATGCCTTGAAAATGCAATGGTTGGTCCACTATCAGCCTGCTTAGATCAGCATACCATGGTCTTCATGGCCATTCTGATGCCACTAGGCTCTCCTATTCCTACTCCTTCCTGAGCTTCTTATTACATGGCCTATTAACAGCCAAGGTGAGAAGAAAGCATAAGGGAACACTTCCCTCGGTCACTCCTGTATCAGTGCATTCGTAGTCTTTTTGTTGGCTGAAGAACCTTCTTGCCTTTGTGATCTGGTGGATTGCTGTTAGCATCATCTACGGCTGACTCCATTTTTGTATTTTCTTCTTGCGCCTTGGCCTTTGTATTTTGGCTCAAAATATCTGCTTGCCCATTCTCCTAACCTGCAATGTATAATGCTGAAAGCTGTAGCAGATTTTTCTCCTATTGTGCAAATAGTAGCTCCGTTTCCTGATATTGCATAGTTGTACAGTATTCTTACTATTTCTCAACTAATCATTTATTGAAAATGGAATAAGCATAGCTTTATGACCTTTGACTCTAATTGATTAATGTACCTACCCTGTACTCATTACTTTGCTCAACCTTCAGCAAAATGGTTCTGGCAAAAGGCATCCCAATCTTTTTAAATGGGCATCTGTTTTAATATCAATCTAGATACTCTAGTGAAATTCCCCTCTGCAACATTCAGGGAGTTTGTACACCAACAAAAACCTTACCATTATTTTCAGGTGATTTTTTTTAAAATTATAAATGCAAATATAGCATACTATCTCACAGGCCGCGGTTACCCTGCTTCTAACCCGCTTCTAACTCACAATTTGGCCGTGTAAGTCCAACTCACGATTCACTATCCCTTTTAACTCATCCTTACCGCTTCTTTAAATCAACCGGTAACCCTTTCTGCCCGCAGGATGTATATGAGATGTAAACGCTCCGATTATCTATTCCCTCCCATACAGTAATGTGCGCCCCGATTATCTCCTTTTTAACCTGTAGTTTTGCCGCACGTTTAACCTGCTAACTTACCGCCTACCCTTACCCCTGCGTTAGTGTGGAACGTCAGGTCAGAGAGACGAAATTTCATGGGCAAACGACCCCCTCACCCCCCGGGACCCTTACCCTGGCGTTAGTGTGGTGTGACAGCAATAGGCAGGCTCCGGTCAAAATCCCCCCCTCCCGAAGCAAGGCGCAGGGTGAAAATCGGCTTGACATGTCATTAAAACAAAAGTAAATAAAGTGTAATAAAAGTAAACTTACTGCATGTGAATTTTCTTTGAAAAGTCCTCTCTCCCCTCCTCTCGAGGTGCACACTGCGGCTCCCCTGCCTTCCGGGGGCAGCCGGCGGCGAAAGCGGCTTCCAGCAGCCCCCGCCGGCGAAGGTGGATGAATGGACGCCCGTACACCTGGATGAATGCACGCCTGCCGGTGAAGGTGAGTGAATGAATGCACGCCCGTACACGGCGGGAGCCGGCGGGCATGCATTCATTCACTCACCTTCGCCGGCGAGCGTGCATTCATCCAGGTGGAGGGAGCCGGCGGCGAAAGCAGCTTCCAGCAGCCCCCGCCGGCGGTGAATGAATGCACGCCTGTGTATGCCTGTGCGTGCAATTTGGGAGCTCAAGGCGTGACGTCACGGCGTGTGACGTCGGCGTTCGCTAATGCACTGCCTTGAGCGCCCAAATTGCACGCACAGGCGTACACAGGCGTGCATTCATTCACCTTCACTGGCGGGGGCAGGGGAGCCAAAGCGGCTTCCAGCAGCCCCCGCCGGCGAAGGTGAATGAATGCAATTTGGGCGCTCAAGGCAGTGCATTAGCGAACGCCGACGTCACACGCCGTGACGCCAAACGTCATGACGTCACGCCTTGAGCGACCAAATTGCACGCACAGGCACACATTCATTCACCTTCGCTGGTGGGGGGCTGCTGGAAGCCGCTTTCGCGCCGGCTCCCCCCGGGAGGCAGGGGAGCCGCAGTACGCGCCTCGGGAGGAGGAGAAAGAGAGAGAGAGAGGACTGTTCAAAGAAAATTCACATGCAGTAAGTTTACTTTTATTGCACTTTATTCACTTTTGTTTTAATTTTCGCCCTGCCTTGCTTCGGGAGGGGGGGGGGGAGAAAGGACTCGCAATCCCCCCTGGTACCTGAAATGACAGGTACCAGCGCACCCAGGATACTGTATAGGCGCTGTATAGCGCTCTATACAGTAAAATGGATTGCGCGGGCCTAACGCTTCACGGACGCTTCTTGGACGCGGCTTGCATTTGCATGCTATTTACATACAGTATCGAGCGGTAGGTGATCCGAACTGTGCGTGCGGCAAACGCGGGTGCGGCCGGCACTAACGCACCTCTTCCTACCGCTCCTTACTGTATCGGCCTGATAGTAATTTACTTAAGAACATAAGTATGCCATACTGGGTCAGACCAAGGGTCCATCAAGCCCAGTATCCTGTCTCCAAAAGGTGGCTAATCCAAGCCACAAGTACCTGGCAAATCCCATGCTACTAATGCCAGCAACAAGCAGTGGCTATCCCTAATGATTAACAGCAGTTTATGCACTTCTCTTAATGCAGGCAAAAACCTACTGACAAGTCAAAGGCATGTGTTATAGCAATTTTCAAAAGCCTACATCCATGGATAAAGTGCTTTTACATGCGTAAAGCTCAGCAATAAACATGTAAATGCTTTTGAGCATCAGGCCGCTAGTACTAAACAGTTTTCATTGTGAGTCCAACCAAAGACAAAACATGAAAATGCAATTCTGAATTTAAAAGGAGCGTGAAATCAGATTGCTGACCTCATATTTTTAAATGGAAATTCAGTATTATAGTCTATTTTACATAATAGCTCTAATAGGTCTAGTAAATTCAGATACAAATGAAACCCAGAATTGTCTGTAAGGGCCAATCCCTTAAAAAAATATTTTTAAATATCTCTTGGAATTTCGAAGTATAATGTTTAATATCCTTGCTCTTGCTTTTAAAATGGCGCAGGACATAACAGTATTGGCTTTATTAATTTGTTTAGTATTGCTGGTATAGCAATTGTCTTTATTTGTGATGTACATGGAAAAGAAAAACATGAATGTGTTGGGGAAAGCAATTCTAGGGCATAACTAAGACCTACTAGTCTCTGGTAATGTGGATCCACTTTTTGTGAAAAGATTTGTTCTAGGTTTTCTGGCACCCTATGTAAATTCTAATATTTAACCTATACTCAGGAAGTCTCTGTGGTTTTGATTCATCTTGACTCAAGACTAGTCTTTCAAGTATCTCACCAAATTCTCTCTCTTTGTAAGGCATTTGCAAAGATGAAATTTGAAACAAAAACTAGCAGCCTAACGCCTGAGACATAGAAGTCTTCTCGCTCCTAATGCGCTAGTGATCTTGAAGAACTAACAAATTCATTAACCTTGACAAAATGCTAGGCAGCTGAGGATTCAAGCTGTGCAGTCTGCCTTCCATCAAAAAGCTGCAGATTTCTGCTTAATATTGCTCTTTCTACCCTACTAGTGCAGATGCCATCCACACAGATAGGTGATGGGAAAAAAATAGAGAAGATTAATGCCTTATGTGCAGCGCCTCCTTCTACAAGGATAGATGACTTCCTGCTCAGAGTTGAGAATCTGGCAACAACCTGTGTCTTTTAAAACAGACGTTACTTTACCTGTGGGGGAAGGCTATGGATGCCTTCTGTGTCCCTCTCAGAACTGAATCTCAGCTGGCAGAACTTTCATACCTAAATTTCAACTTAGTGAAATAGACAGATTATCGAGACCTCCTATTGCTCAGAATTAATTTTTTTCTTTAAAGGCTGAAAGGCTGTGTTTAGGAATCTTAAGGATCTGGGGAAGATCTCCCCCCCAAGAGGCAGGACTGCTGGCAATAATCACTTTGTCCCAGCGCTTGGAGAGTGAAATAGCATCGTCCTTGTTCTTAATCATCTGTGGCTGTGCAGAGCTTGTAACTTCTTAAGAGCACTCAAGATGGCAGCCTTCCAGGAGAAACCATTAGCTGCTCTCTCTCTCTGCTAATTTGCCAGCACTGGGAGAGTTAATTCTATGCGGCTCTGCAGAGCCTATAACTGCTTGAGAGTTAAGAACATAAGAAATTGCCATACTGGGTCAGACCAAGGGTCCATCAAGCCCAGCATCCTGTTTCCAACAGAGGCCAAACCAGGCCACAAGAACCTGGCAATTACCCAAACACTAAGAAGATCCCATGCTACTGATGCAATTAATAGCAGTGGCTATTCCCTAAGTAAACTTGATTAATAACCGTTAATGGACTTCTCCTCCAAGAACTTATCCAAACCTTTTTTAGACCCAGCTACACTAACTGCACTAACCACATCCTCTGACAACAAATTCCAGAGCTTAACTGTGCGTTGAGCGAAAAATAACTTTCTCCGATTAGTTTTAAATGTGCCCCATGCTAACTTCATGGACTGCCCCCTAGTCTTTCTACTATCTGATGTAGATGTGACTTGGTTATTTTCATTTTCGAATAATAGAAGGACTACTGGGCATTCCATGAAGTTAGCAAGTAGCACATTTAAGACTAATCGGAGAAAATTCTTTTTCACTCAACGGACAATAAAGCTCTGGAATTTGTTGCTAGATGATGTGGTTAGTGCAGTTAGTGTAGCTGGGTTCAAAAAAGGTTTTGATAAGTTCTTGGAGGAGAAGTCCATTTATGGCTATTAATCAATTTTACTTAGGGAATAGCCACTGCTTAGGGAATAGCCACTGCTATTAATTGCATCAGTAGCATGGGATCTTCTTTGTGTTTGAGTAATTGCCAGGTTCTTGTGGCCTGGTTTTGGCCTCTGTTGGAAACAGGATGCTGGGCTTGATGGTCCCTTGGTCTGACCCAGCATGGCAATTTCTTATGTTCTTAAACATACACAGTTATGTGACTCCAACATTGCTCTAAGCTTCAACGGCAAGAATTAATGTGGAAAAAAAAAAAAGGATTTCCATTCACAATAAAGCAGGGAGTAGCTTGCTTGTTACAGCAGATACTACTCCAAACCAAATAAGCCTGATACTTCACTTTCAATGCATATCCAGCATAGCTCTCTGCTTTAACGGCAAGGGAGAAAGACTGATACTTCACTTTCAATGCATATCCAGCATGGCTTTCTGCTTCAATGGCAGGGGGAAATGGAGAAAAGTGGATCTATATACAGACCACAACCAACAAGGACTGAATTACATAGTTGAGGTAAACAAGCATGGGTGTAGCTTGCTTATTGCGGCGGTTACTATCCCTAGCTAATTAACAGGCCGATACAGTAAAAATGCAGGAGAGCGTGATACAGTAAATAAATGTATTTAAATTAGGCCCGGCGGTAAAAAGAGGCGCTAGGGACACTAGCGTGTCCTTAGCGCTTCTTTTCGGACAGGAGCGGCGGCGGCTGTCAGAGGGTTTGACAGCCGACGCTCAATTTTGCTATTTTCGGTTCTTGAGCCCGCTGACAGCCATGGGTTCGGAAACTGGACGCTGGCAAAACTGAGCATCCGGTTTTCAACCCGCGAGCCTATTTCAAATTTTTTTTTTTACTTTTTTAAACTTTCGGGACCTCCGACTTAATATCACCATGATATTAAGTCAGAGGGTGCACAGAAAAGCAGTTTTTACTGCTTTTCTATGCACTTTCCCGGTGCCCGGAGAAATTAGCATCCGGCTTGGCTGCACATTTTACTTACTGAATTGCGCGGTATTATCAACATGCATTTGCATGTTGCGGGCGCTATTAGGTTCGGGGGGGGGGGGGGGGGGGGGGGGGTTGGACGCGCATTTTGGATGCGCTATTACCCCTTACTGAATAAGGGGTAAAGCTAGCGTGTCGAAAATGCGCATCCAAATACCGGCGAACAGTGCGCTCCATCGGAGCCGATACAGTGCGCTCCATGGAGCGCACTGTACTGTATCGGCCTGTAAGTTAGACATTTCACTTAGATGCAGTTCCAACACTGCTCTCTACATTAATGGAAGGGGGAAGGGAAACAGAACCAAAAGGTTACTAAGGACCAAGAGTAACAGATAAGTATGAGAAAAAAAAAGGGCAAAAGCTTGTTGGGCAGACTGGATGGGCCGTTGGTCTTCTTCTGTCGTCATTTCTATGTATATATATGTTTCTATGTTTAAGGATACTCTGAAATTTTGTAACAGTTTCTTGCCATAATAGAGCCATAATGAATTGAAAGTTTTGCAATGCGTGTGGAGTCAAAATAAAATCATGCGATTTTGTCTCTAGGTGGTTATAAACACATGGTTGAAAAAGGTTCTTGACTATTAGACCAGTCAGCTAATTTGAAATTCGGTCTTGAACAGTACATCTCATTGTTTTTAACATCGACTGTAAGCGTCTGCAATAGTTCTGAGTGATAATATAAATTTACAGATCTTAAACACTATCAAGTAAATTACCTTTGAAGGTTTGTAGCCAAAGAGCATCATGACTGCCACCTTAACATCTTCTCTGCTTAAATATCCTTTATTATTTTCGTCACACTTTTTAAATACCTAAAATACATCAGAAAAAAACAACTGAATTTTGCTTCCAAGGTGTTAATTTACTCGCTTTACAATGCACAAAGCAAAATGCATATCTGTGCCTTCAAAAATTGTTCGATCATTTTAACAGTTCTTGAATTTACTTATGTATTGTTTAGTTACATAAAAAGACTACATTACATTTATACATGCCCGCGAGCAAAAGACAGAAGAGTCAAGGCCCAAAGCGGCCAGTTTTCGTGCAGCGTGACTTTCTAAACTAATATTTTTCACGTGTCCGCACCCTTCCTCCTTCACAACCTACTTCAGCAAATTTGTTTCTGTCCGAATCGGTGACTTCTCTCTGCGGTCTGTGAGAGATGCCGCGTGCAGCAAACATGACACCAATTAAAACACGTCCAACTAACGAGGTCAATTTTTTTTCCCCCAAATATTTTGTTTATAACGTTGAAATGCGCGCGCGCGCACACACAAATAAAAATACGAATCGAAATTAAACCCGTCCTAGTCCACGCTCCATTCTCCGAGCAACGGTGCCGCCTCAATCCACTTCCGCGTCGCAACCGCAAGCCCCATTCTTATTGGTCAGTTGCTGCTCGACTTCCATTGACTCCGCAGACCGATTGGCAGAGCGACCGCGAGCGCGCAACGCGAACGCACGGCGCGGCAGGGCCCCCGAAGTGCCGAACGTGCCACCTGGTGGGCCGCCCGGTCGCTGCTGGAGGTGGTCGGGCACGGACAGTTCAGCCTAGGCAAGACTTTGGCCTGGTTTGCCCCCCCCCCCCCCCCCCTTTATACCGACTGAATAGAGACAGTCAAGGCATTTGGATCCGATGCTCTCGGCATTAAAAGGCGGAACTTAGGACCCTCGGGGAGGGAGCGGAAACGCCGCGCTGCTTCCTGTCCAAGCTGGTCGGCTGTGGTGCAACGTGGGCTGAGGATGCACAGGTGATAACTGGCGCACAGGGTGCCGGTCTGGTTTCATGCCGCTTTCTTGTGTTGGAGTGATCCGTCCTGCCTAAGACGGCTGGTTTTTAAGGGTTAAAAGAGCAGCTGCAGGATATGTCTGAAACAGCTGTTTCAATGCTGTTCTCTTTTTCGGGGGGTGGGAAGGCTAAATTAGTGTAGCTGCCGTGCTAGTCCACTTGAATACGTAGAAATAAAAGTTAAAACAATTTGGAGGTGAGACCTTCCCACGGAACAATCTCAGTATACTGGTGATTAACTTTCCAGCACTTGAGTAGGTTTTCTTTTGATCCGGCAGTTTTTTTTTCTAGTTTTTGATACTGCCAGCTCAGTATGATCCAGAGCAATTACCAGTGTATTTCCCTCTGCGATTATTCCATTTCAGTGATGGTCCTAGGCGCCAAGGGCCTTTGAGCAGGTTTTTTGGAATTCTTACCACCTTAATTGATTAAAGACCCAGAAGACAGGATGAGAGAGCTTCTTTTAGATCCTTGCATTGGATCACTGGCTGTGCATTTTCTTGGCATTGCGCCTGAGAAACTTTCTGTACAATAAAGTGAATTCTACTTCTGATGGGGGGAGAGGGGTTGTGTGAAATTGTTATCCAGAGGGTCAGCTTTTGGAGTGCGTATGATCTGGGTAGCCGCACAGGGTGCCATGCATGAGGATGTGCTGCTATGCTGGCACTCCCATCCCCTTAAATATGTAGGCAGAGGGAATAAGAGAGAAGAGTGGGATGGAGAAGAGGTAGGGGGGTGCTGTATTGGAACTACGGATGCCACCACCACCACTGAAGTAGAGAGCACTGTGTGAGAGCTGCCACTGGGGGAGTGGGTAACCAATTTCGGTTTTTGCACAAGGTGGCTTTTAGCCTAGATCTGGCTCTGGTTATCCACTAAGTATCTGAAGCCAGTTGACCCTTTAAGACGTGTAGTAATTTAAAATATTTTATAAGATTGTTTTGCTATATGTGTGGTCACCTTAAAACAAATTCACACGTACATTTTTTTCTGTCTTTGACTTATAAAGATTTGATCTGATTCAGGTTGAAATGCTCCCCATGGAAGTTCAGCCATAACCTTATGTCTCTTTAGAAGTAGAAAATGTATAGTTGTCATTTATTTGGCTTCTGCTTAACCAGGCTCATAAATTGAAATCTGAGGCCTCATTCCATCAAATTTATTTATTTATTATTTTTATATACTGACATTCATCTCAATTGAGATATCACACTGGTTTACATTCAGGTACTGTAGGTATTTCTGTATCCCCAGAGGGCTTACAATCTAAGTTTTTGTACCTGAGGCAATGCTGGTGCCTGTGCTTTGTATTGTAAATCTAAAAAAGCCTTGTTTGCGAGCTAACAGTATAATATGCTGTAACCCACATTGAGTTAATTCTGTATTCAAAAAGATAGGTAATAAATCCAAGTAATAAATATATAATTTTGCTGCCCTCCATTTGAAGTCCAGGTAAATCATTCAAATGCTCTTTATTTTAATACTAACTTTCTTACTCTAAAAGTTTTCTCTTTATTATTTTGATTTGCAAGTAAGAAATTTTGCAATTAGAACTCAATAGAAATTTGAATTAAGTTTCTAATGGCACATGAGTAACTATTTACCTATGTTGCTTGTAAATGTTATTCCTCTGCATTCTGGCAGGTTGGTCACCACCAGTGGGTTATGCACCTCTGCCAGCAGATGGAGACAGAGCAAAAGGCTGACATCACGGCTATATAGTCCCGCCTCAACAGCCTGCCAGTATTCTCCGACTCAAGGGTATGGTGGACATGCATTTCCCTACAGGGGATTGCCTGTGAGCAGGAAAGTAAAAATAGAAAGGAAGAAAGAAGTGTAAAGGAGATATCAGGAAGGCAAGAAGTTTACATAGCACTGCTTGCCTCCTGAGGTGATAACGTTCGGTCCCTCCCTCAGAGTGCTTGAAGTCCGGTAGCCTTGGGTGGCATGGACTTAAAATTCAATGAGTGGTTGCAGGCCAAGAGAGGCTCGACAGTGAAGGCTTTTGCCGTCTCCCCCTGTAGCCAGGACCTATTCCTGCTCTCAGCCAGGGAGGGCTGAGCTCCGGTAAAGGTTTTGCTTTACTAAAAAAAAAAAAAAATTTCCTCCTGAGTCTGTTCCCTCAGTGTTCGGCCTTCCCGTTCATGTGAGTTCTGTGAGGTGTGGAGGTAGTTCAGGCATGGCTGGTTGAGCAGCTGTTTGGCTAGGCCCCGCTTTCAGGCTTCTCCCTTTTTGGCGTGTGGTTGGCTGCAAGGGTGATTTTGCATGTTTTTCACTGTGCTCCATTGACTTGAGTCTGTTGCTGACTTTTGTATCCAAAATTTGGGTGTCCTTGGAAGTCTGACTTGAGTGTTCCTGGGGCGTGTGTATACCTGGACACTCGGTTTGGGCAAGAGTACGATATGCGAGTACCTTGATGCACATTTTTTGTTTGTTCATTTTTGGCACGTGGCTTTTACGCGTGCATACCTAACCTTACTTTTTGTGTGTCTAGCTGGGCGCGTACCTGTACCTGACTGGGTGCCTTACAACAATGACACCTGCGGTGAAGAAGTCTAGGTGCTTATCTATTTGTACTGCATGCCACATCAGAGCGATACAGCCAGAACTTTCTTTAAGCCTGTGTCAGCATTGCCTGGATGCTTGTGGGGATTTACCTCTTTCTGATTTTGTCATTGATGGTCTATCTTCTCGGTCTGAGGGGAGTGGGACCGAGGGCGACGCTATGCTGGTGTCCCCTCCTTTAGCTGACTTCTCAGGGGAAACTTACTCTCAGGATGTCAGGTTCAGACCTATGGACCAGTCATCCTTTTCCTGGATGGAATTTCTTCCAGGGGTTAGACATTTCTACAGGGGTGGTCTTCTGAGTCGACTACATGTATTGGGTTTAAGTCCATGCACTCAGAGTTCTTCAGCTCCTGCCGCCATGGTCAAGCGCTGTGGTGTGGCATGGCCTGTCAAGTTTCGAATGCAAGTAGATCAAGATGATGTCGATGATAGTGGTGGCTCTCCAGTGGAGGAAGGGGAGATTAAGCCAGATTTGAAGCCATGTCGAACTCTTGTCCGTTTCTTTCATAGAGATGAGTTGCCGAGCTTGATCTTTCAGACTTTGAAGACCCTTGGAGTGGCTGGAGCTGACTCCTCAAGGGTACAAAAGGAGGTTCCCATTTTTATTACCCTACGCAAAGCCTCATGTTTCTTTCCCCTCCTGGATACGATTCAGGAGTTGATTGATCTGGAATGAAGTTTGCCAGAGGTGTCCTTCAAAGGGGGGTGCGCCTTGGCAGGTTTATATCCCTTGGATCTGCAGGCCAGACAGCAGTTGCATTTTCCCTAAGGTGGACGCTTTGGTGTTTTCTGTCATGAAGAGAACCACCATCCTGGTAGAAGGAGGTTCTGTTCTTAAGGATGCTCAGGATAGGAGAATTGAGACTTTCCTAAAGCAAGCCTTTGAGGCAGTGGCAGTGAACTTGCAATTTGCTTCTTGCTGTGCCCTCGAGCTACCTTGCATCCTTCTCAAGAATCTAGCAGTGCTGCGCCAGCAGACTTGTGGTAGAACCAGGCGCTGCCGCCGTAGCTGATGTGGGCTGTGACCTGGTTCGCACAGCTGCCAGAGGAGTTGCTTTTGTTATAGCGGCTAGACGACAGCTGTGGCTCGCAAGTGGTCGGCAGATACTATTTCAGAGTCCAGTCTTATTAAGCTGCCCTTCAAGGATTCTCTTCTCTTTGGCAGTGAGTTGGAGAAAATGGCAAATAAATGGGGGAAAACCCAGGTCCCTTGCTTGCCAGAGGACAAGAAGCGGGTTTCCCAGACTTTTCGGGCAAGTGGTCGCTCTTGAGACTACCAGGATTTTCAGCTTTATAGGGAAGTTCTTCTGTCCCTTCCACAGATCTTGGTCCTTTCGCCCCAAAGGCCTGGAAAAGATGTGGGCTCTAGAACTGGAGACCCTCTATCTTCTCAATTAAGATTTGCCATCTCACCTGTTGGTGCAGAAGATAGGTGGGCACCTATCTCATTTTTAACACAGTGGGAGCACTGAGAGTGGAAGCACTGAGAGGAGAGGATCACCATGCTGGTGGCTGAAAGGAATCAGTAAGTTGTTGCTTGGGACATTGTCTTTTTTTAAAAGTATTGGGGCAAAGTTAACTATTTGGTAATATTATTTAGTGTGTTTGTGCTTTTAATAGTAAGGCAACAAATAAACAGAAGTTAGACTGTTTATCTTTTTAAATAGTCAGTCAGGCAGCTAGTAAGCAGAAGTTAGTGTTTGTGTACTACAAAAAAAAAAGTAGCTAGGAGCAGTGTATACTAAGTAAAAAGGTTGAAAAGTTCAGTTCAGTTACTCACCTTGGAAATGTGTTGAGGTAGTGTGATTTGGTTTGATTAGGTACCAACAATTGTTAATCAAGAGAGCAGTGAGTCACTCTAGCTGACTAACTGAAGTTAGACTGTTTGTATTTCCCAACCCTAGCTCATCTTTTAATTTATAGGCAGGTGCCACTTTAAAAAAAAAAAGCAAACAAACACCTTATTGAGAGTTTAATCATTCCCGTGTAGGCCACTATCAGACATAGTGACTTCACTAATACATTTAAAGGACATTAATTAGACACATTCCTACTCCCTTAGCAACCTAAAACTTAACTAGGAACTGAACAAAATTGAGATGAAGGCAGCAGTCCAGCAGCAATAGGGGGCTTCCCAGTCTTTTGCATTGAGTGTCACATGTATGATTTTTTACCCACCAATGAGAAAATGTGCATGCGATGCAAAGAGCTCCTGGCTCTCAGAGAACGAGTCCGATCTCTGGAGGCTAGAGTGGCAGACTTGGAGGAGCTGAGGCAGACAGAGAGGTATATAGATGAGACCTTCAGGGACATAGTAGCCAACTCCCAACTTCATACTGGCAGCCCTGGTGCTGCCTTGGAGGAAGAAGGTCTCATGATGGGAGAGCACCAACCAGGTGCAGCAGGAAATGATCCTGTAGCAAGGACCTGCTCTCCAGGTGATGCATTGTCCTTTCGCACCGAGGATATCTCCCAAAGGCCAACTGCCCAGGAGGGAAAGGTTAGGTTGGCCATCATAGTTGGTGATTCGATAATTAGGAATGTAGATAGCTGGGTGGCTGGTGGGCGTGAGGATCGCCTGGTAACATGTCTGCTTGGTGCGAAGGTGGCGGACCTCATGCGTAACCTAGATAGGATTCTTAGACAGTGCTGGGGAGGAGCCGGCTGTTGTGGCACATGTGGGCACCAACAACATAGGAACATGTGGGAGGAGGTTCTGGAAGCCAAATTTAGGCTCTTAGGTAGAAAGCTGAAATCCAGAACCTCCAAGGTAGCATTCTCTGAAATGCTCCCTGTTCCACGCGCAGGTCACCAGAGGCGGGCAGAGCTCTGGAGTCTCAATGCATGGATGAGACGATGGTGCAAAGAAGAGGGATTCAGTTTTGTTAGGAACTGGGGAACCTTTTGGGGAAGGGGGAGTCTCTTCCGAAGGGATGGGCTCTACCTTAACCAGGGTGGAACCAGACTGCTGGTGCTAACCTTTAAAAAGGAGATAGAGCAGCTTTTAAACTAGAACAAAGGGGAAGGCCGACAGTTGCTCAGCAGCGCATGGTTCGGAGAGAGGTATCTTCAAAGGATACTAATGATGCATTAGAATTAGGGCATCCTGACAGTGAGGTTCCTATTATAACAAAAGTAGTCCAAGTGCCTGTAACTAAAAACTCAACTGAGCTAAAAAATTCTAACTTATCCCTATCAATTAAAAAGCAGAATGAAAATACAAACAAAAAACAAACTTTGAAATGTTTGTATGCTAATGCCAGAAGTCTAAGAAGTAAGATGGGAGAATTAGAATGTATAGCAGTGAATGATGACATAGACTTAATTGGCATCTCAGAGACATGGTGGAAGGAGGACAACCAATGGTACAGTGATATACCGGGGTACAAATTATATCGCAATGACAGAGAGGAGCACCCGGGAGGCGGTGTGGCGCTTTATGTCCGGGATGGCATAGAGTCCAACGGGATAAACATCCTGCATGAGACCAAATGCACAATTGAATCTTTATGGGTAGAAATTCCTTGTGTGTCAGGGAAGATTATAGTGATAGGAGTATACTACTGTCTACCTGGTCAAGATGATGAGACTGATAGTAAAATGTTAAGAGAAATTAGGGAAGCTAACCAAATTGGTAGTGTGGTAATAATGGGAGACTTCAATTACCCCAATATATTGACTGGGTAAATATATCATCGGTACATGCTAGAGATATAAAGTTCCTGGATGGAATAAATGACATTTTTATGGAGCAATTGGTCCAGGAACCAACGAGAGAGGGAGCAATTCTAGATCTAATTCTCAGTGGAGGACAGGATTTGATGAGAGAGGTAACGGTGGTGGGGCCACTTGGCAATAGTGATCATAAAATCAAATTTGAATTAATGACTGGAAGGAGGACAGTAAGCAAATCTACGGCTCTCATGCTAAACTTTCAAAAGCAAAACTTTGATAAAATGAGAAAAATTGTAAGAAAAAAACTGAAAGGAGCAGCTACAAAGGTAAAAAGTGTGCAAGAGGCGTGGTCATTGTTAAAAAAATACCATTCTAGAACCACAGTCCAGATGTATTCCACACATTAAAAAAGGTGGAAAGAAGGCAAAACGATTACCGGCATGGCTAAAAGGAGAGGGGAAAGAAGCTATTTTAGCCAAAAGATCTTCATTCAAAAATTGGAAGAAGGATCCAACAGAAGAAAATAGGATAATGCATAAGCGTTGGCAAGTTAAATGTAAGACATTGATAAGACAGGGTAAGAGAGAATTTAAAAAGAAGTTGGCCGTAGAGGCAAGAACTCACAGTAAAAACTTTAAAAAATATATCTGAAGCAGAAAGCCTGTGAGGGAGTCAGTTGGACCGTTAGATGATCGAGGGGTTAAAGGGGCGCTTAGAGAAGATAAGGCCATTGTGGAAAGATTAAATGATTTCTTTGCTTCGGTGTTTACTAAAGAGTTTATTGGGGAGATACCCGTTCCGGAGAAGGTTTTCGTGGGTAATGATTCAGATGGACTGATCCAAATCATGGTGAACCTAGAAGTTGTGGTAGGCCTGATTGATAAACTGAAGAGTAGTAAATCACCTGGACCGGATGGTATACACCCCAGGCTTCTGAAGGAACTAAAAATTGAAATTTCAGACCTATTAGTAAAAATGTGTACGCTATCATTAAAATCATCCATTGTATCTGAAGACTGGAGAATAGCTAACATAATCCCAATATTTAAAAAGGGCTCCAGGGGCGATCCGGGAAACTACAGACCGGTTAGCCTGACTTCAGTTCCAGGAAAAATAGTGGAAAGTGTTCTAAACATCAAAATCACAGAACATATAGAAAGACATGGTTTAATGGAACAAAGTCAGTATGGCTTTACCCAGGGCAAGTCTTGCCTCACAAATCTGCTTCACTTTTTTGAAGGAGTTAATAAACATGTGGATAAAGGTGAACTGGTAGATGTAGTGTACTTGGATTTTCAGAAGGCGTTTGATAAAGTTCCTCACGAGAGGCTTCTAGGAAAAGTAAAAAGTCATGGTATAGGTGGTGATGTCCTTTCGTGGATTACAAACTGGCTAAAAGACAGGAAACAGAGTAGGATTAAATGGACAATTTTCTCAGTGGAAGGGAGTGGGCAGTGGAATACCTCAGGGATCTGTTTTGGGACCCTTACTTTTCAATATATTTATAAATGATCTGGAAAGAAATACGAAGAATGAGGTAATCAAATTTGCAGATGATACAAAATTGTTCAGAGTAGCTAAATCACAAGCAGATTGTGATAAATTGCAAGAAGACCTTCTGAGACTGGAAAATTGGGCATCGAAATGGCAGATGACATTTAATGTGGATAAGTGCAAGGTGATGCATATAGAGAAAAATAACCCATGCTATAGTTACACAAAGTTAGGTTCCATATTAGGTGCTACCAACCAAGAAAGAGATCTAGGCGTCATAGTGGATAACACATTGAAATCGTCGGTTCAGTGTGCTGCGGCAGTCAAAAAAAGCAAACAGAATGTTGGGAATTATTAGAAAGGGAATGGTGAATATAATGGAAAATGTCACAATACCTCTGTATCACTCCATGGTGAGACCGTGCCTTGAATACTGTGTACAATTCTGGTCACCACATCTCAAAAAAGATATAATTGCGATGGAGAAGGTACAGAGAAGGGCTACCAAAATGATAAAAGGAATGGAACAGCTCCCCTATGAGGAAAGACTAAAGAGGTTAGGACTTTTCAGCTTGGAGAAGAGATGGCTGAGGGGGGATATGTTAGAGGTGTTTAAAATCATGAGAGGTCTAGAACGGGTAGAAGTGAATCGGTTATTTACTCTTTCGGATAATAGAAAGACTAGGGGGCACTCCATGAAGTTAGCATGTGGCACATTTAAAACTAATCAGAGAAAGTTCTTCATCACTCAACGCACAATTAAACTCTGGAATTTGTTGCCAGAGGATGTGGTTAGTGCAGTTAGTATAGCTGTGTTTAAAAAAGGATTGGATAAGTTCTTGGAGGAGAAGTCCATTACCTGCTATTAAGTTCACTTAGAGAATAGCAATGGTAACATGGAATAGACTTAGTTTTTGGGTACTTGCCAGGTTCTTATGGCCTGGATTGGCCACTGTTGGAAACAGGATGCTGGGCTTGATGGACCCTTGGTCTGACCCAGTATGGCATGTTCTTATGTGTGTGCAGATTACTTTGAATCAGTGGGTCCTTGAAGTGGTTTGGGATGAATATGCTCTAGAATTTCTTCGCATTCCTCCAGATGCCTTTATGATATCTCCATGCGACTCTCCTCAGAAGAGGGTAGCAATGGAAGCTATATTACAAAGGCTGTTGGACCTGAAAGCAATGATTCCTGATCCTCAGTCGCAGCAAAATACGGGCTGTTATTCCATTAATTTTGTTGTGCCCAACATCTTCATTAGTAAACACAGAAGCAAATAATTTATTTAGTCTTTTTGCGATGGCCTTATCTTCCCTAAGAGCCCCTTTAACCCCTCTGTCATTTAACGGTCCGACCTACTCCCTTGCAGCTTTCCTGCTTTGAATATATTTTTAAAAAGGTTTTATTATGAGATTTTGCCTCTAGGACTAACTTCATTTCAAATTCTCTCTTAGCCTCAAGTTAAGTGTTAGCCTGAAGTCAGGCTAACACTTAACTTGGCAATGCTTATGCTTGTTCCTATTTTCTTCAAATGGATCCTTCCAATTTTTGAAAGATTTTTTTCAGCTAAAATAGCCTCTTTCATCTCACTTTTTTATCATGTTGGTAATCGTTTGCCTTTCCTTCCACTTTTTCTTAATGCATGGAATACCTCTGGACTGCACTTCGAAGATGGCATTTTTAAACAGTGTCTTTGCTTGTTGTACACTTTTATCCTTTGTAGCTGCACCTTTCAGTTTTTATTTCTATTTTCTTCATTTTATCAAAGTTTCTCTCTTGAAAATTGTTAGAGCTGTAGATTCCTGTATTCTCCCCCTTCCAGTCATTAGTTCAAATTTGATTATGTTATGATCACTATTGCCAAGTGGCCCTACCACCATTTCCTCTCTCACCAAATCCACTAAGAATTAGATCTAAAATAGGTCCCCCTCTCTCTTTTTTTTTTTTTTTTTTCCTGAACCAATTGTTCCATGTAGCAGTTTGTTTGTTTGTTTATTTATTTAAGAACTTTTATATACCGACGTTCATAGACATATCACATCGGTTTTCAAATAACGAGGGGATAACTATTTTGAACTGAGAGGGAAAAATAAAGTTACATGCAACAGGGAATTAAAACTTGGAAGAGAAGTAGGAAATGGTCAGGTGACCTAGTTAAGAGGGGTTAGGTAGCACTAACTATGATATTACAATAAATAACTACTATAATATTGTTTGTATAATTCTGGAGGAGGGAGGTAGCAAGGGAAGGAGCTATGGAGGGGGCTAAAAGGTGGGGGGAGCTAAATCAGGTGTAAGCAGTTGTTTATTTCATCCAGGAACTTTGTCTCTAGCATGTCCTGAGTTACATTTACCCAGTCAATATTGGGGTAATTGACATCTCCCGTTTATAAATGCACTGCCAAATTGGTTAGCTTTCCTGATTTCTCTTAACATTTCATTGTCTTTCTCATCATTTTGGCCACTATGCTTTTACCCAACACACATGGGATTTCTACCCATATAGATTCTACTGTGCATTTAGTCTCTTGTATGATCTTTATCCTGTTGGACTCTATGCCCTCCTGAACACAAAGCACTCCCCCCCCCCCCCCCCCCCCCACCAAGTTGATCCTCCCTATCATCGCGATATAATTTGTACCCTGACATAGCACTGTCCCATTGGTTATCCTCCTTCCACCAGGTCTCTGAAATGCCAGTTAAGTCTCTCATCATTCATTGCTATGTCCTTTAACACTCCCATCTTCTTAGTCTTCTGGCATTAGCTTACAGACATTTCAAAATGTGTTTTTTGTTTGTATTAAAAACCTGCTTTTCGCTTGATTGGGAAATTTGGAATCCTTTAGCTCAGGTGATTCCTTACTTATAGGCACATGGACTAATTTATTTTCCTCATGTCTAGCCAGACCAGTCCAGAACCCACCCAAAAGTGGTGGGCAAGGGAAAAGTTGAGAGAGTTGATGGAAGACTGCCTTCAAAAGGGCAAACACAGACAGGACTGAAGGAAGAGTAGAATTGTTGGGCTTAATCATATTCTTTTTCCTTTTTTTTCCTCTTTTAAGTTAACTGGGTTGAGAGGTTAATTTGCAAAGAAAAAAAATTCTTTCCCCCCCTACTTCTTGTCGCTTAAATTACTTGTGAGATCCAAGTATTGTCTTGGGCAGGAATTCTTAGCTGCAGTGGGCTATATAAGGGAAATGAAGTTAGGAGTAAATTCTGCTCTCTGCTTCCATCTGCTGGTGGGAGGAAATTAGCATGTATGGCCTAATTTCATCTTTAAGTCATTTGTAAGTAGTTTAAATAACATGGTATCTTGGCTTGCCAGTCTGGAAATTGACTCAAGATGCAAACTCGGAATCTCTAAGCTGTGTTTTTCAGTTTATTTTGTTATTGTATGTGATCGGTAAGATTTAAAATGCTTTGAAAGGTAGCTTTTACCCAGTGATAAATGTTGGTTTTCTTTTTGACTTGCTGCTAATTGTGGAACACATATTTTTTTAAATACAGTATTAATTGATGTGGTTGTACACTTTGGGGCAGATTTTAAAAGCCCTACGCATAAATCCAGCTGGAGTTATGCGCGCCGAGCCTATTTTGCATAGGCCCGGGACTCGCGTATGTCCCGGGGCTTGAAAAAAGGGGCGGGGCAGGGCGTGGCCAGAGGCCTTCATAGGGCCGCTAGGCCGGGGCGCGCAACCTACGCCTGCCCAGAGGCAGACACAACTTATAAAATAAAGATGGGGGGGGGGGGGGGGGGGGGGCGGAAGGAAAGTTCCCTCCGAGGCCGCTCCGAAATCGGAGCGGCCTCGGAGGGAACAGGGAATGCCATCGGGGCTCCCCTAGGGCTTGGCGTGCACAAGTGTGCACCCCCTTGCGCGCGCGCCGACCCTGGATTTTATAATATGCGCGCGGCTGCCAGGCTGCGCACACAAATCCTACGCCTGCACGTAGGTATTAAAATCTGGCCCTTTTAATTTATATCTTAGTTATCTAGAATTGAAATTGGGCTGGCAAGACATTGGGCTTCTTGGGTCTTTAGGAGCAAAGGTCGTACTGTGACAGTTTATACAGAGGTCTCCAAGATGTAGTGAAAGGCCCTGAAGAGTAATCTTGGTCAGCAGTGGCAGGTAAAGCTAAGCATGGGCAACACTGATCTTGACAGTGAGAGGCTGTCCATGTGAGCCGGAGCTTGCATGTCATGAACACTGTGGACCTAATAAGAAGGGGTCTTACACTGGGAAGGCTGCTGCTAACACCCAGACCAAGTTGTTCCTATTTCCATGTCTTTTAAACCAAGCTGGCCCTATATCCGTGGGGAGGTTTCTTGGGATTTTAAATCAGATAAGTCCTTTTGGCTTTGGAACAAGGCAGGGACAGCTTGGTTTGGATATGAACAGTATGGAAACATTTGTGCTTATTTTGTACCTAGGCCACAACTCTCTTTTTTTTTCCCCATGTGATTTTTGCCAAATTTTATCAAATTTTGACTTTACTGATTACCTGGATGAAAATTTCCCCCACAATGAAGTCACCAAAATAACTGTGAATGCACAACAAATATCTACAATGTTTCTTCCCGGTCATAGATCTTCATTGCTTTACATATAATCATAGGTCCTCTTGTTCCACCATTTTTTTTTGTTTCTTTTGATTTTTTTTCCAAATAAAAGTAACAAACAACTTTTATGGCATCTAACCTGATGCCTCTGCAAAAAGCATACTGTTTGAATACTATAACCCCATGATGCAGATAAAGATTTCAAACTATGGTGTGTGTTTGGGACTTTGGGAGAATAATACCACAAGCAACCATATAAGATAAGTTTTTGGTTTATTTGCAAAAAAAATAAATAAAAATTGGTAGAACAAGCAATGTTGTGGATAAAAATGTCCCTGTTGCAATCCCTTGCTTATGGCGTTGTGATAATAGTGCTGGCATAAACAGAAGCTGTTTTGAATGCAGAGATTATTCAGCTGCTTTCAGAGGGCTCTGATTTGAGTGCTGGGGATGTCAGGAGTCTATAATGAACGATCATGTAAAGTTTCCATTCTTAGCCAAAATATCTACTTTAGAATCAGCTGCAAGATAAAGAAAGCTGAGGTGACTGCTATACACCTCCCCGGCACCTCTTACTCCTCCCGTCGCTCCATGACACCTCTCAATTGCTCTATGATGACTCCATGTAGCCACATACTACTGCTTGTATATTTGTAGATATGTTTTACATTTTGCATACTGTATTCTCTTTAGTTTTCATTTTTCATTTTGCTAAATTTCACCTCTCTGTGCTTCCTTTCGTATTTATCAGTTGCCCCGTTCCCCCTTTCCCTGTTTATTGTAATTTTCCACCTTTTTTACGTTAAAATGTAAACCGATATGATGTGTATTTTAATGTCTGTATAGAAAAGCTGTTAAATAAATAAGCTGCAAGATAGTAGTTCATTTAGGATGTAGTCATGCCTCTTTCATTGGTAGCTCAAAGTGAGTAGGTATTTCCCTGTCCCAGAGAGGCCAACAAGGAGTTTGAATCTGAGGGACTGGAGGGTGCTCTGCCCCAAGGCCCAGCAGCAGGATTTCGTTCTCAGCAGCTGCTCCTCGTCCTCTGATGGATGCATGAACCTTTCAGTGGGGCAAGCTCTTTCACTAGGAGGCTGCAAGGCCTGCTTGGCTCCAGGAGTGCACTGCATTTCCCAGTCTAATTCTTGTTAAATAACCAAATTCTCTTCTTTGCAAATAGACAAATGCACAAAACGTTTGAAAGTGTCTCCCCTACGCTATGCATTATTACAGTTTTTGAGTGTGACGCAGGAAAAGACCAATTGCCCCATCCGATCTGCCCTGTTTTTGTCTACACTGCTAAGGATATAGCCTGGCCGCCAGCCATAGAAGCTTGACTGCTTATAGGACATAGCTCCTTATTCAAGTCTGATTTTGTCATATTTCCTTCTGGCTATAATGAGCATACAGGTTCACATAATCTGTCCAATAACAACTCCAGTCTCTGAGTGCCATGTGATTGTCGGGTTTTCAGGATGGTCATACTGAATATTCATGAGATGAATTTGCATGTATCAGGCCTTGAATTTGTTGATATTCTGAAAATCTGACTGGTTTGCAGCACTCAAGGACCAGATCCTTGTTCATGCTTTCATTTTCATTTTTTTACACTCTTTCTAGATACAGATTTTTGCATGTTTTTCCCTCTGGTTCCTCACATTGTTCCTAATAAGTACATTGAAAAGAATCAGTCCCAGTACCAAGCCTTGGAGTATCCCACTGATAACTTTGCCTTTACTTTGTTTATCAGCACTTTGCGTCCTGATACTGAACCAGTTTCACACCTAATTTATAGCTTTCTGGCATAGAAGCTGGGCATATTTTTCTTCTCCATCTGCAAATAAAGAGCTGTGTGTGTTCTAAAACTTTTAAAGAAGTGTATGATGTGTTTCATATAAGGCAGTATTTGATACTACAGCTACCCAGAGTAATGGCTGTGGTGACATAGGTGTGGTGCTATTTTATATCTTTAGAACGCAATAAAAGATTAGATGTCAACTATTACTTGGCTGCTTTGATGTGTAACCTCAAGCATAATGTATTCTTTTATTTATTTTATTTGCAGAATAACAAATTCCCAAAAAAGTGAACATGGGAAATGGACACTATCCAGCAGTGATGAAGAAACGACAGAGCCCCAGAAACCATCCACTTCCTCTGTTACTGGAGATCTCAAAGATTCTGGCCCACAGTATCCTTGTTCAGAGGCTAGAAAAGCAGCTGAAAAGAGGAGAAAGCAGCCCTTGAAATTTGAACAGGAAAATGTTTCTAAAGACACCTCGCCAACAAAAAAACTTAAGCCCCCTGCAGATTTGGGCTGGCACCTCTCAAGCAGCGATGAGGAATCTAATACTACAACAAACCCGCAGCCACGAAACTCGGAAAAGGTTTTGGTCAAGGCTGAGAATCCGACTCCTCCCAAACACCCAGAGCTGGATAAAAGAGACGGTGTGCAGCCTGAGAACTCCAAGCCGTGCGGCAAGTACAGGACACCGAGTGACCCCCAAGACGCTTGGGATTTGCTGGAGGCAGGAGAGCCTTTTAGATTCTATTTAACTAAAGTCATGGGTATAAAGGCAAAGTATAACTCTGGAGCACTACATATAAAAGGTACCTCTGATGGCTCATGTGATATTGCAGCGAAAGGCTCATTTCAG
The DNA here is from genome assembly GCF_901001135.1 of Rhinatrema bivittatum. Lineage (NCBI taxonomy): Eukaryota > Metazoa > Chordata > Amphibia > Gymnophiona > Rhinatrematidae > Rhinatrema > Rhinatrema bivittatum. The sequence goes on from NC_042618.1 coordinate 17,425,338, forward strand.
CCCTATAAAATTGGTTTAGTTGTTGTTATGGTTCAGGGTGTTATGTCTCACACTGGCATCTAGATGCGTTTTCCATTCAAAATCATTAACGGATTTGTAGCATGCAATAGCAACGTGAGTAGGTGATGTACGCTCGGCGACCTGAATACTTCAGACTCCAGCGGGCGTTCTGCTCTTGGTGTGAAGGACTGTAGCACAGGGCATGCTATCCCAGGATGCAAACAGTCATTTATTACATAGCAATAGTTAGACTGAAATCCGTAGATACCGAGTGGCGCGTCCAAAACCAAACAGAGCCAGTGTCAGCGTTGGGAGTTCTCTTCCCCCCCCCCCCCCCCCCCCCCCCATATCATTGCCTTCTTCCCCTCATTGAAAATCACGTAATATACAGTCAAGCTCTTGAGGATGCTTATGCTTTGGGAAGATGACTTTTTTTTTTTTTGGACCATAGAGAGTGGGCTCGTGGGTCAACTCCTGAGAAATCAGCCATAAATCATGGGGCTGGGTAGGGGGCTTTATAGTCAAAGGAAGCCTCCATTCTGTTTGACTGCTTCCAGATTTCTTTACTGATAAAAAGTATTTCAGACTATTCATGCCAGATGGTGGTCTGCCAGGTCACCGTGTTACGGTTCTGTGAATTGGAGAAATATTGATATTGATTTGCGCTTCCACTGAAATACCAGATGTGTTTGCAAACACGGAAAATGCAAAGAAATTGTGGCCATGTTGGAAGATGTTAAACTGAGCTCCTGTCTTTCTTTTCCCAGACATATTGTCTCCACTGTTCGGCACTCTTCTGTCTTCGGTACAGGTGAGCTGATAGTTGATGGGTTTTTTTTGCGTAGATTAAACATCCAAGCTGTAATTTGTAATGGAATGCAAGTTGGGAACTGTTTGATGCAGGCTGACGTCAGGTATCTTATCCAGTCACGTATGAGAACTTTACTAAGCCTGCCTTTTTTGTTTTTTGTTGTTTTTTTTTTTTTTTCTAGCAAGCTCCTGAAGCAGAGCCAGTATGGGCAGAGCCTGTGTAATTATACATTATTGTTGGGTGTACGGTACCAGAATATTATGCCTGGTGCCTCGGCATACCAGTAACATGTGGCTATAAAGAATCCTTACCTGCACGTCTGAGAAGCACGGCATGGGTGAAAAAGGATTTCGAAAACTTAGACAGCCAAAACGTGTTTTGCTTTTTTTTTTTTTTCCTCTTTTGGCTGTTTTTCTTCTTTCTTTCTTTTGATTTAGGTTCTGCTTTTCAGGCACTTCAAAGTGGGTTACGTTCGGGTGCTTTAGGTATTTCCCAGTCCCCCAAGGGTTCACGCTCTTAAGATGTGGATGCAGTAAGCCGCAATAGCGGCGTTTTGTCTCTTGGCATAATAATGCGGCAAAGCTTTAGGAGCAATGGCGGCCCCAATCTCACAGGGCCATCGTGGCTTTAAAAGGCCAAATAAAAAATAAAAGCCGCTCCAAAAAAGAAAAAAAAAACGTTCAGGAGTCAAAGCAGACCCTCTGCTCATCCCGGGGCCACCACTTGAGGCTGACTTGAACATTTGGGGGGGGGGGGGGGGGGAGGGGATGGAGCTGTCATCACGCAACTAACACTAAATTATTTATTTATTTACATTTAGTTGTTGGGGCTGCCTCAAGTGGCAGCCCCAAAATAAGCAGAGGATCAGCTTTGACCCCTCCCTCTATACTTATTTATTTTTTTTTTTTGCATGGCCCTTTAAATCTAGTGCTGGTCCCGAGGCTCCCATGTTAGATTAGTGTTTCTTAAGGAGGAGGTGTTGATGCAGCTCACAACTTTCTAAGTCGACTGCTTAAGTGATTAACATCAGATTGCCTATTATTGAGCTGCTTTGCATGAATTTGCAAAATTCACGCCTGCAAATCAGCTCATTGTAATAGGGGAGGAAATCTAGATAGGGCTGTGCAGATTATTGTGTCTATCGCTGCAGCAGGGCTCTAACTCGCATTACACAGCCTGTATCGTGCCGTGTACACTGTTTAGCATGCGTCACATCAAACTGCAGGAGGGCTCTATCTCCCAGTAAGGTTTTATCGGAGACGGTGGAGAATGAAGTGACTTGTCCAAGGTCACATGGAGAGGCAGCGGGATTTGGACCCTGGCTCTCAGCCCGCTGCTCCTACCATTAGACTACTTTCTTTATTTTTTTGTTTTTTACTTTTCTTTGCTTTCCCTTTCTTCACCCATAGACCTTCCTCCCACCTTCGGCTTCCAGGTATTCATTCTCAGCATGCTCTTCCTTGGTGGCCCAGGAAGTCAGGATCACTGCAACTTCGCCCTGGTCCCAGGTTTTATTTCCAGTGAATTTTAGGGACCCAGGATTTCTCCAGACTTGAAGCATGGGACAACAGTACTTCTTGCTGTGGATCATACGTAGAGTAAATGTGTAGGCCATAGCTGTTTTACGTCAGGAAGGAATAAGGGGTGAGGTATAGGTACACTTTGCATTTGTCCAGGTTTAGTTCATATAATGCTGAAGGTCAGTTATTCATTTTTCAGTTTCTCTGGTGAAAGAGAAGCAATTTGTGCTGAAATATTAGCTGTAAAGCTCTTTGAAGGTCCTGCTTTTAGTGGGCAGAGAATCCCGGTAGGTGCAATATTTGCAGAAGTTCGGTTGACTTGTATTTAACCTTCAGGCACTGAACAAATAGGAGAAGTTAACCTATTGTATACACAGCTAAAGATCTTGAAAGAGCGAGGCTCCCTCCTTTACTGTGGAGTAGTGCAAAGGCACGTGTGTCTTAAATTATCTAGTTCATATCTCTTTAAGATGCTCTCCCTGCAGTTCTCTTTCATGCCTTGGAGTAGCCACGATGCCCAGAGTTTTATATATGACGACACATCCCTGGAATCAGATACGCAGTATCCAGACCAGTCAGAAATTTATGTACAGCAAAAAAAAACCCCCAAAACACCCCAAAATCTAGCCTTGGAATGACAAAAATATAAGAAAAGACAATCCTTTGAATCCATAAGTGTAGGAAACTTCATTAGCTATACTCCTATAACGTCCCCAGAAGGGAAAGGGGGGAGAGCAGAGAGAGAGGCCGAATAAATGTCAAGGAAAATAGAGAGCGCAGGTTGCGATCCGGTTAAGGCCCAGATGTATGCATATTTGATAGTGTAAATTACATTAGGACTCGGATGATTCTTTCAGCAGCTGGATTCAGTAGATTACATCCTCATAATGGAAGAATCATCTGGAGCTTTGCATTTACTTTTTTTTTTTTTTTTTCATCAAAGCCATTCTGAAAAGTGAAAGGTGCCGTCGACACAGAGTGTGTCCGCTGCTTTGTGTGCATTTTGAGGACTCTCTTGTGTTGAGTAATTGCTAGCATGTCTGGCAGTCTTCCCCACTGGTAATTTATTTCCAAGGCATACTTTTTCTACACACATACAGTGGCTATGGACCATTTTAATGGGTCAGTGCATCAGACTCTCATACATTTAAAGGAGTTTTATTTTTCTGTTCCTTTTTTCTGGCACCTTTCAGAGCCAAAATGTTTTAATGGGGGTCGAAGCATATATCTAAAAAACCAAAACTGACATCCAATTAGAAAAGTCTCTACTCACCTGAGTCAATACTTGGTGGAGGCACCTCTGGCAGCAATTCCAGCTGTGAGTCTCTTGGGATAGGTCTCCACCAACTTTGCACATCAAGATTTGTCAATGTTAGACCATTCCTCTCTACAAAATTGTTCAAGCTCTGTAAGGTTCCTTGGGGAGTGATGATGCAGAGTAATCTTCAAGCCATGCCATAGATTTTCAGTTGTTTGAGGTTGGACTCTGAATGGGGCTACCTTTTTCTTCCTTAGCTGCTCCAGTGTAGCTTTGGCTCTGTGCTTGGCATCGTCATGCTGAAAGGTGACCCTTCCAGCCCAGTTGCATCTTTCTTCAAGGATTTTTCTGTGCTTTTCTCCATTCCTTGTCCCTTTTATCCTGACAAATGCTCCGGTCTCTGCCAGTAAGAAACATTGCTCTAACATGATGCTGCCACCATCTTGCTTCGCAGTAGGAATGTTCTAGGAGTGTGCATTCGTTTCCAACGTATTGGTAATCCGCAACGTATAGGGCCATATTCGTTGTATTCATGGGGAAGCGAAATGTATCGTGATTCCCCACGAATACAACGAATCTTCACCGAATAATTCGGCCGTCTAAAGGAGCGAATTTAAACAAACCCCCTGCAAGACTTTCCAAAACTCCCTGGTGGTCCAGTGGGGGGGTCCGGGAGCCATCTCCTGCACGCACGCTGTCGGCTGCTGGTATTCATAATGGCGCTGATAGCCTTTGACCTTACTATGTCACAGAGGCTACCGGTGCCATTGGTCGGCCCCTGTTACATGGTAGGAGCAATGGATGGCTGGCGCCATCTTGTGCTCCTACCATGTGACAGGGGCTGACCAATGGCACCGGTAGCCCCTGTGACATGGTGAGGGCAAAGGCTATCTGCGCCATTTTGATTACTGGCAGCCGATGGCCCGAGTGCAGGAGATTACTCCTGGACCCCCAGGGACGTTTGGCAAGTCTTATGGGGGTCAGGAGGGTCCCCCCAAGACTTGGCAAAAGTCCCTGGTGGTCCAGCGAGGGTCCGGGAGCCATCTCCTGCACTCGGGCCTTCGGCTGCCGGTAATTCAAAATGGCGCCGATAGCCTTTGCCCTCACTAGGTCACAGGGACCGACCAATGGCACCAGTAGCACCTGTGACCTAGTGAGGTCAAAGGCTATCGGCACCATTTTGAATTACCGGCTCCCGGACCCCCCTGCTGGACCACCAGGGAGTTTTGGTAAGTCTGGGGGGGTCAGGAGGATGGGGGGTTGTAGTTAATTCAATTTTAGCTGGGAAACGAATAAGAATGAACGCATGAACATATCGGGAGCACCCCTTGCCGAATGCAACGTATCTGCCCCCCTACGAATACTGAATGCAACGTATGCTGTCCCTCTGCACATCCCTAGAATGTTCTTTGAGCGATGTGCTGTGTAATTTTGTTAGATCACAAGACCTTTTTTCATATGGCTACAGTCTCCCTAAATGTCCCTTTTACATCAAAGGAGATTCAAGGTGGGCTTTCATGGGCAGGAGCTCTCTTGTTGCCACTCTGCCATACAGATCAGATTCTCTTTTTTTGTTTCTAACCTTCTATTTGGGTAATGAGTGAGCAATATAACTCATGATAATTATCGTACATGCCCATAACAATAGAAAGTAATAAAATATGAAACGGAGCCATAGAAACTAGACAGTTGTTCACTGTTACTCTATATTAACCAAATTTTTTAATACAAATTACAACATAGCAGCATCCCCATACAGACCAGATTCTGAAGTGTTTGGGATATTGTTGCATGCACACATTGACCAGTCTTGCTTAAAGCTCTTTTAGAATTGCCATTGGCCTCTTGTTTGCCTCCCTGATCAGTCTCCTCCCTGCTTGGATGGATAGCCTCATCTAAGCAAGTTCTTGGTGATGGTATACACCTTCCACATCTTAATTATCTTGATTGTGTTCCAAGGCATATTCAAGGACTTTGCAAATTCTTTTATATCTGCCCCTTTCTACAATTTGTCTGAGAGTTTTTGACAGCTCATTGGTGCTCATGGTTGGGTCTTTGCTTTAAAATGCACTACCATGAAGAACTGCTGAATTTCTCCTGTTATGTTAATCTGTGCAAATTAACATAGGTGGAGCTAGTTCACTTGACAAGTGCCTTTAAAAGGTGATTTCTTACACCAGAGCTTGAAGTATTTAGGATTGCTACTGAAGAACAAGGAGGGTGGACACTGATCCAAACAAGCTATCCATGTTTTTATTTCTACTTTTATTTTCTAAGGAATTCTGGGAATATATATTTCACTTGGCATTTGTGGGACAGGATGTGTCGATACATGGAACAAACACTGGTGGTCTGCATTTTACTTCCAGGTGATAAGACCACGTTTTGGAGGGGGGTGTAGACTTTCTGTAGCCACTGTACAAGGCTTGGCATTTAACAAGCGACACCCTGCACGCATCAACATTCATACGAAGAAAGACAAGCGCATGTATACAACTCCTAGAATTTTTTAGATAGTGCAGTTTATAAATACGTTTAAGATAAATCAATATATGGTTTTCTAAAGGAAAAGCATCCAAATATCCAGTCTTTCTTCATGGGATGCTGAGCATCTTTCCAGAGCTGCTGGATGAGGTAATTGCAGCAGGAGTGAGAAGCAGTAAGCCTGGTGCCTTGTACAACAGGTGGGCAAAGGCATACAGGATTCAGGCGACTTGAAAGCGATTTGCCTAGATAGATGTGGCAGTTGATTCTGGCTACCATCCGACTTGTTTTATACAAATAGATTAAGTATAATTTTTTTTTCTTTTATTTATTTAACAGGTTTTCTATACCGACATTAAAATACACATCATGTCGGTTTACATTATAACAGCAGGTAGAAAATACATAGAACAGGGATGTGGGGGTGGATAACCAGCAAAAACAAGAGTAGAGAGGGCTCTAACAGGGAGCCCGAGGCAATAGTTAAAATTAGATAAAAATCCAAGCTTTCAACGCCATATATTTTTTTTTCTTGTCTGTTCGGGAGAGTGTGAAGGCAGAAAGCGTGCTCTTGTTTGTAACGTGGTTGCAGTATGTGCTTCTGTGTAGTTCTTTCCTGACTTAAATACTTGTTCTGCCTTTAGATTTGGCTTTATGGTGGTTATCCGCTGCTCCGGCCCTTTTGCAGGTGTGCATGTGGTGTAGGAGAGACCTGCATTCTGTATGGGATGAGGAGGGCTGAAGACACATGAAAGAGAAAGTAGTGAGGGCAGGGTTTGGAAGTGGCTCTGTAGCCTTTTTGGCAGTTGTTACTTGGGAAATATTGAGCGTGATTTTAATGTTTTAAGTTTCTTCTTAAGGCAATTTATTAACATGTTCTCATCGACCAGAGCAGCCTGCTTTCTTTCTCCTATCATTTTATCTTCATCTGAACAATGTGTTTTAATCCAAAGATACTTTTTTTAATGACAAACTTGTTTTTTTTTCCTCTGAAGTTTAATTATTGCATAGATGTGCCCTGGCTTGTAAAGCAGTATCCAAAGGAGTCCAGGTAATTTTATTTTTTTTCACAGATAATTGTAGCAGTTTTACTTGGATTTAATTTGTATTATGAATTTGATATGTATATTTGATCAATTTTTAATGTGGGTTTTACTGTGGATTTGTGGGATGACAAGTTTTAGCCTTTCCTTCATTACACACAGATAGGAACCTTCATTTTCAGTTTTTATTTTATTTTTTCTGGGAATTTCAATGTGATTAAATAAAAAAAAAAAAAAAAAAAAAATCTGTAGAAAAATCTTTTTCTACTATTTCCCCCCCCCCCCCCCCCACTGTTATAACAAAGTAATTCATTTCCATTGATTTATTTTTTTATTATCACATTGTTATTTCTATGCAAATAAAATAAATTGAAAGGCCCATCGAGTCTGTCTAAGTTCTTCCTGCTGCAGTGTTATAGCCCCCCCCCCCCCCTCACTTATTTGTGTGTATCCCAGCCCTTACTGAGTCTCTCCCACATCTACTGGGAGGCACTTTCTGTGAGGAAATCATTTTGTCATTTCCGAGTTTACTCACTTTGAGCTTTCTGTCACAATCTCTCCTTGTTCTAGAACTTCCTTTTCACAGAAAACTGCTACTTGTGCGCTATTTATACTTTTGAGATATCAGAATGTGTATCCTATTCGTGCCTCCATCTCTGTTTTCTAGGATATACATATTTAGGTCCTCCTCTCATTTCATGGGTCTATTTTGGTAGCCCTTTTTAGGATAGTTTTCTAGTGTCTATATGATTTTGGACAGTCCACTTCAGATGAGGTCGTGGCAATATTTATGTATCGAAGAATTTTCACTTTTTTTTTTTTTTTTTTCTACTGGTTGTACCACTCATGTCCCCTAGCATTCCACCAGTTCTGGCCAGTGCTTTGTCGTGCTGTTTTAACTTTGAGCTCCTTCCTGTTTGGGGCATTAGCAGTACCTCCATCCCTGCATCTGTTGGAGCTCTGCACGACCACACTCTCTTTTTGCACTGAATCTTAGCTGGCAAGCACCTGATAGTGCCATGAGCTTTTTTTTTATATATATATCCTTTCTCATTCTGTCTAGCCCATCAGGGCCATTTGCTTTGTTTCAGATATTAGGAAAGGTTTGTTTCTTTGTTCTGGGTGTTGCATAATCTTTGCCTGCCCCTCTAGCACCCCACTGGATTATCTCACTGATATAATTTTTGTACCATTTTGTAGACCATTCAATTTGGAATTTAACAGTCCTTACACTTAAATTTATTATTTATGGCCAGAACGTACAATAGTGAAAAACAGCCTCAGATTGACCGTATTAAGAGTATTACATTTCATGAGGCGCGTGATGCCGAGCAACCTTTATTATGAAAATCGGATTGCTGAAAAATTAGGTTGAAGTGAAAGCTGGGTTCAGAGGACATGGGGCAAGACTGCTGACGAGTTTTTTATGGAATTTGGTGACAGTCAACTGCTAAAATTGTCTCAAGCCAAAAAATTATTGAAAATTCCAGCAACAAGCAGGAAAAAAGCTATTGCCCTGTTTGCTTTAAAGCCATTTTGCAAGCTAAAGGTGGGCACACCAACTATTAATTATATTGGGAAAATATGGATCGCTCCTTTCTCAATACTGGGTGTCAATCAACAAAGTGAAAAAAAGAACACTATGCTGCACGGATTCATGGAGTAAATTTTAACTCCAAATTACTCTTTGTCATTAAACACCTAATCAAGGACCCATAGTCTTCTATCTCGAGCAACAACTGCTTCTCTAAGAATGCCTGCAACAAATATGCCAATCATTTGTTAGGAAAAATAATTAGACTAAAAACTCTCTGCTTTCCCACCAATCATAGAACATGAAGAAAAACATGCACCAGCTAAATGACCACCTTCGACAATATCTAAACTACAAACCACGCAGATTGTTACTAAAATAAAACCTGCAAATCACCCACTTGACCCCATTCCAGATAGCTCCTTAAAACTAATACATAGCAATCACATCCTTAATCAATTACGGGCCGATACAGTAAAATCACAGGAGAGCGGGCGCATCCCTAGCGCCTGTTTTCGGACAGGAGCGGCGGCTGTCAGCGGGTTTGACAGCCGACGCTCAATTTTGCCGGTGTCGGTTCTCGAGCCCGCTGACAACCACGGGCTCGGACACCGGCAAAATTGAGCGTCCGGTTTTCAAGCCGCGGGCCTATTTCGAATTTTTTTAATTTTTTTTTTTAAACTTTCGGGACCTCCGAATTAATACCAGAGGGTGCCGGCAGAAATTAACGCCTACCTTTTTGGGTAGGCGATAATTTCTTAAAGTAAAATGTGCGGCTTGGCTGCACATTTTACTTACTGAATCGCGAGGGAATACCTAATAGGGCCATCAACATGCATTTGCATGTTGCGGGCGCTATTAGGTTGGGGGGGGGGGGTTGGACGTGCGTTTTCGACGTGCTATTACCCCTTACTGAATAAGGGGTAAAGCTCGCGCGTCCAATCGCTGGTTAACCATGCGCTCCGCACTGTATCGGCCTGTTTACTCTCGGAAGATCTAGTCCCAGACAGGGTGAGACAAGCAGTAATAAAACCTATGCCAAAAATAAAACCAGCAGGTTCTGATAATTGGGGAAAATTATCGACCAATATCTAAGCTACCCTATCTAAAATTCTTGAGAGAGCTGTATTATCACAACTGTGACTACCTAGATAACCATCACATTCTATGTCCAAACCAATTCAGGTTCAGAAAAAATCGCTTGACTGAGACTTTTTACTCATATCCATTATGGACCCTGGTACTAATTGACCTAATGGCAGCCATACCCTACTATGCCATCAGCCGAAAAAAATCAGAATTGATGGCGATGAAATGAAGTGGTTCACCTCCTTCCTATCAAAAAGGACTTTTCAAGTCAAACTGGGCAACCATATTTCTGACGCCTTCCCATTCGATGCAGGTGTCCCCCCAGGCTTTAGCACTCTCTGCAACTCTATTCAACATCTATATGCTTCTCCTACGTAAATTACTATCTGATCTAGGAATCACCTTCTACCTATATGCTGATGTCATTCAGTTCTGCATACCATGCTCCATATCTGTGGAAAATACAATACCGACTCTTGTGACACACTTAAAGGCTGTACAATGTGAACTATCCAAGCTCAAACTAACTTTAAACACAAGAAAACCCTGAAATCATTCTGTTAAGGAGTCTACTTATAGCGATTCCGCAGACACTTGACCTGGGTAACTTCAATATTACACCCTCAGACCAAGTGCGGGACTTAGGTTCTCGTCAATCTGTATTCCTAACAATGGAAAAGCACGTAAATGAATTAATCAAATCGGGCTATGCTGAACTGCACTTACTATATAGACTAAAACCATTGCTGACTCATGTAGACTTCCGCACGGTCCTGCAAACCCTCATCTTCTTACACTTAGACTACAATCTAATGACTCCACTGTCTCCTTCTCAAAACAAGCAACCCTCAACCATACTTATGTATATAGTATTTAATTTGTATATTGTTTAATTGTTACTAATCTATCCTCTCTCTTCCTCCTTCTCCCAGTTCTGCTACCCTTGTTAAATGTAACTGCACCTTCTGTCACCACAGTTCCAGTTTGATGTATCTACTGCACTCAAGTTTTATGTAAACCAGCAAGATATGTTTTCATGATTGCCGGTATATAAAAACCTTAAATAAATAAATACTGTAAATCACTTTTACTTGGAGTACCTGTCTTCTAAAAAAAAACTATTACAAAATGCCGTAGCTAGACTTAACAGGATCCAAGAAATTTGACCACATCTCGCAATCACTGATGGCTCTATATTGGCTACCTGTAAATTCTGAATCCATTACAAAGTCTTAACATTAATACATTCCTCCCTCCATTCTGACAACACTGGCCTTGTAGGGGTGGCGCTATAACCATACAAGCCAGAGAGATCATTAAGATCTCATAATAAAGGATTACTGGCTATTCCATCATTACAGAATACACATCTGACAAAAATAAGAGACCGCATGTTCTCCATAGCAGGCCCTGTACTTTGGAACTCTCTACCCGAGACTCTACCACTGACTCCAGAAACAAAGAAATTCAGACATGACCTAAAAACATGGCTATTTTAAAATGCCTATAACCTAACTTAAAATTTTCTGAACACAGAGGATGCACCTATAAGGACAAATTCATTAAGAACCTAACTGTTGATCTAAATACCTCCCATCACTTTCCAACCACGTCCAAATAAACCTAACTGAAGCACATTTTATATTCCACCAACCTTTATATCCTTCCGGTACCTTGAGTTAGGTGCTAGACTGTGTGGCAGGAATGCAGCAGTCCAGCAGCAACCAAAGAATCTGCTTGCACTGGGCCACTGCTGCTCCTTGGAGCTAGGCCTCTGAAAGATTGAATCTCCTGGCCAACAGGACCTGGGGGGGTCACACAGAGATGGTGCATTCAGGATTCAAGGGTAGGAAATCTAGCAGGAGAGAGGGCATCAGAGAGGCTTTTTCCCCCAAAATGTATTAGGTTTTTGAAACAATGAGCTACGAACATCAGAAGATGTAACACAATATGTTTACTAATTTCACAACCTATCTTACATGATTTATATTTATTTATTCCTATCTCTCTTATTCCTAGCTACTATAGCTACCAAGTTTAATCCCCCTGATATATTGTAACTTTGCTATTTTCAGCCTTCTTGTTTTTTGGTTACTTTCGTTTAACCCTTGTTCCATGTAAACCGGCCTGATATGAATCCCATTCATGAAGTCCGGTATAGAAATATTTTAAAATAGTACATCCCTGTATATCTTTTTCACCCCGATTACATTAGTCAGCGTATGTGTCTATCTTTTAAATGTATGTTATATGATCACATTAAGTTAATGTACCTGTCAATCTATAATATGTATGTCATGTTGTTGAAATGGCTAAATGAATAGACATAGTCCTTGACTCCCATGTAATGTAGTCTAGCAAACCCTGAGCTTGAGCCCAAGCATCAGAGAGAGAGACTCTGTCTCTCATGATTTTTTATGGACCCAGAAATTTTTGCGGCTCTTGTGTGTGGGGTTTTTTTTTTTTTTTTTTGGGAACCTTGCGGGGTGTGAATCTCTTCTGCATTGCTTCTTGTTTCAGAGACCTCTGAAAGATGCTGTAGTCCAGTGCAGGCATTTGTCTGCCCAAAGTAACCTTTTCAGAGCTTGCATTATTACAGACTTCTGTTTTTTAAAAATATACTTGTGCGTGTATATGCCATGCTCTCAGCTGTTGCTGAAGGAAGGAAAATAATAAGCTCTGAGAAATGGGTGCAGGCAACATCAAACACAGAGGATGATCTTGGAAAAAATACACCCTGCAGCATTTTTTTGTCTTACGGCAAGCAACCTCTATGCTGCTCCAGGGCAACCAGGCAAAATGAGAAATGACATGTAATGCAATGCATCAAAATGCCATTAAAGTGCTTCAGAAGAATAGTTTGGAATGTGCACTTTAGTGAATAACAACATCTGTGCACTCATCCAGAAAAGCCAATTTGCTTGCTCCAATCTGCAACCATCTCCTTATGAACTGTGAATCAGTTATTTACTCTTTCGGATAATAGAAGGACCAGGGGGGCACTCCATGAAGTTAGCATGGGGCACATTTAAAACTAATTTACTCAACGCACAATTAAACTCTGGAATTTGTTGCCAGAGGATGTGGTTAGTGCAGTTAGTGTAGCTGGGTTTAAAAAAGGATTGGATAAGTTCTTGGAGGAGAAGTCCATTACCTGCTATTAATTAAGTTGACTTAGAAAATAGCCACTGTTATTACTAGCAGTAGTAACATGGGATAGACTTAATTTTTGGGAACTTGCCAGGTTCTTATGGCCTGGTTTGGCCTCTGTTGGAAACAGGATGCTGGGCTCGATGGACCCTTGGTCTGACCCAGCATGGCAATTTCTTATGTTCTTAGCTCTGCCCAAAGGCATCATGGGAAAACAAGTTTGGTCACAGGCATGCCAGAAAAAACCTTCTGGAGAAAGTGCCCACTGCTGACACAATGCAGGCTTATAAAAAGAGAGCACGTCAAGGCTGCGTTCCGGGGTTTGTGGAGGAGAGGGAGATGGTGGTAGTGCTGCCAGAGACTCCCAGCATGGGTAGGGGGCCCTGAGGTGTAGTGAAAGGCACAGAACTAGAGTAGAGGTTTCCATAATGTTCGAGAAGAATTATGTGGTGATTCTGCTGTTTGGTTGATGAAAATCTTGCCAGGCTGAAAAATGGATATTGGCTTTCGTTTTAGCTTGTTTTACCTTAGGAACTTCAATGATTTAGATCTGTGCTATTAGGATAAAATGAAATTTAAATCCAGTTGCATGTTCTTATAAAATGTATGTGATATGTACTGCAGTGCCTGGAGGAAATAATCTTGAATGGGGCCCTTGCTTCCTCCAGATTTGTCCTTTTTGGCATAAAGTGGTACTAAGAGATGCAAATATGAACATTTTCTGTTTTGAATTCTTTCTAAGGGACAAACCTTTGCTGATAGTTCATGGTGAAAAGCGAGACTCGAAGGCTACTTTGCACGAAGAAGCCCATCCTTATGAGAATGTTCGCTTGTGTCAGGTAAGGGAAATCTCGGGACCGTGGTTATACTACCTGTCCTTTTTTTAGTTCTGCGCTGGACAGCATATTGATTCCTTGATATAATTGCTCCTGTGTTGTGCTTCCCCAGGCACATCTGCTATAATGGTTTTTTAGCCTGATAATGTTCAGGTGAATGTAAAGCAACAGAAGCTGCTCCTTATCCACATAACTCCCTCAGTAAGCTCAGCTGCAGTTCGCTTGTAAATATTCCAGTGAGTACAGGAAATTCACAAACTTGTAGCACATCAAGTACAGAACCCCCAGGTAGGAAGCTTTCCCAGCTAAGCGCTGCCCTGTAACTTGAGCAGGCCATGGTTATACCAGGACTCGTGCAGGAGTTGCACCTTACGATTTGCACAGTGGTGCAGACGAGCGGGCTCTCGTGACGCCGGCCTGGCCTGCTAGTGTACAAGAAATGTTCACTTGAACAAGACAATCTGAACCTTAAGCTAAACGTGTTATAAGGAAATGATGTTTTGAAAGCAATGTGTTTAAGCTGCAGATTAAAATTTCAGCTTGCAGTTGTGGTAAAGCCCCTGATCGTCCTGTGATCTTGCTGCTTAAAATAAAGGGACTTGGGCAAGCCTTGTAGCTGGGTGGGGTGCAGATGGTCGGAGTTTGGAGCTGGTGAGATCTAATTACTTTGGCTATGTGCTTAGACCTTGACCGGAGTAAAAGGAGAGTACCGTAGGGTTCAGCCCTGGCAGACCTTTTCCTTCTAGGCCTTGGACAACAGGGAGTCGAGGTTTAGAGAAGGGAAGGAAAACGGGGCAGAAAGTGCAATGCGTATTTTTATTAGATACAGGATGTGCTTTTCTGAACGGTACTGGAAGCAGCAGTGCCTCCTTATGCCAGCAGCTTGGAAAATGTATGACAAGTGAGGGGAGGTAAAAGACCCAACGAAGCTGGAAAGTTTCCCTGGGGGGGGGGGGGATTTGAGAAGTAATGGGTTGGCCTTGCTCCTTGCACCCGTGTAACCCCTCTCCTGGACGGGCTCGCCCGTTACCCAGTGACTGATTTGAAGAGGCAACGTTCTGTAACATGCCACCCAGCCATATCTCCGCATCCTGGAAGACTTGTCTGAAAAACCTTACCAGCTTTGCAGGACCTGTTCTGCGACTGCCCTTCGCCAGTTGGGATACCTCGTCGTGTTGTGCCTGCATAAGAATTATCCAAGGATTATGTGCATGAACCTTCAGGATAGTGTCTGCGAGAGGGCTCTGCGTGCTCTCACTTCATGCACATCTTTGGATGATTCGTGTGTTGGTGAAACCAACAAAAGGGTGTCTCACCCTGCCAAGAATCCCAGTTTTCCTCATGTGTTGCTGCTTTTTAGTACTCAAAATATTTAGCATGCTATTTTTGTGTTCTCCGCTAGAGAGCAGTAAACTCCTAAAAGATATTGCAGTAAAACTCCCCATTTGCTTAGAAGATAAAAGAAGCAAATACAGATCCTTTAAAAAGTGACTTTCTTTTTTTTTTTCTATTCAAGGCAAAATTGGATATTGCTTATGGTACCCACCACACGTAAGTGATCGACATCACCATAAAAAAAATATAAGGGCTGATTTCACAGAGATGTTAATTTAACGTGGTCTATTTACCAGTCTGCTTAAAGGTGTGGCGTGTTTTTTTTTTTTAATTTTTGTCTGAGAGATGAAAGGATTGATGCAGATTGCAGTGGCGACCCATTGTTTAGCAAGCTGCTGCTCTTGCATGCCTGGCGTGATGTACGTAGGAAGAGGCCGGTTACTGTGCTGCATTTCATACATCATGAAAAGGAGTTTTTTGGCAAGTAACTATTACTGTAAGGCAGTCCTGTGAGTCTCTTCAAGACTAAGAAAGGGTCTGCTCGTTCTTCTGTCCACATCCGAAAAGACTGAGGGGCCTAATTACTAATTGGCGTTGTTAAATTGATGCGTGCTTTATCAGCTGAATGTGGCATATAACGCCTGCACAAGTGTTATGGATAATGCTGAAACATGTGGCCAAATGCAGCGGAAAAATGAATAAGCCTATCGCATGTAAAACAGGTAGCTAATAGTGAAAAGGCTTAACAGATCGCAGGAAAGCTTTGGTGATCTGCAAATAGGCCATGGTAACATTAACCTCAAGAAGTGCAGTTAACTCTCCCTTTCCCGCCCCTCCCCACGGGATCCTTAAAATGGCAGCTAGCCATGAATGATACACCTCCCTCTCCACCCACTACCCAAAAAAATCCCACTCTTGCCCTCTGGAGCCCTCCACATGGGGGAAAAGGGAGAGCGTGGAGGCAGCTGGTGCCCCTCTGGGACGGGAGGGACTGGGACTGAGGGGCTCCAGCTGGTAAACGGGGGAATTGGGTGGGAATGGGGTGTGAAGCCAAGGGGTAGAGAAAGGAAATGGGGTTGGGATTTAAATGCAGGGGAGCATCGCTCAGTGCTGGCTTCTCCTTGGCAGATTTGCCTCCCTGGGGGAGCTGGAAATGTGAGCTGCGGCCGGGAGCGCATTCACTCTTCTGGCCGTGGTATTGCATGTTTTTGGCGCAAACACAGTGGGTTCTTAAAGGGTTTTAACACCCTTTAGTAAATCCTGCAATCGTGGGAGGGCACTAAAATACGTGAAACACGTGTTAAAGCTTGTTTTTTACTTCAGTAAATAGGCTCCGCAGTGAATAAACTCCTGCGCGTCAAAGCTCATGTGTGGATGCTATAAAGTTTCAAATTTTGCCTTTTTCTGCAGTTGTCTTGCTTTCTTTAATTACAACTTTTTATTTGTGGAATCTGTGTATGTTATTTCAGGCTCCAGGCTGTCTGTCCGTCAGCTCAGTTGGTAGTTCAGGCGAATAAGGCCCCCGAGTTGTAAGAAGACAGATGGAGTGAGTCTGTCCCTGAAGGCATTCAGCAAGAACCCAGCCTCAGTCAGGTTCTTGCAGGGTAATAGGATTTCCCCTAACGTGTGGTAGCACTGCTCTTTCAGCTCCACATGCAGTTCGGGTTATGTTTTTTTGCAGTAAGGCCATTTGTAAGTGCTTTGTCCTGGAACCACTGTGATGCCCACATCAGGAGTTGGAAATCAGCCTGTTTAAATCTTCATTTGTAGGGTAAGACATTTGACCAACTAAGGGCCTGATTCATCATGGCACTTTCCCATAGACACAGAACGGGAGAAGTGCCTTAGTGAATGAGGGCCTAACACTGGGCGTCGTGATTTATTATACAAGTTGCCTGACCACTGGTGTGTGAAGCAAAAGACTGGTAAAGACAGACAGAAATGTATGGAAGTGCCAGAGGCTGTGGCATAGTTTTATTTTTCTCTGTCAAGTCTTTCAGGTATAGAATGGACTTGCTTGTAGTCTGGATGCACCGTATGTAATGATCCTAGGTCACGTTGGTGTTGTGGTCCTGCACAACTGCTAAGCTGGATGGTAGCGGCAGGGCAAGGACCGGGTATTTAATAAAGCACTTTGCAGTCTGTGGCCTGGGATATTTACAGGTTGTGTTTGGGGCTCTGCCATGTGGCTATACTTTTTTTTTTCTCCCCCCTGGAGCCTTTCATTCTCAAGTACCCGTTTCTAAGGCAACCTTGAGAGAATCGGGAACGGTGGATGATTGTGTGTCCCGTTTTCAGTGTCTGGCTGTAACCGAGTCTCTCTCTCTCTTTGTGAAATTCTGACCATAAATTACTGGGCAATTATACAGATACAATAAATTGAATTTGAATGTCATGTCCTACTTTGTATTTAAACTTGGAACATTTTGTTTTACATGCCTGGCTTAGAAAAGAAATCCTTTTCAGTCTGCAGAAATGGCTGTGTGTTGGAAAAGCAGCAAGGAGTTTTCGGCACTGGTCATATTCTTTCCTTTTGTTGTTTTTTAATAGGAAATTTGTATATATATATATTGGGTACCGTGTCCGTATCATCCGAAACCTTTTCAAGGAGCTGTGAGGCAGCTAGATCTGCGAGTATTGCGTCACATGGCCGGGTTCAGCTGGTGCTTTTTGTGGTTTTACTGCACCCACACTTGCTAGCTGGGGATCTCTGCAGTGTCGCTACAGTTCGGTGAGATGGCGGGTGGGAGTGGGGAAGATGGTTTTAACTAAGATGTCCCTTGCCCTTCTCCTTTGATGCTGAGTGAAAGCGGTAGCTGGCTTAGTTACATGTGTTTAGTGACAGATGAAGAAGAGCTGAGTTCTCCGTGCAGAGAGCTGCCCAGTGCTGCGGGGGCCTCTGAGATGTTTCGTGTCGGTCATCGGCCTCCCTGTGGAAAGTCGGGGGAAGGGGGGGGGGGACACATGCCGGTGGCTTCAAATGGATGCCTCATGTAGCACCAGGGTGCAAGCTTCGAGGCAGGTTTCTTACAGCTTGCGTGGGTCGAGAATGTCTTCTCCAGCCAGGAGGTCCTTGAATTTGGAGCAGAGGCGTTGCCTTTACCTCGGTGCACGCTTCAGTGGTCCTGTGTTAGAGACGAAAACCTCCTTTGCCCCCTCCCTCTATTGAGCAGGGACTGTCTTTTTGTATGTTTTGTCGTGTAGCGCTAGAGAAACGTTTAGTAAGAGTAGTAGGACCTCCATCTGTGGCTTCAGGGCTCTGTGGTGTCCGTGGCTTCTTGCTGTCCTTCCTATTTCTCTTTCTCTGCAGTCCTTACCTTTCCTGTTCAGCTGACATTGCTGGATCCCCTGGTTTTCTCCCATTTTCTTTTACATGAATTAAGTCAAGTACTGCACCTGCAAATTGTTTTCCCTCCGGGGCTATGCACCCAGGACTGCACTGGGTCCATCTAGCAACTCTTGCCATTCCTTCAGAAAGACTGTATGTCTGTCTGTCTTTGTTCAGCTTTCCTCCCTTGTGGTCTAAACTACGGACCTTTTTGGGCTACATTGTTCACCATTTATATAAGAGTACTCCTAGGGGTGCATGCAGTTCAGCCAGTGGCTGTCTTACATCAGCACCCCTACATTAACAACAGTGCTGTGTGGCTCTCCAGCCTCCATGGGGCAGGCAGTGCAGACAGGGAGAGAACTCACATGGTCCCCCCCACTCTCGAATCAAAGGGAGCGAGGAGGCCAAGGCACCCATGAACCTGTCAGGATGGACCAGAGAAGGGAGAAGCCAGTGGGCTGCAGGCAGCCAGCTCAGTTACCTTGCTGCTCCCAACCCTCGAAGGGAGTCCCATCCAGTGCTGGGTGCACGCTCTCACGGTCTGGAAGATGAGGAGGAGCTCCCGGCTCTCCGTGCCTTGCATGCTACCACGCTCTAGGGCTCCTGCTGTAGCTGGGAGGACGAGGCATGCATGCTTACACATGTTCTCGGAAAGGAGAGGGTCCTGCTAAGAGCAGAGTCCCGCTGTTGGCCTGGATAGGAGCCTCGGGCGGGGACTCTTTTTCTGTGGCACAGCGGAGGCGCGCTGCTTGGGAAACGCTGTCTTCCATTACCAGGAAGGGAGGAAGAAGCAGTTGATGAGCACAAGGCTTCTCAAAGCAGAATGCAGTACCTGGGACTTGAAGGGCATGCATTTAATTTCTCCAGGGTTTGGCAGAGTGCAGTGGGGGTTGGGCCCCAGGTTAATGAATCTGCAGGGAGAAATGCATGAGGTAAAACGTGATGATTTTCCAACTAAAGACCCACCTAGAAGGTAATAGACACATTTTGAAAAATAGGAAACTAGATGGCTAGAGACAGCTTGTTCAAAATGTAACCAGTTAATGTAGGAACTTTACCAAACTCCTCTTGTAGGCTGGTGGCTTCTTGTCTCATCTTGTTTCTGGTAATTCCATCATTTAGCTGGACTGGGTTTTTTGGGTTTTATTTTTCTTAAAGTGCCAGGTTTACTTTATTTATTTGATATCCCAGACTTATGTTAAAATCATTAGAGTGGTTTACAAAAGCAGCACATGAAATAACAAACATAAGAGCTCGGAAGTTATTTTTCCTGTTTCTTTCTTTACAGGAGTTATTTTTCCTGTTTCTTTCTTTACAGGAAAATGATGATCCTGTTGTACAAAGAAGGCCTTCGGGTCGTGATACACACGAGCAACCTCATTCATGACGACTGGCACCAGAAAACTCAAGGGTATGTGCAGTTTCCATCATGGGGATAGGAGGACGGGAAGAAGCTTGTTGACTTTGAGTTTTCGTGGCAGCTGTAGGTAGACTTTGGTACAACGTGTGTGTTTTGTAAACTAAGGGCCGGTTAGGGCAAAAAACTACCAAAAACGTGCAAGGCTGTCAGTTTGCACAAAGCTTGAAATCCATGCCCGTGAATATAACACCCTGGAACTTCTGGGAGACCAGAAATTCCTCAGAAAAACTGCACAGGAGTGGCCAAATATTTAGAAAATGTGGGTGGCATCCAATGTTTTTAGGAGCAAGGGGCAACATTTTTTTCCTTTTTAAACAATTTTATCAAAAAACTTTTTTTTTTTTTTTGCTTTTCTTCGCTCTCCTCACCATCCAGCCTTTTTCTCAGCCATCCTTTTCCTCTTTTGTAGGGCTTGGCAGTGGCATCTATTGGTGCCCTGGCAATAGGCGCCCAGCGCCAAATTTTAGGCACCTGTCCTTCTCTTGATCCTTTAAAAGCAGCGAGGGCCCAGGGACGCTCCTAGGAGACCATACTATTGGATTCACTTTCATTGTATTGTATAGAATATTCTCCTATGCATCTGGAGCTGATTTTTTTTTTGCTGGCATTTTCCTTGGCAAATCTCCCCAAAATACATGGAGATACTTTGCCCCATACTCCAACCAGTGGGACTAGTAAGGACTCTTACAAAGATTTATGGTTTTGGATACTTCTGGGGATCTTCCTTTTCTTTTGAAATGAGAGCTCCATAGCCTAAGAATCCTGCTTTAATGGATCATCAGTGATTGTCGTTTCTTCCTTACCACAGTCATTCTGTTTCATTAATCTTTTTAAATAGTGGCATTGTATGGCTGTTGATGACACAGCAAATGGAAGGCTAATTGAATTCCCTGTTACTACTCCAAAGCCCTAGTCGCCATGAAGAAATATGTATAACCCAAAATGGAAACAAACAACTCCAATACCATCACTGTGTAAATGCAAGTAAATATTCAAACTTCTTGGTATGCACACACTTGCCCTAATGCTTCAGGAGAAGCCTTTTTCCTTTCCCGGGTCATAGACTGTGCCTCTGTTAGATTAGTGAGTTTGAGACCAGCTGCGCCCTGTGCATATCAGTGAAGTGCAGAGTAATTTCAGTTTCTGACAAATGAAATGAGTCACCAGCACCGGTTCTGCAAGCTCAAACTTGCTTGTGCTGTTAGATTCATTTTGTAAATTCTAGTGCATTTAGTGCTCCGGAAGGGTCCCAGATTAACAGTACTGGAAACCAAAAGTCCTCACAAGTCCATAGAGCTGCAGACCATAGGAAGAAGCAGTGCAAACTTTCTCATATTACCCTACCATGGCACCTCAGCTCTGTTCTGAAATGGTCCTCTCTAGGGGCAGAGGGGAATTTGTTGTTCATGCTTTTTCAGTCTTTGAACTCTTGGCTGAGTAAGGATGGATGCCATTTTATGGTGGTTTTCAGTGATGGGACCCTGTCCAGTGATCGGGACCAACTCTAAGCTAACCAGCAAACTGAAATTAGCAACCCCCCGCCGCCACCACCAAAAACACAAGTGCATGCGGCACCAGCTCTAGGGAAAATGGCACCCTGGGTGAAAATCATTGATGGTGCTCCTCGGGAGCAAAGGGTAAGGTAGTCAGACTTTGGGGTGGCGGGAGAAGGATGACCCCTGACCCCAGATTGACATGGACTAGCAGCAATGGATACACTTTCTCTCTTCCCTTGGAATCAGCCCATCCCCCCCCCCCCCCCCCCCCCCAAACTACCAGCACCATTCTAGTGCTGGCCTTAAAAATTGAGACATAACATTCTCCAGATATAGAAATGCTACATCTGCAGAATAAAAATATATTTTTTCAGTTTCTAGCAATCATGTATCCCTGGATCACACATCACCAGCAGAACTGAGCCAACAAATTTCCAACACAACTTTAAAAATTTTGTCTAAATAACTAAGAAGTAGAACATATCCCTAGACAATGCCTTGGCCTGAGATTAACTTTATCTGGCAACTTGGCTGTAAGACATTGCAAAACAAAAACTCATTAGAGCCCTTCATAAATAAAGAAGGCTCTGGCCAGTTCTAGGTACCCCGTAAAACTATTTTTAAAATCATCTGACAGCATTGCATTAACAATTTTAAAAAATGAATACAAGATCTTATGCAGATGATGTTTAACCCCTCAGATTTCACAAAATATACCTATAGGTATAAGAATAGAGACCATAGAGCATGCATAGAAATGTGCAGATAAAACCTGAACTGGAAATCACAAGTCAGATGCTGTATGCAGTGCAACATTACCATTCCT
Organism: Rhinatrema bivittatum; assembly: GCF_901001135.1. Lineage (NCBI taxonomy): Eukaryota > Metazoa > Chordata > Amphibia > Gymnophiona > Rhinatrematidae > Rhinatrema > Rhinatrema bivittatum. The sequence goes on from NC_042618.1 coordinate 17,447,471, forward strand.
CCGAAAACATCAAACCGAAGAGGATGTTGTAGAGATACCTGTGCTGGAAATTGTATTCAATGATGGTGATTTCCTGTTTCACTGTGATACTAATCATGGTGAAGCAGGAAAACATAATAAGGCAGATTGACAAACTCACCTGGACCAGATTGTATACATTCACAGAGTTCTGAAAGAACTAAAAAATGAAATTGCAGGTCTGTTATTGGTAATTTGTAACCTATCGTTAACATCATCCGTCATGCCTCAACATAGTAATGACAGCAGATAAAGACCAAGTGATTCATCTAGTCTACCCAGCAACTTGCTTATGGTAGTAACTGCGGCCACGTGTAAGTTAACCCCATGTGTTCTCTTAAGGGTTGTAACCTCTGTTCTGTGTAGGTGGTTCCCATGCAGAAATGTTACACCATCCCTTTCTTCAAGCCTTTAGGGATCCGCAGTGTTTGTCCCATGCCCTTTTGAATTCACTGCTCTCACCTTCACCACTTCTTCTGGGAGGGCATTCCAGGCATCCACCACCTGCTTTGTGAAGAAATATTTCCCGATAGTGGTTCTGAGTCATCCCCCCTGGAGTTTCATATCCTTGGTTCTACCGTTTTTCCTTTCCAATGGAAAAGGTTTGAAGTTGGTGTATCAGATACCTAACAGGTATTAACAATGCACAAACATCAAACCTTTTCTGTTGGATAGGAAACTGTAGAACTGAAGATTGGAGAGTGGCCAATGTTAGTCTCCGAAGGTGATCTGGGGAACCTATAGACCAGTGAGCCTGACTTCAGTGCCAGGAAAAATAGTAAAAACTGTTCTAAAGATCAGAATCAAAAATAGAAAGGCATATGCTTTAATGGGACACAGGATTTACACAATGGAAATCTTGCCTCAGAAATCTGCTACATTTTTTAAAGGGGTTAATGAACGTGGATAATGGTGAGCTGGTGGATGTAGTATACTTGGATTTTCAGAAGGTGTTTGAAAAAGTGCCCTATGAGACTCCTGAGAAAAAAAAATTGTCATGGGATAGGAGCGATGTCCTATTGTGAATTGCAAACTAGTTTAAAAAAAAAAAAAAAGAAACTAAGAGTAAATGTTCAGTTTTCTCAGTGGAGAAAGGTAAACAATGGAGGATTTGTACTTGGACTGGTGCTATTTTAATATATTTATAAATGATCAGGAAAGGGGAATGATGGGTGAGGTGATTAAAATTGCAGACAAAAATATTTTGAGTTAAATCACAAGCGGATTGTGAAAAATTACAGGAGACTGGAAGATTGGGCATCCATATGGCAGATGAAATTTTAATGTGGACAAGTGCAAGGTGCACATGCGAAAAAGTAACCCATACTGTAGTGTGCGTCAGCTGTCAAAAAAACAAAGGACTTATTAGGAAAGGAATGGAGAATAAAACAGCAAATGTCATAATGGCTCTGTATCACTTCATGCTGAGGTCACAGTTCAGGTCACTGCGTTTCATAAAAGATATAGTTGCAGTGGAACAGGTACAGAGACCAACATGATAGAAAATGGAACGGCTCCCCTACGAGGAAAGGCTAAAGAGGTTAGGGCTGTTCAGCTTGGAGAAGACGTGGCTGAGGGGGATATGATAGAGATCTATAACATCATAAATGGAATAGAACGGGTAAATATAAATAGGTTATTTACTCTTTAAAAAAAAAAAAAAAATACAAAGACTACGGGACAGGGCATTAAGTTAGTAGCACATTCAAAGCAAAACGGGTAAAACTCTTTTTCACTCCACGCACATTTATGCTCTGGAATTCATTGCCAGAGGATGTGGTTTAAAGCAGCTAGTGTAGCTGGGTTTAAAAAAGGTTGGACAAGTTCCTGGAGGAGAAGTCCATAAACTTTTATTAACTAAATAGACTTGGGGAATAACCACTACTTATCACTGTGGGATCTATTTACTGTTTGGAATCTTGCTGGATAACTTGTGATCTGGCTTAGCCACTCTTGGAAACAGAATGCTGGGTTTGATTGCCCTTTGGTCTGACCCCACATGGCACATTCTTATGTTCTTAAACAAAGTCAAAGAATGTAAATCATAATAGTAAAACCATAGTATTAAAAATAATAAATATTTAGAACATCCAATAATTAAAAATGTTATAAATTTCCCAATAAGCCAATTAAATATTTCAAAACAGCAGAGGCATCAAATAACACTTAAAAATTAAAACTAAGGATTAAAAAATCTCTTGCTCTTCATATCTGGCATCTTTTGATTTCCAGTCGCTCTGAGATTGTTGGATTGGAGGAGGAGGGCTACACAAACTTAATCCTCTCTTTCACATACATTTATGCATGTTCATTACCACACATGGTCCCTCCCTCCCTTACACACACACACACACAATGCATACATGTGACAGCATATATGTAACACAGGTTCTCGCGCACGCGAGAGCTCTCTGTCTCTCTCTCACGCGCAATGTGTGGGTGCGAGCCTGTAGTTATGCTGAAGACTCTGCAGCACATGCATGTAAGATTTATGTTGCAATAAAGGTTTATTTAGGAGTAAGTATAACATCAAAGTCTCCTGACTTATGCACTGCCGGTAAAATTAAGGGTAATAACAAGTAGAATAAGGCTTACTTTCAGTCCACATATTTAGTCGAGACCTTTGCACAGTAGAATCCTTCCAGTAACATCATTTACACAATTACAGGCAGACTTCACAACTTGACAGTGCAATATTGCATTGATATATATCTGGGTAAGAACTCACGTGATTCCTCTGGGATCCCACGCATGCTTTTTGTTCCCTTGCTGTCTAAATGATGGGAATACCTGAGAAGCGTCCCAGCATTGAGTCCCCTAAGGACCAAACCGAATCCTCAGGGGTGGAGCCACAAGGCAGGCTGTCTTTAAGCTAGAATTGGCTTTCTCTGTGCCCTCCTGTGGCACAGTACACAACACACCTACCTCAAATCCAGCAGACCCCAGGTCAAAACTGGGAAACACACCTTTTCCTAGCGTGTAGCCAGATGGACTCAGGACCAATGGGTATAGTTGTACTCCTGATAGCAGATGGGAGACTGAGTCAGATTTCAAAGCTGATGTCAGCCTACATATACCTGTGCAGGAAGCTCTGCTCTTCAGTATTTCTCTGTCTCTTAAAGCAGATAGGGACATTACACACACTATAGAATAGTGTTAGCAATTCTAAAACAAAGAAGAGAGAAAATTTACCTCAAGAAGAGGAGCCCTGCTCTCCTGCGGTGATACCTAAGGGTCCCTTCCCCAGTCGAGAATTCATGAGGTGATTTCCGAGATCCCTCAGAGGTAAGCCTTGGTCCGGTAGCCAGCTCCTGGCGTGGACTTAGCCCCCAGGGTGGCTTAGAGGCAGCGGGTGTTGAATCAAGCGCGGCAGTGAAGGTATTTCCTTCTCCCCTCGCAACCGGGAAACGCCGAGACCAGGTAAGGTAGAAACCTTTTTAAGTCTCTGAGACTCGAATTGCCGCACAGATCGTCCCTTCCGGCATATGTTAAATCGGGTTGAGCAGCTCCGTCTGAACTAGACCCCGATCCGGTGCGAGGGTCCACACATGTGGAGACCCTCCGGGGGGGTCGCCATCTTGCCCGCATGATCGTCTGCGCCATTCTCCCCCCCCCCCTTTGACCACCATATTGTTCGCACAACTGAGCCATGAGCACAGCGGCGAGCCGGGCGCACAACAGACTTGTGTGCATAGTGGCGCGTGCATCTGTGCCATGTGCACAGTGACGCTCACTATGGTGCTGGGCGCATAGCGGCTCGCATAAACGGACGGTGTGCACAAATAGGCCCGTGCTCACAGCGGCGCGCACATCTCGCCCAGGTGCACAAAGAGGTATCCTGCGCGCACATCCTCTGCGCAGCCAGAGCATACAACTATGCCTCCCGGCGCGCATACCACCGCATACAGACGAGTTTTAAATCACTCCACATGCACAAGTCATGGCACCACCAGCCAAGAAGATCAAGGGACAAGCCCTCTGCCCAGCCTGCCACCTGAGAGCAGCGCAACCTGAAGTGGCCTTAGCCTTATGCCACAGTGCGAAGAGGCTCAGGGGGGAACCTAAGCAAGGCCCCCCACAGCCAGTAGAGGGTTCCGGATCCACTAACGATAGTACCCCGGATCTCTGTATCTCTGACTCAGCGCCTACACAGGAAGGCACCTCGGGGACTTCCACCATAAACCCTCCGGGATTCAATATGGACCCAGAGACCACCTCCTGGGTGGAATTCTTCAAAGGGCTACAAACTTTCGTCCAGGCACAATCAGTACCTCCAGCGACACAGGCCCAGTCTCCACTAGAAGCACAAGATCTTCCAAGCACCTCTCGAGACGTGTCTCACCTAGGCAAGAGCCTCCTTACAGGCGATACAGACACCTCGGGGGACGAGACTGACTCCTTGGAGGAAGGGGAAATCCCTCCAGGGATGGAACCATACCGAACCATGCTGCGATTGTTCTCCAAAGATGAGTTACCAGCTCTCGTGTCTCTGACCCTGAAGATGTTGGCCATTCCAGGCCTGGGATTCACAGCGGAGTCAAAGACTAACCCCGTCCTGGTTTCCCTCCGTCAGGCCTCATGCTATTTTCCAATGTTGCAGGCCATACAACAACTGATTGACCTGGAATGGAATGCCCCAGAGGTCAGCTTCAAAGGAGGACGGGCCTTAGAAGCCCTATACCCCCTGGAATCCACGGCCAAGGAACTCCTACGGTTCCCAAAAGTGGATGCCATGTTCTGCGCCATATCTAAGCGCACAACCATCCTGGTCGAAGGAGGAGCGGCACTCAAGGATGCCCAAGCAGACATCAGGAAGCCATCCTTTGATGTAGAAGCAATGAACCTGCAAATCGCGTCCTGCTACACTGTAGTAACACGTGCCTGCTTGCTTCTTTCCAGAGACGCAAACACGTCTGCTGAAACATTTAGAACCAGCGATATCCTTCCTCACGGATGCGAGCTCAATGCTAGTGCGCACCTCAGCCAGGGGCATCTCCTCCATAGTGGCAGCCAGAAGACAACTATGGCTCCAAAATTGGTCTGCCGACACGTTCTCCAAAGCGAACCTCACGAGAATGCCCTTTAAAGGATCCCTCTTGTTCGGAAGCGAATTTGAGAAGTTAGCCAACAGATGGGGTACCTCGTCTACCGGAGGACAGGAACAAAAGAAACCAGTGCTCCTCTCCCCGAAGAACCAAGGGTAGAGGAGCCCAGCGCTTTAGACCGTACAAGAACACATACTACCAAGCACCTCGCCCCACAGGCAGGTCCCAGTCCTTTCAGAACAGACACAACAAGAGGGGTGCAGGCTCAGGTACAGGCTCCGGCCGTATCCCACAAATAGAATCAGCAGACCCATCCACAGGAAGACGTCATAGGGGGCAGACTTACCCTCTTCTACCAAAGATGAGTCGAGATAACATCGGACAAGTGGGTCCTAACCCAGTTGTACTATCTGGACTTCCACAGCATCCCTCTAGACAAATTTGAGAAATCATCGTGCCATGCCCTCTCCAAGAGGTTGGCAGTGGAAACCACACTGACAAAACTACTCAGCCTAAAGGTGATAACCCCCGTGCCCTTGCACCAACAAAATACTGGTCACTATTCCATCTATTTTATCATTCCCAAGAAGGAGGGAATATTCCTGCCCATCCTGGATCTCAAGACTGTCTATCGTTACCTGAGAGTACCACACTTCCGCATGGAAACCCTACGCTCAGTCATAAGGTCAGTACACCCGGGAGAATTCCTGACTTCACTGGATGTATCCAAAACCTATCTCCACATCCCGGTCCATCACTACCATCAGCGCTTCCTACGCTTTGCGATACTGGACCATCATTACTAGTTCCGGGCGCTACCTTTCGGATTAGCTACCACCCCTCGGACCTTCACCAAAATCATGGTGGTAGTGGTGACATCACTGTGGAAAGAAGGAATCCTCGTACACCCTTACCTGGACGATTGGCTGATCAGGGCAAAATCTCCAGAGGAAAGTCACCAGGCGACCACCAGAGTCAAGAATCTACTGCAGAGTCTTGGGTGGGTCGTCAACACAGCCAAGAGCTGCCTACAGCCCTCCCAGTTGCTACAGTACCAGGGAGTCTGCTTCGACACCAAGTAAGACAAGGTTGTCTACTCCCTCTCCCCCCCCCCCCCCCCAAGGAGAAGGAAACTGATGGGTCAACTGCGAAAGCTGTTTAACTATGCTCGCCCCAAGATATGGGACTACTTCCAAGTCCTCGGTCTCATGACATCAACCCTGGAAGTCGTTCCATGGGCAAGGGCCCACAAGCGCCCACTACAACGTTCCCTACTGTCACGATGGAACCCGAAGTCCCAGAACTACTCCATTCACTTCCTGCTACCAGCAGAGATTTGGAGCCAGCTCCAATGGCGACTACAGGAAGACCATCTGAGCAAGGGAATAAAACTATCCCCACCGAACTGGATCTTGCTCACCATGAATGCGAGCCTGCGAGGGTGGGGAGCACACTGTTAGAAACTGACGGCCCAGGGACAATGGGACAAGGAAGAGGCGGGATGGAACATAAACAAACTGGAAGCCTGAGCAGTCAGGCTAGCCACACTGCCCAGACAGTTCCCAGACAGTGTCCTGGGCAGAAACCAAGTTGCTGTCGCCTGCCGAGATCTGTTGGGCGGCAATATGGTCCTCCATACTTACCTTTTCCAGGTTCTACCGCCTGGATGTCCAGGCCCGGGAGGACACAACCTTTGCAAGGGCAGTACTAAGTGGGCCATAGGCAGCCTCCCGCCCGGTTCGGGAGTAGCTTTTGTACATCCAATTGGTCCTGAGTCTATCTGGCTACATGCTAGGAAATGGAGAAATTACTTACCTGATAATTTCGTTTTCCTTAGTGTAGATAGATGGACTCAGCAACCCGCCTATGGCTGTCCCGGAATACGCGAACCTCGGGTGACAAGCCCTGAGAACAAGACAAGCATTGGTAAGCCAGGTTTTACCCTAGTTCAAGACACCCATAGTTGCCGGGTGTCGGCGTTATCCGATTGAGTGCACTGGCGTTCTCCAATTGGAAATCAGTTGAACCAGTCCTAGTTAATCAAGTTAACCAAGTTAATCAAGTTATCAGAACACACATATATCCACAATTGCTTTTCGAGGAGAATACTGGAGAGCAGAGCTTCCTGCACGGGTATATTTAGACTGACGTCAGCTTTGAAATCTGGCTCCGTCTCCCATCTGCTAGCAGGAGCACACTATACCCATTGGTCCTGAATCCATCTGTCTACACTAAGGAAAAAAAATTATCAGGTAAGCAATTTCTCCATTTTCCCTGGCACCTATGTGTGTGTGAATGTGAGAGCCTGAGTCACACAAGGCACACACACACACACACACACACACACACACACACACACCACGTTTATTCTCTCACTCACTCCCTCCTCATAGAAATGCCCATGCTCTAACACACACACCCTCTGTCTCCCTCACACAGGCGCGCACACACACTATATACTACATACTGTATATAATGTGTGCGCACATATGTAAGAGCCTATGTGAGCTTAGGCACTGACTCACACATATATAGATTTTGTCACACACGCAGGCTCTTTCTCTAATTGGCCTCTTCAGCTGCCAGTGGGATGGACTCTGCTGGTGCTTGCAGGGACCTCTGTTCCTTTGGCCGCCCAGGATGGGCTCTGTGGCAGCCTGCTGACCTTTCTCTATCTTCAGCTGCCAGTGGGATGGGGGTCTACTGGTGGCTACTGTGTCATGGGTCCTTTTACATTTTGAAGGGGACGGAGGGGCAATGCCAGCCCTCTTCACCCATGGTGGTGGTGTGGGCATAAGCAGCAGTAGAAGTTGCATTTAATCAACACCATTTCCTGCTGCCTTGGGACCGATCTTGCAGCTCTTACTTCAATATTGGCCCCTCCAATGCAGGAAATGACATTTGCTTAAACACAACTCCTGCTGGGTATGGTGTGGGAGGTGATTAGAAGCCATGGATCACATGGCTAATGGCTGCACTGAAACGACAGGGGTTTGGTTTATCCCTGGCCGATAACTGGGGTGTCAAATGCCACCCCATAGTTGTGCCCCGTTCGTCTGAGCACCCTGTGTCGTTGCATGGGTTGCAGACCCTAAAGCCAGTTATGATAATTAGAAAACTATGCAGGTCATTTAGTCCACCAAACAGCTTTCAGATGGACATAGCCTTTAGCCATGAATAATAGGAATTGGCCATAAACCAGCAACATAGATTGAGATTCTGAAGCTTGAACGGACAGTATGAAATCTCATCCTGGCGCTTTGGCTTTCATACAAATCGTTTTAACTTTGAGCTTCATTTATTTATTTATTATTTATTTATTTATTTTTTAGGTTTTTTTTATATACCGGAAGTTCCTGTATACAGCTTCATTCCTGGAAGGATGCCACAGATTATCTCGCAAACAAAAGCATTTGACTGATGTAGTGTGTATAACATCACTGTGGACCTAGGCAATACAGACCAATTCAGACTGTGTGGGAAGATTTAAAACAGTTTTGTGCTGGCATGGTCATGCCGAGAGGGTGTAGGAGAACTTCAGGGGAGCAGGTTGAAGGGACGCTGTTAGAGCTGGAGACAGAAGGATGACAGACATTTGCCTACAACCATGGTGTAGCAAAGAGACACAAACTGAAACACTAGAAACTCATCTGCGGCTCCCCAAGGAATAGCGAAGCAGGGTGGCTCCAATTTTCCAGGGAAATGGAAGTAGAATGGAAATGTAAACCAGAGGCGCACAAAGTGGATTCCACGTTCTGCAGGCAGAAAAGGAGGCTGATGAGATTACGGTCTGTGTTTCTCCCCCCCACCTCCCCCCCAACCCCAAATAACCTTTTTGGTGTGCCGTCCACATAAAAGTTTCAGGACTGTTAGGGGTATTTTTGGGGGGATCCATTTAGGTATGGGTGTATTCTGGAATGTAGTCTCTTGAAACTTCTTAATATTTGTTTTTTCACAGAGCATTCACACAAATTTAATCTAAACATATTTTCAGTTCAGATTGTGATTTCCTCCACATCTAAGCTTTAGAGCATACCGTAATATTGAATAAAGTTAAGATAAGTTGGAAATATGAGTTTAGCTAATGAAAGAAGTTTGTTATAGGGAGTGCTTAAAGGAGGGTGTGTTGTTTTTTTTTTACCCTCGGCAGCCAGGGCTGCCACACTAGCTGCCTCTTCTCCTTCCCCAGACATGAGTGCATCACCTCTGTGCTCGCCCAGGCCGGACAGACCGGGGAATTCCAATCCTGCAGCTAACAGTGCTGAAGTCCTGACCTGGAGAAGCATTTTTGTCTTCTAAATTCATCTTATTTATTTATTTAGAACTTTTCTATACCGACTTTCCAGTAACAGAATTTCTGATCAATTCGGTTTACATTTTGAACAATAACAACAGTGACAAGTAAATGTCTTACAAAGAACAGGAAGAAAATAACTTGGAAATAAATATGTGGGTTGATAACATAAACATAAAAAGAACTATATACAAAGCCTAAAGGTGGGTAGAGGCACTAAACAATGGCGTGGGACTGTCGAGAGGGTGGGTGTTGGGATTTGGACTGCCAAGGAGTTGGAGTTGGTTAGAAGAATTCTTTTGGTATTCCTTGTGGTATTTTTGGGGTATTCTTTGGGGTTTCAAAGAAGTTCCAGAGGTCAAAGAAGTGTCCAAAGGTCTTGTATAAACTAAAAAGACAAGAGGTGGCTGGCACCAATTTGAGGCATAAGCTTTTGAGGACAGCGTCCACTTTGTCAGATGCATGTAAATGATGCACTGCCTTAAGCTTGCCCAGAACCTTGGATGGTTTCTTTCAGGGAAGAGGCATTTGAATTATTTCTTTCTTGCATTTTTGGTTTAAACTGATTTTCACCATAATTCAGCAACTCCCACTGGGCACTCTGCCAGTGCTTACTGCAGCCTGAAGTAAAGTCATCTTTTCTCACCCCCTGGTTTAGCTCCTCTAGTCAGCAGGAGTTGGATGAATTAAATGAGAAATTTTGGTTTTTATTTACAATTTTTTTTTCAGCTGCTCACTCCTAGCATCGTGGTGGCTAACAAAGTAAAACACACATAAAATGCATAGGATATCGAAACCAGGCACTTAATAGACGACAATGCTTTAGTGCTTCCAAATATATCAACAGATCAATTTTACAATTGATCATTTTGCAAAAATGCCTACCAGCTGATCAGTTCTTTACTGCTACCTAATTACAGACAAAAAGCTTCTCACACATTTAGAATTTCAAGTATCCCATTTGTTTCTCAGTCCCAGGATCATGATTCACTCCTCTGATTTTTTTTTTTTTTTTTAAACAAATACTTGCATGGCTGACCAACTTTAATGCAATCCTATATCTCGTTGATGTCGCAGACTCACTTTCAGATCTCACCTCTGTAGTTCATTGAATCAAATGCTTATTTAATGCTTTCCTAAAAGCATTAGTATCTGACAATCTCAGATGTTCAGGCATCAAATTCCATGATATTGGACCTGCTGCAGAAATAGCATGATCTCTTACCTTGCTGAGATGTGCCTGGTGAATTGATGGAATCACGAACAGACCTTTGTATTTAAAAGTAGCATAGATCCTAACCCAGGGTATGGATTAATATTAAAGTTTTCTAATGGATTGTATAGTGAAGGGTAGCCCATGGAAACTAGAAAGTACCGGTGTAATGTAATCATATCTAGATCTGCCTGACAATATATGAGCGGCAGAATTCCAAAGAAGTTGTAGAGCTCTCACGGTTGTCTTCGGGAAGCCAAGCAAGAGGGAGTTACAATAATCCATGCTGGAAAATAGCAAGGATTGAAGAACAGTCTGGAAGTCTTCTGGCTCCAAGAAAGATTTTAATCGCTGCAGCATCCGTAAGTTTTTATAATATCCAACTTTGAACAGATTTCTAATATGTACCCTCATTGACCATTTTTGTGTCCAAAAGGAGTCCTAAGTCATGTGTGGATAATCCTATAGGGATTTTTTAACCATTGAAATTAAAATCAAGTAATGCTGCTAACTTTGTGCAGCAGGATACAAACAAGAATTTCAGATCTAGCAATGTTTAACCTAAGTTTTTATGAAAAAAGCACTTTTGAATGGTGACAAGATAGAGCTCAGAATGGCTAAAAGCAGAAAATATGGTACCAGTAATGGAAGAAAAACTATATCGTTGGCATATATTCTAAAATTTAAACCTGAGTCTCCTAGCAATTTAGCCAGGAGTGATTAAATACTGTAAATGTTAAAGTATACTGAAATTGCCAAACCTTGTAGTAGACCTATCTTCATTTCCAACCACTGAGATAAATTATCGCCAATTTGGGTGTTTTGGGTGTGACCAGAAATGGAGGAAAACCACCTCAGAACAGATCCAGTTATACCACATTCCTCTAATTATCTTAGCAAAATGGCATGGTCAGTCGTGTTGAAAGCAGCCAATCCGTCAAGGAGAACTAAGATATAACTGGATCCCCTATCAAAACCATGCCAAATTATGTCAGACATGGACAGCAAAGTTTCAGTGCTACGGTCCTTTCTAAAACTGAATTGATTAGGGTCTAATAGCATGTTATCCTCGTGATAATCAGCTAGTTGCTTTTGAGCTGCATTTTTGATAACTTTTGCTAAAAAGGATAGTGAAGAAATCCTGCTTATAATTGGATAAAATGTCAGGGTTAGCAGAGCGATGTTTAAGGATTGGTCTCACTTCTGCCCTACAAGCAGCACTTCTTACTTGCTGCTGCTGACTCCTCTTCTTTGGGCTTCCCTCTACAGTTAGAACCGTGAGGCCTTAAAATCTCGCGAGTCCTACTTGACCCCATATGGTTATAACTGCAGAGGAAGGCCAAATAAACGCAATCGGCAGCAGCAAGTAAGAAGTGCTCATTGTCCAACTGAAGGATATCTCACCAGGAGGTGGTGTCTGCTCTGGGGGTAGGGGATCACGTTGGGGGGGCGGAGGGGGAAGGAGTTCACGTTGGGCAGAGGGTGAAGGAAAATGATTGTGCTAGAGCAGGTAGTGGAGAGGAGATGATTGGGCCAAGTGACTAAAGAGGTAGAAGAGAGATGATTGTGCTGGTGTTGGGGGAGAGGTGACTGTATTGAGGGCAGGGAAAGGAGAGATGATTTTTTATTTATTTTCTTTTTTCTATACCACCTATCATCATTCTAGGTAGTTTACAAATTTTACACTTCATAAAATTTTAAAATTTCAATATCAATACAAATAGTAAAAAAAAACACACAACATGAATAAGCGACTCTTGACCGCCCCTTCTAAAACCCTCTCGCTGCTTAACACTTCAGCCCTGTCTCTTTACCTTTAGATATTATAAGCCTCCTTACAAAGCTAGGTTTTTAGCTTTTCCCTAAATAGCTTATGCTCTCATTAGCCATAACGCCTCTGGCATTGAATTCCAGAGTACTGGTCCTGCCACTGTAATCGCGCGTTCATGCATCATGTTCGAACTAGCTTCCTTCACTGAGGCGGTCACTGAAAGACCTTTATTCACAGACCGTAATTCCCTTTGTGGCACAGACCACTGTATTCTGGATCTCAACCATCCATTTTCCAGTTTATAGAGTACCTTATGTATTATTACTAACACTTTTAAATGGATTCTAAAAGTTACTGGCAACTAATGAAGGTCCTTAAGTACAAGACCTCCCCACTCCACGCAGTACTCTGGCCACGGAATTTTGTAACAACTACTGATTTAATCCATATTTTTTAGAAACCCTAGCAAAAGTGAGTTACAATAGTCAATATTATTTAGAACCATCATTTTCATAACTAACTGAAAATCATCAAACCCCTAATATGTCTTTAATCAATGCAATATATTCAGCTTGAAGTACCCGATTTTCAGCATCTTTCATAGCTAATTCACAATCCAACTGGATTCAGACGTTACGTACAACTGACGATAGTGCAAGGTTAATTCCTTCAAATGACGACATCTACATCTCCATTATTGTTTACATGTTTGAATTAATAACCTGTCCTTTCTCTTCTTTCTCTGCCAAGTTCCAATCTCCCTGTTATATGTAACTGCATTTTCCGCACCATTGTTTTTAGTTATGTTTACGATGCACCCCTGTTTTATGTGAACCAGCATGATGGGACTGCGTTCTCGAATGCCGGTATATAAAAACCCAAAATAAATAAAATAAATAAATAAAATACTGGAATCATCTGAACACTTTTTTTTTACCAAAATATAATTTCGGTCTTACTGTTCAACGCTAACCGATTTTGAGTTAACCATATTTTTATTGATGACAAATTTGATGTTAGCGTCTCACATGCTTCCGTCAGGGAATCTGCAAACATCTGATATTCTACCCCCAATTTTCCTAGTGCCTGGCATAATGGTGCAATATAAATATTAAATAGGGTAGCAGACAGGGAAGATCCTGTGGAACCCCCATTTTAATATTGAACCATTTAGAAGTTCCCATAGCAGAGATTACCTTAAAGCTTTTTGAAAGAAATGAGGGAAAACCAATCTTTCACAACCCCAGATATCCCGAATTCAGACAGATGATGTAGCAGCAGAGTATGATCAACTGTATCAAATGCTGCCAGTATTAGGGATGTGCATTTGTTTGCAACAAAATAGGAAATATCGTCTCTATTTCCTATTTCGTTGCGGTTCGGGGGGTGACGAAACAATAAGAAAGCCCATGAAATTTCGTGTGGTTTCCTTTTCATTTTTGGGGAGGGGAGAGGAGAAAGGGCACATTAAAACAAAAAAAAAAACCCTCCCCTCCCAACCCCCCCCCCCCCCAAGACTTAACGAAAGTCCCTGGTGGTCCAGCGGGGTCCCAGGAGCGATCTCCCACTCTCGGGCCGTCGGCTGCCACTAATCAAAATGGCGCCGATGGCCCTTTGCCCTTAATGTGTGACAGGACTGTCGGTGCCATTGGTCGGCCCCTGTCACATGGTAGGCGCGGGCCATCCATTGGGCCTACCATGTGACAGGGGCCTACCAATGGCACCGACAGCCCTGTCACACGTTAAGGGCAAAGGGCCATCGGCGCCATTTTGATTAGTGGCAGCTGACGGCCCGAGAGTGGGAGATCGCTCTCGGGACCCTGTTGGACCACCAGGGACTTTCGTTAAGTCTTGGGGGGGGGGGGAAGGGGTGGGCAAGTCTTGGGGGGTCTGGAGGATGGGGGTGTTTTTCTTCTAGATATGTATCCAACTGTCTATACATTATTTTCTCAATAACCTTTGCCAAAAAAGGTCAGTGAGGATATGGGACGATAATTCCTTAAATTTGCTGGATCTAGGTTCCCCTTTTTTTTTAACAGAGGGCACACTACTACTGCCCTCTTCATTTGATCAGGGACAATGCCTGCTTTCAATGTAGTATTCACCAACCTTGTAATACACAGTGAAATTAATTCACTAATTGCCTTTAGGGGATTGACTTGAATCGGATTCAACTGGCAATATGCCAGATTCATTTTTTTATAACCTGTTTTACCTCTAGTGATGATACTGAATCAAAAACATTCCATTGTGATGCCATTATTGGCTGGCTAGCTAACTGTACATCAATACAAGTTGGAAATTTGACCCAAATACCTTCAGTTTTCTTTAGAAAAGCTTTGGCAAACATATCTGAAGACAGTTCAGTGTTTGCCTGAATTCGATCACCTCCCTCCAGCCAAGATGCTGACGTTAGATACCTGACTGTAGCAAACAGAAATTGACACTTTAAATTTTATATCATGAATTTTTTTTCGTAAAGAATGCTTTTTTAGCCCTTTTAATAGCACCTCTATATTTTTCCAATTGTATCCTGTAACTTTCCAAATTCCCCTACGTTTGTTCTTTCTAAACTGAGCTTTTGTTTCTCCTTGCCGAGTACTTGGGAATACCATGGTTTCTACTTATAATGAGGGCTTTTTTATCAAATGCTGCTGAATTGGCATTAATTCATCCGCCAACAACAAAATCATCTTATAACACTCCTCAAAAGTGATAGAGGATGGAGAAAACTCAACCTGCTCAAGAACATCCATTATCCTACTCCTCAATCCCTACATAAAAATGCTTGACTTTCATGTAACTCCTCCTTTCCTGAAATTAAAAATTTCATTTTTATCAATTTATGATCCGACCAGGGAACTCTTCGTATCTCAGTATTCCTTTGGTCATACTTAATCGCCTCATTGCTAGTAAAAACTAGATCTATGGTATGTCCTGCTCTATGCGTTGAACCCCTAATAATCTGCTGCCAACCCACAGGAGTGGAGGCAAGATAATTGTGTTGGGGAGGGGGGAGATTTAACTGGACAGGAAAATACTTTGATCTGTCACTGAGTGTGCTGGGAGCGAGAGAGTACCGAAGGCAAGAAGGAAAAAGAGTGCCTGGCCCTGGAGAGAGTAGAAGAAGCAGGAAAAGGTGGGGGAAGTGCTTGGAAGAGAGGAGAGAAAATTAAAGGAAAAGGATCAGTGTAAAAAAAAAAAAAAAAAGACCATTTAAAAAAAATCTCCGACATTTACCTGGAAAAATGAGTCCTTTTTCCATTGATTTAGTCCCATTTTGCTTCTTGTTATTAAATTCCCTATATATGGACCCTGATAGACTGCAGATGGGGATTAGCATGCGACTGTAGTGGCTATAGAGGGAATACATGTAGGAGTGGTTTGTTTGGTTTTTTTTGAGAATACTAAGTCCTGAATTTTGAAGAAGACGGCCTTCAAGTTATCCTTTGTCTTTCTGAAAATGTATAGCGCAGTATTTGAGCACTATGTAGTGATGGCAGTTGGTTCATGCAAATGAATACTAATTTAAACCAATTGCACAGTAAGTTGCATAAGGAACTAAGAGAATTTCTGTGGAAGGGTGGGAGATCTAGGGTATCTTTGATTCAATTGATGGATCTTGGGAGACAAGATGGGATGGGATTTCAGAATATACAGTTATACAGTCATTGTGTGCCAATTTCAGGCAGATGGGGGATTGACTCATGGGTTCCTCTTTCTATTGTGATTACCTTTTTGAATAAAAATGTATCAGCCCTCTACATTTGTTATGTTCTCCATGCGGAAATCTCTCAATTGCCCGATTTCTTGAAGCATGTTTTCATCTTCCCTGCTAGGAGGACTTTGCACTGGATCACTTCCAAGCTAAAGTTGAATTATACCGTATCCCCCTTTTTACCTATAACTGGAAATCTTAATTTCAGACCAGGTATTGATAGGAAAAATGTTTTGCAGATTGGGCCCTGAGTGAAATGTCTCCCCTTCGATGATAAGGGGAAATGATACCCTTAGGCTCTTTACAGCAAAAACCGGGGATTGGACGGTGGATGTCTCTGGATATTTACAAATCCAACATTGTTAATTCATTGCCATCAGAAGTGTTATTGGATACAAATTGGGAGATATTTCAAGATTGCTTTGATTTGGATAATGCTGGGAGTCTTATCCTCTTTCCATAAATCATTTCGCCTGTTTGCTCATGCATTCTCTCTGGAAAGCTTGTGGGCTAAGAAGACTCGAGAACTGCACATTCAGTTTCCTCTTTCTTCCTTTATTGTATCTTTTGGACACATAACAAAGATTACACAGAATATGCAAATGAGAGAGAGACAAATCAGAATCCTGTCTCTGGCTTATATATCACAGAGAGGCATACCTGGCTGGTTGAACTGATTCAGACCTGTGCACAAAATGCAAGGTGGTGCCTGGTATGTTAGGTCACTTATCCGATCTTTTTGGAAACAAACATACCAATATGTTCAAAAGGTTTTCTCTGTACCTTTGACTTGTCTCCTTAACTTGCATTATTTGGGTACCTGAATTGAGGTGATCACCATACAGCGATACAGAATCTGTAGGTCTCGCAAGCTTTTCTGGTTGCCAAGACTACTGTTATGCATCACTGGAGAGGAGAGTCTGATCCGCCTTTCTTGCTTTGAAGGAATGCTGTCCATCATCTTTGGCTTCTGGAGATGCTAAAGGAAAGAAAATATTGGACATATGGTGCTTTACATTGACTCTCTTTAACACAGGCAAGGAAGTACGATTTTAAATGCTTATTGAATTTCCAGTGGGCCAGTTGTTACATTAACAGTCCCGTTTGATGGAGAGGGGCTTACTAAAAATTGTTGCTAATGTACACGGAGTACACATTCCTGGTGGTCTCAGAATCACAGCTTCCAGGCCATGAATATATTTTATATTTTAAAATCTTTAATAAACAGATTTCAACATAAACCGAGGGGGCAGGAGAGGGAAGACTTGTCGGCTGAAAGCCGCACCCAGCAGGTGGAGTGCCCCCTCCTGGGAGGGTCAAACCATGACTGGCTTTCAGCAGGTGACATCGAGTGCCTCAGCTGCTTAGTCCTCTCTCCGCGATGTATTCTGTACCTCAGAAATCCTAAATATAAATATTTTTGTAAAAATGAATGGCAGGCGGGATCCAACATTGCGACCTGGTAGGTGCAGTGTGGAAATATTTCCTTTAATTCGCAGCCTCCCACGCTGCTTGCTGCGGGAAGGAACTCCTCCTTTGTGAGTCTGTGGCGGCAGGGATTATGGACTTTGAAGCGTAGAAGACTGCTTTCCTTTGATGAATCTATTAAAAGTAAAAGTGCTTTCTGGGGCTTTGGTTACTATAGTTACAGCAGCATGAGACTCCCCTCCCCCCCGAGTGTGTTTAGGTGGCGGACTGGCAGATAATTAATTATTATTTTGGATCATTCTGCCCAGACCCTACATTAGCCCTTACTGCAGGGGCAAGAAAATAAAAGGCAAACTCTTCCGTGCCAGTGAAAACATGTTTTTGCTGTGGAAGGCTGCCTTAGCTTCCTCCTTTGGAAGAGAGTAAGGTCTCTAATGTCAACATCGCTGGAGAGAGAACAACAGGCAAATGCGTCAAGAAAGCAGCCCGAGGAAGTGCCTGAGGAAGCAGAGCAACGTAACCCAAGCAAGTTTTTTTGTCCTCGTTATGCTTGGATGATGTGACTGTCGTGCAGGAGTTGGACAGAATGTTTTCCATCTTTTGTTACACCAGCCGAAAACGATCCCCAGCTCTTTGTTCTCCAGGCCCATAGATGTTCTCTTTCATCCTGTTTCTTGAAACGATAGCAGAGTGCAGATCACCCGGTAACTTTTTTTTTTTTTTTTGTGTGTGTGTTGAGAGAGTGGGGTTTGGGAGAATACCCAGCTGTTTTATAAAGCCACCAGTTGTGGTTTAGTAGTAGTGTCCTCCAGCATGAACAGAGGGCCATTGGGTGCAGGATATGATCAAGAAACGTCCCATCCTTTATCAGAGTATACTGCTCTACATGATGACTCTTTCAAGGGAATTATGCCTATGCCCTTCCCACCTGTTCTGCTGAAGAGTAATTTTGTGCTTTTTATTACCCATTTTAGTGCTAGATAGACTTAGCTGAATTGGCTCTTTCCAGAAAAAATTAGACTACGCTAGGGATGTGCAGGTTTTTCATAAACTTGGAATATCATTTTGGCTTTTGGTTGCCTTTTCTCATATAATTTATTTAACTTGCCAGTACCTTTTTTTAAAAATTTTATTTAATTTTTTGTTAGGTGGAAGGGACCACTAACTAGCTCATAAGTTTGTATTACATTCTGACATTGTTATTGTCATAATGGTTTGAAAGTTGGCAACAGAACCAGCTTCTCTGGTACTGGTGTGGAGGAAACTTTGACCCTATGAGTAGGCAGCAGGAAGGTAAATGTTTTTCTCTAATACTGCCAGCTGTGGGTACCACTGTATGACCAAAGGGAATGTCTGAGCCTAATCAAAGAGGAACTCCCCCGTGTGCCGGGAAGCAGGTAACAGAGAATGTGCACGTCCTTAGTCTTTTTTTTTTTTTTTTTTTTGTGTGATTTGATTTCTTATTCCACCAGGCACTTCAAAGCGGATTACATTCAGGTACTGTAGTATTTCCCTATCCCCAGAAGGCTCCCAATCTGTTTGCATTCTTCACCCTCCAAGTCACTTCTTTTTAATTCAAAGTTCCAAAAGATGTCTATATATTGGTAGAGTATAAATGTCTTCAGTTAACACTCTCTTCACTTCTCATTTTGAGATCTTGAGCAGTCTGTTAACCCCTGTATGGTTAAGCAAAGATTGCAAACGCTTCACAGATGTGACTGATTGTCACTCTGAGAGAGAGAGAGATATAGATAGATATAGATATCTCAGAGTTATATATATATGTGTGTGTGTGTAATTATCCTTATGAAAGTATTAAGTGTGGAAAGATGCTACCATTTTTTGTTTTGGTTTTTCTCCAAGGAAATTGGTAAACTGAATTTTGTTTTTCTAATTGCTTTGTGGATTTGATAAACAAGGTGGTGCAGGATTACTCTGCTCCCTTTTGAAGGTAGAGGTTTGCTATGGGCCTGTGCAGCAGATTTAGATTATTACCACCAGATGTTAGTGGAGGTAATTCTTGATATTAATGTGCTTGTGCTGCTTTCTGTTGTCTCAAGATCAACATGAAGTGGGATTAAAAGACCAGCCTAGGCCAAGGATACTTTTTAATGTATCATCACCATCATCATCACCATCACCATCACCATCACCATCGAATCCAAAAGGGGGGTACCACAAGGATCATCCCTCTCCCCGACTCTTTTCAATATTTATCTACTCCCACTTTGTCAACTTCTCACTAACCTTAAGCTAAGACATTACCTATACGCGGATGATATTCAAATCCTCATCCCTATAGAAGATTCCATACACAAAGCCATATCATTCTGGAATAAATGTCTGTCAGCTATCAACAATCTACTCACCAGCCTCTACTTGGTTCTAAACAAAAACAAAACTGAAATCCTCATTATAACTCCTGAAAACTATACCCCTTCCTCACATTCTAACACTAATCAACATCCGGTCACCGCAGGGCTCTCCACCACGCAACAAGTTAGAGACCTGGGAGTCATCATAGACAACAGACTCAGTCTCAACAAATTCGTCAACAACACAACAAAAGAATGTTTCTTTAAACTTCAAACATTAAAGAAACTCAAACCTCTCCTCCTATACAGAGACTTCCGCATGGTTTTACAAGCCATCATACTCCCAAAGCTGGATTACTGTAACTCTCTCCTCCTAGACCTACCAGCATGCACCATCAAACCACTTCAGATGGTCCTAAACGCCTCTGCAAGAATTCTATCAAATGCCAAAAAGAGAGATCATATCACCCCAATTCTCCACCATCTCCACTGGCTTCCAATTAACTACAGGATCCAGTTCAAGTCTCTAATGATGATACATAAGGCCTTACACAACATCGCACCTCTCAACCTAACATTCCAAATTCAATTACACACATCTGTGAAACCAACCAGAAGCGCCTATCAGAACAGACTAATCACACAACCTGCGAAATCCGTTCTGAGGAAACGTGCATTATCCACAGCGGGCCCTTCACTTTGGAACTCGCTCCCTCCAGACCTTCGTTTGGAACCATGCCACTCTACATTTAAAGGGAAACTTAAGACTTGGCTTTTCAAACAAGCTTTCCCCTAGAGCCAAGAACACGAAGAAAAGTCTTTTCAAGCCCACAACGAGTTATTCAGATCTATTTTTGTTTCTTCCTTTGTTAATCAGAAATTTACACATGCTGACTTCAATGTAAAAACTTGTTACTTAGTTTTTGTTCAATGTAAAACGTCTTTTATTCTGTTCTATGTAAACCGCTATTTGTAGCGATAGTTACTGTTCTTTGTGAACCGGGGTGATATGTATATTATACAGGAACCTCCGGTATATAAATTATTTTAAATAAATAAATAAATAATGTGTTCCCTTCTCATCTACTTTTTTTGTTTCTTGTCTGCTAAAGCTGTGTGTGCTACTTCATTCTTTTACAATCTGTAGAACACCTTTTAAAATGTTTGGCACTTCATATTTTATTTAGATATGTTTTCATATTACAATTTCCAAGAATCAACGTCAAAAGAAAAACAACGTGGACATGAATAAATAAAATAAGAAAAACTAACTAACAAGAAATTGAAGCATGCTGCGTTCATCCCAAGTCCTCAAAGACAAAGGAGATCCAAATACTGCTCAAGGAAACAATTTAAAAAAAGGGGAAAAAAGGCAGGCACTCCACAGGGAGACCACAAAATAATACAGAACTAGCTATGTCTATATCAAGAAGTCAAACAGCAATCTGGATCAAAGGCATTGTAGCCAGAGGAAACTTATCACTCAGAAAATGAGAACTGTGAAGGCTAAAAAAAACAATGATAGTTTGGCACTCCTTTTTTTTTTTTCCCAATGAATAACCACCATAGAGGATGTGCAGCTAAACACAGCAGGGCATACCACTGCCAGAACCATGAAGTTAGCTGCTAACTGACCTCACACACTGGTAAATATTACTTCCCTGAATATTAGAAGGGAAACGTTGGTCACACATTTCACCAGTCACCTCTTTGCAAGTTTGCATCTGATCCATCATAGGAGGGGAAGGTATGCCAAGATTGTGGTTTAACCGAAGGAAACTAGTTTAGGAGTGATAAAAACGGGGATCTCGGTGGAATGTTCTGGATTAAACCTTCGTTAATCCTACAGAACTAGTGTCTGGACTAGATCTGCCACACAAGTTATGGATAACCTTGAAAGGGATATGAACCAGACGAGAAAGATGTAGTAATCTCTTAGATTGTAAATTTCTATCTAGTTCCAATTGCGACAATGAAAGCCAAACAATGAAACGCTTTTATTTATATTTTGGCTTGGCAGTTGCCTCTTACTCCTTTTGGGCTCCCAGTTCAATCAGAACCAGCTTCCATTGGGCCTCGGCACCATGAGCCTCCATTTGCATCTTTCTGGAGTTTTTCCCCTATTTTTATATAGCCCCTTGCCAACTCTGCTCAGCCATTGCAGCAACAGTTCTTGGCTGGTGGCTACCAACTGTGTCTCCTTCCAGAACCTGGATAATGTGGAACTTAAGTCCAATCACTGAATGTTGCTGTTGAGCGATGACCGAGAAACCCTCCCCACAGGGAATGTGAGTGCTATAGAATCCCCAAACAGTATGAGTTAAGAACATAAGAAATTGCCATTCTGGGTCAGACTGAGGGTCCATAAAGTCCAGCATCCTGTTTCCAAGAGTGACCAATCCAGGTTACAAGTACCCAAACATTTAATAGATCCAATGCTAGTAATAAGAGGCTATTCCCTAAATCAGCTTGATTAATAGTAGTTAATGGACTTCTCCAAGAACTTATCCAAAATTTTTTTAAACCCAGCTACACTAACTGCACTAACCACATCCTCTGGCAACAAATTCCAGAGCTTAATTGTGTGTTGAGTGAGAGAGAATTTTCTCCGATTAGTCTTAAATGTGCTACTTGCTAACTTCATGGAGTTCCCCCTAGTCCTTCTCTTATCTGAAAGTGTAAATAACCAGTTCACATCTACTTATTCAAGACCTCTCATGATTTTAAAGACCTCTAACATATCTCCCCTCAGCCATCTCTTCTCTAAGCTAAAATGCCCTAACCCTCTTCAGCCTTTCCTCATAGGGAAGCTGTTCCATCCCCTTTATTATCTTGGTTTCTCTTCTCTGTACCTTCTCCATCGCAACTATATCTTTTTTGAGATACGGCGACCAGAATTGTACACAGTATTCAAGGTGCGGTCTCACCATGGAGCGATACAGAGGCATTATGATATTTTCCGTTGTTTTGTTTTTTTTAAACCATTCCCTTGCTAATAATTCCTAACATTCTGTTTGCTTTTTTGACTATTGCAGCACACTGAGCCGACGATTTCAAAGTATTATCCACTATGATGCCTAGATCTTTTTCCTGGGTGGTAGCTCCTAATATGGAACCTAACCGTGTAACTACAGCAAGGGTTATTTTTCCCTATATGCAACACCTTGCACTTGGGCACATTAAATTTCATCTGCCATTTGGATTTCCAGTCTTGCAAGGTCCTCCTGTAATGTCACAATCCGCTTGTAATTTAACTACTCTAAATAATATCATCCGCAAATTTGATACCTCAGTTGTCGTATTCCTTTCCAGATCATTTTTATAAATATATTGAAAAGCACCGGTCCAAGTACAGATCCCTGAGGCACTCCACTGTTTACTCTTTTCTACTGAGAAAATTGACCATTTAATCCTACTCTCTCTGTTTCCTGTCTTTTAACCAGTTTGTAATCCACGAATGGACATCGCCTCATATCCCATGACTTTTCAATTTTCTTAGAGGCCTCTCAAGAGGGACTTTGTCAAACACCTTCTGAAAATCCAAATACTCTACATCTACCGGTTTGTTAGGCAAGATTTCCCTTGGGTAAATCCATGTTGACTGTGTTCCATTAAACCATGTCTTTAATAAAACATTCTTCGGATCTAAGGGTTTTGATTCCTTTATAATATCTGTTATTAAGGCTATAGCCTTCAAAAACGTAGCGATTATCCCACATTTCCACCATACATAGAAAACAGAACCCACTTGAGAGCAACCTCTCCAACAAGTATTAGCTACTCCCAGATATATCCTATGTAATTTCTCTGTAGTAAGTTACCATCTAAATAGTAGTTTGTAATTGTTTTCAGTTAAAGAGGAAGCTATAGATGACTTACTCATCCTCAGAAAGATTATGTGCCATTCTGCCTCGGACAGCACCTGTCCTAAGTCCCTCTCCCACGCTTTTATATAGGCTGGAGTATCTCCAGAAGCCACATTCAAAGCTGCGTAAATCCTAGAAATCACGCCTCTAATTTTGTTTGCACTCATGCATAAGCCTTCTAAGGAAGTCTTCCCCAATGAAATCTGAGAATCACTGTTCTTACTTGTCAAGAAATGATGAATTTGCAGGTAAGAAATTCTTCCCGAGGAAGCCCGTATCTCTGACACAAGACTTAAAATGTCAAGATCCCCCTGATCCCTTATGTGCTCCAAACATGTGATCCCACATCCCTTCCACACTTTAAATGCCCCTATAGACTTACATGGGGAAAATGTCATATGAAACAAACCAGAGTAGTAGAAATAAACTCTATTAACCACTAACCTATTGCACCATAGCCTCCATATATTAAGTGTGTTGCGGGTACTCAGAGCCTAGTCTCCTAAAGAGCGCCATGTGTCTTGAGTTTGCCACAGTAATGCTTGGAGGGGCGTATTCCCTACACAAGATTGCTCCATCGAAACCCATATTCATTTTAAAACAGTCTACAGCTGCTCGTAATTGAGCAGCCTCATAGTACAGAGTCCTCCATTAATCTTTTTTTTTTTGTTGTTTGTAATGCTTTTTATTCAGATACAACCAAATATTACATGAACAAGAATTATACACAATAATATCAAACTGTGTGTATAAGTGGTCGTTCTTTATACATGGAGAACGTAAATAACGAGCGCTCCATCCACAATGCAACAATCAAAAGATAGATAGACCAACATAATAACATCTAGATATCTCAACGTAACGTCTCCACCCGTCATCCCTTCCCATGCCATCCCCCCACCCGCCCCCCTCGTCAGCACCTTATGTTCCATTAATCTTTAATTGGTACACCACACTCCTTTGGACTATTGGAGGATGTCTTCTCCAAATAAAATCAAATAACCTCTTCTGCAGAGCTTTAATATAGCATTTGAGTTTGAAACAGCCTAGTGAAGGCAAAACATTAATTTTTTTTTTTTTTTTGTAATTTTGGTATTTTATTAACTTTCTATCAAAGATGACAAAACATTATCATTCCTCAATATCATATTGCATACATAACACAGTACATCAAACAAAGTAAAAATACATGTTGACATTGTGAAAACCACTGGTCGACATATCAGCGAGGAGCATGTACATGACATATAATGAAAATGCAATAGTGTGATATGCACTATGTATATTAAGGCGCTAAATGTATTGCAAACACTCGGTGATGAAAAGATCTCTTATTAAACTGGTGAATATCAACCAAACGGTTTTGTTCTCATTGTCGTCTGTTCGCAAAACTTATTTCTGAATGCAACCGTTCGTTCCCCCCCCCCCCCCCCAACAATCGAACTACAAATCAGCTCATTTGCTCCATGACATCATAGCATGAAAAGCAATAAGCAGTGCACAATAAAGCAGTGTGCAGCAATGTAAGAAACAGCATGGTATAGCGAATACAATGACAAAAGGTTCCAAATCATGGGGTTCTTATCTCATAAAATTGTGGAGGAGCAACATAGGTGTCTCTGGAATAATCTGTTACTTCACTGACACTGCTCCCCACCCCCTATTGGGTGGTAATCTTCTTCCCCGTTAGGTATTGTTCCCATATTTTTTGAAATTTGGGCAGCTGGTCATTGCATATGGCTGTTAGATGGCTTAAATGATATATTCTACCTAGCCTGGCAAGCACATCACCAAAACATTAATTTTAATCACCTCAATCCTTCCTAACCATGAAAAGGAGGAGCACTCCCATTTTTCTAAATCTTTCCTGAATTTATGCAATAAAGGTAGAAAATTCAACAAATACAAGTCTTTCAACCCTTTACCAGTATTAATCCCTAGGTACTTGATTTTATGTGCTGCCTACCTAAATGAGTGCTCACTTTTCAGGGAGCATTCCAGGTTGGCTGGAAGGGACACATTCAGAATTTCTGATTTGTCTCCATTTTAAACCCTGAAACCTTAGTAAAATTGCCCGGTTCTCCAACCACAGCATCTAACGAAATTTCTGGATCAGAGTAAATAAAATATTGTCAGCAAACAAAGATAACATAGTCTGGGTTAAAACAAATAAGCATGGGTGTAGCTTGCTTATTGCGGCGGTTACTACCCCTACTACCCCCTAACTAATCAAGCTAGATATTTCACTTGGATGCAGCTCCATCACTGCTCTCTACATTAATGGTGGGGGAGGAAGGGAAATAGAACCAAGAGCTTAAAGAAACAGATAAGTATGAGAGAAAAAATGTGTGAAGCTTGCTGGGCAGACTGGATGGGCCGTTTGGTCTTCTTCTGCCGTCATTTCTATGTTTCTATATGTATCATTCCCTAAACAGAAACCTAATATTTATTTGCAAATTTCCACTTATCTTAATGGGCAGTAAATCTAAAAAGATAACAAACAAAAGAGAGAGAGTGGAAAACCCTGTTGGGTCCTTCAGTAGGTGGCTGGTTTTGGTCGGTTGAGGTATTGGGGTTGTATGAAGTTGGGTAGGCTGATGCGGTTTTTGTTTTGTGTTTTTGAGTTAATTTTATGATTTTATTGTGTGTGTTTATTCTATAAATTGCATTGGGTCATCCTGTAGGGTTGGGAATGCAACTAATAATGTTTTAAATTTTAAAAAAATGCATATTGCTCTATGCTGTTTTCACTAAATATCGGGTTTTTCTTGAAGTCCTGTGATTTCACAGTTTGAATGCAGTGAATTCTTGCTGTCAAGTCTAGTTTTGATAACAGTACAGCAAAAATCAAATTTCCAAACAGATTTCTATGTTTATTGTTCCCCTACTGAGATTATGAAAAATCGGCATTTATCAGCTTGTGTGTTGAATAACTGAAATCTGTATAATGGGACCAATTTTTTCTAAAAGGTGACTTAATGGGTTCAGCATAAAATGCACATTTAGTCATTTTGAAAATCTATACTGCTTTTACCTGCTGCTTTGAACAGTATAAATACAGGATTTATCCCATGCTTTAACGGGGAATTGAGCCACTGAGTCATATGTGCTCTGTACATTGATGGCTTCTTGAATAGTGTAGAAATAAAAAAAACAAGTTGTGACGAGCTTCCAGAGCTATGCTGCCGCCTTCCAGGCAGTGCAGATGTTGGAAAGACAATTACTCCTGTCGGGTTAACTTTTTCCTGAACTATCACCCGTAGCTTGATTGACCTACGTTTTGTGCATGGCCGTGGACTGGACTGAGCTAAGCATTAGAATCTTTTGTATAAGACACCTTATGCATACAGGTTGTGTGAGCGTTGAATTGAACTGATGTGCCGCAGGGATCTGCGCTCTCAGCACACTCTTCAAGATATGTTACTCCGTTCTTTAAACTATTATTTGGTCTCGGCATAAACTATAAGAGGTATATGCTGATGACATTCAGGGTTTTTTTCTTATCAGTATTCCTGATCTTTGACTGTACAACAATGGGTCTCTCACAATAAATCTTTTTTTAATTTTTATTGATTTATAACATTTAAACAAATGCAATAATAAATGTTATAAATCTCTCACAATAAATTTAGATAAAACAGAAATTGATTCTTTCCACTCTAAAGAACCCAGATATCACATTTCCTATGCCTTTTCACACAAGGATCAAATCAACCCAATCAAACAGGCCTGCAATTTAGGAGTTATTCTGGATAAAACGTTGTCCATGAAACCACATATTGCAAATGTCAAAAGTTCATTGTATAAGTTACAAGGCCAATATTCAGTAGACTGTTTAAAGGACAAGGTATCTGGCTACGGTTAGCCAGATAGCTTGTCCAGTACATTCAGCGGGACTCATGATTTGGAAAAGTACTGGTATGAATTCCCTTCTGATTAGCAGAGGTTTGGACATGTCATCTGTCACCAGCTCTTTACTCTGACAGATCCCAGCCATCATTTCATAGTGATCGAGCCCAGTAGTTTGCAGGAATTGATCACAGTGATGTCGCCTCTAGTTTAGTCCATATGCTGCTATAATTTTTCCTTTGTACTATTCACTTTCTCGTGGGAGCATTATTTAGAACAATATGTCTGATTTCTATAGTTTACTGTGACTTGGAAAGCAATATTGAATGAAGTTTTACTCCTCCTGTATAGTATATTATTATTTTAAAACATAAGTACATCTCAGCTAAATCTAAATGTCTCAGATATTTTAGGTATTTTTCCAGATTATTTTTAATGTTTTGTAATGTTCATGTGAGTGAAAGTTTCTAATTATTTTTCAGAATATGGCTGAGTCCATTATTTTCCAAGTTGCCCAGAGGTGCTCCTGACTCTGCTGGTGAATCTGTCACAAACTTTAAGTCTGACCTGATGGAGTACTTGGAGTCTTATCATTCTCCCACCATCAAGGAGTGGGTGGAAATCATC
The DNA here is from genome assembly GCF_901001135.1 of Rhinatrema bivittatum. Lineage (NCBI taxonomy): Eukaryota > Metazoa > Chordata > Amphibia > Gymnophiona > Rhinatrematidae > Rhinatrema > Rhinatrema bivittatum. The sequence goes on from NC_042618.1 coordinate 17,475,615, forward strand.
AGAGAACATGATCTGTCAGAAACGAGGTGTGTGTACAATCTAAAGTCGAAAATCCGTGGCCAATCTTCCAGCAGTCTCCAGAGCTATTGCAAATATACTATAGGCCCCGAGAGCGAGAATGTGTAAAGTAGATCACGAGGCCTCATCTGAAATCGATCAGTCTGCACCTGCATTTATTTCCAATTGCAAGTCAGATCTGAAATGACCTACAGTCAGAATTTTAAGATAAATGCCTATGCAGAGGGAGCAATCCCAAAATGATGGCATTTAGTGCTTTTTGGCTGAATTGGGGATTTGGGCTGGATGCTCTTTTTTTTTTCAAAATAAAAAATATGATTTGAAATGATATGGGGGATTAGAATGTAGAAAGTATATATCTATTGCAAAACTTCTTCGTCTCTCTATTTTCTCTGTCCTGTGCCTTCTGTACACAAAGACTTGAGTACTGTGGCAGAGCAGTCAGTATGCAAAGGCAAGTCTGTACTCATGCACACAAGTTGCCATCAACTAACCGGTGTTTTTTTGGGGGTTTTTTTTTTTTGGGCCAGTTCAAAACTTTCTCTGCCTTGTGAAATTAATGGTTTTAGTAACAAAAAAAACCCCATGAAGTACCTGCTTCAGCTCACGATTAGTGTGTACCTGGAGTAAACGAGTGGGCAGGGGATGTTCTGTGTGCCAGAAGGGCAGACCAATACCCACGAATGGGTTATGCACCTCTATCAGCAGGAAAAGCTGACATTGTGGATATATAGCCCTGCCCTTATATCAGCCCGCCAGTATTCTCCATCTCCAGCAGATGGTGGTCATGCATTTCCCTACTGGGGATTGCCTGTTTTTAAAAAAAAAAAAAAAAAAAAAAAAAGCGGTTGCACTCTGAGAGAGACTCGGCAGTGAAGGCTTGTGCCCTCTTCCCCATAGCCAGAGACTCATTCCTGCTCGCAGCCAGGGAGGGCTGAGCTCTAATACAGAACACTTTTTTATATTCCAGAGGGCAGTTTTAGTGAGGCTCTCCTACTTCCTACCGGGTCTCCTTCTCAGTGTTGGTGTTCGGTATCTCCCGCCCATATTTCTAGGGAATTTAGTAGGAGTAGTGGCAGCACAGACTCAGCAGGTTGAGCAGCCTTTTTGGCAAAGTCCCACTTCCAGGCTTCCTTTCACTGGCCAAATGATAAGCCACAACGGTCCTTCGCACGCTTTTTTGTGTGACGCGTTGGTGAGTGCGTGCACGCCTTCTTGTGCACCTAGCTTCGTATACTTGGGCAGCCTATTGCTCTTTGCGATGCGTGTATTACGCATGGGGCTTGTGCCACATTGTGTATGTGTATTTGCACACAGATGAGCACGTAGCTGAGTGCATGTTGTGCGTGCAGGGCTGAGCACATATAGTGTGTCTAGTTAAACGTATAGCTGCACATGTAGTTCTGTGCATACCTACCTGCATAATTTTCTGCTGCATGTGTATTCAGGGCATAACTTTTACAAACGCGTTAGGGTTGGCAGCTATCTGTGATGCATGCTATCTAAGGATGATATAGCTGAGGCCTTCTACAAGTCTGTGTCAGCACTGCCTGGATGCTAGAGGTGACTTGCTTTCTACTGATTTGACGACACTAATCCCTTCCTCAATCTGAGGGGAATTGGGCTGAAGGCGTCACGTCAAGGGTGTCCTCTTCTTCGGTTGATCTACTGACAGATGTCCTCTGCAGATTCTCGCTCCCAGGACATTAGGTTTGGACCTGTAGGGCCTAGTATGGAACCATCCTCCTTTTTCCTGTGTGAAATTTCTTTCCAGGGACTACAGCCTTCTGCAGGAGCATCCTGCAGAGGCAATAATACCTCCTAAACCAGAGTTGCATGGTCAAGGCTCTCCTGTGTCTGCCACCACATGCAACCACCGTGGCGCAACAATAACTGACAATGTTCTGAGTGGAAGTAGATCAGGACATCACTAATATTTTGAGTGGCTCCACTCTTGAGGATGGGGGAAATCCCCTGGATTTAGAGCCACATAGAAGTCTTCTCTGTTTCTTTCATTGAGCTGAATTGCCGGGTCTGGTTTCTCAGACCCTGAAGACGCTTGGGGAGGCTGGGTGTGTCTCTTCAGTTGTACCGAAGAAGGATCCCATACTGGTCACCCTCCACAAGGCTTCATATTTCTGTCCCCTTCAGGATGTGATTCAAGAGTTGATTGACCTTGAATAAAGTGCACCAGAGGTGAGTTTTAAAGGAGGACGCTCCTCGTCTGGTTTATATCCCTTAGATTCTTAGGCCAGAGAGCAGTTGCGTTTCCCAAAGATGGATGCCTTGGTGTGTTCTTTTATTAAGCTTCCCACCATATCTGTTGCAGGAGGTGCAGCTCAATGGGATGCTCAGGATAGGATTGAAGCTATCTGTAAGCAAGCCTTTGAGGCCATAGCAATGAATTTACAAATCGCTGCCTGTTGTTCCCTGTGTGGCTCTATCTACTCGGCATCTCTGTCGGGGATCTCGGAATCTCTGTCAGGGATCGGTTTCAGATGGCGAAGCAGTAATAGAACCTGGGGTGGCCTTTTTAGCTGAGGTGGGCTGTGAGCTTCTTCACACTGCTATCAGAGGAGTTGCTTCCATTTATAGCGGCTAGATGTCGGCTCTGGTTGCTCAGTTGGTCAGCAGATACTGTTTCTTGGTTCATTCTCACCAAACTGACCTTTAAGGATTCTCTCTTGTTTGGCAGTGAGTTGAAAAAAATGTTAAAAAAAAAATGAAGGGAAGCTCAGGTCCCTTGTTTGCTAGAGGTTCAGAAGCCAGCTTCACAGCATTTTCGAGCCATTGGCCGCTCTCGAGATTTCAGGCGATTTTGGCCTTATTGGAGAGCTTCCTCTCAGAGACTCCGTTCCTTTGGTAGGTCTCAGTTCTTTTGCCCCAGAAGGCTTTGAAAGGAAGCAGGCTCTGGGAGCGGAGCCCCTCGATCTTCCCAATGAAGGTTTGTGGAGTTTCCTGCTGGTGCAGGAGATAAGCAGCCGCCTTTCTCCCTTTTCTCAGAAGTGGGTCCACATTACATCGGTTCAGTGGGTCATAGAAATGATTCAGAATGGTTGTGCACTAGAGTTCTTTCACATTCCGCTGGATGCTTTTATGATCTCGCCATCCAACTCCCCTCTGAAGAGAGTAGCTGTGGAATCTACATTGAGAAGACTATTGGATCTGAAGACTGTAATTCCTGTTCCTGAATCGCAACAACATATGGGCTGCAATTCCATTTAGTTTGTCGTACCCAACAAGGAGGCAGTTTTCATTTGCGAGGCACCCATTTCCGAATGGAGACTATGTGCTCCGTCATAATGGTGCAATCAGGCTACCTACTACCCTTAAGAGAAACATGGAAGGTAACCTACATGGAGCGGCAGTTACTACCTTGGGAAGCTTGCTGGGCAGACTAGATGGACCATTTTGGTCTTTTCCTGCCGCCATTACTGTTACCTCACGTCTCCGGCTCTGACAGAGGCCTGACTGCATAGTCCCATTCATCAGCAAGTTTGCCATTCTGGGACGACGTCATTTTTCAGACCTTGCCTTCAGGCTGGCCACTGTGCCCAGGACCTTCTCCAAGGTCAGGGTGGTAATAGCGACAGTTTGGTGAAGGATGGTATCCTAATTCACCCTATCTGGACGACTGATTGGTTCATGTTGAGACAGTGGAAGAAAGTCACTGGACATCTCGCAAGGTGGTCTCCTTGCTGCAGGATCTAGGTTGGGTGGTGAACTTGTCCAAGAGCAACTTACAGCCGTAAGTATATCTGTGTTCTTTTAGATCCAAAGCAGGGAAGAGTGTTTATGCCAGAGAAGTTGATTTCTCAAGTTCAAACCCTGATAAGGACATTCGCCTGACAGTGTGGTCTCATCTTCAGGTCCTGGGTTTGATGTCAGCGTCGTTGGAGGTTGTTTCCTGGACATGGGTGCATATGTGGCCTCTTCAATGTATATTGCTTTCCTGCTGGAATCATCAGTTGCAGGACTATGCAGTGAGTCTTCTCTTTCCATTGGAAGTGAGCATGCAATTGCAATGCTGCTTGCAGGTGGATCATCTCCGGAAGAGTATTTTCTTGGAAACACTGAACTGGTTAATGTTCACAACAGATGCGAGCCTCCTGGGTCGGGGGGGGGGAGAGGTGCTCACTGTCAGTAGCTGATGGTGCAAGTTTGCTGGAATACCAAGGAACGACAGTGGAGCATCAAGAGATTGGAAGCACGGGCAGTTCGGCTGGCATGCTTGTTTCGTCAAGGGTCTAGAAGCTTGGGCGGTCTGGATAATATTGGACAGTGCAATAGCTGTGACCTACATCAATCATCAAGGCAGCAACAGAGGTAGTCAGGTGTCTGAGGAGATAGACTCGCTCATGGTCCGGGCGGAGCTGCATCTCCTAGACATGTCTGCTTTCCACATTGCCGGAAAGGACAATGTGAGGGTTGCTTTCTCAGCAGAAAGAGCTTGGACCCAGGAGAATGGGAATTAGTGGAAGAAGGTGGCTGGTTTTGGTCTGTTGAAGTATCAGGGTTGTATGAGGTTGGGTAGGGCGATGCAGTTTTTGTGTCTTTGAGTTAGTTTTATGATTTTATTGTGAATGTTTATTCTGTAAATTTCATTAGGCCATCCTGTATGGTTGGTAATAAGAACATGTCATACTGGGTCAGACCAAGGGTCCATCAAGCCCAGCATCCTGTTTCCAACAGTAGCCAATCCAGGCCATAAGAACCTGGCAAGTACCCAAAAACTAAGTCTATTCCATGTTACCGTTGCTAGTAATAGCAGTGGCTATTTTCTAAGTCAACTTAATTAATAGCAGGTAATGGTCTTCTTCTCCAAGAATTTATCCAATCCTTTTTTAAACACAGCTATACTAACTGCACTAACCACATCTTCTGGCAACAAATTCCAGAGTTTAATTGTGTGGTCAGTGAAAAAGAACTTTCTCCGATTAGTTTTAAATGTGCCACATGCTAACTTCATGGAGTGCCCCCTAGTCCTTCTACTATCCGAAAGAGTAAAAAACCAATTCACATCTACCCGTTCTAGACCTCTCATGATTTTAAACACCTCTCTCATATCCCCCCTCAGTCGTCTCTTCTCCAAGCTGAAAAGTCCTAACCTCTTTAGTCTTTCCTCATAGGGGAGCTGTTCCATTCCCTTTATAATTTTGGTCGCACTTCTCTGTACTTCTCTGCGACTAATAAGAATGTTTTAAATAAGATGCATGGGTTAAATGTTGCTCTATGCATTTTTCACTGCATATCTGGTTTTTCTTGAAGTCCTGTGATTTCACAGTTTGAATGCAGTGAATTCTTGGTGTCACGTCTGGCCTTGATCTCAGTACAGCAAAAATCAAATTTCTAAGCAGATTTCTGTTCCCCTACCAAGATCACTTTATGAAAAATCAGCATTTATCAGTTTATATATAAGAAATAAGAAAATGCCATACTGGGTCAGACCAAGGGTCCATCAAGCCCAGCATCCTGTTTCCAACAGTGGCCAATCCAGGCCATAAGAACCTGGCAAGTACCCAAAAACTAAGTCTATTCCATGTAACCATTGCTAATGGCAGTGGCTAATCTCTAAGTGAACTTAATAGCAGGTAATGGACTTCTCCTCCAAGAACTTATCCAATGTTATACTAGCGGTGCCCGGCCACGCGTTGCAGTGGCAGAGTCAGGTTCTTTACCCTTCCTCCCCCTTCCCCTTGCTCATTTACCTCAGTCACTCATCCTCCTCCCCCTTGGTCACTCACCCCCCCTTCCCTCCCCTGTCCCCACTCCAACTCTCTCACCTCACACTCACCTCTTCCCTCATTCTCCCTCCCCTCACTGTCACCTCCTCCCGCCTACTGCCTACCCTTCAGATCAGAAAACCTTTGTCTTTCTATTTCTCTGGGAACCCCCCCCCCCCCCCCCATCCCAACCCTTTACATCAAATAATAACCCCCCACCCTCTTGCCCCCTCCCAAGACCTGGGAAATTAAAATTGTTGGTGCTACATGTGGTCTGTCCCTGGGCGTCTGTGCGCGTTATGTAGCCAAATAGGGGAGTGCCTAACCAAATTTGCACTTCCAAATTTGTTTTGTGGTCTGGGGAGGGCTATTTTGGTGCGTTCCCAAGATCGTGCAAGTTTAGTGTATGTATTTGTGTGAACCTCCCCCTTCCCCCAAAAAACAACCCTATGAGAAAAGTTCTCTCAAACTAACCACCCCACACTCTCCTGTCCCCCCCTCGTGACCCCTCCCCAAGATGTTCGCAATAAATCCACCACCCCCCACCCTCCAGACCCCCCGAGACCTGATAAAAATGTCAGTCAGTGGAGCGGGCGTTCAGGAGCGGTCCGGGAGCGATGTATTGGTGTTGGTCCGTCGGCTGCGAGCACTGAAACGGGTTCCGACGGCCCTTTGCCTTTACTATGTCAGTGGGATGGAGCAATGGCAGCGGTAGGTCCTCTGACATAATAAGGGCAAAGGTCCGCCGGCTGCCAGTCCTGAAAACGGCACCGAGGGGCCCTTGCCCTTACTATGTCACATGGGCTACTGCCACCATTGGTGTCTCCGAGTGGCATAGTAAGGGAAAGGGCCGTCGGCGCCGTGTTGATTGCTGGCAGCCGACGGCCGTAGTGCAGGAGATGTCCCGGACTGGTCCTGGCCCCCCGCTGGAGCCTCCCGGACTTCTGTCAGGTTTTGTGTGTGTTGTGAGGGCCTGGGAAGTAAATCAATTTGGCATGTGTGTGGGGGGTGTGAGGAGGGTGGTTTTGTGTGTGTTGGGAGGCTGTGGGAAGTAAATCAATTTGGCATGTGTGCGGGGGATGTGAGGAGGGTGGTGGGTGTATTTTATCCTAAAGGAAATAGTTATCTTCCAGCGAAAAAAGTGCACGTATGTGTTAAAATGGAAGTGAAACGTGGACCTGGACTGGCGAAATGATTAGTGTAGCGTGTGTTAGTGTAAGGTGTAACAGATGGCGCTTACGTCCAGCAGATGTTGCTGTTTTCTGGAAAAAAATGTTAAACCTATTTTACCTGTCACAGGTGTGACATATCTGTAATGTAAGTACAGAATAACCTTCCTGTATGCGAAATGAAGGTTGTGTCCAAATTTGAAAGCAATCGGTTCAGTGCTTTCTGAGATTAGCGATTTTGTCCAAACTATTTAACATTTTTATTTATATAGATAACTGAAATCTGTATAATAGGACCAATTTTTTCTAAAAGGTGACTAAATGGGTTCAGCGTAAAATGCACATTTAGTCATTTTGAAAATCTATTCTGCTTTTACCTACTGCTTTGAACAGCAGGTTGTGAGTAGGTGTTTGCATAAATACAGGATTTATCCCATGCTTTAACTGGGAATCGAGCCACTGAGTCATATGTGCTCTGTACATTGATGGCCTCTTGAATATTGTAGAAATAAAAAAAAAACAAGTTGTGATGAGCTTCCAGAGCTATGCTGCCTTCATCAGGGCAGTGCAGATGTTGGAAAGACAATTACTCCTGTCAGGTTAACTTTTTACTGAACTATCACTCGTAGCTTGATTGACCTACATTTTGTGCATGGCTGTGGACTGATTCAACTCTGTTTTAGCTAAGCACTAGAATCTTTTGTATAAGACACCTTTATGCATACAGGTTGTGCGAGCGTTGAATTGAACTGGTGTGCCGCAGGGATCTGCATTCTCAGCCACATTCTTCAAGATACGTTACCCCGTTCTTTAAGCTATTATCTGGTCTCGGCATAAACTATCTAACCCAGTAATGGTGAATTCTAGTCCTTGAGTGCCACAAACAGGTCAGGTTTTGAGGATATCTACAAATAATATGCATACGAGAGATTTGCATGCACTGACTCCATTGTATGCAAATCTATCTCATGCATATTCATTGTGGATATCCTGAAAACGTGGCCTGTTTGTGGCACTTGAGGACTGGAATTCACCATCACTGATCTAGCCTCTAGGGATCTGTAGTGTTTATCCCTTGCCCTTCTTGCCCTCCTCAAGAAGAAATATTTCCTGATGTTGGTTCTGAATTGTCCCCACTAGAGTTTCATTTTATAACCCCTTAATTCTACAGATTCCTTACCACCAGAAAAGGTTTGAAGTTCAAGTATCATTAATCTAGCGATCTGAAGTTAGTGAAGCAATGTGACAAGGTGATAGCTAAAGCCAGAAGAATGCTGGGCTGCATAAAGAGACGAATAACTAGTAAGAAAAAGGAGGTGATGATCCCCTTGTACAGGTCCTTGGTGAGGCCTTACCTGGAGTATTGTGTTCAGTTCTGGAGACCATATTTCAAAAGGGACAGAGACAGGATGGATGCGGTCCAGAGAAGGGTGACAAAAATGGTGGGTTGTCTCCATCAAATGATTTATGAGGAGAGGTTGAATAACCTAAATATGTATACCCTGGAGGTGAGGGGATATATGATACATACCTTCAGATACCTGAAAGGTTTTAATGATACACATTCGACATACCTTCTCCGTTGAAAAGAATCCAGTAAAACTAGGGCTCACGAAATGAAACTCCAGGGAGGAAGACTCAGAACCAATGTCGTGAAATATGTATTCACGGAGAGGTTGGTGGATGCCTGGAATGCCCTTCTGGAGGAGGTGGTGAAGATAAAAATGGTGAAAGATTTCAAAGGGGCATGGGATAAACACTGTGGATCCCTAAAGGCTAGAGGATGGAAATGAGGAAAAGAGCACTTGGGGGTAACGTGCTGGTGTGGTGGTTACTAGCTTTAACCAACAAGCCTTCATACTGTTGATACAACTCATTATTGCTCTCTGCTTTAATGGCAGGGGGAAAAGAGGCGAAGGAAAATTAATTTTCTGACATCAATCATCAAGGACATGAATTTTGTGGTTTGGGGTAACTTGCTGATGCGGCTGTTAACTACCCTTAATCAATAAGCCTTATACTTGTGATGTAACTCAAACATTGCTCTCTGCTTCAACGGCAAGAGATAAAGGGGAACTGGACTCAGACAGAAACCAACAAGGGCTCTGACTTTATCAGTTTGGGAAAATAAGTTTGAGGGGTAACTTGCAAGGCAACTGCTACCCCGATGATAGCTTTACGGGGGAGACCTGTATGGCACAGCTGGTGCTACCATAAGCTTGCTGGGCAGCCTGGATGGACCATTTGGCCCTTTTCTGCCGTCATTTCTATGTTTATTAGATATCTGAAGGTCTGTATCATATCTCCCCTGCACCTCCTCTCCTTGAGTATATACACACTTAGATCCTTCAACCTATGCTCATAAGTCTTCAGATATAGACTCCACACCATTTTGGTCGCCTTTCTCTGGACTGCTTCCATCCTATCTCTATCCCTTTTGAGATAAGGGCTCCAGAACTGAACACAGTATTCCAGGTGAGGCCTCACCAAGGACCTGTACAAGGGCATGATCACTTAGTTATACCTCTCTCTATGCAGCACAGTATCTTTCTGGCATTAGCTATTGCCTTGTCACATTGCTTCGCTACCTTCAGATCATCAGATACTATTATCCCAAGCTCTTTCTTCTCATCGGTGCACATTCATTTGGAAGAGATACTTGCAGCAAATAAAGTTCCTGAACCCATACTTATGCGTCTGCTTCTCTTGTATACTCGTCTTTTATGCTGTGTTTTTTGCTTTCTACAGAGACACAGTAGTTTGAGGAATGTTAATGTGATTGGACAAGAGAATTCTGAAAGTTTATTGCCTGTACCATGATTCAGCCTTTAATATTCAGCTGCTTGAAGAGCTGTGTGCATAGGAAACCCCCCTACTGTGCATTTCCTCATCAGGACTGAAATGCATTTGATATGTAATTCTGCCCATGCCTGCCTGTGGTGTCTTTTTTGGTTTTTTGTTTTTTTGGGTGGCGGTGCTGGGAGTGTAGTGGGACTATATGGTAAATTTGTGTTCCCTGAAACGTGCATGCCTGCCTTCACTCAGCTACATTCCTCTATCTCCTCCTCCTTTCATCCTTTTACTGCTTCCCCCACCACACCATCACCGTCACCTCTGCAGCCCTCTGTCTATTGATCAGAGCCAAGGACCCTTCTGGTCATCTCTTCTGGGGGGTAGTGGGTTCATGATGCCTTGTCCCCTGCTTTTTATCAGGGTGAGGCCTGACTCCCCTATACTCCTCCTGCTCCTTTTCTGAGATGGGTGTATTCTGTGGGTCCCGCTGCTGCATGCTGTTTCCTAGGGCCCCCGTTTTACCTTTTTGCTGCTTTCTAATGATTGCTGGGGTGTGCCCTACCCCGCACCCAAAGTCCTACTTTGCTGCTTTCTTCTATTGGTAGAGGAGGTGATCCTGGGATCCCACTTTGGTGCTTCCCATTGGCAGAAGAGTTGCTCCTAGGGACCCACGCTGCTGCTTCCTGTCAATGGGGGCTGTTGTAGGCTGCAAAGATGTAGCTTCTTTGTGCTCCTCTTACTGCTCTTCAGAGATTGTGTTTGCAAGTTTCACTGCTTGACTCCTGCTTTTACCTCTGGGATATTGCCAGCGAGTAGATGAGCATATTTTTCAAACCCTGTGCATTGATACTTGGGAGCAAAGGGCAACATCTGGAATACTATGTACATTAATGCTCATAGTATGGGAAATAAAGACCCGGATCTAGATGCAGTCATGGAAACGGCTGACTTGGATGAAGTGGCTATCATGGAGACGTGGTACATGGAAAACATGACCCAGATATAGTTATACCGGGCTGCAATCTATTCAGGTAGGACAGGCTAGGAAGAAAGGAAGTGACATATATATATTAAAATTAATATTAAAGCAACAGAACTGCAGGGCTTATGAGGTAATGAGGAGGTGTGTTAAGATGGAAAGAGGAAATGGAACATCTATTTATATTGGTATAATACAGCGCTTCTCAACCAGTGTGTCACCAAACACCGGCAGATGTGTCGCATCTCCCGGTGTCCTACTGCCTGTTGCACTTCCCTTCTCCCTTTTTCCAGCCCCCGCGGGCCAATTGGAAGCCTCCTTTCTTCCTACCCCCATTGCCCAATGGGAAGCCTCCTTCATTCTGCCTGCCCCCCGTGCAGGCCAATCGGAAACCTCCTCCCTTCTACCTACCAGTGGGAGAAGGAAGAAGGGAGGAAGCCTTTCATTGGCCGGTGAGGCAGGCATCAGAATACCCGGGGGTGGGGTGGGAGGAATAGAAGTGTTGAATTCCGAAGCAAGGCTGCCACAGGACCGTGGCGGTGAAGAGAAAAGTTGACCCCCCGACGAAGCAAGGCCGCCACACCCCATAGTTGCGAAGAGGAAACCCGACCCTGACCAAGGCCACCACGGGAGCCCATTCCCGTGGTGGCGCAAAAAGAAGGCCCGCCGGAGTAAAGCCGTGGCGGAACTGGAGCCCTTCCCTGCAGTGAAGAAAGAATATGTTTTTGGTGAGAGCTGGTGTGTCTGTGGGTGTGAGAGCATTTGTGTGTGATTGAGAGCGAGACTGGTCAGGAAGATGACTGGTGTGAGAGCGATCGAGACTGATCGTGGGGTCTAATTTAAGGTGTGTGTGAGAGTGACTGTTTGTGGGCCCTAAGGAAGAGGACAGTGAGGACAGAGCTTCAGCAGCCACAGCTGCTTCTGGTATGTGCTATTGGCCTAGAAGGGAAAGGAGTAGGAGAGTTGCTGGAGAGGGTAAGTAAAGGTGGCGTTTTAAATTTATTTTTCTTGATTGACTGCCATTTTAATTATTGGGTATTATGTAATCTGTCTGTTTTGAAATATTTTATTGATATTTGGACATGTTTTAATAATTTTTAAGAGTTTTTAATTGTTGGGTTTTATTCTGTTAAGCAGCTGTTTTGTAACTTTTTTAGTAAAGCTTTACAATTTATTTGTGTGTGGGGCTCTATATCAGCTTGGCTTATTCTGTTTTCCCAATAGGAAATGTATTGGTGTTTAGGGCCTGGTTTAATAGTTGTATTTCTTAGATAGGATTGTTACTGTTTGAGTGTGTTCCATAATACAGGTATAACTTTGTGCGGGTTAGTTTGTGTGCATTATTGCAAATCCTGAGAGTCTGTGAGGTGCTATATTTCTCTTTCCATTTCTCCAGGTTTGCACTGCATGCGGAGTGGCTTTTTTGGTTTTCCATTCCAGTTTCTGTCTCCATATTTATAATTTGTGGTTTTTCTGTACTTGGTAAAGGGTGTGTGAACAAGGTTCACACACCCTTCACACTACCAGGTTGTGCCTGGTAGTAAAAGGAGTTTGTTTTGCTTTTACTGGGATGTCATCAGAACCAGAATATCGTTTTTGTATGGCGAATTGTACAGGGTAATGCCCTAGATCTGCTTTGCACTCATTGCTGGGGGTTGAGGGGGTTCCCATGGATGCAGAGTGCATGTTTACACTTAGCCCCGTGATGGTCACATGTTCAGTGTCACGCATGTGAGAACCATCTGTCAGGTGTGTCCCGGCCAAAAAAAGGTTGAGAACCACTGGTATAATATACTGACCTCCATCATATTCAGAAGAAATGGATAGAGATTTAATGGAGGATATTCAAAATATTGCTATGAAAGGGGAAGTAATATTGCTAAGTGATTTCAATTTGCCAGATGTTAATTCTGACAGTCCAACGGTGGTGTCTTCTAGAAGTAGGGAGATCTGGATTCTCTGCAGGGAGGGGCGATAATGGACCTGGTGCTTACCAGTGGGGCAGTGTTTCTGATGATCATCTGGGATCCAGTGATCACCAGATTTTATGGTTCAGTATTAGAGTGCAAATGGAAATATATTTATTTATTTAAAATCTTTTCTATACCATCGCAATGGTTTACATGTAGGCACATTTTTAATGTAGGTAAAAGTGTACTATAGTACATTCTAATCAGGTGCCGTCAAAGGTTCGGTTACAGAGTATCATTAGACAATCATTTTAGAGTAGTAGGGTCATGACAGAGTGTACCAAGGTACTTTCACGGGTAAATTTATCATATATAGTGTTATAATTATTCTAAGGCGAGGGTTCTAGATTTCAGGAAAACTAACTTTGTTAAAATGGAGGAATACCATAAGGAACGAGCTGGGTGAGAAAATCTAGGGGAAGTGTAAGAGTGAGGGGCAAAACTATAAGGAGATTATGGCAGAGTGCCCTATAGAAACCCTCCGAACGCCTTACTAGACCAGTCTTAGCAGTCTACCTTAGCACAGGGCATTCTGGGTCCAGGGTGTCTCCTTTGAGAAGGAATAAGGCATAGGCTCCGAGGAGAGCAAGGGAGGCCCTGGGGAGCGCGATGAAACAGCAGCTCTGTTGAATACTACTCGATAGGTATGTTTTGGTAAGAGGTATTGTTGAGGTAAGCTGCTTCTATGTTATGAATTGAGTGTGGATAATAAGTGTGCAAGAGAAAACTGGAGTCCAGACTGTATTCTGTCCTCCAGCCAGCCGTAGACCGAGATTATATGGGCACCTAATCTTTTCATTAGGAAAGTAAATAAAGAAAAGAAGGGGAAAAAAGGCCACTATCATTTTCTAAGAAATAACTGAACAGGTAAAGAAAAAACTTTTAGCATTCATAACCTACAAGAGATGGCAGAAAGAGGAAGCTCGGTGATGATATCTGGAAAAGCACAGAAGCTGTGAAAGTAGTCAGGAATGCAAAGATGCAAATGGAAGAAAAAAGAGCAGATAGAGTAAAACAGGAGGACAGCGATTTTAAAAAAAAATGTCAGAGTTAGGAGGAAGTGCAAAAGTTGCATTGTGAGACTCCATGGTGAAAGAGAGGAATATGTAGAGGGCCGATTAGGGGGGAAAAAGCAAAAATGCTTAAATATTTCTGTTTGACGTCCCTTGTGTAAGGGTCAGGAGCAGGACCACATAAAGGGGCAGATTTTAAAAGCCCTGCTCGCGTAAATGCGCCCGGATTTACGTGAGCAGGGCCTTGCGCGCCGGCGCGCCTATTTTCCATAGGTCGCCGGCGCGCGCAGAACCCCGGGACGCGCGTAGGTCCCGGGGTTTTCGGAAGGGGGTGTGTCGGGGCCGAATGACGCGGCGTTTTGGGGGCGAGATGCGGTGTTTCGGGGGCGGGCCCGGGGGCGTGGTTTCGGGCCGGGGCGTTCCGGGGGCGTGGCTGCGCCCTCCGGAACCGCCCCCGGGTCAGGTCTCGGCGCGCCAGCAGCCCGCTGGCGCGCGTGGATTTACGTCTCCCTCCGGGAGGCGTAAATCCATGGATAAAGGTAGGGGGGGGGGTTAGATAGGGCCGGGGGGGTGGGTTAGGTAGGGGAAGGGAGGGGAAGGGGAGGGGAGGGAATGGAGGCAGGCTGCGCGCCGATCCAGGATTTTAGAGGATACGCGCGGCTACGCGCGTATCTTATAAAATCCAGCGTACTTTTGTTTGCGCCTGCTGCGCAAACAAAAGTACGCGATCGCGCAGTTTTTAAAAATCTACCCCAAAACGAACACAAATGGGATTGGAAGTGTGATAAATTGATTTTCAGAAAAGCATGTTTGTGAGTTATTAGCTAAAGTAGATGAATCAGTGGGGCTGGATGGGATATATCAGAGGGTATTAATTGAACTTGGAGAAGTTAGCAGGTGTGGTTCCTCTTCACAAAGTGGGAAATACGGGCCACTTAGTCTGACTTTTTGTGGTGAGCAAATTAATGAAATCACTACTAAAACAGAAGATGCTGCCTGAGATCAGGCACTATGGTTTTAGGAGAGGTAAATCTTGTCAGCTGAATCTGATCAATTTTCTTGTTTGGGTGTCCAGAGAATTGGATCAGGGAAGAGTGCTAGATGTGTAGTGTATTTGGATTTCTGTAAGGCCTTTGACATGGTTCTGCATAGGTGACTTATAAATAAATAAATTGAGCGCTCTTGGTATGGATGCTACCAGCCAGTCCCATATCCTCCAGCAACGAATTTCAGAACCTAATTGTGCATTGAGTGAAACAATATTTTCTCCAATTTTTTTTAAATGTGCTACTTACCTAACTTCATGGAGTGTCCCCAAGTCTTTTTGTATTTTTTGAGAGAGTAAACTACCAGTTCACATTTTATATCCCCCCTCAGTTGTCTCTTCTCCAAGCTAAACAGCCCTAACCTTTTTAGACAGGATTGTATTTTGTTTGCTGCCTGACACTAGATATATTTTAGAGGGTTTTATTTTATTTACTAGAAAAAAATATTGCATTAATTGTCCTCTAGCATAATGGGACATCTGGAAATTCTCAATTTCCTTTTTTACACTTCATAACTTTACACTCTTCATCAAAACATCTTTTTATTTTTTTGCTTTGACAATTTTCTTCTAGTCTTTTAGGCTACAATGCCATGATCCTCTAATTTGTAGCTCCCTTAGATTCCCCGTGCCATTACAATGGAAATTCTTGCCAGGGGGTGCACTGAGGTCTGCAGATCCATCAGGAGGACCCAGGATGGGTGGGACTTTCTCCCACTGAGGACTGTGAGCCCTGCCGCTACACCATCCCCAGCCCTGGTTGGTCTGAGAAGCAGAAACCAGGCTAGGGAATGGAACCCAGATGTCCCATGATGCTCTCTGTGATGTGGTCCCCAAAATTTCATGTAAAAATGTATGTGCTTTTTCTTTTTTTTTTTTCTGTAGAGTGTACCTTATTGGGTCAACCCCAGGAAGATTCCAAGGGAACCAAAAAGAAAAATGGGGTCACTTCAAACTTCGAAAGGTAATAGTATTGATTTACATTAGAAATGGGGCTCAGTGATTCGGTGGCAGTCGTCATGTGGGAAGCTTGGGCTTGATTTCTGGACAAGGCTTCTGTTCTTTGAGCCAGCTGGGAATGCTGTGGAGGTGGTGTTCACAGCCCAGCGTGGAGGGAGGCTCAGCAATCAATCACACAGCTGCCAGCCAGATTCTGGGCACATGCATGCCACGTCCCGGAAAGAGTGGTGGGCTTTGCCTCCTACCCAGTGATTGGGCTGGACGGGAAGGGAGAAGTAGGGGAAGAAACCCTGAGTAGCTGCAAATAGAAGTTCATAGCATCATAGCCTAGTAGACCCTGAAAGAACAGGAGAAAAAAGTCTTAAAAATGGAGTTTTCCCAGAGTGGAGAAAAGTAATCTCACTTTAATAAGAACTGTTTTGCCAAGATAATGGTGCTTAAGTTGGTGCTACTTTTTGTTGTAGTTCTGCATCTCATAGGGTCAAATACTGTCCTTTAGAGACATCCGTTTTCCTTTGTCTACTTAAATCCTTTTTATTGAAATTGTTTCTGATTATTATTTATTATGGAAATCAAAAAGGTGGATTTTGGGCTTGTATGTTTTGGCCAAAAGTGTTTCTGGTCAGTAAGAAGTAGAACAGATTGGCATGTACAGAATTGCCTATGCATGTTCTTAGATCATGCTCGGTGCGCCGTATTTGTAACTTTCCCTAAATTCAAAGCACTTTATAAAAGGAAAGGGGTATAGAAATGAAGGTCGGTATAGAAAAGTGTTAAATAAATAAATGATCTGTTGTGGAGGTTCTGAGCCTCTCAGCATCAAGTCTGATTTTCAAGTTGAGCAAAAAGAAACCCATCTCTGTAAGACTGTCCCAGATGGTGGTGTACAGCAGGGATCTTCAACTCAAGTCCTCAGTGGCCGCACACAAGTCAATATTTCCAAATAACTAAAATGAATGTTCTTCAGAAATGTTTGCACGCATTAATTCTGAAAATCAAATAGGTTTGCAGCCCTCCGAGACCAGCTTTAAATAGTGCTGTTTTATTTGGTTAGATGCTTTATAAATCATGGAACAACGATTTGATGAAGAGATAAGTGTTAGGGTCACTTGGCAATAGTAATCAAAACCTGTTCAAATTTGACTTGATAACTGGAGGGAGAACACTAAGGAAATCTATTGTGATAGCATTTAACTTCCAAAAGGGAGATTGTGAGAAAATGAGGAAAATGGTCAGGAAAAAATTGAAAGGAGCAGCTGCAAAGGTCAAGAGTGTACAGCAGGCATAGATGTTGCTTAAAAGTGCTATCTTGGAAGCCCAGACCCAGATGTATTGCATACATTAAAAAAAAAGGTGCAAGAAGGGTCAAATGACTGTTGGTATGGTTAAAAGGTGAGGTTAGAGAGGCTGTAATAGCTAAAAGAACATCTTTCAAAAAATGGAAGAGAGATCCAAATGAAGAAAACGGGAAACAGAATAATCACTGGTAAGTTACATGCAAAGCATTGATAAAGAAGGCAAAGTCACTTTTAAAAATTCTGTCTTGCAGTGAAAGCAAAACTCATTATAAAAACTTTTCCAGCTAAACTTCGTTGCCTAAGAAAAATGGGCAGATGGGGCTTGGCGAATATAAAAACCTACAAAGGAGCATGTCAAATATGGCATGCAGCTGATTGGCTTATGGGCACTAACTTCTATACGCCCTTGGTAGTTGAACAGTTTTATGTTAAGCCCCTACACCTTTCCTATGTTCTACTTAGGACTCATCAAATGCTCCCCATTCATCTTCGTTTATAATGTGCTGATAAGACCTACTATTGCAGCATGGCGTTGGTTCTTCGACAGCTCAGGTTTCCTCGTCTGCATACCTGTGTTTTGCCGATATTGGGGAACAGAGATTTCCTGCCTGGTATGCAAAACAAAGTTTGCAGGATCTGGCAGGACAAAGGACCGCGGGCCATTGTCCACATCGTGGATGGTTTCAATACTGCACATTCTCTTCAAACTCTCCAGGAGAATTATGACCTCCCAGCGCAGCATTTTTATGCGTAACTGCAAATACGTCATTATGTACAGACCCTGAACCTGCCAGATCCTCCTAACCATGCTTGGGAACTTCTTTTTCAGATGTTTGTTTATTTTATTTATTTAAAAACTTTCCTATACCGTTGCTAAGTTTAAATACCATCGCAACGGTTTACATGTAGGCACATATTTAATGTAGGTGAAAGTGTACTATAGTACATTCTAACAGGTGCCGTCAAAGGTTCGGTTACAATATATCATTAGACATAGTTATTTAGCAAAGTAGTTCATGACCAATTGTACCAAGGTACTTACACGGGTAGTTTTATCACACATAGTTTTATAGTTAAGCTTATTGTGGTGTAGAGTTCATAGACTAATCTACTGTAAAGTTCTAAGTACCCTGGGTCGGTGCCTTTCTGTCTTTTCCCCGAATAATTTCTCTCTATTCTCTCGTCTCTCTTTGTAAAATGCTTGTTTAAAAAGCCATGTTTTTAAACTTTTCTTGAATGCCTTGAGATGTTCTGGATGTAGACGATCCCACTTGCCATACGTTGTCTTTTGGTACAAGTTGCTAGCGAAGCATCAAGCTCCTCCCTGTTGAGATGCCCTGGTAGACAGCTGGAACAAAGAACTAGGAACCAAATTGACCTCAGCATACTATAAAGGCTGTTTTAGGCATGCACAGACCCGATCAGTGCATACCCCCCTTCAGGAATTACAATTTAAATGTTTACACAGATCATATATAACCTCCACACAAGCTTGTAAATTGGGGAACTTAGGCAGTGTTGGTGCCCCAAGTGTGGTGGTGATTGCAGCACCCTTGGACACAAATTTTGGACTTGCCCAGCCATTTGCTCATTTTGTCAGCACCTACTTCGCATGACTAACATATCTTTAGCGTTTACATTGAACCTTTTTCTTTGAGATGACACCAGGGGTATTGTTTTCCCTAATAAGTATGCAAAATGATAGTGTAGATTACTGATATAGCTTGCTAAGAAATGTATTTTGTAAAAATGGATCTCTCCAGAACTGCTCACATTAACACAATTTCATAATTTGATTCATCAAACGTGTTCTGGATGAGGAGTAGATTTTTAAAAAATTGCGCGTGGGCGTCCATGTGCGAGCGCTAGCTGGCGCGCACACATGGACGCCCAATTTTTATAACATGATTTCGGAGTGGCCTGGGAGGGAACACTGTATATGTCAACGTGAAAATGTTTGCTATTTGTTCTTGTTGATATCTTTCCATTTCAATAAAAAATGATTTAACTAAAAAAAAACCAAAAAACGTTTTCGGGGATATTGTAAGTAAAAAGCCTATGAGGGAGTCAGTTGGACCATTAGATGATCGAGGGGTAAAAGGGGTGCCCAGAGAGGACGAATTCTTTACTTCAGTTTCACTGAGGAAGATGTAAGAGAGATACCCGTGCTAGAAATGATATTCAAAGGTGAAGATTCAGAAAAATTGAAATAAATCTCACTGAGCTTGGAAGATGTACTAGGGCAAATTGACAAACTAAAGAGTAGCAAATCACCTGGACCAGATGGTATACATCTCAGAGAACTGAAAACTGGAAGGTGATCAATATAACGCCAGTTTTTAAAAAGGGTTCCAGGTTTTTTTTCTGATGCAAGATTTGAAGCTCAACTATTATCCCCTATTTCGCCAAGATTTGCTCTCCATATACCATGTGCATCACTGACACCATGCATCAACTTGGGACTACTACTTCAACCACTGCGGCAGACATGGAAATGGCTTCTGAAGAAAGGCTCTCTACCAACAGATATCTCCCCATTTCTTCCACTTGGGGGCAGCAAGGCATTTCCAGCGGGTTTGGGAGCCTCCCGCTTCCTGGAGTGGGAAAAGAAAAACCTATTCTGCATTGCCCAATTGTTTCAGGCTGATGGTTCACTGATGGATTTTCCAGTGCTATGTCAATCCTTTGGGATCTCCCCTAACGCTTTCTTCAGTATCATCAAGCTCGACATTACGTCCGCACACTTGGGAACCTGGACTTCTCCAATCCCAAATGGAGCTTTTTCCAGGTCTGGTTTGACCTGGATCGCCCCCAAAAACATTAAATTTCTTATTATTACAAGTACTTGGAGTCCGCCCACAAACCATGGGTGATGGATGAGGTACGACTCAAATGGCGACAAGAGCTTACTTATGCCATTACTCCTGAGGCGTTTAAAGCCGCATTTGCAACAACTCCGCGAGTAACTAGCAATATATTATTAAGAGAAACCCGATTCATATCCTATATTGGATGTATATTTCACAACACCAGGCGTTCCTGGCAGGGTTTACTGACTCAGACTGTATTAAATGCCATTCTCCAGGAGCACACCTGGGTCACTCTTTGTGGAGTTGTCAAGTCCTACAAATTTTCTGGAAAAAAGTATTTCGATATACAAACGGCGTTTTGGGTTTCAAGATTCCTTATTCTCCCCTACCGGCATTATTTGGAATATTTCCACCCACATTCAAAGGGAAAAATGCTCAAATATTATGGATTACAAAAATCTTTCTATTGGCAAGCAAAGCCATTCTTTCGGCGTGGAGAAACCCAGCAGGACCTTCCGTGGCTTAAGAACATAAGAACATAAGGGCTAAAAGAACAGCGTTCAAGAAATATAAAAGATCCCAAAAGGAGGAACACAAAGAAGAATATCTGGTAGAACTGAGGGAGACGAAGAAATTAATCAAGATGGCAAAAAGTCAAGCGGAAGAGAGGATTGCCAAAGAGGTAAAGAGTGGTAACAAAACATTTTTCAGATACATCAGTGAAAAGAGAAAAGTTCAAAGTGGTATAGTGAAATTGAAAGGTGGAAAGGATCAATGTGTGGAGAGAGACGAAGAAATGGCAGAAATATTAAATGAATACTTCAGTTCTGTGTTCACTAAAGAGGACCCTGGAGAAGGACCGACACTAGTTAACAAGAAACTGGAGGGGAATGGAGTAGATGTAACTCCATTCACAGTAGAAAATGTATGGGAAGAGCTGGTGAAACTGAAAGTGGACAAAGCCATGGGGCCTGATGAAGTTCATCCCAGAATACTGAGGGAGCTCAGAGATGTGCTGGCGGGTCCGCTGTGTGACCTATTCAATAGATCCCTAGAAACGGGAGTGGTGCCGAATGATTGGAGGAGAGCGGTGGTGGTCCCGCTTCACAAGAGTGGGAACAGAGAAGAGGCTGGTAACTACAGACCGGTTAGCCTCACTTCGGTGGTGGGAAAAGTAATGGAGTCACTGTTGAAAGAGAGAATAGTGAACTATCTACAGTCCGGAGAATTGATGGACCAGATGCAGCATGGATTCACCAGGGGAAGATCCTGTCAGACAAATCTGATTGACTTTTTTGACTGGGTAACCAAGGAATTGGATCGAGGAAGAGCACTCGATGTCATCTACTTGGATTTCAGCAAAGCTTTTGACACTGTCCCGCACAGGAGACTGGTGAATAAAATGAAAAGCTTAGGAGTGAGTGCCGAGGTGGTGGCCTGGATTGCAAACTGGTTGACGGACAGAAGACAATGTGTGATGGTAAATGGAACTCTCTCTGAAGAGAGAGCGGTTTTAAGCGGTGTACCGCAGGGATCGGTGTTGGGACCGGTCCTTTTCAATATCTTTGTGAGCGACATTGCAGAAGGGATAGAAGGTAAGGTATGTCTTTTTGCGGATGACACTAAGATCTGCAACAGAGTGGACTCGCCGGAAGGAGTGGAGAGAATGAGACGGGATTTAAGGAAGATGGAAGAGTGGTCGAAGACATGGCAGCTGACATTCAATGCCAAGAAGTGCAAAGTCATGCATATGGGGAATGGAAATCCGAATGAACTGTATTCGATGGGGGGAGAAAGGCTGATGTGCACGGAGCAGGAGAGAGACCTTGGGGTGATGCCAGCTGCTTTCGGCGCTCAAGGCAGTCACATGCCGTGACGTCACAGCATGTGACTGCCTTGAGCGCCGAATCGCAGCCCCCACCGGCAGTGAATGAATGCGCGCCTGTGCGACCCGGCCTAGATTTAACACGCGGCCGCCCGCCGGCCGTCTCGAACTAACGCGCGTCCACCCGCCCCCCCCCCCCCCCCCCCCGCCGCCGCCGCCGCCTGGAACAAGCGCCCACCCGCCCGCGGCCTAGATTTAACACGCGACCACCCGGCTCCCGCCGCCAGCCGCCTGGACCCACGCGGCCCTCCGACAGGTATTTAAAAATAATTTTTTTTTTAAATGACAGGTACGTCTTACTATCAGGGCTGTCTTACTATCGGGGAAACACGGTAGTATTGCAAATCTTATGTTCTTATGAATAAATGACTGAACAGTATTTTATCTAATTTTGTTTTAGCTACTAGATAGGTTTTACAGCTTAGAAATCTCTTAACATATATTTCCAATTTCCAATTTCTCCCACAGCTTTTGAGAGAAAATACAGGGACATCTGCAGATGAATCCTGGCCTGTGATAGGCCAGTTCTCAAGCATTGGGTCCGTGGGTGCTGACCAATCCAAGTGGCTGTGTTCAGAGTTTAAAGAGAGCTTGGTTGCGCTTGGAGGAAGAGTAAAGAGTCTACCAAAACATGAGACTCCACTTCATTTGGTAAATATCACGTTATTTTTCATTCCGTGTTGGATAGCAGCATTCTTTTTACTTTTAATCTCTGCTCTTCATTGCTGATGAGGTGGGAATGTTCCTTGCGGTCATACTTCCTTTATTAATGATCTTCGTTTATGGATATGAGGGAGCCTTCTGTTCCCTGTAGTGGTGATGTCCACGAATACCGTTTCATGCTCTTTATGAAGTAGCCCCTGCCGATAGGGCTGTTTTAGCTATTACAGACCAGAGGCATAACCAGCCAGCGTTACAGCTCGACTCCTTGATCAAAATATTTTTAAAAAACTGTATGCTTGTGAATCAGAAATCCTCTCTTGGATTTTCTGCACATTAAATTGCCCAGGAGTTACTCTGAATAAGTCAAACATGGAGCCACTCAGTTGCAGTCCTAATTGCAGACAGCTTTTCAGTACACGCACATTAAGATAAGACCTTTGGGTAACCGGCTTTTAGTTAGTTGTTTTTACCTAGGCTCAGAGAAAATAGCTGCAGTGCCTGAATGTAATCCGCTTTGAAGCGCCTGAAAGGCGGAATTTAAATCAAATAAATGCATCAGTACAGAAGGAACCTTTGCCAGTATGGGAAGCGTCAGCTGGGGGATCTGCAATAACAGAAGCAGTAATCGGAGATCCCATTTGCGCAGGTAAAAACCCACTGCCTTTGCTTATTGCCCACCCTGTGGGCAGGTAAAAGCACACGTGGTTTTCAGTAACGCACGTATTTTTAGCTGCACCCTATGGAGACAGCAGTGAATGGAACAGCGTACGTAGTTTTGTTTATACAGGAAGCCACGTGGTGTCTTGTTGTGAAGAATTACCCGCAGAGAAAGCAGGATCAAATCTCCACGGGTAATTTTTCATTAGACAACAATCAAAGCAGAGCGACCAGCATATTTTTGCTTTGATTATTGGTGCAAACTCCACAGATAAAAGTACCCATAGAGTTTGCACCAATGCGGGCAACTTTTGATGATTGCCCCCAAATTGTTTTGGCATATTCCACCTGTTGGGCCAGCCAGAGAACAAAATAAAACGTCTTGCTTTTTGTAATGCTAATAGTATAGCCTGTGCAATCTTGTGGCAATTTTTTCCTCTCCCTTTTTTTTAATATAAATTTATCATTGCTGACTACAGGTGGTCATCGAGGCTTCTCGGGGATTGCCGAGGGTTTGACAGCTGTAAATTACCAGTGGAACTTGGGGGAGGGGGGGTTGTCTTACAAGGCACGTTGCCTTTCTTCTCCAATCTGCTTCACACCCCCACTTCCAATCTGGCTTGTGACTTGGGGCCTGCCCATGGTCAGACAAAAATCATAGAGGAGGAGCAGAGAGTGTGGTAGAGCATGAGTGTCTACCAAGTCAAGAGTGTTATCAAGCTGAGGGTTTTCTGCGTGTGGTCGCCAAACATTCTGTCTTGTGGGCTAATTTACATTGTCAAATGTTGACGTCGCTTTCCTGTTATCTGGTTTTAGTCAACCAAAGTACCTGTTTATATTTTTTGCCACTTAGGTCTACCCCTCTGTGAATAATGTGAGAACCAGCCTGGAAGGATATCCCGGTAATGACTTGTATTTGTGTTAGTAGTGCACTGTTGGTTCAGATGCCGTGCCAGAAAATTGATTTTTATGCAGTTGGTTATCTGGTGCAGCAGTAGGCATGTGTGTTGAAATTATGCAAACTATATGGTTTAGCAGACACCCCATATTTTGCTAAAAATGCACTGAGACGTTCCCAGCCTTCCTGGAAAAGCGTCATTGCACTGCAGATGAACATCGTGCCATAGCATGTTTGAGTTAAAATACATAGTTTAAGCGAGGTCACTAAAGTCACTAGGTATATGGGTCTGGTTATCTCTAGCCGATTATACGACCGACTGAATATCTAGCTAAATCTAGCCAGTCAAAATGTGACCACTTTGATTTAGTGCACCTGGGTTCCTTGGTTAAACTTTACTGGTTAGCTCTGGTAAATTGTCCTTTTTTTTTTTTTTTTTTGTAGGAAAAGAAAAAGCAAAAACCAACTGGTGATCGCGGTTTGTTTTTTTTCCCTTCATCCCATATTCATCTAAAGGGGGGGGGTGACAAAAAGCAAAAACAGAATAATAGCCCAAAGTGATTCAAAATTTAAAAAATGAATCTCTAAAAAATAGAATCTAGAATAATACTGAAAAATGTAAATTGAGGGTTAGGTGAGAAGAGCAGTCATATTGCCCCATGCTTAATATCATTTTATATGCTTCGGGGTCTTTACAATCATAATGGTCATAGCCACACCATCACCACCTTATTTTCTGTTTTATTGAAATCTATGCAAATAGAGTGAAACCAAAAATTCCTTCCCTTGTGTTTAAAAAAAAGTCTTTATCCAGCTGGTTTTTGCTGAGCAATACCAGGACACTGCAATTCTCTTATGGATAAAGACTTTTAAACACAAGGGGAGGGGATTTTTGGTTTCACTCTATTTGCATAGATTTCAATAAAACAGAAAATAAGGTGGTGATGGTGTGGCTATGACCATTATGATTGTAAAGACCCCGAAGCATATAAAATGATATTAAGCACGGGGCAATATGACTGCTCTTCTCACCTAACCCTCAATTTACATTTTTCAGTATTATTCTAGTTGCTGTTGCTCAAAATCCTATTTTTCAGATATTCATTTTTTAAATTTTGAGTCCATGTGTGCTATTATTTAATTTTGTTGCACCACTTCTTCTTTTGACTCGGTGTTGTTTGGTTTTCCCCCCCCCCCCCCCCCAAAGATTAACAAACTGTTTCCTCCTGCCACCCAAGCAGTGATTAAAGCACAATTGCAGATATCCCCTCCCTTTTCCCAACCCCAGATGACAAACAGGGGGAGGTCTGGTTCTCCCCCTCTCTTGCCAGCTGGGCTTCCCTCCACCTTCTGACAATTAGCGTCTCCCCTTTCAGCATTTTGGGAATGTGAATTATGATATCTTGAATTCGTGTTACTTCAGCCCAGCCAGGGTAATTAGCTGCCAAGCTTTCAGTTTCCCTACTGTCACCCTGCACGACTTAGCGGGATGGTGTGTTCAAAAGGTTTTTCTGTGCCTTTTCTGATTCTAATAGGAATTTGTTTTTTTGTTTTGCCAGCGGGTGGCTCTCTTCCATATAGCATACAGACTGCACAGAAACAGCTCTGGCTGCATTCCTATTTCCAGTAAGTACCTGGCCTCAACAGCTCTGTCTTAATCGTATTAATAAGCCCAAACCCTGCCTGGTTAAATGTCTTGTTGGATGTGAGGACACCAGAGCTGCACATTGTCTAGAAAGTAGAAGGGTTACCAGGTTGTATGTTGCTGTTTTATACATCCCCCTGCTGGCTACATCCCCCTCAGGAAGAGGCCTAGCCAAATTATCCGATTTCCTGTCACGGCCGGGGATCATCAGATTTATAATAACGGACACAGTTGCAGGGTTGAAGGTACAGGCCATAAGGGGCAGGGACAGATACTGCTCTGCCTCAGACGCATTGCTTGGAAAAGTGGTTGGATTCCGAGTTTCAGTTTTGGGATCCCATGGTTTTTAAGCCCTCACCAGGAGTGGTCTTGACTTTGAGTGCAACAAACAGCTCTGGTTTTCATGAGGTCGATTTGCATGCATTGCCTCGAATGAGAGCAGATCTCTCTCATGCGTATTCAGTCTGGATGTCCTGAAAACCCAGGCCTCTTTGCACCACTTCAGGACTGGAGTTGGCCGCCCCTGCATTATGCAGTATCTCAGTCCATGAGGGGGCGAAGTTTGAAACACTAAACTTCTTTCTGACCAAATTAATTCCGACTTAAGTTTGGAATTGTAAAGCATTTTGTTCATTTTTTTTTTAGCATGGTATTGGCTAAAGAAAACAAGGCACCTGCTTTTTTTTTTTTTTGGCACAGCAGTTTCTTCCTGGTCCTTTGGGCTTCCAACTCAATCAGAAGCAGAGCTGGGGTCTGGTGCCCTGAACCTATATTCACAACTACTTGGAGATATTTCATTTATTTTATGTCCCCTCTTAAATTCACTTAGCCCAAGTCATTGCAGCAGCAAGATCTTGGCCAGGGGGGGTCAAGCACCAAGGCTCTTGTGGGACTCTACAATCCTGGACTCTAAATCCGGCCGCTAGGTGTCACTGTTGTGCATTGACTTGGGTCTCTCTCCATCTAGCAGGGGCTATGAACACTACTCCCATAGCATTCCCAGTCCCGACTGGCCTGGGCATCAAATCAAGAGCTCTGCTTGGCCATGCACAGCCTGCCACTGGGCTGGCCGCCTGTTTTTGCTTCCCAGCATGACCAGTTTCTGCAGTGAGTCAGTCTTGTTAACCCAGAACAGAGAGATTCAGTGCTTCCCTTTATTGAGCATTTTGCAGTAGTATCTCCTGGCAGGACCCACTGTACCCCATATGATTTTTGTTGTAGCTGATGAAGATGTCAAGTTTTTTTTTTCCTCCTGGTTATTGTGGGAAATAACAAGTAATGCATTTGGATGGTTTTAATGTGAATCCTGCCTAGCTCTGTGGCTGCGTTTTTTGTTTTTTTAACATGGAAACTGCATCTTATTACACTTTTGAGTTTCAGTTTAAATGAATTGCTTAAGTACCCTAAGAACTCCTCTTAGATTGTCTTTCTTTGGAAATAGTGCAGAGCTTTAGAGTTCCTGGTTTTGTTTTTGTTTTTAAATCTTTTCATTATTTCTGAAATGAGCCTCATCTGGCACTTATGAGTTAACCACACGCAGTAGTTAAGTGTCCAGTGTGAGATTGGTCACTCCTGCATGAATTTACTGCCTGCAGAACTCCATCAAAGCTTTGAAGCCTCAGGTGTGTTCATAGCAGAAGCTTTGTAGAGAATGATAAAAAGAATCCTTTGTGTTAGGCTTGTTTCAATCCAACCCCTTGGTTTTAGGTTGGGAGCTTCTGGCTTCCGTATGCACGCTTGTCACTGGGTTGTGTGCAGGTGCGCCAGTAATTGAATTTGTTAATGCTATGGGGGGAAAAAAGTTAAAACTGAGACATACGGTTTGCATGCTGTTTACTTTTTTTTCTTTTGATACTCTTGTGAGTACATTTGACATGACGAATGAAGAAATATTTGCTTATGCACAGATTCGGCATTTCTTGAGCTCAGGGAAGATAAGAGAGTTTATCTTTGGGGAAATCCTTCTTGGAATACTTACGTAGTACTACTGATAGGGCTAAGGGGATCATTTATAAATGATATGCTATTCTGAATTAAGAATTGCGGGAACCTCCCATACATATTAAAGCTTGAGAGAGAGAAAAAACCAGGAGGCAGCACCCTTATCAGCTGTTAACAATTTGACCAGATTAATAATGAAAGAAACGATTAGTAAGTTTGAGTTGATTTAGTCACCGTATGGTTATAGAACCGTGACTAAGGATTAGAGGTGGATGAGTATTGGTTCTTCTCCCTACCTATAGGTTATAAGCTGACCTTAGTATATTAAGGGTATTGTAATCTCATGTTAATAGTTCTAATATATCTTCATTATCACTTCTAGTATCCTTCTCATCTTTTTTATTGTTATTATTGCTGCTATTATTATTATACTTTATTATTATTTGTGTTTTGGCACTATGGTGAGCCCACCCATGTAAATGCCTCAATAGAGATGGTGGGTGGGGAGGGAGGGAATTGAGAAGTTACCTTATCAATGTATAAATACCAGAAATGTGTTGTAATGATGTTGAGTTAATCGATATATGCTTTCTATGATGACACAAACTTTAAATAAAAAGAAAAATCTGCTTATTTTATTTTTTTTACTTTTCTATAAAGAAAAAAGTTTACATCAAATAATTGGTTTTGTTTAAAATGGGCATGTGGCAAGAGTGAAAGCTAATTTATTACATCATCGCTGGTTGACGTGTTTGAACAAATTTATTGGGATCTGTAACAGAAGACTTATGAGGAGAGGCTGAAGGATCTGAATATGTACACCCTGGAGGAGAGGAGGTGCAGGGGAGATATGATACAGACCTTCAGAGACCTGAAAGGTTTGCATGATGCACGAACTTCAAATTTTTCCATCAGAAAGGAAACTGTAGACCTTGGGGGTCACAATAAGAAACTCCAGGGGGGACGACTCAGAAAAAGCACCCAGAAATATGCCTTCATGGAGAGGGTGGTAGATGCCTGGACTACCCTCCTGGAAATGGTGGTGAGGATGAAAACAGTAAACAATTTCAAAAGGGCATGGGAAAAATACTATGGATCCCTACAGCTTGAGGATGGACATGAAGAAAAGGGTGCATGAGGGTAACCTGCATGGAGCAGCAGCTACTACCCTTAACAGAAGGCATGGGTGCAACCTGCACAGAATGGCACTTACTACCCTTAGAAGAAGGCATGGGGTAACCTTCAGGGAGCAGCAGTTACTACCATAATCATCTTACCTAAACATTTCAAAAAATCTTTAAAAACTCACCTATTCCGAACTGCATTTCAGATACCACTCACAAAATAATCATTTCACACTTCCCAGAATACATATATTCAGTTAGGCACCCAACGTTCTCTTGTCCTGTTTATTGATTTCTTTATGCTACCTACTTTATTTTAAACAATTTGTTATTTTATATTAATGAAAATTTTTGTAATTTTATATTTTATAAGTCAATTTACTTTCAATCAATCATTGATCTTATTTTAATTTTAATTGTTTTTATTTCAACTTCTATTTTTATTTTATTTTGATATATGTAAACCGTTTTGACTAAACATTGTTTGTAAAGACGGTATAGAAATACTTTTAAATAAAATAAATAAAAAATACTGGGCAGAGTGAGTGGACCATTGGTCTGTATCTGCTGTCATTACTATGTATGTTATGTATGACATGAAGAGCGTATCGTATGCCCCCATTTTCTGTTCATTCCCCTACACCACATTGTCAGACTTTGGTTGTGTAACGTTCCAGTAGCTGTATTGATCCTAGAGAAAAACCAGAGTCTTTGTAGGTAATGACACAGTTGAAAAGTCTGACAAAAAAAAAAAAGTTGAAGAACATGAGTTGGCTCTTTTAAGAAGGAACTTGACATGTAATGTCAAAAGTTCATATTCTACATCTTTTATAGCTTTCTTTTTTGGATTCCTTTAAAAATATATTTTTTATTTATGCACATTGATATTCCACCTTTTACCCAGAATGTCCTCAAGGCGGATTACAGCAAATTTAAATCGGACAATTACAACTGAAATAACTTACAGTGGGAAACAAATTTACAGTTAGAATAGCATTGGGAACCAGTAGTGTGTAACTTGAAGTCCTTAATCAGAAGTTCAGGTACTTAGTTCAAGGGGAAATAGGGTCTCAGTATGGAAGACCTGGCTGAAAAGCCATGCCTTCGCTTTTTTTGTGAAAGTGAAGTACCATGGCTCTCGCTGAAAGGGTAGTGGTATCTTGTTCCAAATGTTTGGTGCACTACGGCTGAAAGCATGAAATCTCTAGTACAGGACAGTTTAGCAGAGGCCAGAGGAGGAGAGGAAAGAAGGGCCATTTGGGAGGACCGGAGTTCTCTTGTGGGTGTGTAGGAGGAGAGAAGATGAGAAAAGTATTTGGGTGCCTGTTTATTCATGCACTTGTAAACAAGGCAGGGAGTATTGAATACTATAGTGCTTTCAACTGGAAGTCAGCACAGTTGCTGTAGCATTGCTTTTATGTGGTCTATTGCTCTGGCTCTTACCAAAATTCTAGCAGCAGTACTTCATAGGAGCTGTGATAAATTGCAGGAAGACCTTGTGAGATTAGAAAATTGGGCATCGAAATGGCAGATGAATTTTAATGTGGATAAGTGCAAGGTGATGCATATAGGGAAAAATAACCCATGCTGTAGTTATACAATGTTAGGTTCCATATTAGGTGCTACCACCCAAGAAAGAGAACTTGGCGTCATAATGGATAATATATTGAAATTGTCAGCTCAGTGTGCTGCAGCAGTCAAAAAAGCAAACATTGTTGGGAATTATTAGAAGGGGAATGGTGAATAAAATGGAAAATGTCATAATGCCTCTGTATCGCTCCATGGTGAGACCATGCCTTGAATACTGTGTACAGTTCTGGTTGCCGCATCTCAAAAAAGATATAATAGAAATGGAGAAGGTACAGAGAAGGGCAACCAAAATGATAAAGGGGATGAAACAGCTCTCCTATGAGGAAAGATTAAAGAGGTTAGGACTGTTCAGCTTGGAGAAGAAACGGTTGAGGGGGGGATATGATAGAGGTGTTTAAAATCATGAGAGGTCTAGAATGGGTAAATGTGAATCGGTTATTTACTCTTTCGGATCATAGAAGGATTAGGGGGCATGCCATGAAGTTAGCATGTGGCACATTTAAAACTAATCAGAGAAAGTTCTTTTTCACTCAACACACAATTAAACTCTGGAATTTGTTGCCAGGGGATGTGATTAGTGCAGTTAGTGTAGCTGGGTTTAAAAAAGGATTGGATAAGTTCTTGGCAGAGAAGTCTATTACCTGCTAATAAGTTGACTTAGAAAATAGCCACTGCTATTACTAGCAACAGTAGTATGGGATAGATTTAGTTTTTGGGTACTTGCCAGGTTTTTATAGCCTGGATTGGCCACTGTTGGAAACAGGATGCTGGGCTTGATGGACCCTTGATCTGACCCAGTATGGCATGTTCTTAGTGTATGATGCCATTAAATTGGGAGTTGCGGTAGTCAAGTCGGCGGGCGATTACTACATGGATTACTGTGGTGAAGTTGTTTATCATGATAGTTGTGCAGTTGGATCTAGCACATAAAGGAGGTCCTTACCATCGTAGCGATGTGAGAATCCATGGTGAGGTTTGGTTGAGCTGGACCTCTAGGCCACATACTGACTTCTAAGGATCTAACGGAGTATCTAACAGTGATCGTAGTCTACTCTACTGAGTCAGAGGTTTTCAGATTTGGAGGGGTTTAGCTTGTGGTCATTAAGCCATTGGGCTACTGGTGTCAGATGATCATTGAGGTTGGCAATGGATGAAGTTTGGTCAGGCCCCATTTTTGATGCAGGTTGGATGTCATCAGCAAATAGATGGCATTCAGTGTTGAAAGACTGAATAAGGTCTCAGGCTGGATGAAAATATTGAAAAGGATTGGGGAAAGGATCGAGCCGTGAGGGCACTCCACTGGTGAGATCAGAGTTTGGATGATTTGTTGGCCCATGCAACAGATTGAGTTCTGTTAGTTTGAATGGTTTGAGTTATTCCTATCTATTTGAGGGCATACATCCCAGAGTTCTAAAAGAACTAAATCATGAAATTGCTAACCTATTACTAGTAATCTGTAACTTATCATTTAAAACAGCTGCAATACCTGAAGTCTGGAAGGTGGCCAATGTGACACAGATTTTTAAAAAGGGCTCCAGAGGTGATGTGGCAAACCATAGACTGGTGAGCCTGAAATTGGTGCTGGGTAAATTTCAGAAATCATTCTTAAAATAAAATCACTGGCAATATCGATAATAAAGGCTTAATGGGGAAGAGTCAAACATGGTTTTAGCAATGGGAAGTCTTTTTTAGATTTTTTTTAAGGTGTAAATAAATATGTAGATAAAGGTGATCTAGTTGATATAGTGTATTTGGATTTTCAAAAGGCAGAGACTCTGGAAATTTAAAAAGTCACAGAATAGGAGGCAGTGTACTGTTGTGGATTGGTAACTGTTTAAAAGGCAGGAAACAGAGGGTGAGACTAAGGGCCTTATTTTCCAATATCGCATTGGTAACACATCGTGTGCGGCGATGTTTTCGCCATTCGCGAAAACATTAGCGCCGCACGCGATGTTTTCCCACTGCACGATGATTCTTTAAGTCTTTTATCGCGGGTGCAACGATATTTGCCGGTTTTCTTTTATCGCGGTGCACGATATTTGCCACGATAGTCCCAGACAGCCTGTTTCAGGCTCCCGGGGGGGGCCTTACTATAGTGCCTATGCCTTACATAGGTATTTCAATCCCTATGGGAGGGCTACCTACTAACTCGGGGTGGGGATTAGGTATGAGCGTCGGGGGTTGGGGGCCACTTTCGCATTCCACATGAGACCTACGGACAGAACAGTGGTCCTCTAGTGGCAGATTTGCTGGCCGTCGGAGTGAGGACGCTCACTCCAAGAAGTGGTTTGGGCAACGTTCTCTCTACCTAGCTTGATGGACACTCTACCTGGGCAACAACATGCTAGGTGGAGAGAATGTTGGCCAAATCTCCGCTTGGAGTGAGCGTCCTCACTCCGACGGCCAGCAAATCTGCACTAGAGACCACTGTTCTGTCTGTAGGTCTCATGTGGAATGCGAAAGTGGCCCCCAACCCCCGACGCTCATACCTAATCCCCACCCCGAGTTAAGTAGGTAGCCCTCCCATAGGGATTGAAATACCTATGTAGGGCATAGGCACTATAGTAAGTCCTCTCTCTCTCTATCTCCTCTCTCTATGCTCTCTTCTCTCTCTCTCTGCTCTCTCTATCTCTCTCTCTCTCTCTCTCTCCTCTCTCTTTTTCTCTCGCGCTCTCTCTCTCTCTCTCTCTCTCTCTCTCTCTCTCTCCTATGAAACAGGCTGTCTGGAGGTATCGTGGGATGGCGATACTCCTTTTCTGGACCGTAGCGCAGTCCATAACGCGAGGTTGGGAGTTGTAGTTATAGCCGCGCTAGCAGCCACGCTAACACTGCGGCTGTTTCGCCGCACACGATACACAGGTTCCCGCTTTACATATGCTCCGCCCCCTGAATACCAAATGACTAATTTGCATTCGCACGCGGTAAAGTGCTTGGAAAATGAGGCCCTAAATGGTCAGTTTTCCAAATAGAGAAAGGTCGTTTGTGGAGTCCCACAGGGATCAGTACTGGACCCTGTGCTCTTTAACATAGGCATAAACAGTTTGAAAGAGGGAACAAGTGAGGTGATCAGATGACATAAAATTATTCAAAGTTGTTAAAACAGCAGCAGATTGCGAGTTACTGTGGCGGGACCATGTGAGACAAGATTAAATTTCACCTGCTATTCAGTTGCCTAATGTGGAAAAGTGCAACGTGATGCAACAGAGGGGAAAAATATCCTAACTATGGGTACACAATATTGAGTTCCATGTTAGGAGTCACCACTCAGGAAAAGGACCTTGGAGTTCTTGTGGACAATATATCGATCTCCCTCGGCTCTGTGTGCAGCGGCGGTCAAAATGCAAATAGAATGTTAGGAATGATCCAAAAGGAATAGAGAATAAAACGTAAAATATCATATTGCCTCCATATCGAGCCATGTGCAACCGCATTTTGAGTATTATTTGCATTTCTAGTCACCCCTTCTCAAAAAAAGACCCTAGCATAACTAGAAAAGGTGCAAGAGGGGTGACAGAAATGATAGAGAGGATGGAATGACTCTCCTATGATAGGCTATGCAGGCGAGGGCTCTTCAGCTTAGAAAAGAGACAGCTGAGGGAGGACATGATAGAAGTTTATGAAATTATAAGTGGGGTGGGACGATATAATACGAAAACAAAGGGATGTTCCATGAAGCTAACAACCAGCAGATTTCAAACAAATAGTGAAATACTGTTCATAGGAGAAGTACTTTTTCACGCCACGCACAATCAAGCAATGGAATCTGTTGCCAGTGGACGTGGTCAAGGTAACCAGCATCGCGGGGTTTAAAAGAGGTTTGAACAAGTTCCTAGAGGAAAAGTCCATAACACTTATGAATAGTATCTCTACCTCCCCCCCCCCCCTTCTAACATCTCTATTTTTCCCGCCCAGAATCCACCTACACTACACATTCACTGTTCAGCTTCCCTGTCAAAATTCGAACCTCAACGACACTAGAAATTGAAGGTATTCTCAAGAAAATGAAACCAGCAATGCACCCTTTTGACATCATGCCTACAAAAACACTTCTCGCCTTTCCTTCAAGAATTACATTACACATAACCAAGATTCTTAACAAATCAATCACCTCTGGAATTGTACCCCCCACAACTCAAGCACGCCATAATAAAACCTACACTGAAGAAACAAAATTTGGACCCAAATCTACCTTTCCTATCCAAAATTTTAGAGAAAATCATCAAACAAACAACTCACTGAATACCTGGATGAAAATCAATTGCTCTCCCCAGCCCCAATATGGATTCCGTAAGTACCAATAGTACCGAAACTCTTCTCTTAACACTCTCCGATACAATTCTAAAAGCATTAGACTCTGGTCACTCTTTTATACTTGCCCTGCTGGACATTTCCTCGGCATTTGACACTGTCAACCACAATACTCTTAACTCACCTCTCACAAATTGGCATTACTGGCACTGCCCTATGTTGGCTAAAATCTTTTCTGAGCGACAGAAAGTACAGTGTGAGAATCGGCCAACATGAATCCAAACCCAAAGTCTGCTACAAGGAGTACCCCAAGGTTCCTCTCTCTCTCATCTCTTTTTAATATAATCCTCACTCCACTCTGTCAACTGTTGATCCAATCTGGGTCTGCCACACTTCATATATTTATTTATTTTTAATTTTTATATACCGAAGTTCTTGTAAGAACTACAAATCACTCCGGTTTACATAAAACGATGAACTGCCCAATAGAGAAAGGGGGCTCTACATGGAACCAAGGAACAGATATATGGCAGATGATGTGCAGATCTTAATCCCAATCAATGGCTCCCTACCCAACGCTCTCAAAACCTGGAATACTGCACTAGCGGACATTAAGAAGCTACTAACAGAAAACTCTTTAGCATTAAATACCAACAAAACAGAGCTTCTCATTATTTTGTCACAAAACAACATACATTCTAGCCCTAATATACAATCCCTATCTGACCAACACAACTTACAACAAGTCCGCAGCCTGGGTGTTATTATTGACAAACAATTCACCCTAAAAAATTTATTACTTCCACCGTCAAAAATGGTTTCTATAAACTTCACACATTGAAAAGGATCAAATCTCTCCTACACTCACAAGACTTCTGGACTGTACTACAAGCTACTATATTATCGAAATTGGACTACTGCAATTCCATTTTACTAGGCCTCCCAAAAAAACTCTCTTCAACCACTACAGATGCTACAAAATGCAGCTGCTCGCCTGCTTATGAACACACACTGCCACGAACACATCACTCCGCTCTACCAATTCCTCCATTGGCTTCCGATCTCATCGAGGATATTATTCAAAACTCTTACTCTTATGCACAAATCATTATATAACCAAGATATGCATTGGCTCTCTGATCATTTTTACATTCTATACATCAGACAGCCCATAAGAAAAATACACCAAGCTAAACTCTGTATCCCATCGCTAAACATATAAAATATGCATCTACGAGAGACCGATCATTTACGATAGCTGGAATCAACATTTGGAACAAAATGCCCACAGATCTGCGCCAAGAGCCCTGCTACAAGAATTTAAACAGAACATGAAAACCTGGCTGTTCAAACAAGCCTACAATTTATGAACACTTCCCCTACTAATAATATGACTTTTATGACACATATCCAATAATATCTCTCATACTACACGGTTCTTTCAATATCACTAAACACACCCTATATACGTGCAAGACTCTTACTATTGCAAAGAATAATCTATCTTCTAACCTGTATATTAATGCCTGACTCTCAAGCAATCTCCATCGCCCGTTCCTTATTCCAATATTGTAAATATGTGTATTATGTTAGTTTATAGTTTTAATTTTTATCCGATATGTACCATTCTATAATTGCTAGATCATATAGATTGTTGCTAATTTAATGTTCTTTGTAAACTGATGTGGATTGTAAAGCTTGTTGCTAATTTAATGTTCTCTGTAAACCGAGGTGATGTTTCCCAACATGCCGCGGTATATAAAAAACCCTTAAATAAATAAAATAAACACATTATTAGCCAGGTAGATTAAAGAAAGCTGCTATTTTCCCTGGGCATGAGTTACAGGAAATAGATCTACTTGCAACCTGGATTGACTACCGGCCTCTGTGGACCTTTGTCTGATGTAGAATGGCATTTATGTTCTTATGATGCTATTAGCTGCCACTGGTTAAGTAATGAATATTTGTAGTATTTATTTATTTATTTATTTATGGTTTTTATATACCGGAGTTCCTGTATACAATACATATCACTCCGGTTCACAGTTAACAGTAATAACTACTGCCGGGGGGCAGTTTACATGGAACAAATCTTGGAACAGAAAACAAAAAATTGGTCTAAGTAAATAAGAAAAAAACAAACTAGCTAGGTTCAACTATAAACAACTATAAACATTATTATGCTAGCAAAAAGTGTCCCTGCTAGGTAACATGAGTGAATGAATGCATGGACATTGTAAGTATTATAAAGTGTCTGTTTAGTAAGACATTCACCTGTGCTGCTGTTATAGTGTTAGGGTGCTTTTAGGATTAGAAAACAGGTAAAGATGTCAGCTGGATAGCTTTAGAGCTAACTGCTTTTAAAATGAAAACTCTGAGAATTTGCAAAGCAGATGTTGAATTTGCCTGGTTTATTTTAAAGACTTCTGTTTAGCCGTCGCTCTGTGTTTTAATGTTG
Source organism: Rhinatrema bivittatum (assembly GCF_901001135.1). Classification (NCBI taxonomy): domain Eukaryota; kingdom Metazoa; phylum Chordata; class Amphibia; order Gymnophiona; family Rhinatrematidae; genus Rhinatrema; species Rhinatrema bivittatum. The sequence continues at coordinate 17,512,502 of NC_042618.1, forward strand.
TTATTTAGCAAGGACTCCAGGATAATCATTAGTGTATTTCTGTTAATATGGAAGGCAATTTCCTTATCGCTCCTGACCAGTCCATTATGCCTGGGTTTCATGCCCCCCCCCCCCCGGCCAACAAATGGAGACCTGAGAAGATTCAAATTCTTTGACGTTACCCCTCAGGGGGCACTTCAGTATTTCTCTGTCCTCAGTAGATGTTAGAGATGCTGAATCCTGCAGCGTAGGGGTTTAGGAGACAAATTGCTCATAGCAAGTTCCCTTGAGTGGCAGAACGGAGGGAGTCGGGGAGCCCTTCTTGTAGCTTGGTCCTAGGTTTAGGATGAGATAAGAAAGCCAGTGGTATTGGTTCCCCTCCTGTCACAGCCTGGAGTCTGGCTCCTTTTCTTCCCTGGGCTCGAGAGTTGAGTCCAGTTCCTGGTAGGGGATATTCTTTTTTTTTTTTTTTTTTTTTAATTTAAATTTTATGGCAAACATTGAAAAACCTTATACATAATCCACTAGGTACAGAACAAATCAAATGGAAATCATAATCAGCATTGTAAGCATTCTGTAACAACAATAGATGCCATTATAAAAGTAGAATCCCTAGTTGCCCTCCCTCCCCCCATAGAGGTGTGCAGACAACTCCAGTAAGCAACGTGGAAGTGGAAGCATTAAGGGTGAATCAGGAAATAGGTCACATTATAAAGGCAGATCTCGACAGGACCCGTCGGATGGATGGACTAGCCCCCACTCCTCCAGTATATACTGAGAGCTCCAAATAGGCTGTACCTGCTCCATCGTCCATATGTAAAATTGTGTCCAAGTCTGCAAGGCCGGCATTCAGCCAGAGTAAGCCTGCGAGCCAGCGTTCATAGAGTCCCATGTCTTATAAAAATTGGAAGAAAGAGATTTGTTCTTGTATGCTTGTGATGCGCCCCAAGCTGTACACATTTCTCACCGAGATTTGTACCATCTGTAAGGTGGGAACTCTGGTGTCCTTCCAATGGAGTGCTATAAGACATCTCGTTGCTGTAACCACATATTTAATAAAATAGTCGTGAAATCGGTAACCATCTTTCCTGTCTTCATTTAGCAGTGCTTGCGATGGAGTCAACTGAATTTGAATGTTCAAAATTGTTGTAATCCAAGTAGAAACCGTTGTCCACAGCTGAGTAATCCTGGGACAGGTCCACCAAAGGTGAAAGAAGGTACCCCTTCCCTGACATTGCTTCCACATAAGCCACTGGAGCTCGGCACCATATGCTGTATCTGAGTGGGAGTGATGTACCACCCTAAAAAACAGTTTATAGCCGTTCTCGATGTGCTGGGCGGAAATTAACCCTTTCCGTAGTCCCTGAAAAACTCGTAGCCAGTCCTCCCCAGTCCAATCACATTGTAAATCTGATTGCCAAGCTTTTATATGGGACGCCAACATATTAAATCTGCCACTCAGCAAGCCATAGATGTTAGAAATATGTTTGTCAACTTTATCAGCGTGGCGACACATATTTTCAAATGTAAGGATACCCTTTGCCAGATCTCTTTCCACTTGAGATCTGTGTACGAAATGTCTGACCTGTAAATATTTAAAGTGGTCCGCCGTAGAGAGCTGGAATCTATCTCTGAGAGTGGGAAAGTGGGTCAGCCCTCCCGGTGCCCAAATATGTGCAAATTGTGTAATACCCTGCTGAATCCAATGGGAGAAGGCCTGTGGGTGACCAGCTGGCCGAAAATCTTTGTTATGAAATAAGTATGTGCTTGAAAGGTAGTTGCATGCCCACCAGGGTTGTTTTTCCATTGGCGCCATGTGGAAAGAGTAACCTCTACAGACTCAGGGAGTATGACCTCTGGCATCCAGGTAGCCCTCCGTTGCCATAATAAAGCTCCTATAGGTAGCTTCCCCAGGAGCGCCTGCTCCAGTTGAACCCATGGCTGACAGTGCTTAGTACTATGCCAATCAACTGCCGCTTTGAGCTGGGCTGCCCCTAGGTACCGAGCAAGGTGAGGCATACCCAGACCCCCCTGTGAGCGTGGTAAATATAGGGTCTCTTTAGCAATCCTAGACTTCTTGCCCTGCCATAAATATTTGTTCAGCCGCTTTTGCCATTTGTCCAGAAGCTTGGGGGGAATGGCAATGGGCAATGTTTGAAACAAATATAGTAACCTGGGCAAAATATTCATTTTTAGGACCGCTAGTCTCCCCATCCAGGAGATATGATAGCGATCCCATTCTTCGAGGTCTTTATAGATTTTTGCCAGCAAAGGCGGATAATTTAGCTGAAAAAGATCAGTACTCACCCCCAAGTACACTCCCAGGTATTTAAGCTGTTGTTTAGCCCAGCGAAATGGGAATTGCTGAGTGATCTGGGTTACCGTCTCGGGAGTCAGGGATATATTTAAGAGTTCAGATTTTCCCCAGTTAATAGTAAAGCCTGAAACTACGCTGAAAGCATGAAGTTCCGAGGAGATCGCCCTTAGTGAAGTCAGCGGTTCAGTAATGGTAAACAGCAAGTCGTCCGCAAAAAGTGACAGTTTGGAGGAGAACTCACCAACCCGGACCCCCAATATGCTTGTGTTGTTCCTGACCCTATACGTGAAGGGTTCCAAGAAAAGGGCAAATAGGAGGGGTGATAGGGGGCACCCCTGCCGCGTCCCCCTTTGGACGGCAAAAGGGTGGGAGTATCCCCCATTGATCTTTAAGCAAGCAGTGGGCGCCTCGTATAATTTTGAAATCCACCGAATATATTTATCCCCTAAGTTAAACTTTCGCAGGGTATGGAACAAGAAAGGCCAATGTACCAGGTTGAAGGCCTTTTCGGCGTCGACGGCTAAAAGTGTCATAGGTACGTGCTGGGATCTCGCCCACCATATAGCATCAACAGCCTTACGGACATTGTCGGAGGCCATCCGGCCTGGTATAAATCCCGACTGGTCCGGGTTAACCAACTCAGGGAGGAAGGTGTTAAGCCTGTGAGCTAATATTTTCGCCAGGAGTTTCAAGTCCAAGTTGATTAAGGAAATGGGGCGATAGGAACCGCAGACTGTGGGGTCACGCCCAGGCTTGGCTATCAGGGTCACGCCAGCCAAATTGGCCTCCCTGGACAAGGAACACTGATCTGGTAACGAGTTGAACAATTGTACTAGGGGTGGCACTAAAGGGCAGCAAATTTTTTATAAAATACAGCATTAAAACCCGTCCAAGCCTGGAGATTTGCCCACTTTTAGTGATTTAATCTCCCACAGGACCTCTGCAGCAGTGATATCACGGGTTAGAAATTTTTGGTCTGCCATGGATATCTGTGGTAACGGAATGGATTGTAAGTATTCGGCAATCGCTTCCGGGCGTATCTGAGAATTAGAGGCGTATAATTTAGAATAAAATCTCGTAAATCGTTGTCTTATGTCCGTATTGGAAGTAAGAATTTCCCCCCGCTCGTCTTTTACCTTTACCATATTAAGGTGGGCTTGTCTAGCCTTCAGCTTGCGTGCCAAATTCCGCCCCGCCTTATTCCCACCTTCATAGAAAAGCTGTTTACTCGTTCTAGCTGAAAAGCGACCTGCGCCGCCTCTATGTCCACCAAATGCATACGTAATTGATCCATGTTGCTTCAAAATGCAAGGGTCTCCCGTTCTGGAGTGATCATGCACCAGCCTTTGTAAGTGCTGGATGGTCTCCATTTTATCCCGCTGTTTTTGCTTTTAATATATGCCCCTCGAGCTATGAGTTTGCCCTGAGAACAGCCTTAAGGCAGTCCCAAAGCGTAGTCGGGGACACACCTGGAGTATCATTAATTAGTAGGTATTCCTGAATATCGGAATATAAAAGAGCACAGAATTCTTCATCCTCTAACAGGCTATCATTAATCTTCCAGTAACAGAGACCCCTGTCATAGGCCAAAACAGCCATCTGTAAAGGCACGGGGCCATGATCCGACCATGTAATAGCCCCTATAGCCGGTTGGGTAACCTGGTTGGAGCAACCTTTATCAACCAGCAAGTAATCGATTCTAGAATATGTCTTATGCGCTCTAGAATAAAAGGTATAATTTCTCTGTTTCGGGTGCCAAACCCGCCAGGTATCAATCAAGTTATAACGTCTGAGGAAGCTATGAAAACTCTGGCGCTCCCTCCGCTTGTTTTGTGAACTCCCATTAGAGTTATCTAGCCGAGGGTTAGTAGTTAAATTGAAGTCCCCTCCTATTATGAGGTGACCCTCAGCACTGTGTTCAATAAACTGAGATAAGCGGTCCAGAAAAATATCCTGGGAAGCATTGGGAGCATAAACACTGAGTATGGAGTATTTTACACCAGCAATGACCACGATCACCATAACATATCTACCCTCGGGGTCTGGATAATCCGCTATATATTCATAGTGGAGATCTTTATGGATAAGGATACCCACCCCTAGGTATTTGTGCGCTAACGGCCGTGCAGCCCAGTACTGCCCAGGGAAATTACTATTTCGAAGCAGGCGCTCATATCGTTTTTTTAGATGCGTTTCCTGTAACAATGCAATCGTGATATTGCGCTGGGCCAAATCTGAAAATAGGGACTGCCGCTTTAGAGGAGTGTTAAGCCCCTTAACATTAAGGGACTGGATAGTGATGGTCGTCATAGCAATGTAGTATTACACGTAAAAGTGACTGACATGGAACATAACAATGATGCATATCGAGCCTGCCATCCAGAGAAATATCTCCCAATTCCCCATCTGTGAAACACTTGATATTGTGAGCTCACCTCCATGTTCCCTCCCCGCTTCCCCACCCCCCTTACAGCATGTTCCTTAACCAAGGATCATACCATATGTATGTGGGAGGACAAAATCATTCCAGCAGAAGTCTGCCCCCTCCGACAGGTAACAACCTGATTATATTGCTAAAGTAAGCATACAAGCACTCCTGAGTAGTAAATATCAACTAACTCGAGCCTGACACCCTTGAGGCAGCCCTACTAACTACTAAACAGCAAAAAACAGAACAAAGATTGAAGAAAGCTGCCCCATCTTGGCCAGGCTCGTAGGCAATAGAATTGTAACGACAAAAGGACACCGCGCTAGTCAAACACTGCGCCAGGAACGGCGTTCCCTGCCCCTTAAGAGCGTAGAACTGTAGTGCGGTGGCCCGCCTGGGTATCCTCAGCTCTGTGGATCTTTGTCCGGATTCCGCCGCAGCCTCTTGTCCCCTCGATTCACTCTTTTGCCATCTGGGGGGGGTCATCTTTATGCGCTGAGGGCTTGGGGGGCGCCGGAAGCCCCACGATCACGCCGTATCCCGCCTCCAGTAAAACTTGAGAGGCCTCTGAGGGGGGTTTTCACACGATGTAAGTCACCCTTTACTGAGAAAGATATCCCAAAGGGGAACAGCCATCGATAACGGATGTCTTCCCTCCGCAGAAGCTCCGTAACTGGCTTGAAGTCCCTCCTTTTTTTAATGGTCACCGGCGAGAGATCTATAAAAATCATTATCTCGTGCCCTTGCCATTGCCATTTATTTTGTTTGCGGGCGATACCAGCTAATTTATCTTTGAGAACAAAGTCCTGAAAGCAGGCAATGATGTCTCTGGGTAAGTTGTTAACCCGCGGGCCCCAAAACGCGGTGTGCCCGGACTATTTTGACCTCCTCCTCTCCCGCCTGCGTCTGGGCCGTCTCCCCTGCTGTAAGCAGCATGGCACTGAGTTGAGTCACCACGGCTGTGCAGTCTAAATATTCCGCGAGTTCTGGCACTCCTCGAAACCGGAGGTTGTTCCGCCGTGACCGGTTTTCGAGGTCTTCGATCTTCTCTTGCAGCTGGTCCACTTCAGAGCGCATTTGTGTTAGCGTGGTGCGAGTTACTTTTACCTCCTCACTGTTCGCTTCCGCCCTGGTCTCTACTTCAAATAAGCGCCGACCGTTCTCAGCAATGTCCCCTTTAAGTTCCTCAATAGAGGAGCGGAGGTCGGCAGTATTAGCAGCCAATTCAAGTTTCAATTCCTCAAACCAGCGTTTCATATCCGCTTTGGTGGGCAAATCTGAGTTATCAAGCTGCTCGTCCGCCATCTCTTCCAACGTATCTGCAGGTTCCTCGTTGCCGGCCGCCATGTTGTTGCCCAGCGAGTCGCCAGCCGCCGCGAGTTTATGGTAAGAGTATTTCTTGAAATCAAGCGGTTTGCGCCGACTCGACATCAGTGAGGTCTTACGTTATTCCGTGGGCTGTTGGGCACAGATTAAAGCCGGTTGGAGTGCTTGATGCAAGTAGATGCTGTCTCGAGGTAGAGGAGACACAATTCTAGGCTGCCATCTGCATGGATGACGTCACTTCCTCTCCTCTGGTAGGGGATATTCTATCTCAGAGTGAAGTCTCTTTCTCCTCCCTGGGCCAGGGCCATCTGGATCCCGGTTCTGGCAGCTGGTCCTCTTCCTTCTACCTGCAGGGAAGTATATATCCAGCAAAGTTAAAAATAAATATATAAAATAATCAGAAAAGAGAGCCTGATTACAGGGGGCGTTGACTTGCTGATTGGTTCATCTGCTAGCAATATCTTTCGTTCCCTGGGAGACTGAGTTAGGAAGGCCCACAGTGCCTCCGACTTTTTGCTGGGTCAGAGCACGGGAAGCACCACGGGACTTGCAGGGGTCACTGCGGCCGCACTGCATCAGAAGTATGCTGCGATTTTGTTTTGAGGCTCATTCAGTGTTGGTGGCAGTCTTCCAAGCCAGGCGCAGTTTTGGGGGATGGTGCAGCGGGGCTTAGCTTGGCCAGCTGCAGCGACTTGTAAACTCGCAGGAGAGGCTGGCGAGGCAGCCAGGGAAGATTTAAAGAGTGCTCCCGGCGGGAGGGGGGGAGGAACAGGTCGTGAGATGACACTAGCAAACCAGGATGGTTTGGGTGTGGTTCTTCAGCCTCCCCAGGTTTTTCAGCAGAATTTATTTTATTAATGCACGAGGCCTTTTGTCTAAGGAAAGCCAAGCCTCTGGAGAAATCTGTTTCTCTCTTTGCTCTCTGGAAAGAGAGATTTCAGATCACAGTGTCACAGAGACCAAGGGGAGAGCCTGTGGGCTTGGAATAGGGTTTCCTTATTTCAGAAGTGTTCATACCCTCCAGCAGAGGGAGATGATACTTCAGGAAGGGGTAGCTGCCCACATTGCTTGTGCAAGCCTTCTTGGAGCCGATTAATCTTGGTGGAGCCAGAAGTGAAAGGAGGGGCTCCTATTTTGGGTGGTCTTTATGGCAGACTAGAACTTCCCCGTTCACACCAGGGAATGGGGACTCATCAGAAGTTGGGCTGCATGTGGGCAGGGCTATGGCTACATTATATCCACTGCCAGTGGGGGGATTTAGTTGTTCAAATACCAGAAAGTTGATGCCTTGGTTTCCGCCATTACAAACAAAGACTACCATTCCAGTGGAAGGCAGCACAGCCTTGATGGACAGAAGAATAGAAGTGGTTCTGAAACTGTTTTGAGGTGGCTGTCTTAGTACTCCAGGCTGCGGTTTACAGTCCTTGCATGGGTTTTAACAGATTTCAGTGAGTAATTCAGCTGGGAACAAAGTCAGCATGGCTTTTCCCAAGGCAAATCTTGCCTCACAAATCTGCTTCACTTTTTTGAAGGAGTTAATGAACATGTGGATAAAGGTGAACCGGTAGATGTAGTGTACTTGGATTTTCAGAAGGCGTTTGACAAAGTTCCTCATGAGAGGCTTCTAGGAAAAGTAAAAAGTCATGGGATAGGTGGTGATGTCCTTTCGTGGATTGCAAACTGGCTAAAAGACAGGAAACAGAGAGTAGAATTAAATGGGCAATTTTCTCAGTGGAAGGGAGTGGGCAGGGGAGTGCCTCAGGGATCTGTATTGGGACCCTTTCTTTTCAATATATTTATAAATGATCTGGAAAGAAATAAGACGAGTGAGATAATCAAATTTGCAGATGATACAAAATTGTTCAGAGTAGTTAAATCACAAGCAGATTGTGATAAATTGCAGGAAGACCTTGTGAGACTGGAAAATTGGGCATCCAAATGGCAGATGAAATTTAATGTGGATAAGTGGAAGGTGATGCATACAGGGAAAAATAACCCATGCTATAGTTACACAATGTTGGGTTCCATATTAGGTGCTACAACCCAAGAAAGAGATCTAGGTGTCATAGTGGATAACACATTGAAATCATCGGTTCAGTGTGCTGCGGCAGTCAAAAAAGCAAACAGAATGTTGGGAATTATTAGAAAGGGAATGGTGAATAAAATGGAAAATGTCATAATGCCTCTGTATCGCTCCATGGTGAGACCGCACCTTGAATACTGTGTACAATTCTGGTCGCCGAATCTCAAAAAAGACATAATGGCGAAGGTACAGTGAAAGGCTACCAAAATAAGGGGAATGGAACAGCTCCCCTATGAGGAAAGACTAAAGAGGTTAGGACTTTTCAGCTTGGAGAAAAGACAGCTGAGGGGGGATATGATAGAGATGTTTAAAATCATGAGAGGTCTAGAACGGGTAGATATGAATCGGTTATTTACTCTTTCGGATAATACAAAGACTAGGGGGCACTCCATGAAGTTAGCGTGTGGCACATTTAAAACTAATCGGAGAAAGTTTTTTCACTCAACACACAATTAAACTCTGGAATTTTTTGCCAGAGGATGTGGTTAGTACAGTTAGTATAGCTGTGTTTAAAAAAGGATTGGATAAGTTCTTGGAGGAGAAGTCCATTAGCTGCTATTAATTAAGTTGACTTAGAAGATAACCACCGCTATTACTAGCAACGGTAACATGGAATAGACTTAGTTTTTGGGTACTTGCCAGGTTCTTATGGCCTGGATTGGCCACTGTTGGAAACAGGATGCTGGGCTTGATGGACCCTTGGTCTGACCCAGTATGGCATGTTCTTATGTTCATTTTATGTTCTTATGAGAGTCTCTCTGCGTGACGTGGAAAGGCTGGAATCGACAGTGGCCTTTGTGGTGGATGCTGTCTATGATCTTACTCAAACTTCTGCTAGGGGCATGGCATCTGCAGGGACTGCTCAGCACTTGTTATGGTTGTGTAACTGGTTGCCAGACACATCTTCACATTTCTGTTCAAGGGGAAATTGCTATTTGGTGAGGATTTAGAAAAGTTGGTTAAGCATTACAGGGACAATAAGTCCTTAAAATTGCCTGAGAACAGGCCCAAAGGTTCCCAGAAGGTGAGACTTAAATTTAGGGAAGCGAGATGTTATAGGCCCAGCAACCTAAGTTCTTCCTATAACACCTGCAGTAATTCCAAGCAACAGTTTTTTTCTGTCCAGTAAGAGAACCTCGGGGGACAGCCGCACTTTGGGTGTCCAATGAAATTCAGGGGACTCACTCCCCTCTTCCTCCAGTATTCCAGCAGTGATCTCTTCCAAAGATGAACAGCTCCTGTGCAGTGAACAAGAAGAAAAGCAGTGCATACCGAACTTTCACAGACCAGTGCAGTTATGTTACTCCATTAATGATGCTGTCACTTTTGTCAGTTTCTTCATCTCCATATCTGTAGTGCGTTTTACTGGTTCACACATGTAATGCTGCACCGGTTTGTAATGCATGTTTGTAATTTCATTTTTTGTGAGAACCTTGGGTAGGAAGTCATGTAAGAACCAAAGTGTAAATACTGTGTGTGTGTGTGTGTTGAATAAAAGTTTAGTATGTGGGGTTTAGCATAGTGGAAGTAGACTTTCGATAGTCACTGTGTACACCCCCTTAAACATTTATCACATTTTGTTGTGTCAGTTCATTAGACTTGCATTAATTTAAATAAGGAGTTTTTCCCACCCATCTGCACACTTTTCAGGGTCAAACATGTTGTTTAATTGGTGTACAAAGCATATATCTAAAAAAAAAACAACCCAAAACTGAGGTCCAACAATTGGACAAGTCTCCACCTCCCTGAGTCAATAATTGGTGGAAGCACGTTTGGCGGTGAGTCGCTGGGGATCGAGCTTCTCCAACTTTGCACATCTAGATTGGTCAGCATTAAACCACTTTTCTCTTTACAAAACAGCTTGAGCTCTGCCAGGTTCCTTCGGGAGCGATGAGAGGTAGCAATTAAGTCCTGCCACAGATATTTGATTGAATAGAGGTTGGGGCTCGGATTGCTCCACTCGAGGATATATTTCCAATGTAGCTTTCTGTCTGCTTCCGGGTTGTTGTCATGCTGAGAGGAGAACTTCAGTCCAAGTTTCAGCTTTCTTGCAACGGGACGGCAGGTTTTCCTCAAGGATTCTTCTGTAGTTTTTGCTATTCATTGTCCCTTCTGTCCTGACAAGTGTCCTAGTCCCTGCAGTGATGCTGCCACCATAATGCTACATGGTATGGATGGTGTTCTTTGGGTGATGTGCTGTTTGTGCCAAATGCAATGCTTTGCATTCAGACTATAAAGTTTTATTTTGTCAGGCCACAAAATATTTTTCCACATGGCTATAGTATCTCCCCAAGTGTTTCTTTGCATACTTTGAATGGGATTCAAGGTGGGCTTTCTTGGATAGTGGTTTTATACTTGCCACCCTACCAAACAGGCCAGATTTCTGAAGTGCTTGGGATATTGTTGATATATGCTCACTTTGACCAGTCTTGGCCATGTAGCTCTTTCAAATTTGCCATTGGTCTCTTGGCTGCCTCCCTGATCAGTCGTTTTGCTCAGTCATCCAGTTTGGAGAGATGACTTGATCTAGGACATAAGAACATAAGAACATAAGAAAATGCCATACTGGGTCAGACCAAGGGTCCATCAAGCCCAGCATCCTGTTTCCAACAGTGGCCAATCCAGGCCATAAGAACCTGGCAAGTACCCAAAAACTAAGTCTATTCCATGTAACCATTGCTAATGGCAGTGGCTATTCTCTAAGTGAACCTAATAGCAGGTAATGGACTTCTCCTCCAAGAACTTATCCAATCCTTTTTTAAACACAGCTATACTACCTGCACGAACCACATTCTCTGGCAACAAATTCCAGAGTTTAATTGTGCGTTGAGTAAAAAAGAACTTTCTCCGATTAGTTTTAAATGTGCCCCATGCTAACTTCATGGAGTGTCCCCTAGTCCTTCTACTATCTGAAAGAGTAAATAACCGATTCACATCTACCCGTTCTAGACCTCTCATGATTTTAAACACCTCTATCATATCCCCCCTCAGTCGTCTCTTCTCCAAGCTGAAAAGTCCTAATCTCTTTAGTCTTTCCTCATAGGGGAGTTGTTCCATTCCCCTTATCATTTTGGTAGCCCTTCTCTGTACCTTCTCCATCGCAATTATATCTTTTTTGAGATGCGGCGACCAGAATTGTACACAGTATTCAAGGTGCGGTCTCACCATGGAGCGATACAGAGGCATTATGACATTTTCCGTTTTATTCATCATTCCTTTTCTAATAATTCCCAACATTCTGTTTGCTTTTTTGACTGCCGCAGCACACTGAACCGACGATTTCAATGTGTTATCCACTATGACACCTAGATCTCTTTCTTGGGTTGTAGCACCTAATATGGAACCCAACATCGTGTAATTATAGCATGGGTTATTTTTCCCTATATGCATCACCTTGCACTTTTCCACATTAAATTTCATCTGCCATTTGGATGCCCAATTTTCCAGTCTCACAAGGTCTTCCTGCAATTTATCACAATCTGCTTGTGATTTAACTACTCTGCACAATTTTGTGTCATCTGCAAATTTGATTATCTCACTCGTCGTATTTCTTTCCAGATCATTTATAAATATATTGAACAGTAAGGTTTTGGTGGCACCATGCAAGTTCCATGTCTTAATAATCATCTTCACCGTGCCCTGAGGGGTATTCAGGGACTTTGCAATTCTTTTATACCCATCCCCAGATTTGTGACTTTCTACAGTTTTGGAGCACTTTTGTTAGCTCCTTACATAAGATATGCCATCCTGTGTCAGACCAAGGGTCCATCAAGCCCAGTATCCTGTTTCCAACAGTGGCCAATCCAAGTCACAAGTATCTGGCAAGTACCCAAACATTAAATAAATCTCAAGCTACTATTGCTTATTAATTAATAGCAGTTTATGGATTTTTCCTCTAGGAATTTAACCAAAACTTTTTTAAACCCAGTTACACTAACCACATCCTCTGGCAGTAAATTCCAGAGCTTAGCTATGTACTGAGAGAGAATTTTCTTTGATTTGTTTTAAATGAGCTACTTGCTAACTTCTTTGAGTGCCCCCTAGTCCTTCTATTATCTGAGAGAGTAAATAACCGATTTACATTAATTTGTTCAAGTCCTTTCATAATTTTGTTAATCTCTATCATATCTTCAGTTGTCTCTTCTCCAAACTGAACATTCCTTAGCCTTTTCTCATAGGGCAGGCATTACATGCCCCTTATTTTGGTTGCCCTTCTCTGCACTTTCTCCAGTGCAATTTTCTCTTTTTTGAGATGTGGCAACCAGAATTACACACAATATCCAAGGTACGGTCTCACCATGGAGCGATACAGAGGCATTATGACATTTTCCGTTTTATTCACCATTCCCTTTCTAATAATTCCCAACATTGTTTGCTTTTTTGACTGCCGCAGCACACTGTACCGACGATTTCAATGTGTTATCCACTATGACGCCTAGATCTCTTTCTTGGGTTGTAGCACCTAATATGGAACCCAACATTGTGTAACTATAGCATGGGTTATTTTTCCTTATAGGCATCACTTTGCACTTATCCACATTAAATTTCATCTGTCATTTCGATGCCCAATTTTCCAGTCTCAGAAGGTCTTCCTGCAATTTATCACAATCTGCTTGTGATTTAACTACTCTGAACAATTTTGTATCTTCTGCAAATTTGATTACCTCACTCAGCGTATTTCTTACCAGATCATTTATAAATCTATTGAAAAGTAAGGGTCCCAATACAGATCCCTGAGGCACTCCACTGCCCACTCTCTTCCACTGAGAAAATTGTCCATTTAATCCTACTCTCTGTTTCCTGTCTTTTAGCCAGTTTGTAATCCACGAAAGGACATCGCTACCTTTACCATGACTTTTTACTTTTCCTAGAAGCCTCTCATGAGGTACTTTGTCAAATGACTTCTGAAAATCCAAGTACACTACATTTATTGGTTCACCTTTGTTCACATGTTTATTCACCCCTTCAAAAACATGTAGGAGATTTGTGAGGCAAGACTTGCCTTGGGTAAAGCCATGCTGGCTGTGTCCCATTAAACCATGTCTGTCTAAATGTTTTTTGATTTTATTCTTTATAAAGTTTCCCTTTTGAAAGTTTATTGCTAGAGCCGTGGATTTACTTACTGTCCCCCTGCCAGTCATTAATTCAAACTTGATCATATTATGATTACTACTGCCAAGCGGCCCCACCACCGTTACCTTTCTCACCAAATCCTGTGCTCCACTGAGAATTAGATCTAAAATTGGCTCCCTCTCTTTTTGGTTCCTGAACCAATTGCTCCATAAAACTATCATTTATTCCATCCAGGAACTTTATTTCTCTAGCATGTCCCGATGATACATTTACCCAGTCAATATTGGGGTAATTGAAGTCTCCCATTATTACTGCACTACCGATTTGGTTAGCTTCCCTAATTTCTCTTAGCATTTCACTGTCTGTCTCACCATTTTGGCCAGGTGGGCGGTAGTATACTCCTATCACTATAGTCTTCCCCAACACACAAGGGATTTCTACCCATAAAGATTCAATTGTACATTTAGTCTCATGCAGGATGTTTATCCTGTTGGACTCTATGCCATCCCGGACCTAAAGTGCCACACCTCCTCCCGGGTACTCCTCTCTGTCAGTGCATTATAATTTGTACCTCGGTATAGCAGTGTCCCATTGGTTATCCTCTTTCCACCATGTCTCTGAGATGCTAATTAAGTCTATGTCATCATTTACTGCTATACATTCTAATTCTCCCATCTTACTTCTTAGACTTCTGGCATTAGCATACAAACATTTCAAAGTTTGTTTTTTGTTTGTATTAACATTCTGCTGTTCAGTTGGCAGGAATAAATTGGAATCTTTTAGTTCAGCTTAGTTTTTAATTATAGGCAGTTGGTCTACTTTTCTTATTATTGGAACCTCTCCGTTGGGATGCCCTAATGCATCATTAGTATCCTTTGAAGATACCTCCCTCTGAATCTTGTGCTGCTGAGTGGCTGACTGGTTTCCCCTTTGATTTAGTTTAAAAGCTGCTCTATCTCCTTTTTAAAGGTTAGCGCCAGCAGTCTGGTTCCACCCTGGTTAAGGTGGAGCCCATCCCTTCAGAAGAGACTCCCCCTTCCCCAAAAGGTTCCCCAATTCCTAACAAAATTGAATCCCTCTTCCTTGCACCATCGTCTCATCCACGCATTGAGACTCCGGAGCTCTGCCTGCCTCTGGGGACCTGCGTGTGGAACAGGGAGCATTTCAGAGAATGCTACCCTGGAGGTTCTGGATTTAAGCTTTCTACCTAAGAGCCTAAATTTGGCTTCCAGAACCTCCCTCCCACATTTTCCTATGTTGTTGGTGCCCACATGTACCACAACAGCCGGCTCCTTCTCAGCACTGTCTAAAATCCTATCTAGGCTACGTGTGAAATCCGCTATCTTCACACCAGGTAGGCATGTTACCAGGAGATCCTCATGCCTGCTTGGTGCTCATGGTTGGGTCATTTGCTTTGAAATGCATTACCCAGCAGAGAGAGGTAACTGGATTTAACACAAGTGCTGCATGCTTTTGAAGGTAATTGGCTACATTAGAGCTTTTTGTATTTAGGATTGTTTCAGGAATACTAAGGAATAAACGCTTATTCAAGCAAGCTATTCCATGTTTTTATTTCTTCTTCGTTTTCTAAGTAATTCTGAAATATATTTTCACTTGGCAGTTGTGGGGTAAGATGTGTGTATATATGTAACAAACACTGTTTTTTAATACATTTTACTTCCAGTTAATAAGACAATAAAGAGTGAACATCTTGGAAGGGGATGTAGAATTTTATAGCCACTGTACCTAATTCTTAATTATTTTGCCACAAGTAATATCAAATTTAATTTGAGTTCAGCTGTATACCGATTCTAGAGTGAATATTTACAAGACTATTGAACAAGTGACATATTAGAATAAAGGGTATAGGAAGGGTACACTTTTGTATTGTTGATATATTTTTTTATTCATTTCTACACATTTCTTAAATTTAGATCATAAATATAGGTAGTGAGTGGTATAACTGTTCAGTCAAAAGATTTATAGAGATATTTTCATAAACTGTTACTTGTTCCACATACTTGCTATATAACAATTACATTTTCAGTATATTTAAATGATAAAATAGAAAAAAATCTGTATACGGCTTCTATATGTCTGCCATTGTTTGTACCATAATAATATAGTATATCGAAAGTATATTTAATCCTATATCTTATTCTTGTATTTGGAAAGGAATGGAGAAGAAAAATTGGGAATATCGTAATGCCTTTATATTCATCCATGGTGGTATGCAATTGAACCTTG
Source organism: Rhinatrema bivittatum (assembly GCF_901001135.1). Lineage (NCBI taxonomy): Eukaryota > Metazoa > Chordata > Amphibia > Gymnophiona > Rhinatrematidae > Rhinatrema > Rhinatrema bivittatum. Next base: position 17,527,955 of record NC_042618.1, read on the forward strand.
AGTGCTGTGTGCCGTTCTGGCCACCCCATCCGAAAAAAAAAATGTAGCAGAACTAGAAAAGATACAGAGGGGCAACCCCCAAAATAAATGGGCTGGAATGGCTCACTTACGAAGAACAGGCTAGGGCTGTGAGGAAAGTTCATAAAATCAAGAGGGAGCAGGACAGGGAGCTAGGGAATGGTGATGTACTGAGTCTATAGACACTCCTTGAAACGGGGAGCAGGTTTGTAACAAACTTGCAAAAGTGTTTTTTTCACTCCATGCACTATCAAGCTGTGGAATCTGTTTTCAGAGAATGTGGTCAAAGCATCTACCATAGCAGGGTTTAAAAGAGCTTTGGACAGGTTCCTGAAGGAAAAGTCCAGACCACCTTATTAGCCACCTCTTGCCCCGAAAATGAACAACAAAGATTTGGGTCCACCCTTTGGCATCTGCCAGGTACCTCTAGTGACTAGAATTGGCCGCTCTTGGACCCAGGATACTGGGCTGATTCGTATATAGTATATTCTTCTATATTGTACTGGTTCTATATTTTTATAAGGGTGTTCTTTGTTTCTTATTTAATGTCTTTCTTAAAAAAAAAAAAAAATCAAAATATGGCTTTATCCTCTGAGCATATTTATATTTGACTTTCTATGTAATTGTAAAAGCCCATTTAAATTCTGAAAAATGAAATAAAACCGTGTTATCAAACCCCAATTTTCCAACAGCCTAACAGATTGAAGGCATTGCTATTTTGATCTTCTGTATGAAATAAATGTCACATTTCGGTGTGATTTAAAGCCTATCGCAAAAGTATCTTGTTTGCTTGATTGTGTGTTCTTCTTCTTTTTAAACTTGCAGTAAGTGGGCTGCGGAAACATCTGGCCGAAGTAACGCCATGCCCCACATAAAGACCTATATGAGGCTGTCTCCAGACTTCCAAAAGCTCGCCTGGTTTTTAGTCACAAGGTATTATTAATTCTATATTTTCCATCAAGGGCGGACTGAGAGAGCTCCATGCATGCACCCATTCAGCTGTGCTCAGATAATAGCGTGAACTAAAAACATATAATTGTAGTAGTTACAAAAGGTAGAAATGTGACTGCAGAAGAAGACCAAATGACTTATTGTCTTAGGCCATCATACTTTGGCTACCACATTGACTCTTGTGGATCATGTTTCTAATCATAAAAGTTGATCTTTAGTGATACCTCTAAGAATGAAACATGATGGCATACAGGAAAGCACTCCACAGCTGATGAATGATGTGCGAACATGGAATTCTGCCAGGGAGTTCGGATCGCAAGAGAAATCTTTAATGTGGTTGCACTAAGAAGTGTTTTGTTAAATAATTGATTTGGCAGATAAAACTTAATTGCCATCCCCTCCACCACCCGTTCATACTTTTGTGCTAGTATTTTCTTCCATGCTGAGTTGGCATTTGGTATTTAATGTGTTTTCGGAGGCTCCTCCTGAACTTATAACTCAGTGTAAATAAGACGTGTTGCCTTCCTGTCCTTCATCTGAACTCCATGCAGGCATCACGCTGACACATGTAAAGCATCGCGCAAAATCATTTCAGAAAGTCTGCCTAAGGTAGGTACTGTTCTAGCAGCCACTCCTGTAAGGCGATTATTGTCCATCTGAAGCTCTTGTGGCACCACACGTCACGTTTCAGGAGTATATCAAGAAAAGGTCATTCTCCTGGATGAAACTAATTTAGCTATTGACAAAGCCAGAGTTGCAAGCAGTTGCTGCTGTGAGGACCACATGCCCTAGTAGGAAAAAAATACTCAAGTAGGCCAGGTATTACTCACCTGTGAGCCCTGAGTCCACCCCTGGCAGGAAATTGCTTTGGCAGCTAGCTGTGTGTATTCTGCCTCCTAGGGCTCTTGATAACATACCCTACATCCTCTCCTAGGAATATCCTTTCACACACTAGCACCCATTGAAAGAGGGGAGGCGCTTCTGGCCTGGAGGAACCAAAAGGCCTTAAGCGATATCCAGAACCTAGGACAGACTCTCCTTTCCCCTCTATAGACTCTTCCCACACTCTGAAACTCCGAATTAAATGAGAAGTGCCTAGCTCACTCTAAAGGTTAGCGCTCTCGATACTCATTTAAAGGCCTAGAAAATCAAGTCTTAGCCTGCGCTGCAGAGCCACCTGTCCATAAAGAATAATACGAAAGATTAAGCAAACATCCAGGCACATCTGGAGTCTCCAAAGTTGGACCAGGGCTACTATGGTATCGGATGATGGTAGTTTTTGCAAGTAGCACAAATAAATTAATATAGAGATGTGGAGAGTCCACGAAATGATTTCAACAAGCCAGAGAGTAGAACTATTCATTAGAAAATGAAATTTAGGGGGAAATAAATGCAAAACACTTCTGATCCTATTAAGATGGGTCGATCCATGCTCTGTACCAGCATACGCTGTTCTGACTTAAGAACAAATCAATAAAATAGATATTAATGAATGGGCATAAAAGCCAGCTCAAGCACAAATTCATTACCGCAGAGCAGTGGGAGAAAACTGGAGTCGTGCATTGCTCCTGCCTGCAATAGTAGGAGAAATGGTGGGAGGTTGGTTTTGTTTTGTTTTTTTGTTTTGATCTTTGCTCAGAGGAAGAATGCAATTATCTTTCCATTCTGTTGCCAAGAAAGCTTACCCAGCTCCACAAAATGTTTAAAAACAAACAGGGACTTAACGGTCTCTTTATGCAAATCTTGTTTCAAGGTGGGATGTCGGGACACATTTGTGACTGATGTACTTGATTTAGTAACTGCCCGAGAGGTCCGTGCTCAGCAAAAGGTTAATGCGTTTATTGCAGCCGAGTGCTTTTGGAAAGAGCACCTCCTAACAGGGTCTGCCTTGCCTATGCCTTCCTTCAGACCTAATTCTGCTTCGGAGAAGGTTTCCGCAGTTGGATTCCTCCTCTGAACATGGCCTGTTGCGGGTGGCGCAGCGTGACGTGTGCATGGTCTGCACCCAGTATGGTTTCTAGGGTGTTTAACGTTCCCGGAAGGCGCACTATTTCTGCAGCCTGTTGGACATGAAAGCTTGTCAGCCAAGGGTGGGCATTATGTAGAAAGAAAGTAATTTACATATTTTGCTCAGTGATGCGGTTGTGTGATGTGCAAGTTGGTTTCATTAAGATAACGGGTACCAAACAGATTAGCTTTTAGAAGGCATGGAATATGCACTACATTGCAGATCTGTTGAGAGAGAGAGAGAGTGATTCTTTTTATATTTGGGTAAACTGAGGGCAGGTAGCTAAAGTGCTACTTTGAGACTTTCGTAGTGACAGCTGTCAGTGAGGAGGGAGCACACTGCTGTCTGAAATCTTGAACCCCTTGTGTGCGAGCCCTTCAACGAAAGTCAGGAGAAAGCGGGAGGATGTAGTAGAGGTGGGCAGGCTGGAACATTTGGTAGTCCTGCCTTTGCTTTAACTCAAGCAGCAGTTATGCTGAACTGTACAGGAATCAAAAATGCACACCTTAAAATCAGTGATTTCACATCTTTTTTTATACTTTGATTTTTCTTTGCTGCTCTTTCACTAGTCTGTCTTCATCTTTCCTGTCTTTATTTTTTCAAATTTCTAAAACTTTTACTTGAATCCCTTTCACTTCTTTCCCTGATTTCTTTCTCTTTATGCATGCATTAATGTCTTCTCACCTTCCTTCTTTCTCATTTTTGTGCTCTCCCCATTGCACTCTGTTCTCACACCCTACTCTGTTTCATAATGTATTTTAGATTTATTAATGTTGTATGATGTATTTTAGCTGTCTGTTTGTTTTATTTCGATTGTGAACCGTTACGATGGGTCCTTAGTGACGGTATATAAAACTTAATAAATCTAAACCTCAAAGGAGAGGTGCTGTTAACAGTGGACCTCAATCTGCCAGATGCAGATTAGAAAGTGCAAATGCTGGATCAGTGAGTCAAGTCGTACTGGAGTCTGTCCGTCAGCAGGCATGGATTTACCATAACACGTGGGCGTTGTCATCCGACAGCACCAACACTGACCCAGCTCTTGGAGCTCAGTAAAGACTGAGCATAAACTGGAGTTCCCACACACACTGCTTCATGAGACTCATAAGCTTGTGTGTCTCTGGCCATTTAGTGGGCCTTATCTGCCTGGCTGCTGCTTCTTTTTTGACAATGCCTTGGAGGACCTTCAGAAAGAACTTTTAAGTTCTACAAATACAAAAAAAAAAACCATGAGAAAATAGTATGGAAAAGCCCACGGCCAAGAAAACGGTGGTCAGTGATTTCAAGGCCCGTGCTTGTGGATGCTGGATGTCCGTAACAGATGTGCATTGGTGCTGACCACGACTTCTCCAATTGCTACTGCTATGGTTGGATGATTCTAGGGCCCAGCAAAACCATGTCTGGGAGATGGAGGCCCTGAGGAAGACTCCAGAGACTGTCCATGAGGCTAAACAGAGGAGCTGCTCCTCATCCAGGAGCGAGCTGTCTTTGGGAGTCTTCTCCTCGCGCTCCCACAAGCACAGAAAGGCTCCTCCCTGGGCTGGTTCCCAGATCCATCTCAGAAGCTTCCAGCGTCAAGTAGAACACCTAAATGTGCAAGGGATCTCCTTCGGGGACTGTCTTCCTCTGTGCCAAAGAAAAGATCAGCTCTGTCCGTGCAGGGCTCTGCTAAAGAGAGCCCCCTGATCAACACCGAAGCAAGAGAAGACCTCATTGGTCCAGGTGCCAGCTGGAAAAGCTAGGTGGATTAAATAGTCTGTTTCTGCTGACACGTTCTGTTTCTTTCTAGGCCTTGATATTTCTTTCCCTCCCTCTCATATGTTTCCCCTTGATCTGTGCAGGATGGGTTTGTTGTGTGCTGAAGGACCTGGATGTCTTGGCTTGTTGGAACTCTGGGCTGCACTGTTGATCAGGGCCATTCACAGTATTCCTCTGACCTAAGGTGGATCACTGCCAACAATCTGCCCTGGGGAGTAGATTTATTTTCCTAATCTCCAAGCACGGACAATTTCAGAGGGAATAACAAAAAGCTGGGTTTTCTGCAAGATGTATTTTTAATTGTATCCATGCATAAAATGTTTTATTAATTTTTAATTATTTTTTTAATCGCTACATGCTAGCAGATATGATTAGAAAATCAGTTAGCCAGGACTTGATGCATGTTGAGTGGAAATTCTTGCAAAACTGAAATAATACAAGTCTAGAATTGAATGGAAACTTTAACTCCATGGCTTACATACGTAAGCTTGTAGAGTATGGAGGCAAGGAAGACACTTGAGGCAGCTTTCATCGCAGGCAGGAAGAGAAGGGGTGAGCCCTCACGAGGCTCTTCCTTTTATTGTACATTCATACAAAGGCAGATGATGTATCATTACATGATTGGCTACTTTCCCATAGCAACAGACGAGTCCCTACACTATTGGCTTTGGCTCAGGGGGTGTGCACGGATCATTTCATTGGCTGCTGAAATCTATACCTCCTGACTTTGTCCTGCCTCTGACTAGGGAACACCCAGCCCTACTTTCAGGCTATCAGGAATAATTATAAGCCAGAGAAATACATGAAGTCAGGTATCCTTTCCTAGGCAGAGAGGCCTAAGCACAAGTGATGCTTTTATTCAGGCAAAGGTCAGGGAGAAGGGAAGTTAGTGTTTAAACCCTGATGAAATGGCTTGCTGGCAAGCGCATATTTCCCACATAAGCTCCCTATTGAAATGGCCAAATCATTTAGACGACCTGATTGGGAACTCTCTCCTAAAAAGCTTGTGGATGATTTCAGTGTGGGGAGCGGATGACTTGATTGATATTTTGTCTGACATCATTCCCGGAGGAAGTATAAATGCCCTGCTATATCGCCATGTTGTTAACTTAGCGTGTCTGAAATCAGACCGCCGAAGAAGGACCTTAGAAGATGCCTTTGTTGTGCCATTAAGGGAATATTGTGAATTCAAGGATTGCTCTTAAGGGAAAAGATGATTGCTCCCTGAAGCAGGACTGTGGAGTTCGAAACGCGATCGCGTCGGGACTTTACTATGAGCTATGTACCGCAATTTTGCTGATTTTCATGAAAGTTATGCTATAAGTGAATTTTCAATTGAGATATTTTGAGTTTCCGTGGCAATATGGACTGATTTTAGTGAATCATAAAATCCAAAAAAAATAGTTTAAAGATATAATAATAAAGTAATGTGACCTTTCCATGGTGGGTCTGATTGATATACAGACTTGCTGCGTATTGGTCCTACAAAACCATTATAGTCTTAGCATTGAATTGTGTTCATGTGGCGCATTACAATCTTAAAAAGATTGACCAGGAAACCAGTTGCTTAAATATTTTGTACTTGTACTTAAGGTTTCTGGAGTACAGTGTGTTAGGGCCGATTTTGTTGTGATTTACATGCGTATGTTACAGAATCTCTGGTTCTATATGTCTTGCAGTTGCTCTGGTGTGCATGTTGCACCATCTCGCTTTCCCCTCCTCCACAGCCCCCATCTCAGCCATTAACAAGCTCCTCTTCATCGTCAGCTGGCAGGGCCTGCTTGGGCTACCATTGGTGCTTTTCTTTAAACCAATATAAGATTTAGCTAGAATGGCTACAGTTAGCCAGGTCCTGATCCATCAAACTCTTGCCCTCCCTCCTTGAGGGTCTGTTTGCCCTCTCTTCCTGCCTCTTCCCATCATCCGTTCATTTATGTCCATTTTCACTCTGCCCCTTTGGGCTGCTTGCATCGTTGTGCTATGGCACTGTCAGTACCTGGCGTTTTTCCACTATTTGGTATCCCTCTTCAGCTCACCTAGCCTATTCATTGCTGTGATAGTCCTTGGCAGGGGCTACAGTCATGGGTCTTATGTCCAATTACCAGTTGTTGCCATTGTAAAACAGTAATTGAAGGTGAAACCCATAATGGCGCACCCAGTCTGTCCAGATAAAATGTGTTCATTTTTGATAAATGTACTTTTAAAATTTGTATTTATTTATATTCCACTTTTTGGCATTTCAAAGCAGATTACATTCAGGTACTGTACCTGAGGCAACGGAGGATAAAGTGACTTGCCCAAGGTCCCAAGGAGCAACAGTGGGATTTGAAACCTGGTTTCCCTGGATCGTAGCCCGCTGCTCCTCCACTCCGATATACATTCCCATATGCAGCCCAACAACAAATCCCCTTTTACTCTGTCTTTGCCTGCCCTTTTAACCCTTTTCCTACAGCTGCTCTCCATATCTGTCCCAAGCATGCCTGAAATCTGTTAGTGATCACCTCCATCATCTTGGCTATCTGTGACTACCACCACCACTGCCCTCTATTATTTATCAGTTCTGGCTTGGCCGCTGTTGGAAACAGGATGCTGGGCTTGATGGACCCTCGGTCTGACCTAGTAAGGCAGCGTAGATTCACAAGAGAGAGCCACTTGTTTTCCCTCGCTACAGAGCCTGTGCATCTGTTGTATACTTTTTCTTTCCCACACGCGTACAGTCACACAAAGCAGGGTTAGTGGTGAGAACGCAGAGTCCAATGAGGCCTACTTTCTGAATATATCCTAAGCCAGGTTTATTTCTTTAAGAGTATTGATTTCCCGCTCCCTCCAAAGTTCGGGCTGAGTTGCATTAAGCAACATACATGACTTGACATAAAATAAGAAATGACTACCAGTTAAAGACGCGCAGTAATGCTGGGAAATCCTAGGACGGCAAGAGAACATCTGCCTCTGAGAGGAACAATATGTTTGAACAAGCACGTTTTCAGGGCGTGGTATCGGTCAGACTTAGGCCAAGCAATCCCATTTCCCTGCTCCCCCCACCTCATCTAGGGTTTACGAATGCTGCCTCCCAGCCGCTCCTGGGGATGGAAGATTTGACACAGGATCAGCAGGGCCTCTCAGCCACCAGGCTGGCCTGTTTTGGGTTTTTTAATGATTTTTTATTTTGCGTAAAGTAATGTAGTTGTGTTAGTCTACTGAAATATGAGAAAATGAAGATTAGTAAACAAATTGCAGTGCTAATTGTTAATTGGGCTAACCTTTTTTTTTAATTTTTTATTGAATAATGAATCATTTTCATTGCTTTTAAATCCAAAAACTTCAGTATAATGTACCTCTTACAGATGCTTGTTTGTCATATCTGTGTATCTGGATTAAATTATAAGTTCCCTTGAGCAGGGATTGTCTTTTATCTGTGTTTATACAGTGCTGCCTATGTCTGGTAGTGCTTTAAAAATGATAAATAGTGGCAGCAGCATTTCTAAGTGACCTTATTGTTTGTAATGCTAAGGTAGTTATTCTTGAGAAAATGTTAGTTAGGACTGGTCTGCTGATTTGCAGGCAGCTCTGCAATACAGGTTTCCTTAGTAGAGAGAACGGAGGTTGTACACCTTTGCAGATTAAGTTGCGTGCATCTAGCATGGATTGCAAATTGATTCCCGTGGTTCTGCCTGCTGTTAATGACACCATGCAGAAATTGCTTTATTACCCTATGTGCAGATTTTCATAGTAATGCTGCTTTTCACCCATCCTCCACTTCTGAGGTGTGCAGCATGCAATCGCAGTGCTGACTGACGTGCAGGTACAGTGCAATAGCTGTGAAGCATTCTCCTGTACCATTTAGGTAAAAGGCACTGTGTAGTGCAAGGCCATTCAACCCAAGTTTAGAAAACCACATATAACTTTCCACGATACGTAGAATTATGATCTGAGTTGGGACTTCTCCTTTGAAACTGAAAAGAGGAGAAAAAGATGGATTGTCTAAAACTTATCTTGCTGCCACATCAGCTCTGTAAGTGATGAAAGTCAGACACCACTGTTGTAAAACTAAAATAATTATATTTATTAAGAGGTTTAGTCTTGTTCTCTCTGTCCTCTCATTTGAAGGCTTTAGAGCCGACTTCATGTAGGGCAGGATGGAGTGGGTAGAAGATGGAGCAAACATAAGACTCTCAAATCCGTATGGAAGATCACACAGACCTGGATTGTTTGAGAGTTACTATCCTAAGATGATTGAAAATATTTGTGTGTTACTCTCGACTGCTACATAAGCTCCAGTGGGTGGCAGGAAAACCAATAATATCTTTCAAGAGGTGTAAAAAAATATATATTTTCCATTCTGCTCACTCCCTGCCACATCTGAAGAGGAACAAGCATGCTGGTGTCCTGAAATGACTTAAGGCAACTGTAATTGATCTGTACTCATCTCTTCCTATTTCTTTTACCTGGTTGCCTCTCTGAAGTGGTGAGGATTTGCTTTTTCTCCTAGGACAAGCAGGATGGCGGTCCACGCACATGGTGACATCATCTGATGGAGCCTGGCATGGAAGACGTATGTCCAGGTTTCTAGAACTTTGACTGTGCCTTACTGGGCATGCCCACATGTGCCATTACAGCATGCATCCAGGCCTTCAGTTTCTTTTGCCTCTGAGCCCTCCAGTCATGGTCTTGGAGCCTCACACTCCTGTTTCCTAGGCCTTGTTGGGATTTTGCCAGATTGGCAGGATCCTATGTTGTGAGGCCCCACAGTTTTATCCCATGGTAAATATTTGTTGAGGTTTTTTTTGGTCGTTTCTCTTAAGTTTCTGTTCATCTTCGCATCCTATTCCACAGTATGCACCATCGGTGCCGTCCAGCTTTCAAATCACTTCTGTTATAGAGTCTGATTTTGAGTCCTTTTATTTAGGCTCCTCGTCCCATAACATACCTAACTCTGCTGCCTGGTCCTAGAAATTCCCAAAGCTACGAGCTCAGAATTTTTAAATTCTTCTCGGGCCTCCTCCACAGCAGTAAAGAGGAAACTATCTACAAATGAGGGACCAATGCCTAATTCCAGAAAAGGCCGAGACCCCTCCTGCAAGGCACCATTCCCCCCCTTCCAGCAGTTTCAGGAGCCTGCCTAGATACCACACAAGGGAAAGCATTCCCCTTCAGCAGAAGGTACACACACTGACCAAAATATTAACTCTTTCAGATCAGAAACAGACAATCTGCCTGTTACTTCATGAAAATGTTGAGTCGCAGGATGGCAGCAAGCCTTTTGTGTATCTCAGCATGAGACAGACTCAGCGGTACCTGAGGTTTCAGTGAACCAAAGCCTGGAGCCATTACAGCACAAAACGAAGTAATCTAGCACACTCCATCTCTGGTATGGGGGCTGCAGCTTCCAGACCTAATGTGGTCATTCTTTTTTCACCAACCTCTAGCTCAAATTTAAGGTAACCACAGATGCCTCCAACCAGGGATGGGAAGCTCATCTGAACAACCTTTGTTCCCAAAGAGTTTGGTCTCCAGCAAGAAAGGATCTGCTACACAAATCATCTAGAGTTGATACCAATCTTCAGTGGTCTAAAGGTATTCAGCAATGATTTGTATCAACAAATGAGAAGGAAAAGTCTCTTTTAAAGGTTTGCCAGGAGACTTGCAAGATTTGAAAATGGGCAATTTCCCAAAAATGTTTAGCTCCCTGGGAACCAAAATGAAATAGTGGACACACTAAGTCACAGACTACAACCCAGGGCCCCTAGTCTCCTGCAGCTGTGGGAAGGGTTGCAAAATCTGCTGCATTTCATAGAATTACCCACTTCCTGGGGAATCACCTCTGGGACCGGGCATCAGCAGTGGCCCCCGAGCAATCGAAGCAGCCGGTAATCGGGAAAGGAGACAGCAGCATGAGCCTCCCGCGGCCGATGGAATTCTTTCTTGTCCTGCGGGGGCTGGAGGAGGCTGCTGCAGCTACCATTTGTGCTCGGGGGGGGGGGGGGGGAGAGGAAGTGAGTGAGAGAAGCAGCCAGCCAACCTGTAAGTGAGAGAATGTGTGTGATTCAGAGAAATTGGTCAGAGAGCTGATGTGTGTGTGTGTATGTGAGAGACAATGAAAGTGACTGCTCAGGGAGATGACTGATGTGTATGTGAGAGTGTGAGACAGTCAGGGAGGTGACTGATGTGTGTGTGTGTGTGTGTGTGTGTGTGTGTGTGAGAGAGAGAAAAAGCATGGAAGTGAGAAATCTGGGTATGTGAGAAAGCATGGGAGTAAGAAGCCTGGTGTTGTGGGGAAGGAGGAGGTGTGTGTGTGAAAGAAAGCATGGGAGTGGGAAGCCTGTGTGTGTGCATGCATGAGAGAGAGAGACTGGTTGGTAAGGTGTCTGTGTGTGAGAGAGAGAAAGTGATTATGGGAATGAGAAGCCTGTGCATGTGAAGTGAGCATGGGAGTGAGAAACCAGGGTGTGTGTGTGTGACAGCATGGGAGGGAGAAGCCTGTATATCTGAAAGAGAACATGGGAGTGGGAAGTGTGTGTATGTGTGTGTGTGTGATGCATGAGAGAGGTCAGGTGACTGGTGTGTGTGTGTGAGGTCATGTGACTGGGGGGTGTGTGTGTGAGAGAGAGAAAGAAAGTGATTATGGGAATGAGAAGCCTGTGCATGTGGAGAGAACAAGCATGGGAGTGAAAGACTGGTGAGTGTGTGTGTGTGAGACAGAGAAAGTGATTATATGAGTGAGAAGCCCATATATGTAAGTAGAACACGGGAGTGGGAAGCCTGTGTGTGTGTATGGCATGAGAGAAACTGTTCAGGAAGGTGACTGGTGTGTGTGTGTGTGTCAAAGACTGTTTGGGAGGTGATTGGTGTGTGAGAGACAAAAACTGGTCATGGGGGCACGACTGGTATGGTGTGTGTGTGAGAGACATGGGCACTACGGTAGAGGACCATGAGTATAGAGCTTAGCTTCTACTGCTGCTTCTGGTGTGTGCCACGGCCTGCATGGAAGGGGAGTAGGAGAGCTGCTGGAGGGGGTAAGTAAAGGTGGCTTTTTAAGTTTATTTTTTTTGATTGACTGCCATTTTAATTATTTAATATTATGTGATGTCTGCTTTTTTAAAATATTTTATTGGTGTTTGGAGAATGTTTAATAGTTTTTATGAGTTTTTAATTGTTGGATGTTATTCTGTTCATAGTTGTTGTGAAACATTTATTCTGCTTATTAGTATAGTTTTACAATTATTTCTGTGTGGGGATCTGCTTGCTAGTTCTGTTTTCCTAATAAGAGGTGTATTGGTTTTTAGGACCTGATTTAATATTTGTAGTGTTGCCTTTTCATAGATAGGGTTGCTCCTGTTTGAGTGTATTCCATAATACAGGTGTAACTGTGTGCAGATTAGTTTATGTGCATTACTACAGATCCTGGGAGTATGTTAGGTCGGTTCTATGTCTGTTACCGAGATGAGATATTTTACTAGCATGTAAGTGTTTTATCAGTCTTATTTGTTGTGTTTTCTCAAGAGGACATGCATTGGTGGTAAACTGCTGTCTTTTCATAAGTAGGGCTTTTGAACCTGGAAGTAGAAGGAGTTTGAGGTGCTGTTACTGAGATGACACCAGAACCAGAATATCTTTTTTGTAGGGTGAGTTGTATGGGGAATGTCATAATTCTGCTTTACATCCATTAGTGTGGGTCAGGGGGGTTCCTGTGGATGCAAACTGTATTTTTTTACATCTAGCCCAGTGATGATCATGGGTCAGTGTGTCCAGCATGTGAGAACCATCTGTCAGGTGTGTCCCGACAGAAAAAAAAGGTTGAGAACCACTGCTATAGAGAATTCAGGAGAAGTTTTTTTTTTATCTCCCATCAACCTACAATTGTCAGATTCATGAAAGGCCTAACCTAGGGCTTCCCAAACATGTTCTGGGGACCCTTATTTATCATCACTCAGGAGATCAACTTCAACTTAAAAGGAAGATAAAAGCCCATCATGTCAGGACTACTGCAGTGGCTTTAGCCCATCGTTGCTCTACTTTCATAGAAGAAATCTGCAAGGCTGTCTCCTAATTTTCTATCCATACTTTCACTGCTGTCTAGAAGTGTTTCACATCAAGACTAATTTTGGCCCAGCAGTTCTCCACTCTCTGCATCCTCTAACACAGTGGTTCTCAAGCTTTTTTCTATCGGGACACACCTGAGATGTGACGCTCACATGCGTGACTCACTGAACACATGACCATCGTGGGACTTAATATAAGCATATGCTCTGCATCCCCAGGAGTCCCCTGCTTCCTAACAGTGGGTGCAGAGCAGAACTAAGTCATTTCCCTGTATAATTCACCATACAAAAAAGATATTCTGGTGTCATTTCAATAACAGCATCACAAACTCCCTCTATTACCAGGTGCATTGTAAAGTAAAAACAAACAAACCCCATTCTGTATGTACACGTCTATCAAACCTACGTTACCCTCAGCAGCACTAACTCCAAGAAATAAGAGCAATAGCCCTACCCCTGTAAAGGCAGCAGTTCATCACCAGTGCAATATTATATGGAGAAAATACAACAAATAAGGTTGATACAAATACCTACATACTAGTAAAGTACCTCATCTCAGTCACACACAGAATACAGACAGAACTGCCTTCATCTAATATAGAATAAAATAACACAAATTACAAATGCAGAAACAAAAACTGGAATGGAAAACCCAAGTCCTTCTGCATGCAGTGCAAAACTGGAGACTAGAAACAGAAATATATTTCCTCCTACACCAAGCAAAGCTCCAAGATAGAAGAAATGCATATTCTCAAAGCTGGCATAGTATGGCCCTTGTACCCCATCACTCACCTCCATGCTCCCAACACCCCTCACTTCTCCCAACCACTCAATCGTCCCTTCACATGCTCCTATCCCTGTGCAACATTTCCGACACCCCCCACGTCTGCATCCTCTTCCCTGTGCTGCCTCTCTCCCCTGCTCAACTCTCCCTGCCCTTCCCTCTCCCCTTTCCTACTCAGCATCCCCTGACCTCCTTTCTCCCCCAACCCAGCAGGCCCCACAACTCTCATCTCTCCTCCCTGCCCAGCAGCCCCCAAGCCCCTCTTTCCTCCACCTCTCCCTACCCAGCAGGCTCCTGACTCCTTATCTCCCAAGGCCTTCCTGCCCAGCATATTTTCCCCTCCTCCTGGCTCCCAGCCAGCATAAGCCTGCAGTCCAATCCAGAGTCTCCCTCCCACTTTACCAGCAGCAAATAAGAACAAGAAGGCACTGAGGAGAGGAAGAAGATGCGGCAGCAGCAGCGGGAGGCAGCAGTGGATTATAGAGCATGCACCTCTCTTCCTTATGCTCCTGCTTTCATGTGCAAGCCCCATGGGGTAAAGAGAGCATCAGCAGCCTCACTGCCAGGCCAGGCAGAGGAAGATAAAGTTGGTGTCCTGCTGGGCCCATATGAACAGGAGTTAGTGATATCGTGCTCTGATTTGAGTGAAAGAGAAGGGAATAACCTCCCACTGGGCCAGGAAGAGGAGCAGGAAACAAGATCATCTTCCTCTCATACCCAATAAAGGAGAAATCTGCCAACTCCTGTCCAGACTGATGAGGAAAGAGCAGCCTTCTGCTGGGCCTGCGACACACCTGATGAGAACTACTGCTCTAACACAATGCAGGTTGTATGTTTCACTATGAATATAGAAACATGAACAATACTCAATGCAGTCCTCAGCTTGGGAATCCCCACTCGTGTGGCTGATTAATGTCCTGCTAAAGTTGCTTACCTGAAACACCTGTTCTCCGTAGACAGCAGGAGCTTTCAGCCACACAACTCCCCCTCTGCTTCTCTTGGAGCTGAGGCTCAGCATGCTATGGAGGAGATTTGTGTGGCAGCGGCTGTGCAGGAAGGTCTGCACTTGCTAAGGATAACCTTGCTTTTTCTGAGCTCTGAGAGAGCTTTTCCATCTCAGCACCTTTGGACAATGTAGCCATGTTAGTGTGGCTGATTGATCCTTCTTTCTACAGAGAACTCCTATTACAGATAAACAATTTGGCTTTACTTGTTTTTAGCATGAACACTTGTTTTCTCTGTGACTGGAAAAAATAGTCCTTTTAAAAGAAAAAAAAAGGTGAAGGAATAGTTTTCCATTGTGACCCTGATTATTAGTGCGAGATAGTGAGGTCAGAATGAGGAGATATGACTTTCATCGTTGACGGCAGAAACAGAGCAGCAGGAATCCACGCAGTGTCCTGGTAGAATTGTAATACTTTCTGGGGCCAATGTAATAAAACCCGCACTAAAACTGGAGTTAAATTTTAGCATGGGTTTCATTTAACTTGTGCATTAAAATCAGGAGTCCCCACAGGATGCAGTAAACTAATAGGATGCAAATCGAGCAGGAGTTTAAAAAACACGTTAAATGAAAAAAGCACATTAAAATGTTAGGTAACCTGACAAATCCGCACCAATGCAGAAAAGTGCTTTGAAACAGGAGTAAGGCGGTAAGTGCTCGAAGTGACCAAAATGACTTTGCATGCAAGATTGGCACTGGGTATTCTGACTTGGGCACAATCTTGCATTTAAAGCATGCCATGTTAAATCAAAGGGTACAATATCTAGAACCAAACAGAGCACACTTAGGTGCTGTGCATCCCTAATGGCTGCAGTTGCCCATTCCAGAGACCTTGCTCTTTAATTTCACTTGGCGTGTCTTGCCCAAATGGCCTTGCATGCATGCGAGATTGTTCCCAAGTTTGGATGCCCAGTGCCAGGCTTGCATGCAAAGTCCTAACTCCTAACTTCAAGCACTTAGCTCCACCTCAGGCCAAGGAGTTAGGAGCTAAGTGTAACTCACATTTCTGGTGGCCATAATATTTTATTGCTGTACCCATGTGATAATGTGTAGATGTTTCTACCACACTGGGCACAGCATTGGCCACCAGAAATGTGTTTAATCCACGTCAGACCAGAGCATAAACTCTCAGGGCTATCACCTACAGCTGAATAGTATGCCCTTTGGTGTTGTGCATCCTGTTCTGTAGTGCTAGCCCCAGAGAGTTTACTTTGGGAACTGTACGTCCTTCCTGGGTTTGAGAGAGGCTACCTCACTGGGCACAACAATAGACAACATTGGCCATCAAAAATGAGTTTATTCCCATCTAACTTAACAGTGCACGTGCATGGATATTTATACATTCACAGAGCCAGTAGGTCTTAGGGATCTCCTAGCAGGAAAATGATCGGCCTATGTGGTTAGAAGAGTATTGACAATGCAATTTTCCTTGACTAATGTTTTCTTTATAATCCGTTCAAATGTCTTGAGACTCACTTGAATTTCCTTAAGTATAATAATGACTGAACTGTAATGTTTAATGTTAGGTTGAAAAAAATTTTCCTGTTTCTTATTAAGGACTCAGTCATTATGAGATTTCTTAAATGTTTTGTTTATTGTAAACATTTTGAAAAAGTAATAAATAAAGAATTAAAAAAAAATGAGTTTATTCCACCTCAAACCCAGGAGATAAATTTCCAATGTAAGCTCTCTAAAGCAGGCACCAGTTACAGGTTTTGTTTTCCAGCTGGACAGCATGTGCACAGCCTTAAAGTGTCACCTGTTGGTGCCCATCCACACAGCCTATGATTTCTTCATAGGTACCATCCCCAGAGAGCTTATTGTTTTATTTGCCATTCCTTGTCCAAATGACCTTGGATGAGAGAATGTGGCCACAAGTTGGGATGCACAACACCAGTCTCACATGCAATGTCATTTTGGCAAGCCATGTAAGAAAAGTCAATGCACAAGCCCTCTGGGGAAGGCACCTTCAGCTGAACAGTATGCACTTTGCTGCTGTGCATTTGACTTTGGCATCCTGTTCAGCCTCAAGGAGGTTTATTCTTTGTTAAGCTAGCTGTGGGTGCCACCATAGAGAGCTTATACTTTGATTTTATTTGCCATTCCTTGCCAGAATGGCCTGGGATGAAGGATTTGCGGTGCTTAAAGGTAGCTGAACAAAGTGTAAGTTCCTTATGGTGGGCATCTATAGCTAAAACAGTGTGCCAAATTCAGGACGCACAGTGCCAATGGACTGTTTAGCTGTAGGTGCCTGCCCAAAGAGCTTACATTGGAAATGAAACTCCTGGAACCAACATGGAGTAAATTCACATTTCTGGGGGGCCAAAGTTATTCTTTTGCTGTGCCCAGCCTGGTAGATGCAGCTAGACACTACGAAACTAGGCACGGCAAAGGTATAAAATGACCTCCAGAAATGTGAGTTAACTTTTTACTTCTCCTCTGACCCAGGTGTTAAATTTCCAGCACTAAAAAACACGCAGTTAAATGTCTCCCTTCTAATGTGGCTCTCTACATTGCCCTTTAATAGCTAACAGCTTCACTTAAATGTGATTTGCATGTTTTCTGCTCAGTGTGCTGCGGCAGTCAAAAAAGCAAACAATGTTAGGAATTATTAGGAAGGGAATGGTGAATAAAATAGAAAATGTCATAATGCCTCTGTATCACTCCATGGTGAGACTGCACCTTGAATACTGTGTACAATTCTGGTCGCTGCATCTCAAAAAAGATATAGTTGTGATGGAGAAGGTACAGAGAAGAACGACCAAAATGATAAAGGGGATGGAACAGCTCCCCTATGAGGAAAGGTTAAAGAGGTTAGGACTGTTCAGCTTGGAGAAGAGACAGCTGAGGGTGAGATATGATAGAGGTGTTTAAAATCTTAAAAGATCCAGAATGGGTAAATGTGAATCAGTTATTTACTATTTCGGATAATAGAAGGACTAGGGGGCACTCCATGAAGTTAGCAAGTAGCACATTTAAAACAAATCGGAGAAAATTCTTTTTCACTCAGTGCAAAATTAAACTCTGGGATTCTTTGCCAGAGGATGTGGATAGTGTAGTTAGTGTAGCTGGGTTTAAAAAAGGTTTGGATAAGTTCTTGGAGGAGAAGTCCATTAATGGCTATTAATCAAGTTTACTTAGGGAATAGCCACTGCTATTAATTGCATCAGTAGCATGGGATCTTCTTAGTGTTTGGGTAATTGTCAGGTTCTTGTGGCCTGGTTTGGCCTCTGTTGGAAACAGGATGCTGGGCTTGATGGACCCTTGGTCTGACCCAGCATGGCAATTTCTTATGTTCAAACTGTGGGTTTCCTAGCATGAGTTTTTGGTGCTAACACCCATATTACATACATGAGCAAGGTTGGCACTGGGAAAGAAAAGCCTTGCTGAAAGTGAAATAAAACCTGTTATAGGCTCAGCGTGGTTTATTATAGTGGCTCCTCTGTGTACTGAGTCCAAATCAAGAAAAACATCCATGCTTTTAATGAGACTACTCCTCATGCCCACTCCCAACAAGCAACCAAAAGAAGACTCATCCAAATTATACTTTTTATATCAGACTGTCTGAAACCGTTTCGAGGGAAGATCCTAGGAAAGAAAAATTCTCCAGTGCCTCCCAGTCACAGCCGTACTCCGTTTTCATCAGAGCACACACTATATCTTTCCTGGGCTCTCTGTCTCATTGGTTAATTAGCTGCTGGTGTGCCGGAAAGCAGGAAGGTGTCCTCATCAGAGAATAGGTCTGGGTTCCAGCAGTACAGCTGCCTTTTTATTCGTAGTCTCAGCTAAAACCCTTGCTAAATCGTCCATTCGAGTTGTTTGATGCTGTTAGGCAAACTGTTACAAATACCAGGTTTAGATCAGGATGATGGCGTCATTGCAACTCGGAATATTTGCCCATCCCCACCGTTCTGAATGGATATTGACAACAGTAGGTGTTCCTCAAGGGTCAGTTCTAGCACCTACTTCTTTTAATATCTACCTGCAACCACTAGGTCTGATTTTAGATTCTTTTAATATTTTATTTTAAGGATTTGATGATGATGATCACCTTTATTTTGAAGTTTCAGGTAACATACAGGCTTCAGTGGATCTAGTTACATTTTGATTTTAAGCAGTCAAGTCTTGGCTTGCTAGTAGTGCTCTAATTCTTAATCTAGCGAAAACTGAGGCTCTATGGGTTTCAAGAAAACCTCGGCCTGAAGCTCTTTTCTATATTGGAATTAATAGGGTCAATATCCAATTTGGGGAATATATTTGTTTAGTATTTATTTTTGATCCCTTGTTAAATTACAGCAAACAAATACTCTGTATTATCAAGTGGGTACTTCAGGTTAAAAAAAAAAGTCATTTAAGATCCTTATTAGAGTTATCAGATTTCCGGACCATAGTGCAGGCTTTTAAATACCTTAGATTATGGGAAATAAATCTATCTGGGTGTTCCCAAAGCATGAACCTAAGCACTACAGATATTGCAAAACTCAGCAGCCTCGCCCCTTTAAAGGCCTCACCCCAAGAACCTATTTCTCCCATGGCTCTGTCGTTTTCTCTGGTTACCTGTAGAAAGGGTCAAGTTTAAGGTCCTAACCTTGGTTTATAAATCTCTCCAAGGGATTTATGGTTTAAGGGTTATGCACCAGAAAGGGCTCTGTGTTCAGCTGATCGACAAACTTGAGATGCCACCGACTAAAGATGTATATCTCCAGGAAACTAGGTGGTGGTCATTATCTGTTGCATCTCATGCTCTGGAATAATCTGCCAGAGGGTATTTGGGCCCTGACTAATTACAAACTTTTTCGTAAAGCATTAAAAACCAGAATATTCAATGAAGCCCTTTTCTGAAGATTTAATTTGTTGGCATTGATTACTGATTTTATATTGTATTTGTCTATGATCATTTTATGTATGGTATCATGACTTATGTTCTGCTGTATTCTGTTTAGCATGGCAATGCCAGTATAGGTGAAATATAAATATTTTAAACAATAAAATAAATCTGTCGTCATGGGTAGCCTTTTGTGTTATGAAAAAGTGGTTTGCTACAGAGCATTAAGTTCAAACGAATACAAAATTACTAAGCGAAGCAAACATTATAGAGATTGGTGTTAAAATTAGAGGATATATTTTATGAAAGCTATTCAGTTATCCTCTGGTGAATGCAAAATGACAATACTTGGAGACTTGTAGTAAGAAGTCTGAAACTAGTAGTGTCTTCTGCAAGAGAAGAAGCAGAGCAATGGCTTAAAAATATGCTGAGTAATGCTTTGTTTCTGGTGTGGGATGATCATTTTATGAAATTAGTTTTACAGTTGGTAGGATGTTAAGAGGTTGGATCACTTATTTATGCATGAGAATTATTTAGGTTTGCATTCTCATCTGCATCCATGCACAATCAGTTCTGCTTTTAGTGAAGATTTTCACTGTGACTCTGTTTAGAATGCACTCTGAAATTACATGAGATAAAGCCTTTCTCTATCTGCAGAGACCAGCATGGTGTCCTTAGGAAAATGGAAGGAACTGTAGCTCTATCAAGTTGGTTTCTATTTCTTTTTCACTTCTAGGATGTTTGCTGATCAGTATTTCAGCATTTCCTTGGGGTAGAAGTGGGATTTGAGATAATATTTAATGCTGCTGGTGTCACTTGTCGTGCATTTTGGCAATGACACTGGTCTTGTGCTCATTGCACGTGATGGCCTAGTTCTCGGAAGGCTGGGTGGTGCCTGAATTAATTTTGAAATCAGAGCAGCAGATTGAGCACCCCCTTTACTGCAGGGATGCACACAGTGCTGGTTATTTGTGGATGAACTGCAAGGTTTGATTTGTGCGCTGAATTGGTAACTCAGTAGATATATTTTTAACTATGAGAGATGTGATAGGCTTTACTCGTGTCGCTTTTGCAAGCCATGAGACCCCACCTAATCTTGTGATCTCTTATTTGCAAAGGACAATTTTCAAAGCCATTTACGCAGGTAAAACATGGCTTACTAGGTAAAGTGACCATCTGAAAACTGACCCCTCTCAACGTAGCTAAAAGTATCTGCAGACCTTTATCCACATGAAGGTGTTCCCAGTGGTGTGTTCAGGTAGATTGCATTTTCAAATCTGTGTGTTGCTTTCCATGAAAGAAGCAACTGTGCAAAAAGAGGGGCAGGTGTCAAAGTTTCAGAGCAAACGTGTGCACTTAATCTAATCTGAGTTTATATACCGCCTTTCAGGTCCAGCAGCGGAGCAGGATATGCAGTTTATAAAAGCATAAATACATAATACAAATGAATGCATTCAAAATGCATAAATACTCACTGGGGATACCCACTTCTCTCCTTACAGTCTAAATAAACAGCAATATATTTCCAAGAAGACAAACAAGTTACATCTATCTTTCTATCTATCCAGCGGCGGATTCCCGATGAAGACCGGCCCGGGGATTCGCCGCCCAGGAACGGCTGCGCTCGGCAGACCAGGTGACTAGGGCGACCGGCCCACCAGGGAATGCCCGATCCCCCGATAGGCCAATCCCCCCTGTATCTATCTATGGAAAACAATTCCCTACTGCAAGTTGACTCATCCTACTTAGTGAGAGTGGACACAGCTGCATTGACATACAAAATGGCAAAACACTTTTTTTCCCTTTCTCGCCCCCAAAAAGCACACATAAGATAAAATATAGCTTACTATCTTCACAGCAGTCCTCTTGTATTTTTATTGCCTCTTCACTTACTGGACCTTTAATCTGACATCTCTCCTCACCTACAGGTTCTCTGTCCCTCTGCTTCAGCAGAGTTCCTCATTGCTCTGTGGGGCTTCCCCTAGCCTAGGGAATGCTCCTTCAGTTGAGCACTGCCTTTGGGTGGCCCTTTGAGCAGCAGCATTAGCAGGGTCAGAAGACCACCCATGGAGGAGATAGAGCCTCAATATTGCAGCTGAGGGTTGAGTCTAGGCAGGCAAGCTTTATGTGATTCCAGCAACTGGGAGATGTCCGTCCTACCCGCTGCTTGCCACTGCCTTGTTCCTCCACTTCATCTGCAGTGATCAGGAGGGAAATGCAAATGCAACTGTTTTCTTCAGCCTGGGCATACTATGTGCTTGTGCATGAAAATTATTAGAGACATCAAAGGACGTATGAACAAAGCAATGAAGAAGTATGACTGACTCGCTACTCCGGCTATAGGTTATAAGAGAATAGTAGACGCAGCTTCTTTGCAGTATGAGACTCCTTTCTTCTGGTCTAGGTTTCTTTCACCTTTACCCAGGAACCTGAATCTTTGTCTGGGTGGAGTGTTTCTAATCATGTTGGTCTCCGTCTGCTTTTTGTTACGGCTATGGCTGCAGTGCAACCGCCTCACCACCAGGGGTCCCTCTAGTGCTGGCTCTCCTCACAGGCCCAGTCCATCTCCCCTGTCCACTCTATGTTCTGGGCTGTCCCTTATAACCCTGCCTGACAGTTCCCTCGGTGCTTCGGCATCGAGCTCGCCTGGGCTCCCTGCTCTAGCCTTCCTTCCCTGCTTGCTGTGCGTTTGGTTCCAGGACCTTGCCTTGCGCGGCCTTCGGGCCTTATTCCTTGCCTTGCCTTGCGCGGCCTTCGGGCCTTATTCCTTGCCTTGCCTTGCGCGGCCTTCGGGCCTTATTCCTTGCCTTGCCTTGCGCGGCCTTCGGGCCTTATTCTTTCCTTGCTTTGCCTTGCGCGGCCTTCGGGCCTTATTCCTTGCCTTGCCTTGCCTTGCCTTGCGCGGCCTTCGGGCCTTTTCCTTGCCTTGCCTTGCGCGGCCTTCGGGCCTTATTCCTTGCCTTGCCTTGCGCGGCCTTCGGGCCTTATTCTTTCCTTGCTTTGCCTTGCCTTGCACGGCCTTCGGGCCTTATTCTTTCCTTGCTTTGCCTTGCCTTGCGCGGCCCTCGGGCCTTCTACCTTGCCTTGCTCTGGGTGTACCTTTGGGCCTGCTACCTTGTACTGTGTGTGGCCTACGGGCCTTCTGTGTGTGTGTGGCCTACGGGCCTTCTGTGTGTGTGTGTGGCCTACGGGCCTTCTGACCTGCCTTGCCCTGCTTACTGTGTGTGGCCTACGGGCCTTCTGTGTGTGTGTGGCCTACGGGCCTTTTGACCTGCCTTGCCCTGACCCAGCCTGAACCCAGACACTGCTACTTGCCGCCTGCCCTGACCCAGCCTGGACCCAGACACTGCTACTTGCCGCCTGCCCTGACCCAGCCTGGACCCAGACACTGCTACTTGCCGCCTGCCCTGACCCAGCCTGGACTCAGACACTGTTTCTAGCCATTCCTGTCTCTCTCCACCTGGAGCCACCCTTCTGGGTGGTGTTCACGACTCCTGACCGGAGCCCATTCGTAACAGTATGCCGAAGCCACCAATTTCCAGGGGAAGAGATAGGTCTTGGTACTACCGGTGAGCCAATTTTTTCTTTTTCCTTCTACTCACATTATGCCTCAGCCTCCAAGTTTTTATGTCTGTGCTTGTTGCCAGACTTTGAATTATCCCAGTTACAAGAACTGTCTTGCCTGTCAACTCTCAGACCAAGAACACTGGGTATGCAGTAGTTGTCATAAGTGGAACGTCTCAGTCTATCAGGAATGTTTAAATTGTCTAAATCCTAAACCAGGGTGGTGGAAATGCTCCTGTCTTCCGTGTCTGTTACCACCAGGCAAACCCTGCCCCCATTGTTCTGCTCTAGGATCAGCTGTTCCATTAGAAAAGACAATCAGCTCTCCTAACCGGTATTCTGCTTCTGGCTCCACTAAAACAGACATTTTAGCTGGCAGTTTGTGGATAGAAAAACCCAGGACTTACCTGGCCAAGAAGGCTTCTGTGACACCAGTGCTAGAGCCTCGGGAACAGGTTTCTCTAAAACGGAGAGAGTTGATTAACTCTAGCAGGGCTCTGCTTCCCACAGCTGCTGTTGAGACACTAACGAGCACCTTCCCTAGACGTCCTAGAACTGCCTGTGCCTTCTCTAAACTGTTCCTCCAGAAACAAAATCAGGAGCTTCAGACTTTGGCTCCAGGTATCAAGCCCACGGCAGTCCAATCTGTGTCTTCCATGCGCACTACTTCTAACCCTGCTGCTCCACCCCGAGAGGGGTCCGAGTCTGCTGTTTCACCCCGAGAGGGGTCCGAGCCTGCTGCATTACCTCGAGAAGAGTCTAACCCTGCTGTTTCACCCCGAGAGGGGCCCGAGCCTGCTACATCGTCCCGAGAGGGGCCCGAGCCTGCTACATTGCCCCGAGAGGGGCCCGAGCCTGCTACATCGCCCCAAGAGGGGCCCGAGCCTGCTACATCGCCTCGAGAGGGGTCCGAGCCTGCTGCATCACCCCGAGAGGGGTCCGAGCCTGCTGTTTCACCCCGAGAGGGGTCCGAGCCTGCTGTTTCACCCCGAGAGGGGTCCGAGTCTGCTGCATCACCCCGAGAGGGGCCTGAGTCTGCTGCATCACCCCGAGAGGGGCCCAAGCCTGCTGCCCTACCCCGAGAAGAACCTGAGTCTGCTGTGTTCCCCTTGTCACCCCAGGAGGGGTTATGGAAATCTGCACCACCTCTGCTACCCCAGGAGGGGTCTAACTCTGCCGCCTTGTCCCAGGAGGGGTTATGGACTATGTTGCTGCCCCAGGTTGGGGTTGTGTCTGCCTTTTTACTCCAGGAAGGGTTATGGACTGCCTTGCTGCCTCGGGAAGGAGTTGAACCTGCCGCATCGCCCCAGGAGGGGTCGGACTTCATTATTGAGTACCCCCTGCTAAGATGGGACCCAGGAGGAGGGGGAGGCCTTGAGGAGGGGGTACTGTTACGGCTATGGCTGCAGTGCAACCGCCTCACCACCAGGGGTCCCTCTAGTGCTGGCTCTCCTCACAGGCCCAGTCCATCTCCCCTGTCCACTCTATGTTCTGGGCTGTCCCTTATAACCCTGCCTGACAGTTCCCTCGGTGCTTCGGCATCGAGCTCGCCTGGGCTCCCTGCTCTAGCCTTCCTTCCCTGCTTGCTGTGCGTTTGGTCCCAGGACCTTGCCTTGCGCGGCCTTCGGGCCTTATGCCTTGCCTTGCGCGGCCTTCGGGCCTTTGCCTTGCCTTGCCTTGCGCAGCCTTCGGGCCTTATTCCTTGCCTTGCCTTGCGCGGCCTTCGGGCCTTATTCTTTCCTTGCTTTGCCTTGCCTTGCGCGGCCTTTGGGCCTTCTACCTTGCCTTGCTCTGGGTGTACCTTTGGGCCTGCTACCTTGTACTTTGTGTGGCCTACGGGCCTTCTGTGTGTGTGTGGCCTACGGGCCTTCTGACCTGCCTTGCCCTGCTTACGGTGTGTGGCCTTCTGTGTGTGTGTGGCCTACGGGCCTTCTGACCTGCCTTGTCCTGCTTACTGTGTGTGGCCTACGGGCCTTCTGTGTGTGTGTGGCCTACGGGCCTTCTGACCTGCCTTGCCCTGACCCAGCCTGGACCCAGACACTGCTACTTGCCGCCTGCCCTGACCCTGCCTGGACCCAGACACTGCTACTTGCCGCCTGCCCTGACCCTGCCTGGACCCAGACACTGCTACTTGCCGCCTGCCCTGACCCAGCCTGGACCCAGACACTGCTACTTGCCGCCTGCCCTGACCCAGCCTGGACCCAGACACTGTTTCTAGCCATTCCTGTCTCTCTCCACCTGGAGCCACCCTTCTGGGTGGTGTTCACGACTCCTGACCGGAGCCCATTCGTAACACTTTTCTTTTTCTATATCTTTTTCCAGGTTCTCCTTTCCATTTTACTTTTCTTCTCACTGTGATGGTAAGGGCCCTTTTTAAATACAAATGCACTCAGATCTCTAGGTCATGCAGCTTGGCCCCTCTAGCCCTTTCCTTTTGAGAATTGGGGCAAAACCTGTGGGGGAAAATGTACCTGCAGACTTTGTCCCAATGCAGGCAGTTTGACCTTCTACTCACAGCAAATTTAAAATTTGCCATTAGTTAGAGGTCAGCCTGATCTAATACGAAAAACTCTTCACAGCTTAGATTTATCAAATATCTTGCTCCTTGCAGAACTGAAATAGAAGACAGGTTTCTTACCTTTGTAATCACGTTTATGATTTTTATTTTGGTACTATTTCTGATTACATTGAGGATAGTCATGGAAATGTGTTAAGATCATTTTCAGTCATGGGTGTGTATTGTATTGAATTATGTATGCATATATCTTTTTAAAATTGTTATATAGATCAGGAAGTTCCTGTTAGGTTGATAGTTATAAAACTGACATTGCCTTGTCGTTAGTCTTAGTGACTTGGGCATTTTATGTATGGGCACACTTTATCGATCATGTTTTATTTCGTTCTTGCCCAGTTTGTAAATGATGAAGATGCATCAAATTTCACGATCACACAAAATATTTGGCTGCAAGCAGTAAATGTTCATCAAAATTGTGCAGGCCTCTAGAGTATGGAAAATGGTTTCACAGAAGGTTACAGAAAGGAGATAGAAAGCTATGTCATGCTGAGGCAACATTTTTGATAAGTACCGTAACTCCTGTAGTTTCTAGTGCTTTAGGGGAATATTGCTATAGGAAATGCATTGATTAAAACACAGCCTGTGTAACAAAGTACCTACATCATTATGAATGGCTTTTGTAAATAATGGAATATTTAAAACTGTACAGAATGAAATAGTGTTAACATTTAGCATTTTGATTAAAGATAGAGACTGTGTTAATATAAGTCTTGGAGACTCTCCTCCCTAATAGTAAATCTGAATAGCCAAGTTTGTTGACCTAAAAAATAGCTATTGAAAAAAGAAATCTTGTGAGAGACAGACCTCCTGGGAAAGAGATTATCCTGCAAATTGTGTGTGGTGTTAACCCATTCTAGATAAGACAGGATATCCTGGTAGCGGAGACATTTTTTTCTTGATTCCTAGATGTCAACCTTGGACATAAAGCAGCAGTTAGAGGAGAGAAACTAAATTCTAGAAATAGAGGTCCGTAGCAAATTGTGCCACTGAATATACCTGGCTATCTTAGTTAGCCGGTTATATATAAACTAACTTTAGGACAGCCCTATGGCCCGACCTGAGTTACCTGCAGAAAGTAACCAGCAAACTCCGAGTATTGGTCTTAGCTGGTTAACATATGCAACTAACTTCGCTCCTCCCTAGAACGCCTCCTGCCCGCCCCAAAACACCCAGTCTTATCCAGCTAAATTCTAGCCTGGTAACTAGAATTTTGATGAACTAATTACCTGGCTAGAATTTAGCCGAATAAGGGCTGGATATAGCCAGGTAAGCCATTTAGACTGACAACTGTTATGATATCTGTCTAAAGGGCTTTTGAATATGGAATTTGCTAAATCTTTGTTTTATAACAGGTTAAACATAGTAATGACAGCAGAAAAGGACCAAATGTTCCATCCATTGTACCCAGCAAGCTTTTGGTAGTATCTGCGGTGCCATACAAGTCACCCCCTACTTATCAGTTTTCCAGGCCATCAGGGCCCCCTTGTTGGTTGCTGTCTGAGTCCAGTTCCCCATTACCTCTTGCCATTGAAGCAGAGAGCAATGTTGGAATTGCATCAAAAGTATCAGGCTTATTGGTTAAGGGTAATAACAGCCGCATCAGCAAGTTACCCCATGCTTATTTGTTTTCCTAGACCATAAAATTCAATATCCTTGTTGGTTGCTGTTTGAATCTAATTCCCCTTTTCCTCTCTTCCTCCTGCCATTGTAGCAGAGAGCAATGATGGAGTTGCATTAACAGTATCAGACTTATTGGTTAAGGTTAGTATCCGCCATACCAGCAAGTTACCCCCATGCACTCTTTTCTTCATTTCCATCCTTTAGCCTTTTAGGGATCCACAGTGTTTATCCCATGCTCCTTTGAAATCCTGTTTTTGTCTTTACCACCTCCTCTGGAAGGGCATTCCAGGCATCCACAACCTTCTCCGTGAAAAAATATTTGACGTTGGTTCTGAGTTGTCCTCCATGGAGTTTCATTTTGTGATCCCTATTTCTACTGATTTCTTTCCAACGGAAAAAGTTTGTTGTTGATTTGCATCTTTAAAACCTTTCAGGTATCTGAAGGTATGTATCATATCTCCCCTCTTCCTCTCCTCCAGGGTATACATATTTAGGTCCTTCAACTTCTCCTCATAAGTCATTTGATGGAGACCCCCCACCATTTTGGTCACCCTTCTCTGGCCCGCCTCCATCCTGTCTCTGTCCCTTTTGAAATATAGTCTCCAGAACTGAAAACAGTACTCCAGGTGAGGCCTCACCAAGGACCAGTACAAGGGCATTATCACCTCCTTTTTCTTAATGGTTATTCCTCTCTCTATGCAGCCCATCATTCTTCTGGCTTTAGCTATTGCCTTGTCACATTGCTTTGCCATCTTCTGATTACTAGACACTATCACCCCAAGGTCCCTCTCTTGCTCCATGCACAACAGCCCTTCACTTCCCATCACATACAGCTCTTTTGGATTACTGCATCCTAGATGCATGACTCTGTGTTTCTTGGCATCAAAACCCAGTTGCCATATCTTCAACCACTGTTCAAGCTTCCTTAAATCACGTCTCATTTCTCTACTCCTTCCAGCGTTGTCCACTCTGTTGCAGATGTTAGTATCATCTGCAAATAGACAAATTTTACCTTCTATCCCTTCTGCAGTGTCACTCACAAAGATATTGAACAGAACTGGTCCCAACACCAATCCTTGTGGCATTCTGCTGAACACTATTCTCTCTTCAAGTAGCTTCCATTTATCATTACATGCTGTCTTCTATTCATCAACCAGTTTGTAAACCATGCCATCACCTTGGCGCTTACTCCCAAGCTTCTCATTTTATTCACAAGCCTCCCAGGACTGTATCAAAAGCTATGCTGAAATCCAAGTAGATTACATTGAGCGCTCTTCCTTGATCCAATTCTTTATTCACCCAATCAAAAAAGTCAATCAGATTTGTTTGACAGGAACTTCCCCTGGTGAATCCATGCTGCCTCGGGTCCAGCAATCCTCCTGACTGTAGATAGTTCACTATTCTTTCCTTCAGCAAAGTCTCCATTAATTTTCCCACTACCAAGGTGAGGCTAACCGAACTGTTGTTTCCCGCTTCCTCTCTGCTACCACTCTTGTGGAGCGGGACCACCACCACTCTTCTCCAATCACTCGCACCACTCCCGTTTCCGGGGATTTATTGAACAGGTCATGAAGCGGACCCCCAGTACATCTCTGAGCTCTCTATTGGCCACGCCTGATCTGGTTCCCCCTTTTAAGGGATCTGGCCTCCCGCCCTCTGATCTGACTCGGGTCTGCTCCAGACCTGATCACTCAGGACCACGGCAAGCTACACCACCTCGACCTCCGAGCCTTGTCCCTCACGGCTTGGATGTTGACCGGGTGACAGTGCAAGCCCTGGGCCTTTCGGAGGGCATGTCTCAGGTTCTCTTGGCGTCCAGGAAAGTTTCCATGAGGAGATCTTACAACATCAAGTGGCAGAAGTTCTTGGTTTGGTGTGACGGGCACAGTCTGGACCCCTTCTCATGTTCCCCACCGAGGCTTTTAGATTACCTGTTGCACCTTTCCGAGGCTAGCTTGAAAACCACTTCAGTAATAGTTCACCTTAGTACTATTGGCGCTTATCAGGGGCTAGATGGTGCTTCTATTTCTGTCCAACCACTTGTAGTGCAGTTCATGCGAGGTTTGTTGCAGCTTAAACCTCCGACGGGACCCCAGCGGTGTCTTGGAACCCCAAAGTTGTGTCCTGACCCATCTCCCCTGAGGTCTTGTGATCTGAAGTACCTATCCTGGAAGGTCATCTTCTTGGTGGCGGTCACTTCAGCACGCAGGGTCAGTGAGCCTCAGCCTTTTGGTGTCATACCCCCCCCCCCCACACACACACACACACACACTTATACAAAATGTTATCATGGTAGGGTGATTCTGCTTATGCATCCGAAGTTCCTTCTAAAGGTGGTCAGAGTTCCATCTCAATCAATCCATTCTTACCCATCTTTTTTCCAAAACAGCACGCCCACCAGGGTGAGAGTGCCCTACATGCTCTGGATTGTAAAAGGTCTCTGGCCTTTTACCTGGAACAAACAGCACCTCACCGCCTGTCCACTCTGCTTTTTGTCTCCTTTGACAAAAGTAGGTTGGGAGTTGCAATGTCTAAGTAGTCCCTGTCCCATTGGCTAGCAGATTGTATTTCCTTTTGCTATGCTCAAGTGGGCTTGTGACTTGAAGGTCATATTAAGGCTCATTCAATTTGAGCCATGACAGTTTCAATGGCTCACTTATGTGTAGTGCCCATTCACGAGATATGTAGGGCAGCAACCTGGAGTTCCCTCCACACCTTCGCCTCTCATTCTTGTCTGGATAAAGATGGATGACGTGAAAGTCATTTCGGCCAGTCTGTCCTCCGTAACCTTTTTCAACCATGAAAATACAATTCTTCCTGCCTTGGGCCCTTTCTTTGATTTCAGGCTTGGTCCCCATGTTCTGGCAGCTCTAGTTGTACACATTTGCACCCAGTAATTGCTGCCTTTGTTGGGAGCGGCCTGTAGCTCGCTATTCACCCATGTGTGAGGACTACCATCCTGCTTGTCCTTGGAGAAAGCAGACTTGCTTACATGTAACAGGTGTTCTCCAAGGACAGCAGGATGTTAGTCCTCACAAAACCCAGTCGCCACCCCGTGGAGTTGGGTTTCTCTTATTTTTTATTTTAATCAAAATTCTATGTTACAAGACTGGAGAGGGACCCTGCGTGGACACGTGGTATAGGGCATGCTGGGCATGATCAGTGTGCCTAGTCAAAGTTCTAGAAATTTTGACACAAGTTTTCCACATCAAGATTCCATCTGATGATGTCACCCATGTGTGAGGACTAACATCCTGCTTTCCTTGGAGAACACCTGTTACAGGTAAGCAACTCCTGCTTTGTTTCATCTTTTTACCTCTTTGGCCATACTTTCTTCCGCTTGACTTTTTGTTTTCCTGCTTTCTTTCTTCATCTCCCTCAGTTTTAACAGATATTCTTCCTTATGTTCCTTTTTTTGAGATCTTTTATACTTCTCAAATGCTGTTTTTTGCCTCAATTTTTGCACCCACCTCCTTAGAGAAACAGATCAGTTTCTTTTTCCTCTCACTCTTGTTTGCTTTTCTAACATTTAGATTTGTTGCCTTTGTAATAGTTCCTTTTATTTTGGCCCACTGTTGTTCCACCTCACCAGTTTTCTCCCGGTCTTCCAGTTCTTCCTCCAGATACATTCCCATTTTGACAGTCCATATTTGTGAAATTCAAAACTCAGGTTCTTGTGTGACTTCTCTGTATCCTATTCGCGATATTGAACCATACCGTCGGATGATCACAACTGCTCAGGTGAGCCCCTACCCGAACATTATCCCCATTAGTGAGCACTAGATTGAGAATCACACCCTCCCTCATGGGCGTCTCTGCATATTTCGTCTTGAATGCTAAGTGGTTGACTCCAGCCATCTCAGAGTTTTAAAAATGATTGTTATGTGATGATGAGACATTAAGTACAGATCCCAAGAATATCTTCCGAAGGCTGTTTGTGTCTAGGCTTGCTTACAGTGACTCCTCAGGAGTCTTCAGGAAATTATAGGATCATGGGGTAGGAGGCAATGTATTATTAAGAATTGTAACTGGTTAAAAGATAGGAAACAAGTAGGTCTTAATGGTTACTTTTCCCAATGGAGAAAAGAGAATAGTGCAATGTCCCAGGGATATATACTGGCACCAGTGTTTAGCATATTCATAAATGATCTAGAAAGAGGAGAAATGAGTGAAATAATCAGATTTGCGGATGCCATAAAATTATTCAAAGTAGTTAAATCATGAGCTAATTGTGAGGAGTTACAGGAGGGCTTTGGAAGAGTAGGGAACTGAGCATCTGTGGACAAGTGCAAAGTGATGCACATAGGGAAAATAATCCTCACTCTGCACAATGCTAGGTTCTGTATTAGGAGTTCCCACCCAGGAAAGGGACCTTAGGACCATTGTGGACAACATGTTGAAATCTTTTTAACTCTATGTGTGGCAGTGTTAAAAAAGAAAAAAAAAAGGCAAAGCAAATATTAGGAATTATGGTATTCAGAAAAATAGAAAACAAAATTTGGAATATAATAATGCCTGCATTGATCCATGGTGTGACCACACCTTGAATATTTTGTGCAGATCTGTAAAGAATTTCAGTCTTGCATGGTTATCTGACTTATTTAAATCGGAGAACATACGGTTCAAGTTCACGTAAAGAAAGCAGATGTCTTTGCTTTTATTGAGATACATAATTATTATAGCGGCATAAAATGTACAATAGTTTTATATACGATAGATATTGTTTTAAGTTTGTTCTTTAACAGAGTGAATCACTCTTGTTGCAAAGGTTATGAAAACATCTTATGTTTGGCCCTAAGTTAATTGAAAGAGAAACAGAGGTAGGTGAACCACACCAATAAATATGAAAACAAGTTGTAGCACTCTTGTTTCCGTAAGTTAATTTACACATCTCAAACACATTGCCAATTAACTACCCGGCTTAAAGTAACAATTTATCCAGTTAATCTTATGCTGATCATGGGTGCATGAAGCTAACACGGGGACAGTCTCAGGCTCTCTTTCCCTCTCTTGGCTGCAATCTGGTTGTCCCTCTGGAGAATCGGGAAAGGGTCCTGTTTTGTGGCATGCAGGCAGCCAGCTAAATCCCCACCTGGCTAGCAACAGGTTAATACCACAGTCCCAGGGCAGTGGACTTGGAGTACAGAAGGTGCTGTAAATTATCTGCTGGCAGGCTTGCAAAGGCATGTGCAAGTGTGAGATCAGCAAGTATGACTGGGCTGAGCGGAGCTAGACCTTGAGCTTCATTAAAAGTCTTATAAGAAGTCAAAGGAGAAAATTCCAAAGAACTGAAGTAGAAAATAATACCTTTCTTTGTTATTCAGCCATCTTTATTTATAAAATTTCTATGCCGAGAGAGAGGAGTGGAGTCATCGCAGATGGCTGATTGATTCTGAGCTCCCGATCTGCTCACCCCTCAATCATAGCAAATCTCCCGCATCAGCCCAGGAAACTACGCAAAATTAATGTTCTGATTGAGCTGACACATCCCCAACGTCAATTCGAAGAAAATCAACGGATCTACGCAAGTTTTCTTACAAAAAACAGGAATTATCGGCACAAGCAGGCCCTCCCAAGATGGCCGCGTTAGAGGAAGATAAGTCCCCCAGCAGATCAGCAGGATGATCATCCTCTGTTCGATGACTTACCAACCCGGTCCGAAATGAGGCAATGGTTCGCAGAACTTATACAGGACCTACAAGACCATAAACGGGATATCATTGCCTCTATAGACGACATAAAAGAAGAAATGGCCGACAATGGATGCCGCATTTTTTATGTCGAGACCAGAGCAGAGGCCCTCACGGAAGAAATCAAATCGGCGCAGAAAGAAATGGACGCATTATAAGAGAAACTTGAGGACCTTGAAAACAGGTCCCAACGGCAAAATTTAAGATTTAGAGGCATACCGGACACGCCAGATTATCAGGACTGCACAGTGATAGTAGCGAAAATTAGTGCCATGCTGCTTTCCACGCAGGCAACTGATGAGTCCGCTACTGCCAGCGAAATAAAAATAGACAGAGCACATCGAATCCTGGGTCTCGACCTGACAATCGCCCCCGGAACATAATCGTTTGTTATGATTTTTCACTGAAAGAGAAAATAGCTGCGATTGCCAGGAAACAAATATCGTGGTCCTGGGAAAGTCATGAAATAATGATTTACACAGACTTAGCATCGGTAACCATCCGTAAACGTCAGGAGATGAAAATCATAACGGCAGCCCTACAGAAGGACAATGTCTGATATAGATGGTTGTTCCCATTTGGGCTGGGGTTTACTGTGAAAGGCAACTATCATAAGATCAAAACAGTGCTGGAAGGAGCCATTATACTAAAAGATGCTGGCTATACAGGATTTGAAGCCAATCTTCTAACCGGACCAACTACAAGCAACAAAGAAGACTGACCCCGCTGGCAGAGGGTAAACAAGGGAGGATGCCGCCTGCGACGGAACCCTAAAGCTGGAGCATTATCACAGTCAGACGCTTGAGTATACAACAAAATGATTCCCTGCGTAGACTTTACAAATCCGGGGCCCGGTTTGAAAGTTATGGCAATGACTACCAGTTATGGCTGAGAACCTCAATCAATACCGATGGGGAACAGTTTGGGAATATGTTTGATATTAATGGGAGTTGGCAGTTAATTGGTACCTATTGCATGTTGTAAATAGGGGGGAGTTGGGGGAAACTAGGGATCAAGGGCATGATGACTGATTTCTCTCTTGTCATGGCAAACAGGTCACTTTCTAAGGGCTTGATTGCTAGGGGATTGTGAATATATGGGGGTATTAAAAGAGGATCTTTTGTGTCACGGAGTACTGGGTTGACTACGGGGGTTCTCATATCAAGAAGCACACACACATATACACTCTACATTTCACCCTTGTTAGGCATGGGGGGATGCTAGGGTATAAAAACGTCATTATACAGGGGGACTTTTCTTTTCTCCTCTATTATGCTGATGTATGATATGACTGTAAGATTTTCTAATGACTGATCTTCAAGTTTTGTCCCTCAATGTTAAGGGACTTAATTCGCATCGAAAATGTCAATTTTTATTCTCTGAATTACAATGTTAACACATCCATACCTTTTGTACAGGAATCCCATCTCAAACGTAGATACGAACACACGATGAAACATGCGTTATTTCCTCATCAATACTGGGCTGCCTGTACCAAAGCCAGCAAATATGCAGGAGTGGGGATTCTCATTCACAAAATTTCTAAGCCACATTATCCAATTTTCTAAGCGACTTTCAGAGAACACTCATAGATCAGACTGAAAAAAAACCACATTATAATAGTGTTACATCATCTCAGCCTGCTGGCTGGCTCCACAGCATTCAGTCATTCTGTAAATTACAGCAAAGAACTCTGATGCTACAGTGGCTGTGGAAGTATATTAAACATTTTCCCAAATAAGTACGTTTTAAGAGCCTTGTTAAATGTTTTAAACACAGTTCCTTATGAAGAGCAGCTGGGGCCCAACTATCACAAACACCCTGTCCTTCCACTCTGTCAGCCTTACTGAACGAGCTGTAGGGTACATCCAAAAAGTAGCAGCCAGTAGATCTTAAACTTCTAGTAGGCTTCTTCTTGGGGACGTCATGCATATGCATAGGATCCAAAAGTTTATATTGCTATCCTATTGGCATAGGAGAGCTGGATTTCAGCTGCTGCTTCTTAACTGGTATGTGTATGTAGATTCTCGCATGGAGAATGTAGGCTGGAAGACATCTGGTGCATGGAGTTAGACCTTTATAACTGGATGCAAAATTTGTCAAGGCCACAAGTCTGTGTCTATCGGTACCAACTACACTGTATGATGAAGACAAATGACTATATGGAGAAAAATACGTAGGTTTCAAAGCAGAACTAGAAAAGTACAGAGAAGAGTAGCAAAAATGATTGCAGGGATGGCTTGGCTCCCTTATAAAGAAAGGCTAAAGAGATTAGGGTTCTTCAGCTTGGAGATGGAGTGACTGAAGATATAATAAAGATTTATAAAATTGTGTGCTGTAGAACAGGTTAATAGGGAGCTGTTGATTACATTATCAGATATTACTAGGACTTAAGGACCCTCCATGAAACCAATAGGTAGTGGATTTAAAATAAATTGGGAAAAAAACATTTTTCATTCAAGCGCAGTTAAGCTATGGAACTTGTTGCCAGAATATGTAGTTAAGGCTAAAAGTATTACTGAGTTTGAAAAACGTTTGGACACATTTCTGGAGGGCAGATCCATAAATATTTATTTGCCAAATAGACTTTGGTTTCTCCACCTCGTAATTCTTGGGTAGGGGAACACGAAATAGACTTTTATATAGGAATTTACTGGATGCTTCCAGGCACCCCAGACTGGCCTCTACCAGAGACACAATGCTTGGCTTGATATACCATTGGTGTGACCCAGCTTGGCATTTCTTCTGTTCTCATAAACCTCCAGGAGCTTTCATTGATCAGCTGGAAAAAAAAATCTGGCTGATTATTCAGTTCTGCCACTTTTGACTCTCTGATCCGCTCCAGGCCTGAGATAAACACCCGCCCTGTGAATTCAGTCCAGCCTGGACTACTTTCCTATCAGTAGTTCGTATTTTGAATAACCAAATGATATAGGGAATACTTGAATGGAATAGACGTTGGCATGTGTGAATGCTGTTCTAAACTTGTCAGCATCCTGTATGCTACCACTAACCTGCAAACTGTAGATCTCTTCTGTTCTAGTTCAGCAAGGCCACTTGGGTGAAATAGTCTGAATTCTTTTATTTCAGAGAATTTGCTACAACAGAGTTTGGTATTTAACAGGGCCTCACAATAGCAGTCACTGTACTAAAATCTCCATGTTCTTCTGTTGCCCTTGTAATATTTCCTAGCATAGTCTTGTGGATGCTCTGTAAGGTGCTTTGAGAAATGCAGGAATTTTCAGAGAGGCTGAATCGTCTCATGCCCTAGAGCACGAGGCCAAAGGCCAATGGACTGACTTTTTTTTTTTTTCTTGCAGCATTTTCCTAGCTTACTGAGAATACAATTGTAAGATAAATTATATATTAGGGTGTAGGATAATGTAACTCCCAGCATTTCAAAGAAAGTGCTGGAACGTGTGCCTGCAGGTGTACAGCACCCCCTTTATGAAACGGAGTGCACTCATTTTTAAAGTAATTATCTCAGTTTTCACATAGGCTTCTTCGAAACTTTCATGGGAGAAGCTCATGGAGTGTAGGCTAGGTAAAAGGGAGAACCGCTGAGGGGTAACGGCAGGCTGATCCAGGCTGCCTTATATGGCATGCATTTATCTTGCAGGGGTTGCTGTTTATAACTTTGCCATACACTTGTGACTGCATTTTATTTGACCAACTTTTTGTTACTTTACAAAGGTTTAGAATTCTCTTTTTTTAAATTGATATGTTAACAACATAGGCAAGTACATAACTCACAAATTCTGCATAAAATATGTATAACTATTCAAAATCAGCATTGTTGAAAGGACTGTACCAGCATAATGCTAGAAATGTATTGAAAGAGCACGTCATTTATTTCTCTTGGGGGGGGGGGGGCGGGTTTCTTGTTTACTATTTTTTTAATGATTATTTGAATATATCCAAGAACGTTCTTGGAACTGAAAATGATACTGAACAGTAAAAAAAAACCAAACTTATTAAAAAAAATGATAGAGGAAATAACATTACATGCCATCTGAATCCTACCAAGTCCTCAGATTTGATGAAAATCCAAGTCCAAAGCACAGAACATTGTGTCCACAAGGAGCAATGCCTTCTTGACACAAGTAGTCTTGGTAGAGTACTGTTCCACTACAAGGGACACACAGGCTGTGAACCACTCCTGAAAAATGCTCATGGTCACCCAGACCACCTTGCTTGATCTCTAAATGACAGATACATTTTGTTTTGCATAGTCTTTCATGGCCCTTGTGTTTTTGAAATGCTGCACCAGCAGGTTCTTCAATTTAAAATCATCTGCAGCATTGCCTCCCAGGAAAAGTGTCAGGAGATCTTTGGCAGCGATAAAACCTGTTGCAGAGTTTTCTTCTTTATGAGTAAAGATTCTGTTGGGCATTTGCTTCCAGAAAAGGCCTGTCTCATCCAAACTGAAAACGTTCTCTGGTTTGTGACCCCTTCAATGTTCTTCAACAGCTCAGGATTCTTGCGAGCAGCATCTACATCAGCACTGTTTCCAGTCATTTGATGATGTGCAAAGCATGCTACCTTTTAAGATCTCTTAAATCACCCTTTACTAGCAGTAAAAGTTTTCAGAGTTGCCATAAGTCTTCATACAAACTTTGTGCCGCCTTCTGGCCTCTCACTGGATTTATGGAGACATTGTATTAGTTTTGACCTTTGATCTGTACTTTCCATGTTTTCCATAATATCGCTGCTGTGATGAGACAACCTGGAAGCACATAAAGGTTGTCAAAGATTATTCCTTCTGTGACTATTGTAGCCCCTAATGATTTAGATATTTGTCTCTTTTTCTCCAGACTCAAAGCAGCTTCATTCTTCTAACTTTACATCTAAGGGAATGCTTTTCCTATTATTTGGTGCTTCTATTTTGACCTACAGACAGTGGATGCTTTGCAGGTATTGTTAGTTGTACTCATAGTATGCAGGAGTTTTCGTCTCAGGTGTTTCTCTTCTCAAACAAATCTGCAGCTTTATATATCTCCTAGTTAACCTAAAAGCACTCGCCTTTCTTTCTAAGGCACTGTCTAGAATGTCTCTGGACTCTGTAATAAGCATTCATTTTCAGACAGAGCAGGAAGTGTCCTGTGGGGAAACTCAACAGTATGGGAAGAGCACTGGGTCAAAATTCCTTTATTTAAATATATTTTTGTTAGGCTTTCCACCTAAAATATAATTCAATCCAACAATATTATATACTAGGATCAGGTACACTGATTGACCAGTGTCCCATATTTGCAGCAAAATATTTCCCTTCTCCCTGACATTCCCCATCCCCCACCAACACCCTCCCTACCCCAGGGCATCACTAACTTCATAGCTTCCTTCAGCAATACATCATTAAACAATTATTGCTTAGAAGCATTAGCATCTTCTTAGCCATAATCGTTCAAAACAAGGCTTCTCGCCTTATGTGACAAAGATTGCAAGTATGGATTCCAGATATGTAGAAAAACGTTTGTCTTGTTGTGGAGATCCGTTTGCGCCACATCTTTTTTTTTTTACAAATACAGATTTGATGGATTTGATTCCTCCACTGTGTTAATGTCTGTGGATGTCTTTCTAACCAGCATTGTAGTATTACCTTCTTAGCCACCGCCAAAACTTTACGAATACACAATTTATGAATTTGCATCCAGTAGCAATACCAAGCATATTATCAAACAGCAACTTGATAAAAGTAAATTATGGCAGACCTCCAGAGCTTATCACTGGACATTCCCAAAACTGATGCCCTAGGTTTCCTGGGGCTAGACTGCATTTACTGCAAATATCTGTCAAAGCAATCTTCATCGTATGAGATAATTTTGGGGATAATATCTCATAAAAAACATATATTGCACTTCTTGCATCCGTACATTATAAGACATTGAGTATATTCGCTTGAAAAATTGTGCATACTGTTTGACATGTCAAGCTCTAGCTCAGATTTCCAGCCCCTGAGAACCCTCTCTTAGTCAGTACTGGATTTTTCCATCATTAACTGATGGTACAAGGAAGATATTGTATAGTGGTTCGGGTTTTCAACATCAAATAAGTCAGACAGAAACTCCCTGTTTTCATGGTCCCAATCACTTATTTTAAGAGATTGAATATGTCTAATTTGTAAAAAGGCAAAGTAGTGCTTCTGGTCTAACTCAAAAGATTTGATATGCCCCTCTTCATTTAAGGAGCTGAGACAGCACCTGTAAACCCCGTGTATAATGTCCTGCAATTGTTTGGGTTTGCGTCCCCGGTATGAATTGCATATTACCAGTTATGGGCAAAAATTGCAAAATGGAGCTTTTCAGTTGAAATAAGGAGCATAACTATCTCCAAGATTGAATAAGAGGGGTCACCAAAGGACTGTCCTTCAAAGTTTTTGGCACTGATATTGTCTGAGAGTGTAATATATATATTTCAGATTGTGTGGGGAGAAAAGGCCCTTTTCCAAACAGAGGAGAGTGTAGAATTGAGAATCTTGTAACCAATCAGCAACGTCTTAAATTACAAGTCACATTATATAAATTAAGATCTGCTACTCCCAATACCCTATTTTCCCATTTGCGGGTCAGTTTAGTCAGGGCTACTCTGGGCTTCTCTCCTTTCTATAAATAACCCCTCAACAATTTCTCAAATTACCTTCTTTTTGACAAATAGGGTACCATGTGTAGCATATATAACCATTTCAGTAATAAAATCATTTGAAAAAGACTTACTCTACCCACTAGTAACAGTGAAATGTCCCTCCAATTCTGAACATTCATTCTCAATAATCTAAGTAATTTCTGGAAGTTTACTTTATATAATTGTGCTGAGTCCTTATGCAAGATTATTTTAAGAAAGACGTCCATCCATCTCATCGGAAAACTCCTCCCCAATTGTACCATACCTGATCTTGCATGAAAAGCACTTCACATTTATCTAAATTTAGTTTTAGACCTACTATCTTGCTGGAGTCCTCAATTTCCCTTTTAAAGAGGCTTTTAGGTCCATTAGTTGCAATAAGATGATATTGGCAAAGACTGCTAACTTAAAATATCACAAAGTTAGGGTTCACAAAGGAACTCAATTTACCACCTCTTATTTTCATGAGTGGTGGTTCTAACGATAAGATAAATAGTAGTGGGGATAAAAGACAGCCCTGTCTAGTGCCCCTGCTTAAATTAATCGCTGCCAACTGATAGCCACTGACAGAGATATATGCCCGGGATCACTATATAGTATTCTCACTACTTGATTGAAATATCCACTAATTCCAAATGCTTGTAACCTTTAGAACATAAATCCTCACTCCAACCTATTGAATGCCTTTTCTGCATATAGGCTCAATAACAAAGACAGTATCCATTGTCCTTTACTAACCTCCAGCGAAGCAAGAATCTTACAAATGTTCATTATTGCAGATCGACCTTTAACAAAACCTACCTTAGGCAATACTTGTACTAGTCAATTTTCCTAATCTTTGCCAGTAATTTGGTGTCAAAATTCAATAAGGGAATTGAACGATACAACATTGAAATGACCCGATTCTTTCCTGATTTGGGCAGAACAATAATTACTGCTTGATTTGATGCCAATGGGAAATGTTCAAGTTCAATTAAATGTTCAAACATTTTTCCTTATTACTATTTTAAGAGCCAATAGTTTATAAAATTCAGGTGAGAAGATGTTGAGGCCCCGGGGCCTTCATTTTATATTTTATGTTGAGGCCCGGGGCCTACCATGTTATAATGTAAAATAGAGCGGACTACGCCCTATTCTCTTGGTTATCTGGAAACCGATGTGATATCTCGATTGAATGTCGGTATATAAAAGAAATAAATAATAATAATAATAATTTGTTTAGCTTCTTTAATACTCTGTATAATTTCCTACAATTGTAATGGTTTATTCAGTAGTGATAACTGATCTTCCATTACTTTCAGAATATCAGCGGTTTGTAAATAATCCTTAATTGTTTGGGGATTACCCGGAGCTGCTGTATGGAGAGCCTGAGATATCTTACAAATATCTTTCCCTGAATTTACCAAGGTTCCCGCTCCATTTCGCAAAGTCATATATTTAACTTGTGCCCAGTTTTTTGTTAAATTAGCCGGTGATCTACCGATTTTTATTGCCGTGTTGAAAAATCTACACCAATAATACATAACACCCTTTTTTGCCCTTTGATGAAGTAATGCATGAAGGGCCAATTGAGTGGTAATAAACTTATCTTTAGTTCTTTTACATGGTTCACTTTCATATGCATCTTATCAGCATATTATTGTTTCTCTAGGGATATTATAGCTGATGCCATTGCCTT
The DNA here is from genome assembly GCF_901001135.1 of Rhinatrema bivittatum. Taxonomy (NCBI): domain Eukaryota; kingdom Metazoa; phylum Chordata; class Amphibia; order Gymnophiona; family Rhinatrematidae; genus Rhinatrema; species Rhinatrema bivittatum. The sequence continues at coordinate 17,569,089 of NC_042618.1, forward strand.
CCATTGGCTATTGTATAGTATATGATGTTTCCTAGTAGCACCATCTTAGCAGTTTCCCAAAATACTATAGGTGAATCTTGATGTCTTTATTATAGGCTAAAAAAGACCCATTCATTCTCATTCCCTTAAAGCCAAATCATTATATAAATATTTTTGAAATCGCCAAACTGGTGGATGCACATCTTTTGGCCAGAACCCTTCCAAATCTACCCACACTGAGGCATTATCAGAAATAGAGGTCTTATGTTAAAATTTACAACCCTGGAAAAAACCTTCCCATGCAGAAATATGCAGTCCAGCCTAGAGTATGTACCATGAGCTCTGGATACATGCATGTATTCTTTTTCCAAAAGATGAAGTGCCCTCCAAGCATCTATTAAATCTAAATTCTGGCAGAGATATTCAACTCCTTTCCCCTTAACCCCAGAAGTACCTTTGCTTATCAAGGAGCAATCCAAGAGGTTAATGAGAACACAGTCTCCTCCTAACACTACAGTAACATTTGCATATGAAATTAATAATTTTACCAGTCACCCAAAAATGAGTGCTCACAATTATTAGGGGCATAGACAGTGCAAAATACATTTGATTTCCCAAACAGTACACCTTCTACCACTAGGTATCATCCCTTACTGTCTGCAATTGTTTTAGTATCTTGAAATGGCAGGGCCTTCCCAATAAACAATGCCACCCCTGCTTTCCTACTACCTGATTGGGACGAATATACCTTCCCTACCCATTGTCTTCACAATTTTTGATGTTCTCCTTCATTTAAATGAGTCTCTTGGATCATTGCCACATGAGCCCCTCCACCTGTGTAAGGCTTGAAGAACTTTGTATCATTTAACAACCTCCTGTCCCCCGCACAATTCGGTTTCAGAAAACATCTAAGCACAGAAACACTACTCCTCTCACTAAATGACACCGTGCTCAGAGGCTTTGACAACGGCCAAAGCTCCCTACTAATTCTTCTAGACCTTATCCGCTGCATTCGACACGGTTAACCACTCAATCCTCATTGACCGTCTGACCGAAATAGGAGCAACTGGAAAAACGCTACAATGGTTCTCGTCTTATCTATCACACACAACCTACCAGGTCTCTTTCGACAATACCCTCTCCAAGAAAGTAAACCTAAACACCGGAGTTCCCCAAGGCTCAGCACTATCTGCGACACTCTTTTAACATCTACCTTCTTCCGATATGTCACCTTCTTGATAGTCTGGGGCTCACACGGTTCCTATATGCAGGTGATATCCAAATTCTGATCCCAATAAAGAACACATTAGAGGATACCTACAATAAAACGGCCACGTACATCACCAAAATAAAGGAACTACTAACCGACATGAAATTCATAATAAATATCGAAAAGACAAATAATCATCCTGGATAGAAAAAAGAAGCCTTCACCCCCTCCACCACTAAAAATGGAGAACCAAAAAACAGCAATTTCACCTGTCACTCATGCTCGCAACCTAGGGATCATCATTGATAGTGAATTATCATTCAAGAACCACATCACTATAAAAATTAAGAAAGGATACCACAAGCTACTAACACTTAGATGACTAAAACCTTTCCTAACCCCAGATGACTTCAGAACTGTCCTACAACTACTCATTTTCTCCAACCTGGACTACTGCAACTCATTACTTGGTTTACCACTCTCCACCATCCACCCACTACAAATCTTGTAAAACGCAGCCGCCAGAATCCTCACAGGAACAAAAAAACCAAGAACAATCTAGAAATAATAGCTATTTAAAGGTTCTCATATACTTGAATAAATGATTATATCTTTACCAGATATCTGAAGCAGCCCGCTCTTGTCTCTCTATAGTCACGTGCAAGGAAAAATCCAAAGTCACACTCCTTTCCTTCTGACTGCTTCAAGTTTTTATACCCTGTAAACTCTTTGAATTTTTTGATCGAGTAACTGTATCTTTTCTGTCAATACATCTATCTTTTTTAGCCTTTGAATAACTTCAGTTCTAAAACCTTGAATGAGATTCAATCAATATTATCCATATCAGAATATTAAAAATAGGAGTTTTTCTTTTAATGCCAAACCAACAATCTTTTAGTCTTTTTTAACTTTCTTTGTAGTTCTGAGAGAAGAGCTTTTGCACTCCCCTCTATCCCAGGATTCACGCCTGAGTGACCACATGTTTTAGGATGCCCAAGGCCATAAAATGCAGACTTCTTTCTCACTAGAGATAAGCAATAAGTCAAAAACAACCTTTCTCAAGGTCTGAAAAGGGGGAGAAGAGGGGGCTGGAGTTTTTCCAGCACAGGCCTTCGACTAAAGCCATGGCTTTTAGAAAAGTAAAGGCTTATGGGTATTAAATGCTAACATGTCTCTTTATGGCTAATTGATTACTGACTTCACTAAATATAAGTAATTATCAATAAAGCACAAAATATTAAAATATTTTCTGACAGCTCCCAATAAAATTCTGAATCAAGTATAAAATACTGACCTTAATACACAAACTAATACATGAAGAGCAATCAGACTGGTTAAGGACAACGATAAAACTCCACACCCCGCAACAAAACCTACGCTCAAGGAACAAAAGCCTCTTGAAAATCCCATCAGTACGACCAAAGCAACTCACCTCAACTCTTGATAGAGCCATAACACTCGGAAGCCCCAAACTCTGGAACTCCCTCCCAACTGAATTAAGAACTCAACCAAACTTAAAAACCTTCAAGAAAGAACTAAAAACCTGGCTATTCACCAAAGCTTACCGAAACAACAATTAACATCCCCCTGTAACCCAAACCTTCTATATTTTACCTCTTGCAACCCTATAAGTCAAAACCACTCACATCCCCCTGATAATGCAAAACCACTCACAACCCTATGATAATCCAAAACCAACAGCGTCTTCTCACAACCAAAACATGTACCACAAGGCCTTCTCCTGTTCACCAACATATGGCACTTTCATGCTTATGTTCCATAACATCTATGACATTGAATTGTACCTATGACTCCTTTATGTACTTATAATAACCTTTCTATAGGAACCAAACTTGTATTTCTTTCAGTCGAAACATGTAAACTGTTGTGATGGCGAAACCGAACGACAGTATATAAAACTCGACAAATAAATAAATATTCCTGAATTTGCTGTTTCAGGAACATTGACTTTGATGTGGACTATCTCATATGATTTGTTAAAGCCCCTAATCGACCTGCTAGACAGGTAATTAACTTCCAGAAATCTTCTAATATTATAATCTTAGTATGGGAAGGACCGCCTGAAGGGGTTTATGCTCTAAACATTCTTTCAGAGAGAACACACAGGATTCCGCCTTAAGTTCATCTCTTCCCCAGTCAAGTTGCCAGAGCCGCAACCACTCACTCAATTTTGGGACTCGGCATCCATCTTGCTGCAGAACTCGGCAAGATTCCAGCTCCAATGGCAAGGATCAAACCTCCAGTTACCATAAAATACAGGCCAAAATTCAAGGGAGCACTGGAATCTGCTGTTGGCCTTGCAGCTGGCTCTTTTGGGAGCTTGTGCTCCTTGTGGCTCAGATATTTTGTCAGGTGAGAAGGCTGAAACTGCCTGATCCGGAAGAGACCCTAATGATGCATCACTCAAGGTTATCCCATATGATAGGGGCCACCACTAACTGATCTATAAGTTCCATAGCAAGAAACACCCTGGACTCTGAGGGATAGATCTGGGTCTTGCCATTCCTTTTCACAAAAGAAAGGCAGAGAGTTCCTCTAAGGAATAAGAAGTAAGTACAGCAAGTGACAACTCTGTGGCCACCATCTTGGATTCTTCTGGTCCTGAAATCTTATTTTTTTTTATTTGCAGTATAACTATCCAAATTCAAGTGGCTGTGAAAGGTCACCTTGCTCTCTAGCAATGTTATCTTGAGTTGTTAAAAACGATATTCCCTTCTGGCTTTGCAAATGAAATTTCTGCTGTTAATCAAGTTGATAGAAGCCAGAAAAGATTTGGATTGCATAGATGTATATCCTGGAGTTCATTTTCAAAGTGGTTTTGCATATAAAAGTGGAATATACTGTGTAAGTAGCATGTATTTAAGCTATTTTATAAATGTCGAGAGTATGCATGTACTTTCCATTTTGTGCTTGCATTTTACTATGGGGAAAAAAGGGGCGGGCTACGGGCTTTCTGGGTTGGGGTTCAAAAGTATATGCAGTAGTTTCTGTTTTGTAAGACTCATAAGTGTATAAATCATCAAAAACATTCATACTTTTACACCTGCTAATTGACTGGTGCAAGTGAAATTGGACTTGTCTGTTATCTGCAGTTTGTTGAGTGGGGGGTCTGGATGAACTGCTGAGGGTTCAGATCTAGGTGAACTAATGGAGATATCAAGAACTAGTGAGTTCAATTATGCTTGTAAGCAAGTATTTTTAAAACAGTATACATACAAAAGGAGCCTAGTGATTAGAGCAGCAGGCTGCAAACCAGGGAAGCCAGGGTTCAAATCCCACTCCTGCTCCTTGTATCCTTTGCAAAGTCATTTTACCCTCCATTGCCTCTGGTACAAACATACAGGGCGATACAGAATGGTGCGCTCGGCTGAGCACACTGTTTAGCCCCCATTTGGCCGCGCATTTTTGTACACCCTCCGTTTGGCTGCTTTTCTGTACACCCTGCGACTTAATATCATAGCAATATTAAGTCGGAGGCCCAAAAATTTAAAAAAAAAACCCCCAAAAAAACCTTATTTTAAAAATAAAATCTGCCCACGGGTTGGAAAACAGACACTCAACTTTGCCAGCGTCTGTTTTCCGAACTGGTGGCTGTCAGTGGGTTCGACAGCCAATGCCGGTAAAATTAAGCGTCTGCTGTCAGACCCGCTGACAGCCGCCACTTCCGCCAATAAGGAGGCCACTATAGAACATTGCCTCCTATCTCATGACTTTTTAATTTTTTCAAGAGTCTCTCATGATGTACTTTATCAAATGCTTTCTGAAAATCCAGATACACTATATCAACTGGCTCCCATGCATCTGGGGATGGACTCTACATTGTTAACCTAACGACTTGGATGTTGAGCGCTCGATAATCACTGATCTTTATATACCCAGAGAAATAGGAGACATGCTAGTCCCATCCAGAAAGCCATCAACTAGCAGCAAAAATGCCTTCAAATGGAATAGCTATTTCAAGTAATGCCAACGGAACACTTTGGACCTGTTCTCTTGTGATGATAAGCGTTTGCTAAAGTTCTTACTCCGCCTTTCTGATTTGGGTCTCTCCACATCCTCAGTATGAGTGCATCTCAAGTACCATAGTGGCATACCATGTTCTGGTGGGCAGAAAGCAAATATCTATTTATGCACTAGTATCTAAATTCATGAAGGGACTATGGCTCATGTCAAATCTTAGATGTAGAAATCGCCAGTTCCATAGGACTTTCTGAACTTATGAAGCCTCCTTTCGAACCTATAGCATGAGCTTTGCTTAAATTCTTGACATGGAAAGTACTGTGTCTGGTAGCAATTACATCTTCCAAGCTCTTGTTCTCACTATCCATGTACATGCAATTCTTCCACAACAGGTTGACCCTCCATACTCCCTTGATGTTTCTGCCAAAGGTTGTATTGGCATTTCATATCAATCAATCCATCCTGTTACCTGCCTTCTTTCCAAGACTTCATCCTCACAAAAGGGAGAAAACCCTTCATAACTTTGACTGCAAAAGAGCCTTGGCTTATTAAAAGACATGAACTCAGCCTCATCGTCAGTCTTCTCAGTTGTTCAATTCATACAACTCTAATAGACAGGGCATGCCAGCTACCAAGCATACATTATCCAACTGGATAGAGTGAATTCAATATTTCTATACCTTAGCTGGTTTACAGGTCACAGACTCTTATCAAAGCTCCTCAAGTGAGAGCTATAGTCACTTCCATTTGTTCATTTTTGAAAAGTGCCTCTTGAAGACATCTGCAAAGCTACAACCTAGTCATCTGGTCACAACTTTGTCTGTTACTGTCTGGACAATCTCTCAAGGACTGTTAGTAAATTGACAGGCAGTTTTGCATAACCTGTTCTCACAGTGTTTACTCTTCACTATGGAGTCTGGGTTGCTTACTCAGTAAACGCTCTGCTGCAACCCTCAGCTTGGGACTTAGCCTGCTCATCTATAGAGAAAGCAAGTTTGCTTACTGTAAATGGTGTTTTCCATAGACGGCAGGATGACTTAGCTATGGAATACCTACCATCTCCCTGAGAGTCAACTACATAACTAGATTTAGCTCTGATAATGGATTATATGACACTGCCTGTGTGGTAACTCCTGCACATGCTCAGTAGAGCTCAAAGCTCTACTAGCTTGGAGAGACGAGTTAATTTGATGCCGCCAGATGTTGTAATCCACATGTAATGGCTAATTCATCCTATTAATTCGGGTTGCTAATTTGAACAGCAACCTTGGGAAGAAAGAGTGCTCATTGGAATGTCTGGCTTCTGTGCATGAAGAGCTCCTGTAAGTGAGTAAACCTAATTATCTTGAAAAAGGACTTTTCCTGTCCCTCTCCCGTACAGGAACCCTGGGATGACCATGAGGCTTTCTGCGGTCTGTAGCCCTCCCAGAGCCCTGTTAGCTTTTTTTGCTGCCTTGTGTAAACAATTACTGTGCTGCCCACTCTCGCAAATGTTTAAAACTGTCCTTAATTATGCAAAACTTTGAAGACACATTACGGGGGGGTGTGTGTGTATAAATAGATAGATATAGACATGGAGATACTGGGCTCACGGCATTGTGTTTTCCTCATACTGGATAAAATATATTTGGCTGGCCATGGGGATGTTGGGCTATGTCTGTGTACTCCTGCATGTGGCTATATCCTTCCAAATTTTGCAGAATACTGGTCTATGTACTTGTAGGAGGTAATATTTCAGTTAAACAATGTGGTGTTTATTTACTAATTTAATTTTATAGCTTGCTATGGGTAGTCCACTTTTGAGGAGTATACACTCCCTAATAGGGTCCTGTACAACCAAAGGGAACTGATTGTTCTTGATTGCACCTGGCCTATAGCAGAAAATACCTTTTTCATTCAGCCTTCACATGTCCATTGCTTTTAGGGTGATACTGTAGCTTATAGGAGAATACTCTTCACATTTCCTTTGAAAATAGACCATAATTCCCATGGATGCTGTAACACACATCACACCTTCCCCCAACAACCATATATAAACACATTAGCAGGCAGAAGTAGTGATTCACGGCTTTTGAGAGGAGAAAAAAGTAAAATTAGAAATATTGGCACAAGTGGCAAGCTTTTCACATGTATCTGTCTACTCTGTATATACTTTTTATCTTGATCCTTTCCTGCTCAATCCAACATCCATTGACCAATCTGAGAATGTGTGTATAACAAAACCCTCTGTATTATGCATTATTAAAAATATTCCAAAAGTACACAAAACCAATAGTAACACTCATCTTGTAAAACTGTTGAGCTAAGTTATATTATTTTTTAAATTTTTAAGTAGCACATAGTTTTATCTGAACATTTTGGCAGCTTCTGTATGAAACCATGAAAAGATCTCAGATGGAATTGGTTTTGTTGAACTCATGCAGAGTGAGAGTTAGTCATTTGCGATAATGGCCTGTGTTAGACCTATTTGATCCTGCAAGTGTGATTATCTGGCTAGCATAACTTTACAAAACTAACAGAGACTTGCAGGAGAGTTACGGCTACTTAATTTAAAAAAAACCCTCCAAAAAACAGTAAATCAAAAAAATGATACAGCAATAACATTTTGCTATGATTTGGATATCATATCCCGTATTCTCTTTAAAACCCTAACCATAATACACAAATCCATCCACTCCTACAATTCCAACTGGCTTGACGAGCCTTTCTGCCTCACACGCTCAGATCGACCAACCAGATCAAACAGTAAAGGAACTCTAACTATGCCGCCCCTTAAAAGAGCCCGCCTCTCCGCCACTAGGGATCGCGCCATCTCCATAGCTGGCCCCAAGCAATGGAACTCCCTCCCAACAGTACTTAGATTCGAACCATGCTATTCTAAATTCAGAAAGAAACTAAAGACCTGGCTATTCCGACAAGCTTACCCAGAATAGTCCGTTTCCTATACTCTTATATTCTATTCATAATTCCATGATTATGCCCTGTATATAAGTTCAATACAAAAAAGGAAATGTCACACTCCAAAAATCTTGTATCAATTATACCGCTTCCCAAAAAAAATTTTTAATTTTTATTTGCAAATTTAAAGCCGCATCATCAGGCCTGACAGCGTGTTCTCTATAGTTTCCAAAAAGAGAGCCGCCCGGACCTCTAATCATCTGCGGCAGTCTTTAGTATTCTTTTTTTCAATTTTCACTAACTTTTTTTCAATTTTTCTTTTCAAAGTTTTTCATTTGTGTATTATTCAATCTTCAGTGCTGTAATATTAGTTTTAACAAAGCTCATTGATTTTAACAAAGCTCAACATACTACCGAAGTTTCGCAGCGCCAGCTGCTTCCTCAGGAGCTTAAGTGCAGAATTCTTTATCAGAACATGAGCAATTTTTCTCTGTTAAATGGATACCTATATTAAAAACAATTTTATGAATTGTTAACAACTTTAAGTATCTGAATCAATAAATATTGTATCACTTATCTGGGATCGGCAAACACACTCCAACCTTAGAGCAGGACGACACAGTCTCACAACATCTTTAAACAAATAGAACAGAGACCATCTTGATATCAGACGCGGGCTTATAAGCAGATGTCATCCAATCCAGACCACACACGTCATTTTCAAAAGTGACGTCAGTATCAAGTTTACCTTCACAAAAAAGCAATGAGTTCTACAGCGGCATTATCCACATGTGACGTCAGTATCAAGTTTACCTTCACAAAAAGACATTGAGTTCCAATTCGGCATTTAACCCTTTAGGGTGGAGAGTATCTAGAAAAATGTATCCATCTTTGTTCGGCTTGCAAAAGTTTTTTATTCAGATCACCTCCACGCCAATGGGGCATCACTTGTTCCAGGACACAAATTCGCAATTCCTCAAAGCTATGTTCTTTTTCCAGACAATGGGATACAATAGGTGCAGTCACACGTTGTGTGGCTAAACTTGAACGATGTTCTATAATTCGAGTCCGGAGTTGCCTTGTAGTTTTGCCGACATATGTCATTTTGCATGGACATTGAATTTTGTAAATGACGCCCGCAGACCTGCATGTGGTATTTTGCCTTAATTGCACTGAAATAGATGGATTGTCAAACTCAATAGCTGTAGTCACAAGCATATTTGCACATACAGAGCAGGCACTGCATGCTGCATGTGAGCCAACAGTTTGTTTAGGTATAGGGATGGTCGAGTCAGAGTGTACAAGTTGATCTTTCAAATTGGATCCTCTTGTATATGTAAATCTAGGTCGGGATTGAAATTCACCATAATGTTGTAAAATTTGCCAATTCTGGTGAATGAGTTGCTTGAATGTGGATGCCATAGGGGGAGAAAGGTACAATACATGTAGTCAATTCCTCTGCTTGTTTGTCCTTAGGTAAAAATAGCCAATCCCTATTAGTATATTTGGCTCGAAGAAAGGCACGCCTCACTCATCTTTTGGGGTAGCCTCTCTGTACAAAACGATCACTCAGAATTTTAGCTTGATTGATGAAATCATCTTGAGAAGAGCATAAACGACGGATTCTAAAAAATTGTCCCATGGGTAAATTTTCTTTTAGACGTCAAGGGTGAGCACTGCTGAAATGCAAAAATGTATTACTGCTGACTGGTTTTCTATAGACTGAGGTTTTAAAGCCCATCGGTGTTTTCGTAATGGTGATATCTAAAAAAGTAAAACTATCTGTCTGGAAGGAAGCTGTAAAGTGAAGACTGTTATTACAGGAATTTAACCAAATCAAAAAATTATCAAATAGCACTTTGGTTCCACGCCATAGGATCAGAATGTCATCTATGTATCGTCGCCATATAAAAATGTTTTGAAAAAAAGGTTGATTCTCAGTGATCCATTTCTGTTCAAAAACACCCATATACAGGTTAGCCAAATCTGGGGCCATAGTGGCACCCATTGCGGTGCCACAAATCTGCTGGAAAAAATTATTTTCATACGCAAAATAATTTTTAGTTAAAGCAATCTGTAAAAGGGACTTTAGAAACTCTGAAGGTATGCGTTGTGGACGGGTTCTGGATTCAAAATACATCATAGCAATTTCTATCATCTCATTCTGTGGAATTGATGTATACAAGGACTCAACGTCCAGAGTGACTAGATGTAAGTCACTGGTGTCACATTGAATATTTTCTAAAAAAAACAATCATTTGTTGAGAATCCTTAATAAAAGATGGTAAATCCGAAACAAAAGGGGCTAAAAATGCATCACGAATTTGATAAAGGTTCCAGTAGAGAATTTCTACTGGACACAATAGGTCTCCCTGGTGGATTATTTAAATCTTTGTGGATCTTTGGTAGAAGATAAAGAGTGGGACCATAGAATGTTTTTTTATCAAAAAGTTTTTTTCTGGCTTGCTGTGGACTTTTTCCTAGAGGCAGCATTCTGCTAACTCTGTCTGAATTTCCTGCTACTCACCAGCTGGCTCCCGACGTTCGTGGGAGGAGCCTGAACAGACGCCAATAACAGCGGCGTCCATCGGGTGAGCAGTGCTTGCTGTGGACTTTTTCCTAGAGGCAGCATTCTGCTAACTCTGTTTGAATTTCCTGCTACTCACCAGCTGGCTCCCGACGTTCGTGGGAGGAGCCTGAACAGACGCCAATAACAGCGGCGTCCATACGGCGCCCCGCCAAAGCCACGCACCTAAGGAGCGTGCGGCTTTGCCAGGATTCGCCGGGATCCGCCGGGAGAGTGTGGAGGAATTTTCGTTTTTCCATCACAGCAGCCATTGAAACCGAAAACACGTGACTATTGTGCCCCCAAGGAGGACTTCAGTTTTCTAAGGTACTGTTTCTATTTGTTTTACTTGGTAAACCCCATTCTGGTATGCCTCATACCAAGAGAAAGGGGAGAGTATCGACATCTACACCTGCCGTGGGTGGGACCCAACCAAGTGTTTACGACCTCTTTGGGAAAACTGCTTTAGATTCGCCAGGAGGGGAAGTCGCTGGAGGTCCTGGTTTTGAGCAGAGCCAGTCCTCCCTGACTTATGAGATCTCGTTAAGTCCTGGAGCTCCCTCTACTCCAGAACCACCAACAGGAAAGGGAGGAGGAGAGATTTCTTTTGAAGACCCTAAGTTGAATTTACCTAAGGAGATTGTGAATCCTGAAATGGAGACTAAGGATAAAGGGATATTGGGATCCAATGCACAACTGATAGAAGGAATAAAAGTAATAACTCCCAGGAAATTTACCCTGGAGGAAATAGGACAAATGATATTTTTGATGCAAAAATCGTTGAATGATCTTGCAAAAATTGTACAGGATGGTATAAGTAAGAACTTGGTGGTACAAACAAATATTGAAAAACTAGATGGGTCAATTAATAATATAACAACAAAAATAAGTGAGATTGAGAAAATACAGATTAGCCTGATCAAATCTGAAAAATTACAAATAGACAAAATGGAACAACTAGAAAATCAGATTAAAAGGGTTAATCTGAGGATTTTGAACTTCCCCAGAACTCACCTGTTATCTCCAAAGGAACTGTTTAAAAGTTACCTTAGGAGTATATTAAAATATACAGATAAGGAAATACCTATGTTGTCTGGAATATATTACACTACTCAGATTGCTAATATGGGAGAAAATCAAGAACAGGCAGAACTGAGGGAAGATATAAATCTATCTGATCTCTTAGAAAAATCCTGAGATGGAAATTAAAATGAGAGCAACCTTGATAGTACAATTTGTAGACATGGCAGAGAGAGATCAGGTATTTAGAACATATTTTAAATATCAAAAATTAAATTTTCATGGCTTCCCAGTAAGAATCTTTCCGGATATTGCATATAGCACACAAAGTAGAAGGAAGGAGTTTATAGTATTGCGTGAAAAGGTTATTCAAAAAGGAGCCAAATTTTTCTTACGTTTTCCATGTCGTTGCATAGTTGAGTATCAGAATTCAAAATTTATGTTTAATCAGCCTGAACAGTTGCGCAAGTATTTGGATTCCTAACCCTAGGATATCCTTAGTGGGGGCATTAAAATAAAGTAAGAAGCAGTTGACACAAAATGATGTGATATTTCTTTGATTTATCTGCTCAAGGATTTTTTGTTTAGTAGGTTTCAATATTTCTAAAAATGTTCTATATAGTTCAGAAATGTATAAGTGAAATTTCTACTGCGTTTTATGTATCTAGATGTATAACTTTCAATACATTTCTGTATATTTCAATGTAATTAATATACTTAATAAAAAATAAATTTAAAAAAAAAAAAAAGTTTTTTTCTTTCGTAGTGAGAAAACCTGCCTTTTCTCCTTCTAGTACAAGACTTTCAATCTCTTTGAACAGGGACTCTGTTCACCACTGCATATAGCTGCTTTTTGTTAATGTTTACTGCCACTGTTATTTGCACTTTCTGTACTTCTGTATCTCTTTAATTACTTACTCCCCCCTCCCCCACCCCTGTTCTTTGTATTTTCAATCTTTCAATTGTAATGTAAACCAGTATGATGTTTGCACACTAATGCCGGTATATAAAAGGTTTAAATAAATAAATATCACTGCTTGTTCTGGGTAATATTAAAATAATTGCAGAAGATAGAGATTTCTGTCAATGTATACAGAATTGGCAGTTTATTAGGGATGTGACGCCCTCAAATTTTCATTTTTTCATTTTTTGAGGGGGCTCTGAGATTTATTTCATTTAATGTTTGTTTTGACTGGATTCATTTGCTGAACCAAAATAAGAAAAAACAAAATATCAAACTGTGAAACGGGGCCCTCTTGGGCCCCTCTGATCCCTTCCTGGTTCCCCCCCCCCCCCCCCTGCCAATCTTCTGGAGCCACTTTTAAAGTGATGCCAGTAGGGCAGGAGACAATGGGTATCCCTCCTACCCCTTTCACAACACAGGAAGCCCACAGTAAGGGTGAGTGGGGCCAAGCAGGTCCCCAGCCCCTGCAGCTTATTTGAAGCTGGGTTGGGTTGGAGGGACCCAACCAGGATAGGCTCAAGCCCCGGCTTATTAGTAGAAGCCCCGGGGATGCCTGGACCAGCTATGGAATTTTTTATTTTTTTTAACAAAATATATTCAAAACTAAAGGAAACCCAACAAAATTTGGTTGATTTTCTTTTTTCTCTTTTGAAAATGAAATGAACTGAAATTTTCCCTACAGTTCATGCCTTCAGAGGGAAGTAGAGTTCTCTATCGTATATTATGACCAGTGAGGAAATACCTCCAGTACTTGAACGAAATCTGCTTTGAAGCTGCTGAAAGGTAGGGTTGCCGACAGCCAGGTTTTCAGTCATTGTGTACGGAGTCCAGTCAGAAGTACTGACCAGACACTAAAAGTCTGGTTTTGCAGGTGGCTCCTCCTCTCTCCCACAGGCTCTTAGTCAGAGGTTGAGAAAGGTAGGGTCGAGCCTATGAGAGGAGAGCTGTGCTATTTCCCTGCCCCCCTGCTCTCCTCCCCCCGATGCAGTGATTAGATGACATGGGGAAAAGAGGCGGGGCACAGCACAGTCCTCACTCCCATTGGCACTACAGATCTCTACAGCAATTCTCTGGGTGCCATCTCCTCTCTCCCACTGTGTGCCGTGATTGAACAGCATGGGGTGAGGAGAATGGAGCCAATGGGAACATCCCTCAGTTCCCATTGGCTCCATTGATGTCTGAGCCTCTTCCTCACAGCATGCTGGGCTATCTCCCTGGAGAGGACCTGCAGTGAGCCCTTTTGAGACAGATATGGGCACAGGGCAGAAGGTGGAGAGACAGAGAACATAAGAACATGCCATACTGGGTCAGACCAAGGGTCCATCAAGCCCAGCATCCTGTTTCCAACAGTGGCCAATCCAGGCCATAAGAACCTGGCAAGTACCCAAAAACTAAGTCTGTCCCATGTTACCATTGCTAGTAATATCAGTGGCTATTTTCTAAGTCAACTTAATTAATAGCAGGTAATGTACTTCTCCTCCAAGAACACCTCTATCATATCCTCCCTCAGTCGTCTCTTCTCCAAGCTGAAAAGTCCTAACCTCTTTAGTCTTCCCTCATTAGGGGAGCTGTTCCATTCCCCTTATCATTTTGGTCGCCCTTCTCTGTACCTTCTCCATCGCAGTTATATCTTTTTTGAGATGCGGTGACCAGAATTGTACACTGTATTCAAGGTGCGGTCTCACCATGGAGCGATACAGAGGCATTATGACACTTTCCGTTTTATTCACCATTCCCTTTCTAATAATTCCCAACATTCTGTTTGCTTTTTTGACTGCCAAAGCACACTCAACCGATTTCAATGTGTTATCCACTATGACGCCTGGATCTCTTTCTTGGGTGGTAGCACCTAATATGGAACCTAACATTGTGTAACTATAGCATGGGTTATTTTTCCCTATATATATATCACCTTGCACTTATCCACATTAAATTTCATCTGCCATTTTGATTCCCAATTTTCCAGTCTCACAAGGTCTTCCTGCAATTTATCACAATCTGCTTGTGATTTAACTACTCTGAACAATTTTGTATCATCTGCAAATTAGATTACCTCACTCATCGTATTTCTTTCCCAATCATTTATAAATATATTGAAAAGTAAGGGTCCCAATACCGATCCCTGAGGCACTCCACTGCCCATTCCCTTCCACTGAGAAAATTGTCCATTTAATGCTATTCTCTGTTTCCTATCTTTTATCCAGTTTGTAATCCACGAAAGGACATCGCCACCTATCCCATGACTTTTTACTTTTCCTAGAAGCCTGTCATGAGGAACTTTGTCAAATGCCTTCTGAAAATCCAAGTACACTACATCTACCGGTTCACCTTTATCCACATGTTTATTAACTCCTTCAAAAAAGTGAAGCAGATTTGTGAGGCAAGACTTGCCTTGGGTAAAGCCATGCTGACTTTATTCCATTAAACCATGTCTTTCTATATGTTTTGTGATTTTGATGTTTAGAACACTTTCCACTATTTTTCCTGGCACTGAAGTCAGGCTAACTGGTCTGTAGTTTCCTGGATTGCTCCTGGAGCCCTTTTTAAATATTGGGGTTACATTAGCTATCCTCCAGTCTTCAGATACAATGGATGATTTTAATGATAGGTTACAAATTTTTACTAATAGGCCTGAAATTTCATTTTTTAGTTCCTTCAGAACTCTGGGGTGTATACCTTCTGGTCCAGGTGATTTACTACTCTTCAGTTTGTCAATCAGGCCTACCACATCTTCTAGGTTCACAGTGATTTGGTTCAGTCCATCTGAATCATTACCCATGAAAACCTTCTCCAGTACGGGTACCTCCCCAACATCCTCTTCAGTAAGAACCGAAGCAAAGAAATCATTTACCCTCCCCCATTTGTGCTGCTCCCAGTTTGCATTTTATCTAACCATCTTTCCAAGTTTTTGTTGTATTTTTCTCTTCCTTATTTTATTGTTCATTGTAAAGGCCTTGCCTAATTGATACGATGTGCAAACGGTTGTCGGTATATAAAATCTTTAAAATAAATAAATTTAATCTTTCCGCGATGGCCTTATCTTCTCTAAGAGCCCCTTTAACCCCCTCGATCATCTAACAGTCCAACTTATTCCCTCACAGGCTTTCTGCTTCAGATATATTTTTAAAAGTTTTTACTGTGAATTTTTGCCTCTATGGCCAACTTCTTTTCAAATTCTCTCTTAGCCTGTCTTATCAATGTCTTACATTTAACTTGCCAACACTTATGCATTATTTATTTATTTGATGAGTTTTATATACCGTTATTCTATTTTCTTCTGTTGGATCCTTCATCCAATTTTTGAATGAAGATCTTTTGGCTAACATAGCTTCTTTCACCTCCCCTTTTAACCATGCCTGTAATCGTTTTGCCTTCTTTCTACCTTTTTTAATGTGTGGAATACATCTGGACTGTGCTTCTTGGATGGTATTTTTAAACAATGACCAAACCTCTTGCACACTTTTTACCTTATAGTTGCTCCTTTCAGTTTTTTTCTTACAATTTTTCTCATTTTATCAAAGTTTCCCTTTTGAAAGTTTAGCAGGAGAGCCTTGGATTTGCACACTGTCCCCCTTCCAGTCATTAATTTAAATTTGATCATATTATGATCACTATTGCCAAGTGGCCCCACCACCGTTACCTCTCTCACCAAGTCCTGTGCTCCACTGAGAATTAGATCTAAAATTGCTCCCTCTCTCGTTGGTTCTTGAACCAATTGCTCCATAAAACTATCATTTATTCCATCCAGGAATTTTATCTCTCTAGCGTGTCCCGATGATACATTTACCCAGTCTATATTGGGGTAATTGAAGTCTCCCATTATTACTGCACTACCAATTTGATTAGCTTCCCTAATTTCTCTTAGCATTTCACAGGGGATAGAGACGAAAGGGGAGATAGACACATGGTGGGGAGCATGGGATGGTTGAGATATATATGAGGCGTGAACAAAAGTACGCCAGATTTTATAAGATACACGCGTAGCCGCGCGTATCTTATAAAATCCGGGGTCAGCGCGCGCAAGGGGGTGCACATTTGTGCAACTTGTGCGCGCTGAGCCCTGCGAGCGCTGCCCGTTCTCTCCGAGGCCGCGCCGAAATCGGAGCGGCCTCGGAGGGAACTTTCCTTACACAAGTTACGCCTGTGCCGATGGCCCGCTGCCGCGCCATCACCCGACCCGGGGGCTGGTCCGGAGGCCCCGGGCCGGCACCATGCCCCCCGGAACGCCCCTAACGTCGCACCGCCCCCCGACACCCCCCCCCCCCCCCTAGCAAACCCCCTGGACTTACGTGCGCCGCCGAGCCTATGCAAAATAGGCTCGGCGCGCGCAGGGTTTTTTTTTTTTAAGGGTTACGTGCTTAACGTAAGCGCGTAACCCTTTTAAAAATCCGGCCCATAATGTACTGCAGTGACCCCTCCCCTCCCCCCTGCCCATGCCTTTAACACCTTCCTGGCCCTTTCTCTGCTTGTTTAATGTTTATTAAGTTCAATGGAATATTTTATCCCAGCGAGATTTGACATTTATCACAGTCACAATAGCAGTGAGCCATTTTAGGAAGAGCATAGCGTCCTAGCAGCCATAAGAACCTGCCATACTGGGTCAGACCGAGGGTCCATCAAGCCCAGCATCCTGTTTCCAACAGTGGCCAATCCAGGTTACAAGTACTTAGCAAATACCGAAATACTAAATAAATGTCGTAGAACTAATGTCAGTAATAAGCAGTGGCTATTCCCTAAGTCAGTTTGATTAATAGCAGTTTTATGGACTTCTCCAAGAACTTATCCAAACCTTTTTTAAACCCAGCTGCACTAACTTTCTTAAGCACTTCTTCTGGCAATGAATTCCAGCTTAATTGCGCATTGAGTGAAAAAGAATTTTCTCTGATTTGTTTTAAATGTGCTACTTGCTCATTTCTTGGAGTGCCCCCCCAGTCCTTGTATTAACTGAAAGAGTAAATAACTGATTCACATTTACCCATTCTAGTCCTTTCTTGATTTTGTAGACCTCTATCATATCCCACCTCAGCCCTCTCATCTCCAAGATAAAAAGCCCTAACCTCTTCAGCCTTTCCTCATAGGGGAGACGTTACTTCCCCTTTATCATTTTGGTCGCTCTTCTCTGAACCTTTTCCAGTGCAACTTTATCTTTTTTTTTTTTTTTTTTTTTGAGTTGTGGTAACCAGAATTGCAGAATACTGGAATATTTATGGGTTGAGGCTTTCTATTGGTCTAAAAAAAATGTAGAATGTGAAGTTTTGAGATCATGCAGAGTCATGTATTTCTCAAACCTCAGGTTGAATAGTTTACAATAATATAAATATATTAATTTTGTTTTGTTTTCAATATCCATAATCTCTATCTTTTTCAGATTCCCCAATAATATTTTAGATACTTTATTTATTTATTTAGAAACTTTTATATACCGGTATTAGTGGGGACATCATACCGGTTCACATAATAACTGAAAGCTTGGAAAGTACATTACAACAAGGAGAATGTAACTGGGCGGGGGTAAAATCAAAAGGCAGTAGGAAGGATAGAGAAAACAGGAGGGTCATAACCAGAGATAAGAATTTACAAATTTACAATGGATGTCTCCTTAAAATAAGGAGAGGGCGGTCACCTGAATGGGGGGGGGGGGGGACTACGGAGTGGGAGTGGAAGAGCTATTCTGTGTAGGCATGGTTGAACAGGAGAGTTTTTAGTTTCTTTTTTAACTTAATTGCACAAGGTTCAAGGCGCATGTGTACAGGTAGGGAATTCCAGAGCGTCTATTTTGAAGCCAGCTAGTGTTTAAATGAATTATGTACCAGTTTTTGACAATAGAAACCGCACATTGTAGTAGTTAAACTAACGTCTTTGGTCAATACAACTATTCTAACATAGCATGTCTAAGACTTCTGTTATCGATATAGTGTCACATCTGTATCAGCTCAGTCTTGTAGTTTATCTGACTAGTGGGGGTTTTTTTTAGACTGAATAAAAATGTTTGTCCATTATGCTTAACCTTCTTCTGAGTGCACAGAAATCCATTATTATTGATCTTCAGACCTGGTTATACTTAATGGATATTTGTAGCTAAGCTGGCTAATTTGTTTTTAATTGCCTTTATGGAAGATGCTTCAATTATATCTGACAGTGGACTTTTCCAGAGCTCTAGCACTGAACTGTAAAGAAATTTTCCCTTGATTATTAAAACTTGTCCTTGATCAATTAATATTTGCCCTCTGATTTTACCAGTGCTGTCTGTTGAGCAGTCCTTCACATAACCTTATGTATGGTTCTGTTAATTGCTTCCATGGTATTATCATATCCCTCCCTTGATTACCTTTTTCCACATAGTGAATATCCTAAGTCTCTCAGATTTCCTGATATATCAGATATTTCATTTCCTTATAGTCTAGTACAGTGTGTCCCAACCCAGTCCTGGAGGCACAGCTGTCCAGTTTGGCTTTCAGGGTTACCACAATAAATATGCATATGAGAGATTTATAAGTACTGTGGGTTTCCAGTGTTTTCTTAATATAAAAGGTAAACAAAAATGAAATGGCCTGAATATATTGGCACAGGATTAAAAAGCTTTTCACCTTGATGTTGGTTCAAATTCATCTTGGGTCACTTGTAGCTGAAAGTCATTTTTATCATTTATTCATTGCATGCTCTTCCAACATATGAACTCCAAACAAGTTACAAGACAACAAGGAAAAGGAGGCCAAAATTTAACAACTTATATAGAACATAAATCCATAACAACAGATTATATTAGTGAAGGGGGAAGAGAAAATCAACAGAAATTTGTTAAAAAGCAAAACCAGCACAATTTGGAGTGGAAAGCTGGTGAAATATGTTCATGGGCCAGAAGCCTCAAACAGGCGCAGACAAACACTCTTGTAGGTCCGTAGATTTGTTTGTATTAAATATTTTTAATTTTTGAATATGGCAACTCCACTGTTTAAATGCAAGAACATTTCAATGCAGTTCCACGGGTCCCCCGACACGGACCCCGTGTTTCGCCAAACTGGCTGCGTCTGGAGGGACAGCACAGATAGGAATTAGTTCTGTAAAAACAAATGTAAATAATCACCATTCAAAGGGACCATACCAATAAAATGGACTGTAGCCGACAAAGATATAGACAGGTAATCATCACAAACGCGTAAACATGTTATGCCAGTATTTTGACTAAAAGTCATAAACCAAACTCTAAATGTTACAAGGTATACCTTTCTCTATACAGTGTAGCAGGGAGTACAAGGAATTTACTGAGAGATAGTGATTTAAACAAACAGGGAATTTTGGCGCGACCCCAGTAGATGAACAGTGAGAATGACCTCGTAACACAAAAGTTCTCTGTGTGGTCGGGTGTACAAAATTTGACATAGCCATAGTTAAAGGACATACAGAACATTGGCCACAAGACCTGTGGCCACTTTCAACATCAAATTGTCTAGTTGTTGTGTCATAGCCAGAGTGAACAAGCATATCTCTCAAATTCTTACCCCTCCGATACGTGAACCGGAGGGAAGTGTTCGAAGTTGTGCTCATTGCTAAGGCTGACCAATGTTTACGAATAATGTTAGAACTGGCGTTACTTTTAGTTGAAAAAGGAGCGATACAATTCACAGCATTTTCCTCTACTGGATTTTTTGGTAAGTAATTATTTTTAACAGTAAGTCCTGGTTAACATAAAGTGCACATTTCCTAGCGTGTAGCAGATGGACTCAAAACAAATGGGTATAGTGTGCTCGTGCTAGCAGTTGGAGACGGATCTGACGTCAGCACGGGTACATATACCCCCACAGGAAGTGAAGCAATTCAGTAATTTCCGTCTCCAAAGCAGTTTGGAGCTACCCACGCTCGCTGAGCGTGTTTTCCAAAATTCTATCGACTAAATTCTTAGAAGAAATCTACTGAAGACGAGCCCCGCACTCCTGTGGTGATACCAGGCGGTCACTCATCCAGTTGAGTTTCCCGAGCTGACTTCCGTGGTCCCTCGGAGGTAGGAGCCTCGGTCCGGTGGCCGGTTCGCGGCAGGGACTCAGCCCCCGAGTGAGAAGGGCTCGGGCGCGGCCTAGAGGCAGCCTCTGTCCCGGCGTGGACTTGGCCCCCGAGCGTTTCGGGCGCGGCCTAGAGGCAGCGGGTGCACTTCATTAAGCGCGGCGGTTGAAGGTAATCTCCCCCCGCAGCCGGAGACCGCCCGGGTCGCAGCCGGGAAGCGCCGAAGACAAGGTAAGGCGTACATCTTTACTTGGTCTCCGAGGAAGTGTGGATTAACTGGGCCTGCCTACGAGGCCGCCCACCTGGGAGGTCGCCATTTTCTGCCTACCTACTTCTCCTTTCCAATTAAGCACTTTTTGCTTGCTGAACGCACGTTGTGAGCGCACGCGATAGGCGCACGTTGTTAGCGCCCGCGATAGGCGCACGTGAACGCCCGCGATAGGCGCCCGTTTTTGGCGCACGCTACTAGGATACGCGCACATATACTAAGACGCCCGATTGTAGGCGCACATTATAAGATGCCCACTACAGGCGCACTGTTTATAAGACGCCCGTTTATAGGCGCACTGTTTATAAGACACCTGCTATAGGCGCACGTTTATAAGATGCCCGTTTATAGGCGCACTGTTTATAAGACGCCCGCTATAGGCGCACGTTTATATAAGGCGCACGTTTATAAGGCACCCGTTCATAGGCGCAGGCTGTTATGAGCCTGTGTTAGGCGCACATCGTAGGACGACACCGCATTTGAGGCAAATGGAGCGTAAGAAGGCCTCTGCGGCTGCAGAGCTGGCACCCCCAGAATCAGGCATGAACGCTCTAAGCCTCTGCTCAGCATGCAATCTTAGAGCCACACAGAGCGAGGAAGCAGACTCCCTATGTGCCCAATGTGAGGAAGCCATGGCAGTCCCAGGACAGGACCGGTCCCAGCCCAGCGGTTCCTTAGAGAACACTCCGGACTTAGCAGGCCGCGGCGAGCAGCCAGGGAATCCGAGAGATCTGGTATCCCTGCGGCCAGATCTGGCTTCGCTTTCCTGGGTGGAATTGTTTAAGGGGATTCACGCCTTTGTCCAGATGCAGTCTGCTCCTCGGATGGGTCTTGCCGTCCCGGTTGATCCGTTCCCTGGACCCTCGAGACCTAGGCACAGCCATTCACCACCCAACAGCCCCAATCATGGGGATTCAGATTATTCACAGGTAAGTGAGGAGCCCCCTGAAGAGAATGAACTTCCCTCGGAGATAGAACCATATCGGACCATGAGACGCTTCTTTCGGAAAGAAGATCTGCCGGGCCTGGTCTCACAATGCCTATCGGAGCTGGCCATTCCGGGCCAGGACCCCCCGGGGTCCCTGTACAGAACCCTCTGCTAGAGGGCTTGCGCCAATCGGCTCACCGCTTTCCCCTCCTACAAGCAGCACAGCAGCTAATTGAGCTGGAATGGAAGGCACCGGAGGCCTCATTCAAAGGGGGTCGGGCATGTACCCTCTAGATCCGACAGCCAAGGAACTGCTGGCGTGCCCCAGGGTAGACGCCATAATTAACGCAATTGTGAAACGCACCACCATTCCGGTGGAGGGGGGAGCGGCTCTCAAGGATGTGCATGACCGCCGCATGGACACCATTCTGAAACAAGCCTTTGAGGTAGCAGCATTGTCCCTTCGAATCGCGACTTGCTGCACCGTGGTGACGCGCTCCTGTTTATCACAGGCAAGAAATAACACCCCGGGAGAAGACATGGAATCGGCTCTCGCATTTCTCACAGACGCAGCCTCCGACCTCGTCCGTACGGCAGCCAAGGGAGTGTCCTCCTCAGTGGCAGCCAGAAGACAGCTTTGGCTACGCAATTAGGCGGCCGACTCGTCCTCCAAGACTCGACTCACAAGAATGCCCTTTAAGGGATCCCTACTGTTGGGCAGCGACCTTGAGAATTGGGCTACTAAATGGGGTGCTTCTCCGTTACCCCGTCTACCAGAAGACAGGTCAAGGAGGAACCAGCGTTCTGTTTCTAGACCATCCAGAGGTAGGAACTCGCAGCGCTTCAGGCACCGGTCTCACTATCAGGCACCTCGTTCTCAGGCCAGGAATCAGCCCTTTTGGGCTAAGCACACCAAGAAGAGAACCGGCCCGGATTATGGACCCGGCCGTAACCCACAATGACAATCAGCCGACCCATCCGAGGGTAGCAGCCATAGGGGGCAGGCTAACCCTCTTCTACCGCAGGTGGGTCGAGATCACTTCGGACCAGTGGGTCCTCGCCATCATCCGGGAAGGATATTACCTGGATTTCTTTTGGCTTCCGCTGAACAAGTTTGTGGAATCTCCTTGTTCGCCACTCAAGGCAGTGGCACTAGAAGTGACCTTACAGAGGCTCCTGGCCCTAAAAGCCATAATCCCAGTACCTGCGGAAGAGGTACCTTCTGGGCATTATTCCATTTATTTCATAGTACCCAAGAAGGAGGGCACCTTCAGGCCTGTCCTGGACCTCAAGTCAGTCAACCGACACCTACGGGTCCCTAGCTTTCGCATGGAAACTCTACGGTCTGTCAAGAATTCAGTACAGCCAGGGGAGTTTCTCACCTCCCTAGATCTGTCAGAAGCCTACCTGCATATCCCAATTCATCGGGATCATCAGCGCTATTTACGCTTCAAAGTCCTGAATCAGCACTTCCAGTTCCGGGCCTTACCCTTCGGGTTAGCCACCGGACCACGGATCTTTACCAAGGTAACAGTTGTAGTGGCAGCGGCACTCAGGAAAGAAGGACGATTGGCTGATCAGGGCAAAGTCACTGGAAGAGAGTCACCGGGCAACCAACAGAGTTATAGCTCTTCTGGAAAGCCTAGGATGGGTAGTCAACATAAAGAAGAGTTCCCTACAGCCATCCCTGTTGCGGGAATACCTAGGGGTCCAATTCGACACCCAGGAAGACAAGGTCAGCCTGATCTCCAAGAGAAGGTCAAAACTCCGGACTCATCTGCAGGTCTTGCTGAGCGCCAGCCGGCCCACAGCTCGAGATTATCTCCAAGTCCTCGGCCTCATGGCATCCACCCTGGAGGTGGTGCCATGGGCGCGGGCTCATATGAGACCATTGCAGCGTGCCTTTCTATTTCGATGGAGTCCACGATCACAGGACTATACCATACACCTGCCTCTACCAGCCAGAGTGCGGAATCAACTACGCTGGTGGTTACGGCCCGGCCACTTGAGCCGGGGGTCAAGAACGTCCTCCCCAACCTGGATTCTGCTCACCACAGATGCCAGCCTGAACGGATGGGGAGCGCACTGTGAGGAGCTCACCGCCCAAGGACGGTGGACTAGAGAAGAGTCAAGGTGGAATATCAACCGACTAGAGGCACGGGCAGTCAGGCTAGCATGCCTGCGATTTGCCCACAGACTTCGCAACAGAGCGGTCAGAGTGATGTCAGACAATGCCACCACAGTGGCGTACATCAATCGACAGGGCGGAACCAGAAGCCAACAGGTGTCCCTAGAAATAACTCCCCTGATGATTTGGGCAGAGGCCAATCTTCAGGACATCTCCGCCGTACACATCGCCGGGAAGGACAACACTGCAGCAGACTTCCTCAGCAGAGAAAGCCTAAACCCGGGAGAATGGCAGTTGTCACCCACAGCCTTTCAGATAATTGTGGATCACTGGGGGATGCCAGCCATGGACCTATTAGCAGACAGGTCCAATGCTCAAGTTCCCAGATATTTCAGCCGCAGGCGGGATCCTCGAGCTCAGGGGATCGATGCCCTGGTACAGCCGTGGCCTCAGGGGATCCTACTATATGCATTTCCTCCATGGCCCTTGTTGGGCGCCATTGTTCACAGGATTCAGCGACACAGAGGTCTAGTTCTTCTAGTGGCCCCGGACTGGCCAAGAAGACCCTGGTACGCAGACATGAGAAGACTACTGGCAGGGAATCCTCTACCTCTGCCTCCATACCGGGACCTGCTACGGCAAGGCCCCATCCTCCACGAGGATCCAGCTCAATTCTCTCTTACGGTCTGGCCATTGAGAGGGCTAGACTGAAGAAAAGAGGATACTCAGAGCCAGTGATAGATACACTCCTCAGAGCACACAAGTTCTCCACATCACTAACATATATCAGGATCTGGAGAATTTTTGAAGCCTGGTGCGATTCTCACAGCACCAATTCACATACCGCACAGATGGATGGCAGATGGATGGATGGCGATTTATAGCCATCCATGGATAGATGTAGCCTTTTATGTAATCGTATTCGCCGCATTGAAATTTTTTGAATTTAACCGCTTTTAAATCACTCTTGAATTTTTCCAAATTAGTTTTAAATTCAGTAAGCTGATGATCAAACTGTTCAACTGGAGAATTATTTTTAATAGAGTCAATATGTGATTGAAGTTCGTCTTGTAAAGTGGCAGTGAGATTCTTAGTAGTTTCTATTATCAGTATCATTAGATCGAACGAACACTTGTTAAGTATCTGGTTCCATCAAAGAAGAAACTCTTTAATCTCTACATGTAGATGTGGTTCCTTCTGGATTCTAAGACCACTTGGGTTCCGTCTCACTCGACAGTACATCGGTCAAATATAAAAAATTGCAGAGAAAACGCTACGTTGGTGGAACACTGGGTCCAGTACTCTCATACATTATCTGATTTGAAATTCTTTGTAATTGATGTGGTTCGACTGCCTGCACAGGGGGGGGGGGATTATTCTGAGATGCTACTCAAAAAAGAACAAAAATGGATTTTCCTTTTAGATTCTGTGGTACCAAATGATTTGAATTGTGAGTTAGAGTGGAACCTTTTCACCTAAGTCGTGCTGGTATTTGATTGGTTAGCCATTCCTGCTTTCTGATTGGTTAGTGGCTTTGCACCAAAATTCCCTGTTTGTTTAAATCACTATCTCTCAGTAAATTCCTTGCACTCCCTGCTACCTGTTACACTGTATAGAGAAAGGTATGTCTTGTGACATTTAGAGTTTGGTTTATGACTTTTAGTCAAAATATTGGTATAACATGTTTACGTGTTTGTGATGATAACCTGTCTATATCTTTGTCGGCTACAGTCCATTTTATCGGTATGGTCACTTTGAATGGTGATTATTTACATTTCTTTTTACAGAACTAATTCCTATCTGTGCTGTCCCTCCCGACGCAGCCAGTTTGGCGAAACACGGGGTCTGTGTCGGGGGGCCCGTGGAATTGCATTGAAATGTTCTTGCATTTAAACAGTGGAGTTGCCATATTCAAAAATGTAAAATATTTAATACAAACAAATCTACGGACCTACAAGAGAGTTTGTCTGCGCTTGTCGTACATAAACTGATATATAAAGGGCAGCCTTAGCTCGTGCTTTGTTTCTTGGATTCCAAAAACCTCAAACAACCATGTTTTTAGTTTTTATCTGAAAGTCTGCAAATCAGGTGTTGGCCTGATGTCCAGTAGCAAGGAGTTCCAGAGACAAGGGATAGAGCCAGCAAATGATTTCTTCCTGGTGCTAGCCAGCTGCATTTCCTTGGGGCCAGGTGTTGGGCAAAGTTTGAAGAGGGTGAGCCGGAAGGTATAGCGAGAGTCACCATCAAAAATAGGACAGGGCCATGCTCTTGATTGCCTTAAAAACCAGGAGAAGAAGTTTGAAAGAGGTATGAGAGTCAATGGGATCCAGTGAAGGGATTTTAGAAGAGGAGTGATCCGATCAAATTTGCTGACATTGAGCAGGGATCATGCAGCCGCATTTGGTCTGAGTTGAAGTTGTCAAATCTATTTTTTGGTAAACTCATGTAAATGGAGTTACAATAGTCCAGGTGGGAGATAGCAAAGACCTTGAACAACTGTTGTATAGGCAGGATCATCCATAGATGGAAGAAAGTTATCATAAATGGAAGAAAGCAGATTTCATTAGATTGAATTTGGGCCTCAAAGGTGAGATGAGAGTCCAGGATGATGCCCAGTTTCTGACTTCATTTTTGAAGGGCAGTTTGGATCCTTCTAGTTTTACTCTTTGAAAGGAGATGTGAGTGGTTTGATTTTTCAACCCACAATACTTTTGTTTTTTGTGGGGGGGGGTTCAGCTTGTTGCAGTGAAGCCAACTTATAATCTTCTTGAGGCAGAGGTTTAAATTAACAATATCTTGGTCAGGATTAGAGCTTAAAGGGCTCCTGCATAAGTATGGAATGGGATATGGTGTTTCCCAATAGCTTACTAAGTGGGGCTAAATAGATGTTGAACAAAGAAGGAGCGTTGTGAACACCACAAGTGAGAGGATGAGAGTGTGAGGTGCCCAGTCCCATGGAAGTGGTTTGCGAACGGTCCTGGAGGAAGGATTTAAACCAGTCTAGCGCAGAACCTGAAAGACCCAGGTCTAGTAGTCAGAAGATAAGAATCTCACGGTCTACTGTATCAAAGGCCACAGATGGATCCAGGAGCACGAGAAGGGCTTGTTTCCCCCGATCCAGGTACAGGTGAAGATCTTCTACCAGGCAAATTAGAGCTCATTCAGTATTGTAAGATGGTCTGAAACCAGACTGGAAAGGGTCTTAAAAAGTTTGTGGCTTGGAAGAGCTCATTGAGTTGATTCAGAACTGCTTTTTTGATGATTTTACTGAGGAAAGGAATGTTTGAGACAGGCTTGTAGTTACTAAAATCGTCGGGGTTCAGGTTTTGGTTTCTTCAGAGTGGGTTTGACAATAGCTTCCTTAACGCAGTGAGTAAGGTGACACTCTGAGAGAGGGGAGTTTAAGATGTATCGAAGCCAGGTGAGGAGACCAGATTTGGCCTGCTTGATGAGCCAGGGTGGACATGGATCATTTTGAGAAGTGGAGGGTTTGATGTCAGAGAGATGGTTGTCTACTTGTTTCAGAGTAAGAGAGCAGGAGGTGGTTTCCATATTCAGTGTGATGTATGCAGTGATGTTATTGAATTCAGATGTGATGTTGGTGATCTTTATTTGTAAAGAAACCAGCAAGCTTGTTGCATTGGCTTGAATTGTTGAGAGATTGTGGTAAATAGTGCCTGTGAGTTTGGAGATGGTAGAGAAGAGTTCCCTGGGTGATGATTTACCTAGGAAGAGAGAGTCTTTTAGCCTGAGTGATTGCGTTGCGGTAACATGTCTGGTGTCTTCTGCAGTTGTCTCTATCCACTTGGGACTTAGTATTCTGCCAACGGCATTCAAGTCTTCTTCTAGTCAGCTTTAGTTCTCTTGGTTCTGGGGTGTACCAGGGTATGAAGCTGTGATTTTTTTTTTTTTTTTTTTTTACAATGGAAAACTTCACAAGGGCCAGCTCATCTGAAAGCTATTTGGTGAGCTATGTGAAATGAGTTGGTATTCAGTCTAGTGCCAGTGGATAGGTGTCCACATCACTAAAAATCACCATGACAGTTTGCCATTAATTGGCACCCTTGTTAGTCTCAGCAGAGAGGCTAAAAATTCAGACATGGACACTGAATTGTTCTCTCGTCATCAGAGGTGATCCCTTACCAGTACTGAGGTTCATTAGCAGATAGGATAGAGAAACTCTCATAACCTCTAGCCATGCTAAACTTGTTCCATGGATTTTATTTTCTAGTGCTGTTAATTTGGTATCTTTCCATAAGCATTAAATTCACTTGAAAAAAATCTCTTCTGGGATGCTGAGCAATAATTGAGGAAACTGAAGCAACTCTGTTGTAAGGGGTTTTAACGTTGAAGGAAGGGGGGGGGGGAAGCAGTTTTAAGATGAATGTCAATGCTTTATGAAGCAAGAATATATGCCAAGAGATTCTGTATCTATGCCACTATTAAAGTCTTTGGCTTTCTATTTAAATTTGCTAAGAAGATTTAAATTGGTTTTGTTCACTTTGAAAGGTAAATCTCCATATCTCATTTGTCTGTATGCATGCTGACTAGCTGATACCTTCTTTTTCATATTTCACCTTCTAATTGTGGTTTAAATATTGACCTTTTTCACAGAGCCAGATGTCCTAGGATCCAGGCATTATGTATTCATCCACTCATTTGCAGAATTTTGGTACTTTCTTCTTCAACCTTGAATGGAAACAGAAAAACATGTTGCCAGCTGCTGCTTATTCCTTTCTTGTTTGTGAACGGCTTGACTTTATCAGGATCTGATCACTGAAATTGCAGTCAGGGGGGAATGGGAGAGGAGAGAAAGTGTGATGTCTGTGTGCAGGAGGGAGGGAGGAAGGAGGGGCACATACATGGGTAACTGGGCATGTGTGCATGAACGCTAACCAGGAGAAGTGGATGCAAAATTGGGAGGATCTGAAATAGTGGAAACTCACTTTATAGTGAGCTGTTATGAATTTCCTCACTATCAGGCAGATTCAGTAAAACATGCGGGAGTTGGGCGCCCGCTCTCCCGACGCGCGCCCAGGCACTTCTCCTGGGTTCGCGATTCTCTATTTAAATTAGGTGTCATGCTAATAAGGAGGCGCTAGGGACATATAGCACGTCCCTAGCGCCTCCTTATTAGTGGAAGCGGCGGCTGTCAGCAGGTCTGACAGCCGCCGCTTAATTTTACTGGTGTCTGTTTTCGAATCCGCTGACCGGCGGGCAGATTTTATTTATTTATTTATTTGTTTTAATTTTTGGTGTCTCAGACTTAATATCGCTATGATATTAAGTCAGGGTGTACAGAAAAGCAGTTTTTTCTGCTTTTCTGTACACTTTCCTGGTGCTTTCTAAGCTTGGCCGCACATTTTTACTTTCAGTATTCTGGGCTAATAACTAATAGGCTCATCAACATGCATTTGCATGTGATGAGCACTATTAGTTTTGGGGTGGTTGGCCGCGTGTTTGCCACGCACTTTTATTACCCCTTATAGTCTAAAACGTGCGGCCAAACAGGAGCTAAACGGTGCGATCTCATTTTTCTTGCAGAGTATTTCAGTGGTTTAAGGCTCTTGTAAAATCTTGTAACTCAGGTTATTTTAAAGTAGTATTTTGGTATTAGGCCTATAATATAATGTTATCTACTCTTTAAAGGAGAAAAACTGTAATTTTCCCTTCTTAGCTGTATTTTGACCTTTGACCATGTGTTTGTTTATTAAAATAGTTGTATGTCGTGTTATCTTCTATTCTAAGTGGCTTACAGGTGTTGGCTCTGCTGGGCATGCTAATGCCCAGTAATGGGTGAAATCTAGTTTTGAGTAAGGAACCTAGAACTGGCTCAAATATTACAAGAAATCAAGTATTAAAATAATTAACTTATTTTTCTAGTTTGTGCTTGTAAAATTGACAGATTATTCACAGTGGGGACTTACCTCTTCTACTTATGCATAAAATAGATGAAGCATGGTAATCTGTGGATCATCGCTATGGAGCAAGAGGTAATTCAGATGTGTTATGCCACCTCAAATCTTTATCTTTGCCGATACTACCAACTGGTGGCAGTTGCAGTGGTAGATTTTCTTGATGTTATCATGTATACAGTGGAAGCTACCAACTTATTTACATAGACTACCATGTGACTTTCAAGTGGTAATGACTTTGGTGTTTTTGTACTTTTGTTTTTTCCACTATGTAGCTCTTTCTATCCCGGTGTGTATATCCACTGAATTAACCAGTGCTATCCAATGAAATATTTAGTTACTCAAGAAAAGATGATTTTTAATAATTAATGCCTTTAGCATACTGATTCCCTTGCAGTTACATGCCATTGGTTGATGTATACTTTATATTAACTTTACTCCATATCAAATTCTATCTACCTTATAAATGGGCTCTGACCGATGGCCTGCAAATGCGCAGTAGAGAGCAGCTCTATCTCGCATGCGCGGGCACGTCAGCCAGAGTTTGCCTGTTGACAAAAATGGCGCTGGAAGGACCTGTAGCGGCGGCAGCAGCGAGGACCCGTAGCAGCGGAGGCGGGGATAGCGGCGCGCGTGCGCCATCCGAAGGGGTTGTGAATGAGCTGGGAGAGGAGGGGAGGTGGAGGGAGGAGAGAGTGAGGTGAGAAGGAGTGGGAGGGAGAATAGAGGTGGGAGGGAGAATGGGGGAGGGGGAAGTGGGAGGGAGAATGGGGGAGGGGGGAAGTGGAAGGAAGGGAGAGGTGGAAGGGAGAATGAGGGGGGAGGGAGAGGTGGAAGGGAGAATGAGGGGGGGGAAGGGGAGGGAGAATGAGGGGGAGGTGGAAGGGAGAGGAGGGGGAGGGAGAATGAGGAGGAGGGGGGAGAGGAGAATGAGGGGGAGGGGAGGTGGGAGGGAGAATGAGGGGGAAGGAAATGGACCGAAAAATTTATTTTTAATGTAGCCCTTTGTTACGGGCTTAACGGCTAGTTGAACTATATATTAGTATTTGTACTAGCGAGGGAGTATATTAGCCTACCTGGTATTGTTTTCCTTTTCAGCCAAATAAGCTCCAAAATAACTTCACTATACCGATGTATTACACAAAAAGAGTGAAGGGAAAATATAGCAAGTATGCTTCCCATAAACACTGTTCTCTGCAGGCAGGATCCCACCTCCTTGGAGAGTCCATTACCTAGCTAGAATTAGCTCTGAAATCTGAGGGGGCTCATGATGCAAATTCTAGCTAGCTAATAGACTCTCCAGGGAGGTGGGTGGGTATTTAGCATGGCTAATTCATCCTTTTGTCTATGAAGAACACCATTTACAGTAAGTGAACTTGCTTTCTCCATTGACAAGTAGGACTGAATTAGCCATGACATGACATGGGCAGTCACAAGCTGAGGACTGCAGCGGAGCATTTCTGACTAAGCAACCCAGATCCCATTTTAAAGAGCAGACTACTGGGTGAATGAACATGCTATGCAAAACTACGTGTCCAAATCTACTGTCACTGTTTGAGAGATTGTCCAGACAGTAATGAGATGCAAAGCTGTGTACTGATGGCCATGTTGCAGCTTTGCAGATGTCTTTGAGAGGTACGACTCACAGATGAGCCTCTAATGCAACCATGACTCCAACTTGATGAGCCTTGATGGTATTTCTAACTTGTAGGCCTGCTAGAATATAGCAGTGCATGATGCAGTCTGCTAATCAGTTGGACAATGTACATTTTGGCCACTGCAATGCCCAGTCTGTTAGGGTCATAAGAGACAAAAATAGTTGTGAAGCCTGACAATGTGGCTGAGTTCTTCTTTTGTAGTAGACCATAAAAGAGCCTTTGCTTAAGGTATGAAGGGCTTTCTCACCTTCATATGCATTTGGCCTTTGGAAGAACATAGGTAACAAGATGGCTTGATTAATATGGAAAGCTGTTACTACTTGTGCTAGAAACTTAGAGTGGGTAGAGAGTACCCACCCTATTGTAGAAGAACTGCTTATAAGGAGGATAATGAACTATAGCCTGAAGTTCACAGACTCTTCTTGCTGACATGACCACTACAAGAAATTTTACTTTCTATGTTAGAAATTTGAGCGAAGCTTACTTTACATTGGTTCAAATGGCAGCTTCATCAGTTGTGCCAGAACTGCATATAGTTCCCATGGAAGAGGTAGTTTTACACCTCGAGGTTTAGTGTGCCATAATCCTTTCAGGAACTTGGAAACTAACGGATGAGTGGAGATAGGCCTACTCTCAAGTTGAGTTTGGTAAATTCACTGAGGTACTAAGACATGAAGCAGAAAGAGAGTAAATAGCTCATAACTCTGTGGGTTCACATATGAACGGTTCTGAGAAACTGTTGACAAAATATGGAGAACCATTTACATTTAAAACTGTAGCCTCTTCTGATTGATGGTTCTTGGCAGACACTATTAGTGGAGGCAACAAAAGGTAATGGTAAATGGAGTTCATTCTGAGGAGGGGAGCATTACTAGTGGTGTCAATATTTTCAATATTTGTCATCATTAAAGTAGAAGTATTGTCAGGAAAGGTTTGTCATTTTGCTGATGATACCGAAATCTGCAACTGGGTAGACAGCCAGGAAGGTGTGGAAAATAGGAGGAGAGATCTAGCAAAGCTTGAAGAATG
This sequence comes from Rhinatrema bivittatum, assembly GCF_901001135.1. Classification (NCBI taxonomy): domain Eukaryota; kingdom Metazoa; phylum Chordata; class Amphibia; order Gymnophiona; family Rhinatrematidae; genus Rhinatrema; species Rhinatrema bivittatum. Next base: position 17,601,631 of record NC_042618.1, read on the forward strand.
ATCTAGGACAGTGATGGCGAACTCCAGTCTTTGAGTGCCACAAACAGACCAGGTTTTCAGGATATCTATAATGAATGTGCATGAAAAAGATTTGCATGCACTGCCTCCATTGTATGCAAATCTATTTCATGCATATTCATTGTGGATATCCTGAAAACCTGGCCTGATTTTGGCAATCGAGGACTGGAGTTTGCCATCACTAGTCTAGGATGTGACAGCTAAGATTAAATGCTTAAAAAAATGCAGAGTTATGCATTTAGGATGCAAAAACCCAAAAGAGAGGTACAGTGTTTGGGAATGACATTCTTTTAGGCACAAAAAAAGAACAGCATCTGGGTGTGTTTGTATCTGATTATCTTAAGGAGGCCAAACGAGTGGATAAAGTGATGACAAAAGCCAGAAAGATACTTGGCTGCACAGGGAGAGGAATGGTCAGCCAATAAAGGGGGGTGATATTGTCCCTGTATAGGTCCCTGGTGAAACCACATTTGGAATACTGCGTACAATTCTGGAGACCGCACCTTCAAAAGTAAGGTTGCTACTAAAATGGTCATTCTAAAGCATATGGGGACAGACTTAAAGAACTAAACATATATACCTTAGAGGAAAGGTGAGATAGAGGAGATATGATAGAGACTTGTAAATACTTCCAAGGTTTCCAGTCACAGGAAGCAAGCCTCTTTCAATGGAAAGGAGGCTCTAAAAGCAGATCTCACGGTCTGAGGTTGAAAGGAGAGAGACTCAGGTGTAATCTTAGGAAATATATATTTTTTTTATAGAGGGTAGTGGATGCATGGAAACAGCCTCCCAATGGAGGTGGTGAAGAGAAAAACAGTATGAATTCAAGAAAGCATGGGATAAACGCAGCTGATCTCTGAGAAGGCGATGGGAATTGTAAGGCTAAATTAGTTGGACAGATGGGCAGACAACATATAGGGCACATGGTCTTTTTCTGCTGTCATGTTTCTATCAGGCCGATTCACTAAAGATCGTGGGAGAACGTGCGCTCTCCCGACACATACCCAGCCACCTCTCCTGGATGCTCAATCCTATATTTAAATGAGGGGTCGCGCTAAAAGGGAGGCGCTAGGGATGATTACGCGACCCTAGCGCTTCCTGGCCCAGGAGAGGTGGCTCTGTCAGCGGGTTCAGGAATCTGATGCTCTATTTTACGAGTGTTGGTTTTCCAAACCCACTGACATCCATCAGTTAGGAAAACGGATGCCTGTAAAACTGAGTGTCCATTCTCCTAACCGGACCAGCTGGCACATTTTTTATTTTTGAAATTTTTTTTACATTTTTGTTTCTTCCAACTTAGTATCGCTAGGATATTAAGTCAGAGGGCATACAGCAAAGCAGTATTTTCTGCTTTTGTGTACACTTTTCTGGGCTGCTCATAAATTTCGAAAATCATTTCGAAAATCATGGAGAAGGTAGTCAATACACAGCTCACGACATTCCTCGAGGACTACAACATACTCCACACAGCACAGTTTGGTTTTCGCAAAAATTTGAGTACCGAAACCCTCCTCCTATCCCTGACAGACTTCCTTCTCACTGGCCTTGTCCATGGACACAACTACCTCATTGCCTTCCTCGACATATCCGCCGCCTTCGACACCATAAGCCACGACCTCCTCATTGCCCGCCTAACTGACATTGGCATTTCTGGCACTGCACTCCTATGGTTTAAATCCTATCTATCTAACAGATGCTTCTCTGTTAAACTTGGTTCCTCTGAATCCTCACGCTTCTCTCTCTCACATGGTGTACCCCAGGGCTCCTCCCTGTCCTCTACACTATTTAACATTTACCTCCTCCCCCTCTGTCATCTTCTAACAGAACTTGGACTCAAATTCTATATTTACGCTGACGACGTCCAGATAGTCATTCCCACCCGCGACTCTCTTGCTGCCACTCTATGTTTCTGGGAAAACTGCCTTTCTGCCATCAACAACTTACTCACCTCAATGCAACTTGCCCTCAACTCTACCAAAACCGAACTGCTCCTCATTCACAACCACCACACATTCAAACTGACCACCCCCACCGACCCTCTGACCACATCCCTCCTCTCGCAACCCTCAGTTCGAAATTTAGGGGTCCTTATCGATCCTCATCTGAACCTCAAAAACCACATCACCTCCGTTATTAAGGGAGGTTTCTACAAGCTCTCGGTCCTGAAAAAGCTCAAGCCACTCCTCCACACCCACGACTTCAAAACTGTCATTCATGCCACACTCACATCTAAGCTAGATTTCTGCAACTCCCTCTATCTTGGCCTTCCATCCTCCACCATCAGACCTCTCCAGATCCTGCAAAACGCCACAGCAAGGATCATCAGCGACACACGTAAATCCGAGCATATTACCCCTGTCCTCAAAAGCCTACATTGGCTCCCCATCTCCTTCCGCATCCTGTTCAAAACCTTCACCATCCTACACAAAGCTGTCTACAACCACAATTCCTCCTGGCTCAATGAACCCCTCCAACCCACACAATCCTCCCGCCCTACCAGAACAATCCACAAATGTACCCTGCTCATCCCCCCCCCTTAAAACCCACCTCTCAGCTACAAGAAATCGTGCTTTCTCTATTGCCGGCCCCATGCGCTGGAATGACCTACCACCCAGTCTTCGTATGGAACCCTGCCCTCTCAAATTTAGAAAACTACTAAAAACGTGGCTCTTTCATCAAGCCTTCCCGGATTAACCTCCTTTATTTCCCCAGCTGCCTCTCTACCCCCGGTACGCACCTTGTATATTCACTCCCCTCTGCATATTTACCCCTTGTATATCCACCCATTGTATACTTATACTCCTACTCCTCCTTATTTAACAATATACTTTCTCTTGAACCAAAGTTAACCTTTGTTACTTAGATGTTACTGTTCCTCTCGTTTCTCTCCTTCTACTTGTTGGGGTCTCCTCCCAACCCCCAGTTACTCTTAAAATGGGCTCGCGGGTTGAAAACTGGACACTCAATTTTGCCGGCGTCTGGTTTCCGAACCCATGGCTGTCAGCAGGTTTGAGAACCGACGCTGGCAAAATTGAGCGTCTGCTGTCAAACTCGCTGACAGCCGCCGCTTCCGTCAAAAAAGAGGTGCTAGGGACGCGCTTTAGTCTTTGTATGGAATTATGCAAGTATTGAATCATGTAGAACTGGTGAGCAGAAATCCATGCATTAAGTATGGAGCTTTAAATACCTTTTAATCAAAATTGACCTGTAGTCTGGTATCTGTCCCTGGTGAAGAACTGGAGTATATTCTTGTTTTGTTTACTCTTTTAAGATTGATTCTACTACAGTTGATTTATGTGGTAGTCATACTATTCCAAAACATTAGGGCTTCTGCATTCTATATTTGAAGTCTTGTTTCCTTGCAACAGGAAATAGGGTACAGAAAATAGGATTTTCCCACATTCTCATTTGTAATTTTTGCAGGATATCATGGATTGGAATGGCTGATGGCTCTTCCGATATTTCTAAAATCTGGAGGAGGCTGAAGACCTTTACTCAAGGTTGTTTGTCTTTACGTACATTAATTCAGATTGCTTTTCCCAACTTGTCCAGGAATGTAGAGTAAGAGTTCTTCCGGTGGAGATGAGTGTTCTAGAGGTTGCGAAAGTGGATCTGAGGGTATTTGTATTAAATCCTCCTCAGAGCCTGGTGGTGAGGGAACACTAAGGAGTCCTTGATCTCCTTGGAGGGCTATATACCTGGTTTATGTCCTCTGACTGGCTGGACTCTGCTGCAAAGGAGAATTGTGGGCTAGAACCACCTTGCGGGGGTTCTGATGGAATATCCCTATAAATTAGAGACACTGGGATATGAGAGGTTGAAAGATACCCTCCTTATCTTTAGCCGCTAAGGAGGTAAAGAAATCTTTCATCAACTCTACCTCTTGGTTGAAAGGCTGGATGTGCTCTTTCCTAGCGTGAGAGGTGGAACATCCTCTTCTAATGCTAGAATGGAATCTTGCACATCTGGGCTAGAAGAATTTGTATTAGAGGTCGATTTAGATGTGAGAGGTACCAGAGAGCAAATGGGGGCCTGGCATCTACAGACATAGCCCTTGTTCTATTAACCTTGTTGGTTAAATGACAATTTGTGGAGGCAAGTGAATCATATCCCTCTTTGCCCCTGACAAAACTCTTGGCAGGTCATCGTACAGCTACGTTGGAAGTACTGTAGCACGAGGCATCGATGATGGAGCAGCCTATTCCAATGGCCTAATGGCTCATGGTGTTGAGGCTCAATATCGAAGGCAACAAGACTTTTTTTTGTCCTTCTTTTTCTTCAACGCATTCCAAGATTTTTTACATTTGCTTGACCCTGATGGTTTTGTTTCCTCTTCCAAAGGGGGAAAGGTTTTTTGAGAAGCTCCTGCTCAACTCAATACCTAGGGAAGGCAGATGAGGCTGCATTGCAGGAAGAGAACAGACTGTGGTTTCTGAGAGACTTCTACAGTTTCCATTTTCTAGGCTCTCGACTTCTGGAACCATGGGGACATGTGGCCACAATAGTAACAATTAGCCTTGTTGTGATTCAGTCTGAGGCAGCAGTAGCAAAGGTCAAGTCTGACCATAATGGATATTTTCCTACCACATACACATTTCTTAAAGCTGCTCAAAGTGCATTTTCTTGCCGGATATCTTGAAGAAAAAAATAATTTTTTTTTAAATAGCACTGAATAGTGCTATTTGGGACCTGCTGAGGCAGTGAGGCAACTTTGAAGGAAAGATATTTAGAAATTTATAGAAAATTTAAGAAAAAAATTAGAGAGAAGGGTACACATCTCTTCTGGTGCACAGACAAAAGATTGAAGTGGCGCACGAGGCAACGCCTGCGTGGAAATTGTTACAAATGCTCAGTAGAGCAAAAGATCTGTGAGCTAGAGGGAAGAGTCCAGTTTGATGCAACTGGATGACATCACCCTCCCCCCCACCCCCCCCCCCCCCACACACACACACACACACATGTCATGGCTAATTCAGTCCTGCTTGCCAATGAAGAAATATTTGATGTTGCCATGATACTATTGTGTTCACAGCACCAATATTATAAGAAAAGCATGATGATATAAAAATCTCTGCCGAATAGACCATATAGCATTAAAAAAAAGCACTAATCTCTAATCATTTACCATGCCTAGTTGGCAAACATTTTCATTCTTTTTTATGATTAGCTTGCATGTGAAAACATTTGAATACACTGTCTCCTGATTATTTCGTTGTTTTCCTTTTATTATGTACATGAATCCACAATAATACAGAACACTTATCTCAAAAATACTGCAGCAACATTCAAGGAATCCTGCTGAATCTTAATCGTTGACTAAAGAGGACTCTCATACTTCAATCTAAAAGCCCTAACACCACACGTTTTGTGAAATACACATAATGGGCCAGATTTTAGTACCTACACGCGGGCGTAGATTTGTGTGCGCAACCCAGCGCGCACAAATCTACGCCCGATTTTATAGCAGGCGCGCGCATGTTATAAAATCCAGGGTCGGCGCGCACAAGGGGGTGCACACTTGTGCACCTTGCGCGCACCGAGCCCTAGGGGAGCCCCGATGGCTTTCCCTGTTCCCTCCGAGGCCATTCCGAAATCGGAGAGGCCTCAGAGGGAACTTTCCTTCCATCCGCCCCCCCCCCCCCCCCCAGGCCTACCTAACCCCCCCGACCTTTATTTTAGAAGTTGCGCCTGCCTTTGGGCAGGCGTAGGTTGCGCACGATCCCCCGGCCTAGCGGCCCTACGAAGGCCTCTGGCCACGCCCACACCCCGTCCCTTTTTTCAAGCCCCTGAACATATATGCGTCCCGGGGCTTGTGTGCTTTGCCAGGCCTATGTAAAATAGGCTCAGCGCGCATAACCCCCCTGAGCTTGTAAATCCAGCTGGATTTACACGTGTAGGGCTTTTAAAATCTGGCCCAATGCACCTTGAAGAAATACTCCTACATGTTTTAAACCTGCAAAAGGTGAATATAAGCATAATTTAAAGTTGTTAAAATAATACTAAAACTTTCATCAAACTTACATAAGTTATAAAGGATGCCCATCTTAAAACATCATGGACCAAAATGGCAGACCATGGCAAATGCATTTATAGGACAAACATGGATAGAAACAAACCAGTCAGAAGTACCTCCATAATATGTACTTAACTAATTGTCAATGTAGCTTGTTCAATGGATGGAACATTAAGAAAAAACATTCCATTCTATCTCCTTGTTCAGCCCAAAGAGAGAAACTATTAAGCCTACATATTTATTTATTTGGGCATTTTATATACAGTTCCATTTATAGATCACAACCGTTTACAAACTGATATACTTAGTTATAACTTAAAAGACAAACAATGGTTGGTTACAGAGGTAGTATTCCTGTACAGGCATTAAAATCTGTCTAGAGAGTTTTCTGTTACATATCAATAACCGGTCTAGTACTTAAGGTAAGGAGTAAGGGGATTTCAACTAAGATCATTTTCCATCACTTTTATTCTCTCAATGGGTCCATTTTCAAGTTTAGATTAATATTTGTCATTCTTGCCTTTATGGCTCTCGCTTTTCTGGTGTGTTAAAGTTATTTTATACGCATTTTTGAATAGCCATGTTTTTCGTTTGCATTTGAATCTTTCTATCAGGTAAAATGCATAGCGTCTCGGGCAGAGAATTCCATAGCTTTGGGCCTGCTACAGAACACACCCAATCTCATGTTTGTGTTAGGTGTGTGCTCCTTATTGTTGGAATAGTCAGTAGTCCTTTATTGTGGGATCTTAAAGTTCGTGGAGATATGTAAGATTGTAGAGTCACTCCTAAGAAGCTGGGGTTATGGTAATGAATGATGAAAATTATCATTAGAACTTTGTAATAAATTTTGACTTGTATTGGTAACCAATGCAGTGAGATCAGTGTAGGTGTAATGTGGTCATGTTTTCTGGATCCTAGAAGGAGTCTTGCTGCGGCATTTTGTAATAGTTACAGTGGTTTTAATTGACATGCTGGAAGACCTAGAAGTAAGGAGTTGCAGTAGTCTAGATTTGAGAATATTAGAGTTTATAATACAGTACGGAAGTCTGCCATTGTTAATAATGGTTTCAGTCATCATATACGCAGCTTGATGTAACCTGTTTTGATTAGTTTATTGATGTGCATTTTCATTGATAGCTTCTCATCTAGTTGTATTCCTAAGTCTCGTACTTGTTCTGAGAGATTTATTTGAAAATTGCCCTGGTCCGTGACTGATGGTTTAACTATCAAAGTATTTCTACTTAGCCAGATGATTTCTGTCTTTTTGGGGTTTGGTGTTAGTTTAAGTTGTGAAAGTTCTTGCTGTATTGTTTTCATGTAGTTGAAAAGAATCAAGGCTGTATGATCTGGCGAGTGGTGTGTACAACTGTAAGTCATCAGCAGCACACAAGAAGAAAGATATTCCTAGAGGAAGCATGTAAATATTGAAGAGTGTTGCTGAGAGGGCTGAGCCTTGAGGGACTCATGTCTCACACTGGAAGGTGTTAGATATATGGTTGCCCAGTTTGATCTGGAATTTTCTGTTAAATAGAAGCGAATAGAACCAACTGAGGACCTTGTCATTGATCCCTGAGTTTCTCATCTGATGGCATAGTAAGTTATGGTTCACTGTATCAAAGGCTGCTGTTAAGTCAATTAGTGCAAGGCAGTAAGATTTGTCTGCGTCTAGCCCTTGTAGAACAGAGTCCATTAGAGAGAGACGTAATGTCTGTTGAGTGATGTTTCCTGAATCCAAATTGATTTGGGAATAGAATATTTTGATCTTCCAGGTGATAGTTGAGTTAATACTGCTTTCTCAAGATCTTTTTCTAGGAGCAGTAAGTTGGATATTGGATGGTAGTTATCCCAATCATCTTGTTATACTTGAACTTGGTTTGTGGGCCCTTGGGTCATGGAGAGAGCTGACTCCACCCACAGGGAGGAGCCCTGTGGGGACTCTCCACGACAGGCGGGGTCTCAGCAGTGATGGAAACAGGAGCCAGAGATATATATTTATTATACAGCAAAGAGAAACCCGAGGAGCGGGTTTGTAAACTCAGTCCTTGAGTAAGAAGACCTGAGATGGATTCTCCGGTAGTGGTCCACAGAGCGGGGTAACCCAGGTAATACTTGCTTCTTGGTAGTTCTTGTGCGTAGTAGCTCCGGTAGTGGTCCGCAGCACAAGGTAGGCTGGAGATAGATGTTGGCAGCAGGTACAAGACAGCGTGGATCCGGTAGTGGTCCGCAGAGTGGGGTAACCCGAGGATCCGCACAAGAGAGAAACAGAGTTGTAGATCAGGTCTAGTACTCACTCCGTGGTGTTGCAGTAGAGATATCGTTGTAGCAGCAGTGGAGACCCAGAGCAGGAACACTGAAGGGTTGTCCATAGAAGTATCGAGAGGTATGCACTAGCTGGTGGAGGTGAGACTCGCAGAGAGAGGCTCTCCGAGGAGCGGATAGCCCTGAGTGCAGCAAGGCCTCTGAGGAGCAGGTACCTGAGTCACTCAGTCTGGAACAGATTCAAGATGGCGACCAGGGTCGCCCACGCCATCCTGGGAACACTAGGGAGTTCAGCATGCAGAGGTGGCCATCTTTGCCAGAATCTAAGCTACAGGGCAAAATGAGGTGAGCAGCAAAGGTCGCAGCCGTCTGCGACCGGGCGCAACTCGTCTGTTCTACCGAACTTGTTTAAGATTGGTTTTATCACCGCTCGTTTTAGTCCATTTGGGACAGTTCCTTCTGAGAGAGAGAGAGGTTAATTAATATTGTGATTGACATAGTGATTACCCCATGTATTTGTTTCAGGGAGTTGGCTGGAACTGGGTCACCTGGATGAATGGCAGGTTTAATTTTGGTGGTAATTAGACTAATTTCCAGCTTTGATACTCTGTCAAAGGCGGACCACTTAACTTATACCACTTGATTTTTCAGTTAGTACAGTTAGGGAATTGAGCTTTCAGCTTATTGATTTTTGTCTAGGATTGTAGTTGCATATTTATTACAGGAGACTTTTGTGTAATTCATTTCTAGTTATGGAAGATGTTGGGTCTTTAATTGTTTGATGACATCAAAAAACAGTTTAGAATTGAATATGACCCCATGGATTTGTTTGGCATAATCTTCTTTTTTTTTTTTTTTTTTTTTTACTTGATTGGTTAGAGTATGGTATTTTGTGAGGAAGGATTTATATTTTCCTAGGGATTCAGCAGATGGGCATTTCCGCCATTGTTTCTCTAATTTGTATATCATACAATTTGTATATCATACAAGAATATCGGTATATAAGAATCCAAAATAATTTTCTATGGTTCTTTTTTGTGTCTCTTAATTCATCATTGCACTCAGGGCTTCTTTTTTCTGTGTTAATAATAGTTTTTGTCTGGAGAGGATTAAGTTTTTCTGCTCTGTCCTTGACTATCTTGTCCCATGAATCAAATGCTGTTATTGGGTTGGTTTGATTTAGTTCATGGAGCTTGTTTTCTATTGTTCTCTCTTCTAATATGGTTTTGGTTGATAAAGGTTATTTCTGCTTTTATTAACTGGTGATCTGACCAGGGTAATATTGCATGAGAATTGTTAATTTGGCAATTGTTGTTAGCAAATATGAGGTCTAGGGTGTAGCCTGCTTTATGAGTGGCCTTTGAGACAAATTGTGACCATCCCAGGGCTTCCATTGCATCTAAAAACATTTTGCAATCCAAGGTTCTGGGAGTTTTGTCTACATGAAGGTTAGTCTCCTACAATTAATGTAGATTCTGGGGATGGAAACACCTTAGTGAATAATTTGATAAGTGGCGAGCAATCTTTTTGGAGTATTTCTGGAGACAGTAAACCAGTCCTATGTTTAATTGTGGAGATTTTAGAATTGCAGCCTCATTTGATGGGTGAATCTCTATTTTGTATGGTGTAAGCTTGAGTTCTTTTTTTACTGATTATTAATAACCCCCCACCTTTTCGTTTGGGTCTTGGAAAGTAAAATATGTCATAGTTGACATTGGATATTTGGTTTAATAGCACATTGTCTTTGTCATTTAGCCAGGTTTTGGTTATACAACAGATCGAGGGTTTGAAGTCCTCTAGCAGATCGTTAGGGGTATTTTTTTAAATAGAGATTGGGCATTCAATAGAAGCATAGTGAACATGAAGCAGAAGTGGAGTTGGTACTTAACATGGGGATCTTCTTTGTGTTCCTTCTGTGTTTGTTTCTTTTTTTTGGGTTTTCCCTCTTAGCTCTCCATATAGACCTTGTCCTAGTGAGTTCAATATTGCTTATTTGTTCCATTGTGGTAGAGACGCCAGCCAGGTAGTAAAGTCAGCCAGTATTTAATGATATAACCACTTGAGGCTTGCACTTCAGGCACGCACAAAGGGGCAAGCTCCTTTGTTGTGCTCCTTCATGCATGCGCCTCCCCGCGCAAGCACCTTTGGCATTGCCGCCAGGATTACCTCGCCGGAATAATGGGTGGGCAGTGGGCGAGTGGAAGGCGGGATCGCCTACCTGGCACCAGTGACTTCTCTTCTTCTTCTTCATAGTGCGGGAGGTGGTAGAGCACCTGCAGCGCGATTCCCTGCTGCCCCTGCTGTTGCTGTGGCCGGATGATCTGCTCCCCATCTTCGGTGTCACCCTCTTGTCTATGCAGTAGTGTCAAATTACAATCCCCACCTGATGTTGCAGTCTCTGTTGCGAGTCTCGCGACCGAGCCCTTACCTGAAACGCAGAGGCTCCGACTGTGAGGTCTGGGGTTTGAGCGCTCTTTCTTTCGTCCAGCGCACCGGCAAGCACCACTGCTACTTGGGCCTACTCGTCCTGCCTCACGGCGGCGTCTCCACGAGGGAGACGTCTCCAAGCCTCAGAACTTAGCCCCTCCCCTCCTAGATGCGCGCGCAGGGAGGGGTAGTTTAAATGGCTTTTCCTGCTGGACTACGGGCCGCCTCTGGGAGTGACGTGAAACGCCGGTAGATACTTAAACCTGGCATCTGACTGATTCTAGTTGCTTGGCAACAAAGTTCCTGCTTGGCTCTCGATGCAGCAGGTAGACTCTGCTTAGCTAGAATCTTTTCTTGGTATTTTTTCTTGATTTTGTTCTGCTTCAGCTTCGGATCTTCAGTTTTAGCTCCAGCTCTGGATCTTCTACTTGTTTTCCTGGTTCTAGACGTTGGCCTGTTTCTGATTCTTCGTGCTTGCCACTTGTCTCGACCAAGGTTAGTCACTTTTATCTTCCTCTCTCCGTTCTCCTAAGTCCCAGCGGTCCGGGACCTCAAGGGCTCCTCCCGGGGGGTCCTCGGGTTTCCAGGGTGAAGACGTCTCTTCAGTTCTCTTGATCTCCTAAGTCCCAGCGGTCCGGGATCTCACGGGCTCCTCCCGAGGGGTCCTCTGATTTCCAGAGCGAAGACTTCAGTTCTAAGTTCAGCTTGGCACCGCCTCCCGGCCTACGTCTTCCAGCGGAGTGTTCTTCATCTCACATCATCTCCCTCAGTTAGGCCAGCCCAAGGGTCCACCACTACGTTTGCAACACTTGAAACATTAAAAGCAAGCTGTTCCACTACAGCAAATGTCAAAGCCTCAAAAAAAAAAAGAAATCTTGACAACTTGCAATGTTCAACAATCAATGCTTCTAACTATTCCCCGACTAATGCAGCTGTAGTGTTCTATCATATGTGTCTGTAATGATCACATTGTCTTTCTTATGTAATTTTAATGGGCAGAAGCACCAGATTGCATAAACTACCCTTGAAAAAAGCATAGGAGAATAATCTTTTAAAAGTGTGATAGTGAGAAGTTTGCAATTAGAATCCAGAAAAGGACTGTGGGGCATATACAGAACATTGTCCACAAGGGTAATGTCCCGCTAAAATTCCTCTAGAGAGCAGTATCAACAGAAGGGCTAAAATGCAAGTTTTCTTATAACATTGGTGCTCAGAGCCCTTTTGGTGTTGCCACGATACCGCTATATATTATTTTCCCTTCAATGTTTTCCTTTTGCCATCTGTTGTATCTATTCCTATTGTATCCCCATTGCTTCCTGTTTCTTAATAGTTCTTCCATGAAGGAAGAGGTGCCTTTCACCTTACTTCTCTCTGTCAGGCCTTGACAAATTTTCTTGGGATTTAGGAGCCAGGCTCATTTTTCATCCTTTAGGGTTTTCTGTTTTAATTATCATATTTCATAATTATTGCTACCACAAAACTTAATATTGATATTGCAACACACAAACTAATATTTTAAGTACATATACACGCTTACACCTGGCAAAAGTATCCATTGCACATCTACTCTCTACAACAGGGGTGGCCAGCTTTTTACACACCAAGAGCCAGGAAACCCGAATGCGCAGTGCCACCCTCACATTTCCAAGAGGGTGGGGGGCGGGGGCAAAGAAAGAGCCCTTCCAAACTTCCCCACAACCTTCCTGACTATCCCCAGGAATCTCCAAATCCTGCTCCTCACTCACCATTCCTAGCACCACTTCACTTCGTCAGCAGGCAGCTCCTGTCCTCTTCCTCCTCCAGGCCAATGATGAAGATGCCACTGACTGCATCCTCCTTTGGTTTGGCTGGGCCGCTGCCAATGGCTTCTTCTCCATTCGCGCTGCTTGGAATGCCGATACTACCACTGCTGGAGATGTGCAGAGAGTTACCATACTGACAAAAATGACAGACGTCACAATGATTTTAGGCCCCAAGGCTACCTGCCATCAAGGATTTGTTGAGCCCTGCACTTTGTATGACAGGGAAGGTGTCTTCTGCTCCTTTTGCTAAGTGCATTAAGGAGCATGAGATGGGAATAGAAGATAGCAGTGTACCGAAAACTCTGGTTGAAACTTGCCTTTATCAGCCATCTTGTGAAAGTCTTTCTGCATTCAGCCTTACATTGTCCTGCACTCTCTACAATCAAAATGACCAATGATGTTCTCGAGGGGACAGGCAGAGGTGCCTTGCAGTGATATGCCCCTTGGCAAATAATTGTATGATATCCACGAGGGTCAGACTGAATGCGGCAAGGCTGAGTAAGAAATTCTGATGATAGAATTGGTAGCACAGTACCATCTTTTTGTTGGTTTGCTTTTTAAGCACACTTACGTTCTTCCCTCCCTTTACGTCACTTTCCCATTTAGTTATCGGTATACTCCCTGGTACTTAGGATAGCAGCCCAAATACAGTGCTGCAGAACCATCGTGAAATCTCATTACTAACAGAATTGTAACAGAAGCAGATTATTTGTAGTTGAGTTGGGAACCAACGAACCTGGCAGCTTTTCTGTCTGTGTACACATTGTTCCAGTCAACAGGAAGCCCATTAGGGAAAGGCTCAGAATCCAAAGTACTTTTCCTGTCTTCCGGCAAAACTCTGAAGAGCATATGTGAAGCTCTGCCAGTGCTCTGCCAGGCAGACTGTGTTGTGTTTGGCTAGGAGGCACACGAACGGCTACAAAACGGAAAACGAGGCATGTATATTCTTCCTCATTCAGGTCATAGCACTTTTATCCCCTCTGCAAGCCTGTATAGAAATCATGACGCTGGAAGATGATTTAATGAGAGAAATGTAATGTATAGAAATGCATTTCATGGGACTGTGAAAGGCGAGATCTGGCTTTTATGGACTTATTCTGTTTGTATTTCCTAGCATCATTCTTTGCTTTTAATGAATTATTTACTCTGTGTTGGTGTGTATTGTTTGAACTCATAGATTCCTTTCTTCTCTCCCTATACTCTTAACTAGATAACTTTTTTTTTTTTTTTTTTTGCTTTCATACAAAGCTTTTTTCTGACACTCCAGGTATCTGAAAACATTCTTTGTGGTAACAATGTATTTCAGAAACATATACAAAATCTGGGAAATGATGCACATTCATAATAAATCTCTTTCCTAAGAAATTAGTGTTATAAAGAATGTCATATGTCAGTGCTGTATTTAGAGGTCAGTAAATATGCCTCCAGAGATCGGACTCGTTCTCTGAGAGCCAGGAGCTCTTTGCATCGCATGCACATGTACAACTTCTCACCGGTGGGTAAAAAATCATACATGTGACACTCGATGCAAAAGACTGGGAAGCCCCCCTCTTGCTGCTGGACTGCTGCCTTCATCTCAATTTTGATAAGTTCCTAGTTAAGTTTTAGGTTGCTATGGGAGTAGGAATGTGTCTAAGTTCTTTTAAATGTATTAGTGAATTCACTATATGTCTGGTAGTGGCCTACTGGGGTCTGATCAAATTCTCAATAAAGTTTTTGTTGATGGGTTTTTTTTTTGTTTTTTTTTGTGCAAGTGGCACCTGCCTATAAATTAAGGGATGAGCTTGGGGTGGGTGGGTTGGGAATTTAGTTAGTCAGCCTGAGTGACTCACAGCTCCCTTGATTAACAAATGTTGTTCCCTATTCAAACCTAATCACACTACCTCAACACCTTTCCAAGGTGAGTAACTGAGCTGAACTATTCAACTTTTTTACTTTGGTATATACATTATATACCAAATTATTACATTCAGTCCTGAATACTAGAGTCTATTATAGCCTTATGTATATATCTGTATATTATTTATTTCTGAGACTAAATACTACCTATTTCTATGCTAGCCACTATCTGGCTTTTCCTCCTCCCAGTTCAAGTACCCCTGTTTATTGTAACTTTTCACTCTCTCCCTCTCTCCTAGCCTATTGTTCACGAAGTTGTTAATTTTAATGTTATTGCACCACTGTTTATTGTAAACCGATACGATATGATTGGTATCATGAGTGTCGGTATAAAAAAGACCTAAATAAAATAAATAAATAATACTGCTCCTAGCTTATTTCTAGCTTCTGGCTACGTTTTTGTGGTTGGTTTTTTTTTTTTTTTTTTGTGTTTTTTTTTTTTTTGTTTGTTTTTCAATACAATGCACTCAGTTATTATTAAATAAAACACTTAGCTCTTTAAAAGTCTGGAGGACACTTTAATAGTCAGGCAGACTTTTAAAAAATAAACACACTACCTACTGCTACCTTATTGACTGACTAAAAATACAAACAGTCTAACTTGTGTATTCACTGCCTACCTACTGCTACCTTATTGACTGACTATTTAAAAATGCAAACAGTCTAACTTGTTTGTTCACTACCTGACTATTAAAGGCACAAACACACAAACACACTAAATAATATTCCCAAATAGTTAACTTTGCCCCAATACTTTTAGAAAAGTCAATGTCAATGTCCCAAGCAAAAACTTACTGATTCCTTTCAGCCACCAACAAGGTGATCCTCTCCTCTCAGTGTTTCCACTGGAATGTGAGATAATCAAATTTGCAGATGACACAAAATTGTTCAGAGTAGTTAAATCACAAGCAGATTGTGATAAATTGCAGGAAGACCTTGTGAGACTGGAAAATTGGGCATCCAAATGGCAGATGAAATTTAATGTGGATAAGTGCAAGGTGATGCATATAGGGAAAAATAACCCATGCTATAATTACACGATGTTGGGTTCCATATTAGGTGCTACAACCCAAGAAAGAGATCTAGGTGTCATAGTGGATAACACATTGAAATCGTCGGTTCAGTGTGCTGCGGCAGTCAAAAAAGCAAACAGAATGTTGGGAATTATTAGAAAAGGAATGATGAATAAAACGGAAAATGTCATAATGCCTCTGTATCGCTCCATGGTGAGACCGCACCTTGAATACTGTGTACAATTCTGGTCGCCGCATCTCAAAAAAGATATAATTGCGATGGAGAAGGTACAGAGAAGGGCTACCAAAATGATAAGGGGAATGGAACAACTCCCCTATGAGGAAAGACTAAAGAGGTTAGGACTTTTCAGCTTGGAGAAGAGACGACTGAGGGGGGATATGATAGAGGTGTTTAAAATCATGAGAGGTCTAGAACGGGTAGATGTGAATCGGTTATTTACTCTTTCGGATAGTAGAAAGACTAGGGGACACTCCATGAAGTTAGCATGGGGCACATTTAAAACTAATCGGAGAAAGTTCTTTTTTACTCAACGCACAATTAAACTCTGGAATTTGTTGCCAGAGAATGTGGTTCGTGCAGTAAGTATAGCTGTGTTTAAAAAAGGATTGGATAAGTTCTTGGAGGAGAAGTCCATTACCTGCTATTAAGTTCACTTAGAGAATAGCCACTGCCATTAGCAATGGTTACATGGAATAGACTTAGTTTTTGGGTACTTGCCAGGTTCTTATGGCCTGGATTGGCCACTGTTGGAAACAGGATGCTGGGCTTGATGGACCCTTGGTCTGATCCAGTATGGCATTTTCTTATGTTCTTATGTTCTTATGTCTCTTAAAACCAGCACTACTCTTTTCTGTGAAAAAATTGCTTCACTCCAGAGTCTCCTCCCAGCTGCCACCATCACTATTCTACAACTTTCTTTCCACTGAAGCAGTTAACTCAGTGCAGCAAAAAAATAAAGAGCTGCAGTAGTAGAATAAAATCTTGTCTCTTAGCGTTTAGATAGGTGGATCCAGAGCAAATGGGCTATGCAGCGTTACCAGCAGATGGAGACGGAACAAGCTGATGTCACAGTACATACATCCCTGCAGTGACATCAGGCTGCCAGTATTCTCCGTCTCCAGCAGATGTTGGATGTGCATCTCCCCAATGCGGATTGCTTCATTTTAAAGAAAAGGAGAATTGAGAAAGTAG
Organism: Rhinatrema bivittatum; assembly: GCF_901001135.1. NCBI lineage: Eukaryota > Metazoa > Chordata > Amphibia > Gymnophiona > Rhinatrematidae > Rhinatrema > Rhinatrema bivittatum. The sequence continues at coordinate 17,618,275 of NC_042618.1, forward strand.
ATTTGCCCCACTCTCCTGCGGTGATACCAAATGGTCCCTCCCACAGATGAGAATTCCTGAGGGGATTTCCGTGGTCCCTCAGATGAATGCCTTGGTCCGTTAGCTGGTTGTTCAGCCGGCATGGACTTAGCTGCTTGAGCAGCTGAAAGGCAGCAGGTGCAGGAAGCCAGATGCGGCGGTGATGGCATATGCCCTCTCTCCCCAAGGCTGGAGATAGTCTCTGTACTCAGCCAGGTATGGCTGAGCTCCAGAAAGTTAAAAAAAAAAAATTATAAAGAGACTTAGGAGGTTTTTTGTTGTGCAGGGCTTCCTCCTCCCCCAGTCTCTGTGCTCAGCAAACCAGTCCAACGTTTGTCCCACTACATGGGAGGTCGAGGGAAGTGGGCAGCCTAGCGAGTTGAGCATCCTCCTTAGGCTAGGCCCTGCTCTGAGGCTTTTTGCTGCATGCTGCGTGGTAGGCCACAACAGCATTTCACTCACTTTCCAAGGCTGCCTTCTTCAGGATTGTTGGGCAGGCATGTACATCTAGCTGTGCGCTCAGGTTGTGCACGAAGTAAGGGCCGCACGCTTACTTGTGCGCACAAGTGATACTGTGGGAGGGAGGTTCTGGAAGCCAAATTTAGGCTGTTAGGTAGAAAGATTAAATCCAGAACCTCCAGGGTAGCATTCTCTGAAATGCTCCCTGTTCCACGCGCAGGTCACCAGAGGCAGGCAGAGCTCCGGAGTCTCAATGCGTGGATGAGACGATGGTGCAAGGAAGAGGGATTCAGTTTTGTTAGGAACTGGGGAACCTTTTGGGGAAGGGGGAGTCTCTTCCGAAGGGATGGGCTCCACCTTAACCAGGGTGGAACCAGACTGCTGGCGCTAACCTTTAAAAAGGAGATAGAGCAGCTTTTAAACTAGAACAAAGGGGAAAGCCGACAGTCGCTCAGCAGCGCATGGTTCGGAGAGAGGTATCTTTAAAGGATACTAATGATGCATTAGAATTAGGGCATCCCGACAGTGAGGTTCCAATAATAAGAAAAGTAGTCCAAGTGCCTGTAACTAAAAACTCACCTGAGCTAAAAAATTCTAACTTATCCCTATCAATTAAAAAGCAGAATAAAAATACAAACAAAAAACAAACTTTGAAATGTTTGTATGCTAATGCCAGAAGTCTAAGAAGTAAGATGGGAGAATTAGAATGTATAGCAGTAAATGATTAGACATTATTGCATTATATACTAACATTCCTCAGGCACAAGCTCAGAGATGATTGCACAATGTTTGACACAAAGGGTTGACCATCATCGCATACCAACAAGTGTCATTTTACAGTTATTAGACACGGTTTTATATCACAATTACTTCACGTTTAATTCCGAGATTTTTTGGCAAATTCATGGAATTCCAATGGGTTCTCCATTGGCTCCAACAACAGCAAACATTTATGTAATGAAATTTGAGGAAAATGTCATTTATAAATCTATATGGTGGCAAGAGATGGCCTTATGGGTTCGATATATAGATGACATTCTGTTAGTATGGAGAGGTACATCTCAACAATTATCATTATTTTTTGAGTGGTTAAACAAACAGAATACACATTTAAAATTTACAATGCAAAGTTCTTCGTCACAAATTGCATTTTTGGATGTGTTAATTTCTTTGGAAAATGGTTCATTCAACACGACCATGCATCGTAAACCAACTGATAAAAACAATTTATTAAAATTTCATAGCCACCACCCCTACTCTTTTTAATGTGGGCTACCTGTTAGTCAGTTTTTTCGTGCCAAGCGGATTTGCTCTACACAGCATGATTTTGAATTACAAGCTACACTCTTGAGTAATAGATTTCTGGAACGTGGATACCCTAGATCAGCGATTAGGAAGGCTTACAAACGGGCTAAATACTCAGACAGACAGAGTCTGCTGCAGTATAAACCTTCAAAACAAGACCCACAATTAGTTTGTGTATTAAAACAGTCGGTAGCAACGAATGCCATTTCTGCATCAATACGTCGCCATTGGCACGTTTTAGTGCTCCATGATATCTTTAAGGAGATTCCATTAATTGTGACCACTCGCGGTTCTAATATTAAAGATAAATTAGTTCATGCACAGTTTTCATTACGATCAGAGGGTCCTTTTGAAGGACATCAACGCTGTGGACAGTGTCCACATTGTAACAATAGCATTGATGGACATCAGTGGCTTGAACCGATTACAGGCTATCGAGTTTTTCGCAATTTCAATACATCTTGTAATTCTGACCATGTGGTCTATACAATTGTTTGTCCTTGTCCTCGAGTGTATGTGGGTAGAACTACCAGAAAAGTCAGAATAAGATTGAATGAGCATAAGTCAAAATTAAATACAGCCACTCTGACAGCACCCATAGTGTCACATTGTGTACAGCAAGGTCATCTGTTTTGCGCATTAAAATGGACTGTTATTGATCATGTGCCGATTGCACCGCGAGGTGGTGATCGAGAAGGGTTACTCAACAAGAGAGAAGCTTTTTGGATTTTCACGTTAAAAACCCAAACCCCTATGGGGTTGAATGAAGCGTTAGACTGGGTCTCATTGATCTAAATCACTGATTCATAATGCAGGATGACGTTTTTCCAGCTGGAGCCTGAAGGCAGGATTTGACTAAGCCGTTTTCCAATAGACGTCATTACGTCACAACAATGAATGTTGCGATTGGTGGGTTTACCATCTGTGTGCACAGGTTAAAATAACAGTGGCGGGTAGGAATCGGCGTTTCAATACAGGGAGCGCATTCGGCGTCCCTAGAGAGATTTTCTAACATCATGGATAACTTCAGTACACCGACTGGTTTTCAAACAGGATAACATCCCCTGAGGAAAGGTTCGGGTTCGGACCAGAAACGTGGCTACGTCGGGTTGTCAACTTTCAGTAGATAAGTCGGGACTTTTAAATTTCTTTATGAAGTTTATCCGTCTTTAATATTCAAAAAAAAGAAGAATGCTCTATTCGGACTTGAATATGATTTTTTATTAAATATAACACATAAGGGTGTAGGCTTGTTGCACACTGTTTAAAAAGAACAGACAAAAAATAAGGGACGGAGGAGGTTTGGTTTATGATTATATATGCACGGATTGAGTTCACCCTGGCGGGGGTTTAAGACTCAGATATATGAAACCCTTCCTCCATTCCTTTAAAAAATGTTTCTTTTGTAGTTATTCGGGAAGTCAGTTCGGGTCAGTACACAGGCTCGATTGTCTCCCAGTGAAGTAACGTTTTTTGAATTGAAATGACTCACGATTTGTGAGCATCAATAAATTGATAGATCTGATGAAAAAAGAATTTCTTGAAGGGGGAATTGCATGTGAATTAGCAGTAAATGATGACATAGACTTAATTGGCATCTCAGAGACATGGTGGAAAGAGGATAACCAATGGGACAGTGCTATACCGGGGTACAAATTATATCGCAATGACAGAGAGGAGCAGTCGGGAGGAGGTGTGGCGCTTTATGTCCGGGATGGCATAGAGTCCAACAGGATAAACATCCTGCATGAGACTAAATACAAAATTGAATCTTTATGGGTAGAAATCCCTTGTGTGTCAGGGAAGACTACAGTGATAGGGGTATACTACCGTCCACCTGGTCAAGATGGTGAGATGGACAGTGAAATGCTAAGAGAAATTAGGGAAGCTAACCAAATTGGTAGTGCAGTAATAATGGGAGACTTCAATTACCCCAATATAGACTGGGTAAATGTATCATCGGGTCACGCTAGAGAGATAACGTTCCTGGATGGAATAAATGATAGCTTTATGGAGCAATTGGTTCAGGAACCGACGAGAGAGGGAGCAATTTTAGATCTAATTCTCAGTGGAGCACAGGACTTGGTGAGAGAGGTAACGGTGGTGGGGCCACTTGGCAATAGTGATCATAATATGATCAAATTTGATTTAATGACTGGAAGAGGAACAGTGTGCAAATCCAAGGCTCTCTTGCTAAACTTTCAAAAGGGAAACTTTGATAAAATGAGAAAAATTGTTAGAAAAAAACTGAAAGGAGCAGCTACAAAAGTAAAAAATGTCCAAGAGGTGTGGTCATTGTTAAAAAATACCATTCTAGAAGCACAGTCCAGATGTATTCCACACATTAAGAAAGGTGGAAAGAAGGCAAAACGATTACCGGCATGGTTAAAAGGGGAGGTGAAAGAAGCTATTTTAGCCAAAAGATCTTCATTCAAAAATTGGAAGAAGGATCCAACAGAAGAAAATAGGATAAAGCATAAACATTGGCAAGTTAAATGTAAGACATTGATAAGACAGGCTAAGAGAGAATTTGAAAAGAAGTTGGCTGTAGAGGCAAAAACTCACAGTAAAAACTTTTTTAAATATATCCGAAGCAGAAAGCCTGTGAGGGAGTCAGTTGGACCGTTAGATGATCGAGGGGTTAAAGGGGCACTTAGAGAAGATAAGGCCATCGCGGAAAGATTAAATGATTTCTTTGCTTCGGTGTTTACTGAAGAGGATGTTGGGGAGGTACCTGTAATGGAGAAGGTTTTCATGGGTAATGATTCAGATGGACTGAATCAAATCACGGTGAATCTAGAAGATGTGGTAGGCCTGATTGACAAACTGAAGAGTAGTAAATCACCTGGACCGGATGGTATACACCCCAAAGTTCTGAAGGAACTAAAAAATGAAATTTCAGACCTATTAGTAAAAATTTGTAACTTATCATTAAAATCATCCATTGTACCTGAAGACTGGAGGATAGCAAATGTAACCCCAATATTTAAAAAGGGCTCCAGGGGCGATCCGGGAAACTACAGAGCGGTTAGCCTGACTTCAGTGCCAGGAAAAATAGTGGAAAGTGTTCTAAACATCAAAATCACAGAACATATAGAAAGACATGGTTTAATGGAACAAAGTCAGCATGGCTTTACCCAGGGCAAGTCTTGCCTCACAAATCTGCTTCACTTTTTTGAAGGAGTTAATAAACATATGGATAAAGGTGAACCAGTAGATATAGTATACTTGGATTTTCAGAAGGCTTTTGACAAAGTTCCTCATGAGAGGCTTCTAGGAAAAGTAAAAAGTCATGGGATAGGTGGCGATGTCCTTTCATGGATTGCAAACTGGCTAAAAGACAGGAAACAGAGAGTAGGATTGAATGGGCAATTTTCTCAGTGGAAGGGAGTGGACAGTGGAGTGCCTCAGGGATCTGTATTGGGACCCTTACTGTTCAATATATTTATAAATGATCTGGAAAGAAATACGACGAGTGAGATAATCAAATTTGCAGATGACACAAAATTGTTCAGAGTAGTTAAATCACAAGCAGATTGTGATAAATTGCAGGAAGACCTTGTGAGACTGGAAAATTGGGCATCCAAATGGCAGATGAAATTTAATGTGGATAAGTGCAAGGTGATGCATATAGGGAAAAATAACCCATGCTATAATTACACAATGTTGGGTTCCATATTAGGTGCTACAACCCAAGAAAGAGATCTAGGTGTCATAGCTCAATGTTCTATGTTCGATGTAACGCCATAGCCGCGACAGTTATGTTCAATTGTAAACCGATATGATTTGATATCTTTGTTCAAGAATGTCGGTATAGAAAAATTCGAAATAAATAAATAAATAGTGGATAACACATTGAAATCGTCGGTGCAGTGTGCTGCGGCAGTCAAAAAAGCAAACAGAATGTTGGGAATTATTAGAAAAGGAATGATGAATAAAACAGAAAATGTCATAATGCCTCTGTATCGCTCCTTCCTGTGGAAGGAGGAGTTAGCAATCTGATATGCTCAGCTCCTGTAGCGGGAGTAGTAAATAATCTGTTAGGGTTTAGACTGCGGAGTAGCAATCTGTTATGAATCTGTTGTTGAAGACTCCTGATGGAGAAGAAGTAGTAATCTGTTACCAACAGAGTGCTGTAAAGGAATGTAAATAGGTGGATCCTTGGGCCGATGGCAGATGACTGCACCCCCAGAGGATATCCTGAGAAGGACTACCGGCTAGGCTTGAGTACGGAGACAGACACAGATAATTATTTTATTAGACAGGTTAGTAGAACCACCAAATGTGGCAGTAGTGAGCTGATATGCCCGGCAAGGCTGAAGTCCCTCAGGTACTGGAACAGAGATCCCAGGGTTGCTGAGCTGTAGAGAAACTATAGATAGTGAGTAGACAAGGTATGCTGTGTTCATAGCCAGAACTAGATGACAAAACTCACATAAGGTCTTTAGGAAGCTCAGAAGCTGGAAAGGGTTAGGCCCTCGAGGAGCGAGTACCTGGTTCCAGGGAAGATTCTGAGAGCGCGATGGTATCTCACAAATGTCTGTATCTGCGATAGCTTCCAGGCAGTAGAGAATCTTCAGAGTGTTCAGGAACATGGGCCCTCGAGGAGTGAGTACCGGTTCCTATCTGCAATCTGAAATAAAGAAAAGATAGCGAGGCCCCCGAGGAGCGGGTACCCCTGGTAAGTCCAAGGAGGCAGAGTAGCTTGGGTAGTGTAACCCTTTCTAACTTGATTCGTTTAGCGAATACGGAGACCTTTTCTATTGGAAGTGGATGACGTCATCTCAGGGGGACGCCCCCGAGGTTTGCGCCCTTGCTGGTTCATAATCGAAACGCGCGCCCTACGTCATCAGGAACATGGTGGATCCGTAGCGTCGAGCCGGTCCGGGGACACCGGAGGGAGACGGCAAGAAGACGCCACGGCTGCCATCCATCAGACCCGGAGGGAGTCGCCACAAAGGCAAAGAGGGCGGAGTGAGGGCGTCGAGCAGCGACCGATGCAACAGTTGCACTTGAATCAATCCATCTCTCTGCCATCTCTGGACAGATATGTGTAGAGGAGTATCATCTGTTGTGATCCTTAGATGTCAAGAGACATATTGTCAGGTATCTGGGAGTTACTGAGCCCTTGTGGAAGTTGGATCACCCGTTTGTCCTTCACGGCGGTACTAGACAGGGATAGCCAGCTTTGCGGGCTGCAGTAGCTCGTTGGATTAAGGAATTAGTCATGGCTGTATACGTGGATGCTGGAAAGCCCTAACCTAATCAGGTTAGGGCTCCTTCCACTAGGGCTCAGACAGTGTCATGACAGAAATTAGATTGTCTCCTGTCGACATTTGCTGAGCTGTGACGAGGTCCTCCTTGCACACCTTTTCTAGGTATTATCGTCTAGATATTCAGGCCCGGGACGATGTGGCCTTTGCGCGTGTGGTTTGGACTGGACCGCAGGCACCTCCCGCCCTGTTTGGGAGTAGCTTGGGTACATCCCACTTGTTCTGGATTCATCTGACTGGATGCTAAGAAATTTGAAATTACTACTTACCTGATAATTTCCTTTTCTTTAGGACAGTCAGATGAATCCAGCTTCCTTTACTTGGCTGCCGAATGATTACACATTGATCCTCCTGTGTGCCTACATGTTCCAGGGATTACTGGTAAGTGTTCCTCCAGTCCCTAGACTTGTGTTATTACATTCTTGTTTGAGCTCAGTGTTGACTGTTGGCTGAGTATTGAAATAGTTATCTGTTTTTAATCAAGTTTTTTGCTAGTCTGTCTCAGTGGCGTAGCCACGGGTGGGCCTGGGTGGGCAGCTGCCCACCCAATTTAGACCCAGGCCCACCCAACTGACACCAGAACTGCAAGGCTGTCGCGGGATCCCATCCCCGTGACAGTGAAGAGGGGAACCCATGCTTGGCGCACCATCACGGCACACGTGGGGAAGCGTCCTACAACCATATGGCCAACCGATCTTCCTGTTTGGGGGGGGGGGGGGGAGGAGAGCGGAAGCGCCGCGCTCAGTTTCCGCTTCCTCCCCCCAGAGGAGGAAGATCAGCTGACCTCTCCTGCTGCCACTGGCCTCCTGCGTACAGCCGACCGATCTTCCTGTTAGGGGGGGGGGAGAAGAGCGGAAGCGCCGCGCACAGCTTCCGCTCCCCCCCCCCCAGCAGGAAGATCAGTCGGCCATACGGCCCGAAGATAGCAGGAGAGGTCAGCTGATCTTCCTGCTCTGGGGGGAGGAAGCGGAAACTGTGCGCGGCGCTTCCGCTCTCCTCCCCCCCACCCCCCCCAAACAGGAAGATCGGTCGGCCATACGGCCCGAAGATAGCAGGAGGCCAGTGGCAGCAGGAGAGGCCAGCTGATCTTCCTGCTCTGGGGGGAGGAAGCGGAAACTGTGCACAGGCTTGAATGTGTATGTGAGGATGAGAATGGGAGCCTTGTTGTGTGTGTGTGGGTGAAAATCGGACCCTGGGTGTGTATGGGAGTGAGAATGGAGTCTTGAATGTGTGTGGGTGATAATGAAAGCTTGAATATGTGGGTGAGGTTGGAAGCTTGAATATGTGGGTGAGGTTGGAAGCTTGAATGTGTGTATATATGGGTGAGGATGGAAGCTTGAATGTGTGTATATATGGGTGAGAATGGGAGCCTGGGTTTGTGTGTGTGGGTGAGAATGGAAGCTTGAATATGTGGGTAAGAATGGGTGCTTGAAAGTGTGTATGTGTGGGTGAGAATGGGACCTTAAATGTGTGTATGTGTGGGTGAGAATGGGAGAATGGGTTTGTGTGTGTGGATGAGAATGGGTGCCTGGATGTGCGTCTGTGTGTGCATAAGAATATAAGCCTGGGGAGGGGTGAGAAAGTGAGAGCTTGTATGTGTGTCTGCAGAGAATGTGAGCTGGGGGGGGGGGGGGAGGGGAGAGCATATGAGACTGAGAGCCTGAGTGTGTGAGGGAGTCTGTGAGAGAAAGCATTTATGTATATATGTGTGTGTGTATGGAAGGGAAGAAGACAGTAGTAGAAAAGACACTGAAGAGGAATTAGGAAATGAGCGACAAGGGAAAAAATGGGAAAGAGAGACCAGGACCAACTGATTAGAAAAATACAAAGATCAGACAACAAAGGTAAAAAATATATATAGAGAGAGAGAGAGAGAGAGGGAGATGTTAGCAATTTAAATATGTCATCTTTGGGAATGTGCATTCTTATATTTTTGTATTTTGCTCTTTCTTAAGTATTCCACTGTTCAGACATTTTAGTTTCTCAGGCTTTCTATTTTGGCTTTATCTACATGTTTCTGTTTCTAATTTATAGTCTCTTATTTCTATATTAGGTAAGGGTCGGTCTCAGTTTTGCCTGTTTGTGACAGAAATGAGTATTTCTAGCATATAGTTTCTCTGTAGTAGTAGTCCAGCCTGTTCTGTTATTCCTGTAGGTGATGTATTAATGTTCTAGGGCCTGGTGTAGTATTTGCATTGCTGCTTTTTCATAAGGTTGCTGTTTGAATCCTGAGAGTCAGTGCTGTGATTGTTTGGCAAGGTTCCAGATGCCTCTTTCTTTGCAAGAGTTTGTTACTTCACAAAATAGCAGTGGAGGGTTATTTTTTGCTGAGATTACACCAGAATTTGAAATTTTTTTTTCATGTTACTTGTAATGTGAATTGCCCTAGCTCTGCGCTGCACCTGTTCTGATGATTAATTATATTTTATTGTATTTATGAAGATTTCTGGGTTTCTGCAAAGATGGTTCATGAAAGAATACATTAATTTTTGTTTTATTATATGATTGGATTTGATTGTTTTCTATACTTGAAATAATTGAAGTAAATTATTTTAAAGTTTCATACATGACACATAATGGCTGTTGCAAACTACTTAGAAAGCCATTCTAGGGTGCAGTATATGGCATTATTTATCAGTAAGAAAACAACTAGTAGACCTGCATGCCTTGTGCCCACCTATGTTAACCTTGTGCCCACCCAAAAAATCAATTCTGGCTACGCCACTGGTCTGTCTATAGTTGCTCTTGAAGACAATACTGGCAGGCTGATGTGACTGAAGGGTATATATACTGTAATGTCAGCTTACTGTGTCTCCATGTGCTGGTAGAGGTGCAAAACCCACTTGTTCTGGATTAATCTGACTGTCCTGTAGAAAAGAAAATTATCAGGTAAGTAATAATTTCTCAGTATTCTCTGTTTCCAGAAGTTTGTGGACATGCATATCCCTACTGGGGATTGCTTCAAATGTTTAGAAGGAGAAAAGGAGGAGGAAAATAATTTGCCCCACCCTCCTGTGGTGATACCGTAATGTCCCTCCCTCAGTTGAGAATTCCCAAGGTGAGATATATTGGATTCTTCCCTCAGATGAGTGCTTGATCTGGCCAGCTGGTTTTCAGCCGGCAAGGACTTAGCTGTTAAAAAAAAAAAAAAATTGGCTGAAAGACAACCAGGTGCAGGAAGCCAAGCACGGAGGTGACGGGTATATGCCCTCTCCCCTTGCAGCTTGAGACAGACTCTGTACTCAGCCGGGACGGGCTGAGCTCAGGTAAAGAAACATTTTTTTAAAAAGGAAAAAAAGCACAGAAGGTTTTTATTTCTAGGGATTCCTCTTCCCTCTGGTCTCCGTGCTCGGCGCTCCGATCAGACATTCGTTCTCGCCTCCGGAGGAGCTTGGGAGCTGTGGGTAGCCTGGCAGGTTGAGCGGCCATTTATGGCTAGGCCCTGCTCTCAGGTTTTACTTGTTCACCACATAGTAGGCCACGGCGGCATTTTGCGCGCTTTTCCTGGGCATTAGGCTGCAGTCTGTAGTTCCGTCGGTTCGTGCGAGTGCATCTGGCTTAGCATCCAGTTGGGCGCCTAATTGGATGCTTAGTTGGGCACCTAGTTGGATGCTTAGTTGGGCACCTGGTTGGACATCCAGTGATAGGGGCATCTATCGGAGCGTTATAAGCACATGTTTACCTACGCACATAATCTGAGCGGCCTTTCTAGGAGCTCACTTTTTGGGCACTTACAGAGGCACAGGGTTGTACCCCTAAATTTTGGACGCCTAGTTTTTTTGCAGTGTGGACACAGCTGGGCGCACACTTTTCAGTCACCTGTTAGTGCACATTAACAGACTGATGGCACCTATAACAAAGAAACCCAAGCGCCTTACCCTCTATGCTGCTTGTCATATTCAAGCATCTCAGCCTGGCGTTCTATCTAACTTACATCAACGCTGCTTGGAAGCTCAGGGGAATTGCCTTCGTCTGATTTTACCAAGCCTGGTTCTTCCCACCTGACTTTGGAGCTCTCCTAACTGGTTCGTCCGCAGGGGAAGGTAGTTTAGTAGGCACAGGACAGGTGCCCCCTGAGTTTGGCATGGATCCCTCTGCCTTTTCTTGGGTGGAATTTTTTTCAAGGATTGCAGTCTTTTTTTTTCTTCAAATGCAGTCCTCTGCCCCAACCAATCTTGCCAGGTCAGAGTTGCAGGCAGTGAAATCCTGCACGCCTGGTGTGCGGCTAAGCATTGGAGGTACATCTAGATCAGTTGCTAGTCTTCCTGATAGGGATCCAGATAGCACAAATGATGAAACCGATCCTTACTCCTTGAAGGATGGGGAACTTCCTAAATTTTTTTTTTTTTGTTTAATTTTAATCTGTGTAGGGAAGCCAGTTTTTTATGGCAGCAAAGTGTAATGAGAGAAACTGGTTAGTGTTAGGCATAGATGATTTTGAGGGAAAAGAAAACTGGATGTCATCCTCACAGTGTTTATATGACAGTCCTAACTGACCTACTAACTAGCATTATGGTGTCAAGTATTAAAAAGTGCTGCGGAGAGGGCTGAGCACTTCTGTTGCGTCCAGTCTGACAAGTATGATGAGAACCAAGGTAATACAGCACCAACCATCCCAGTTTCCTTCAGACGTGAGAGAAGAATAGAATGGTCCAATGTATCAAGTGCTTCTGCAGTGTCCAAAAGGACTAATGTAGCATGTACTAGAGTCAAACTCATGATGTAGAGTATCTAAACTAGAGATGAGTAACGTCTCAGTGTTATGAAATGTACGGAAACCGAATTGGTAGTGATCAACTATGGAGTGATCATCAAGGAATTGGGATAGCTATTGCAGGTCTGCCGATTCAATAATTTGTGCAATAAACAGAAAAGAGGATATGGGCCAGTAGTTAGAGAACTCTTTGGAGTTTAACGAGGGGATTTTTTTTTTTTTTTTTAAGGTCTTACTGACATCCTTTTTAAGCAAGAGGATAATTTCCCAGAGAGCAGTGATAGATTAATGATCTCCACAACCAGCTCGTAGATCTCCTCACTGCAGCGCTTCAGAAGGGCAGTTGAATAGGGGTCTAAAGCATAGCTGGATGAGCTTAAAGAACAAATAATGGTTTCAGACTGTGAAATCTCAGAAAACGTAGCCCAAATTTTTTGAATCTCCTTCTCAGTGTTTGTTGAGTTATTGATAGATGTAAGCAAGGAACCCAAGTTTGAAACCTTTGTGATAAAAACAAAAAAAAAACAAAAAAAAAATAAAATGGCCAATGTTTAGCCAAAAATACGGCATTTCTATATAGGGCAAGATGATGTTTGTATGGGCTCATTCATTAGACGACCGAAAATTCATCATGAACAATGGATCCCCTTACTATCTCCAAGCTTGGAATAAGAGACTACCCTGACCCTCTAACAGCTGTTATTATTATCCTAAGCACTACGTTCCTTAGACTTTTCTTTCTAGCAGTCTTTGCTTCCAAGTTTACCTCCCTTGTTGAATGTAACTTTGTTCTTCCTGTTACCAACGGTTTTTGTTACAGTTCCCCCTTTCGATGTAAACCGACCTGATATGGTCCCTACCATGAAGGTCGGTATAGAAAAAGTGTTAAATAAATAAATAAAATTCAAGTGAGGCAGTGCCTGGCATCATCCCACAACGTGGACAATAATATTAAGGTGTCTTTCAGCAGCCACTCCATACCGTATATCTCCACCATACTTCTTCATACCCCACCTAGGCTCCTCCCAGTTTTTACCTCTGATCCAAAGGCCTAGCTCTAAACCAAATCTGCCCAGGCGCACCCTGTCTGGTGTAATTCTAACATTGCAACTCCAATAGACTACAACTAACCCAGAAGCAGCTTGGGTACTTCCTGCCTTGCAGTGCCTGAGCAGATTTGCTTCGCTTGTCACCTTGTTTCTGCTGGTGAAGTGCTGCAGCTATGACCAGCACCGCTCCAAACACACAGTGTTCTCCTGGATTTATGGAGCCAGGGGTATGGTGTCTTCCTTGCCTGCACCGCTAGCCTTATTTACTAGATGCCCACTGTTACCCCTCTTCCTCTCACCCACAGCTTTATTTATTTTCAAATTCTTAGTTTCCTAGCCACCATCTTCCTACCTCCGTTCCTTTCCGCCTCTCTTTCTCTCCAGGTGCAGAACAGCAGCCCTGTTGTATGGGCCTTGCCCTTCAGTCGCTAGGCTGCCTTTAGGCACTGTTACTCCTGAGCAAACTTTTGCCTGGATATAGATTATCCTTTGCTATTTGGCATGTAAATGTTTAAGCCTCAGTGTAGTTAAGAACATAAGAAATTGCCATGCTGGGTCAGACCAAGGGTCCATCAAGCCCAGCATCCTGTTTCCACCAGAGGCCAAACCAGGCCACAAGAACCTGGCAAGTACCCAAACACTAAGAAGATCCCATGCTACTGATGCAATTAATAGCAGTGGCTATTCCCTAAGTAAACTTGATTAGTTGTGCCAAATCAACCCGATAAACTGGGTCAATGTTTTAGTTTATGGATGTTGGCAGTATATGTGCCAACTGACGTGCAAACAGAAGGGATGCCATCGCCTCCTCTCTCCCATCAGCAGAATGATGCAGATTTATGCTGTAGTCCGTGATGTGCTTATCCATAATAGAAGCTGTCGCACAAGTGCTGGAGTTTGGAGTGTACTCCCAGTACCAGGTATTTTGTTCAAAATGTTTGTAGTAATGGGCAGATAATACATATTAAGGTGTATATGAGCTGTTTGTTCCAACAGTCTCTGTGATTGATCAAATACTTGTGCTTTTATCTTTTCAAAGCAAAGCACTTTTGACAAATTGCTTTTTTTTTTTTTTTCTTAAACTGCTTTTTTATTCTGAAGAAATTCCTATTATACTGAGGACAAAAACAGTAACATCTAATATTAAATGAATTGAGGGGGAAATGTTACTTATTGAAGGGTTCTTTGGTTATAGAAACCATGCTATTGACATAACTGGCTGGGAGTTTTATTATGAATTTGTTTTAATGCAGCAGTGTCTGGGGGATCTGTTACGAGGCTATTAAATGCACAGGAATCACTCAGATGTTTGTTTGAGGTGGGGTGAGAAAAATATTGCTAGAAATTCTGATGAGTTCAAATTAATTTCATAAAAACTCTCTGGCGATAGGTGAAATATGATTGGCTTATTAGTTTAGTGTATCTATCCGAGGAGGCCCAATAATCTGCAGACTGGAGGGGGAACCTGCTCAGCAATGCCAAATTCATAGTGAAGCTGGACCCCTGAAGGTGAGAGCATTCAGAAAACACCTGCCTCGTCTTACTCTAGAACCTCCAGTAATGAAGGGCATTGCCTCTGTCCCGGTGGAAACGTATATCTTTATTTGTGGTTATTACCCATTGTGTTTCATCCAAGGAGTCCTCTTTCACAGGAAACCAGTTACTCTAAAGATAAGGTGCAAAGGCTCAATCCAATGTATGAAAATGTGACGAGCAGGAGGCCTGTGGAAAACACGGTACTGTCATTGAAAAAACTAGTGTCAGTTGTCCAATAATGTCTTGGAAAACCTCAGAGGTGACAGCCACCATCAACTAGATGGTATCAGAGTAAAATGATCAATGTCTCTGTCACTACTGGTGTTTCCAGAGTAAGATGGCATTGTGTGTATCACAGATACCCTCACCTAAAATCTGCTTCAAAATTGATATGATCATGCTGATGATGATCGGCAGTTTTACCTTATTTTTTATGTTTACCAGTTTGGCATGTTTCAAATGCTACGTGCAAATATTCAAAAAAAATGTAGATTTAGTTCCCATTTTCCCTGTATAAAGGACTAAATATGGGGGTAGCAGAGGTTTCAGCTGGCAAAGAGCACCCCTGGAGCCCTCAATGCTGTTTCTTTACAGGCTGGTGGCTTAGACACACCTCTGCTGCAGTTCAGACACAAGCTCTGTGACAAGCTGGTGTGGCAGAATTGTGAGTATCATCTTATGCTGAGTTCTGCCTACCCCTGTGTACCAAAATAATGACCTTCAGATACAGTCACAAGACTGTCTTGAAATTCTTTAAAAAGAGACCTGTCTTTACCCTGTCTTCTGGTTCATAGGCTGCGTTGGGCTTTTTTCCAGTATTCTTCTAAGGAAACTTTTTTTGGACAATGAAACATTTAAAAAAATTTTTTTTATTTCTTTGCTTTGTAGTAATAGTTCCCAACATTGCATACTGTAAAGCCAGCCAGCAGTGAGAAATACTGCTATCAAGGAAACTAATAGCTCTTTCATTGGTCCAGACAGCTCAGTGATACAAAATCACTTTTAATTCTGTTCCTGATGCATTTTTGTCCATTTTAATTAGAATAGCTACTGTATCTTTATCTATGGATGTGAAATATACAGTTCTTTAACTGAAATGTTTTTGGGAATTGTCTTAAAGCTAGTCCCTAGGTGATAATTGAATGGGGCTTAATGGGTCATGGTTCTGAATTGAAATCATATAATGAATATCATTTTACACAGTATGCCTATGAGATTTAATAGAGCTGCAAGAACTTCCAGTTTAGTCCTTGTGGTTAGTAATCTATCTAACAAATGATAACTCTAGATTTGCAGCCTGGCTTGACTATTTGGTCGTAAGAACATAAGAACTGCTATGCTGGGTCAGACCAAGGTCCATCGAGCACTATATCCTGTCTCCGACAGTGGCCAATCCAGGTCACAAATACCTGGCAGATCCCAGAAAGTAGATATTTTTTTGTTACTCATTTCCAAAGATGATGATGGCTTTTTTTAGTCTACTTGGTTAATAACGTTTATGGATTTTTCCACCAAGATCTTGACCAAACCTGTTGTGCTGGTTGCCTTGACCATGTCCTATGACAACAGATTCCACAGCTTGTTTTACACTGAGGGAAAAATGACTTTCTGTGATTTGTTTTAAATCTGTTGATTTAGTTTCATGAAGTGTCCCCTTGTGTTAGTATTGTTTGAAAGGGAAAATAACTCTTTTTTATTCTAAGCCACTCATGATTTTATAGACTTCTATCATGTCTACTCTCAGCCATCTCTCTTCCAAGCTGAAGAGCCTTAACGTCTTCTCATCATAGGGGAGTTGTTCCATCCCCTCTATCATTTTTGTTGCCCTGCTCTGCATCTTTTCTATTTTCGCTGTCCTTTTGAACATATCACGACCAGAACTGCATGCAATATTCTAGGTGTGGTTGCACCATGGATCAATACAGAGGCAATATATTTTCCGTTTCATTCTCTTCCTTTTTGGATCATGCCTCAAATTATATTTGTTTTTTGACTGCCACCACAAACTGAGCTGAGGATTTCAATGTATTTTTCACAAAGACTCAAGATCCTTTCCCTGGATGGTGACTCTCAATACAGAACCTAGCACTGTGTACCTGTAATTAGGATTATGTTTCCCTATGTGTATCTGCCATTCAGATGCCCAATCTCTTATTCTTCTGCAGTTCCTTGCAATCCGTTGCTGTTTTAACAGTTTTGAATAATCTTGTCATCTGCAGATTTGATCACCTCACTTGTCATTCCCTTTTCCAGATCATTTATGAATGTTAAACAGCACATTTCCCAGTATTGTTCCCTGTGCTACTCCATTAATGTCCTTTCTCCATTTGGAAAACTGACTATTTAGTCCTGTCTTCTGCTTCCTTTCTTTTAATCCGTTACCAATGCACAGGACACTGCTTCTTATCCCATGACTTTTTAATTTCCCGAGGACTCTCTCAGCATTGTCAATTGCTTTCTGAATATCCAAATAGACTATATCAAGCAATTCACCTTTATCTATATGTTAGTTACCCTTCAAAAAAATCTAAAAGCTTGGTTAAGGCAAGACTTCCCTTTGCTAAAATGTTAATAGGTGCGGTATGATAGTTGGCATTCAACTACAGTTACATAAGCGACAGTCCATGAAGACCATTCCACCCCCCTTGTCTACAGGTTTAATAATAACCAAGTAGTCAGACATAAGCGATGTTAGTACTTGATAGTCAAAGATAGTCATATTTCACCTTTGTTTAATATTTATTTGACACCATTGGGCAAGATCATTTGGATTTTCTCTCTTCATTTATGCCGATGTACAAATTATTGTACCCATTAAGCATGATTTAGTGATCACTATCTCTCAGTTGGAAAAGTGTATGATTGCAGATGGTTAAGAGAGAATCGTTTTAGTTTTGAATTCCAAAAAAAATGAAATTTTACAGATTGGTAATTTGGAAAAAATTCAGATCTCCATTGATGGAAAATCCAATGACTATTATGGAAGAGGTCAGGTCTTTGGGAGCTAAGTTAGATTCTAGCTGGACTATGGAAAATCAAGTTGGGGCAGTTTTAAGAACAGCATATGGACATCTTTGACTAGTGCACCAATTAAAACCATTTTTTACTTTTACAGCTTTGAAATCAGTGGTGTATGCTTCATAATTGCAGTACTCGATTACTGTAATGCCATATACTAGGGCCTTCCAGGTGCTTTAACTAGAATGCTTCAGATGCTCCAAAACATGGCGGCAAGAATCGTCATGGGTTATTATAGACATGAATCTGCAGTTCCTCCTTTAATGAAGCTGCATTGGTTGTCCATAAGGTTACAATGAAAATTTAAAGTACTTATACTTACATTTAAGATTTTGCATGGGACTGGCCCTTCTCACATGACTCAAAGGCTTCATTTGAAATCATCATCCAGAGATCTGCACTCACAATATAGCCATCTGTTCCAAAATTCCATCTCCAAAGATTTTTCATGTAAGATTACAGAACAGATCATTTTCTATGACTATACCAAAGTTATGGAATGATCTTCCTTTATCGATCAGGGAAGAATCTAATCTAATACAGTTTTGCTGTATGTTGAAGACCTGGCTGATGATTTCTGAGTTATAATTAATAAAAGATTAGATGGGCCTAGCAACGAATTGTCCTGTTTTAATTTTAATTTAATGGTAGAATTATGTTTCTTTTTTGGGGTAATTTTTTTTATCTATTTTATTGTATAATTGGGGTGTCTTATTTTGTGTTTTTGTATTTTTGTTTTTTATTCTATTGTACATCACTGGAAGATTTTACTGTAAAACCTGGAAAGCAATTCATACATTTTGGGGTAGATTTTTTAAACTTGCATGAGCGCATCCATGTGCACGCACATGTTATAAAATCCGGGGTCAGCGAGCACAAGGGGTTGCACAATTGTGCATCACCCGTGCGCTGAGTCGAGCTGCCTTCCCCCGTTCCCTCCCAGGCCGCTCTGAAATCGGGGCTGAAGTAAGCTGCGCGCGCCGGCCAACTGCCAGCACGCGATCCCCGGCCCCGGGACTTACACGCGTCCCAGGGGTTTACGCGCGTCGCCGGGCCTTTTGAAAATCCGGCCCTTTATAAATAAAATATTTTTGAGTAACAGTTCTCAGACTCAAAGTTTTGTAACTCAAACTATACCAGTTTCTCAAAGGTTGTCAACAAGGGATCTGCTTTAAAAAGATTACTAGTAACAGGTTTACAATTTCATGTTTGATTTCTTTTAGGTCTCTAAGATGGATTCATCCCATCCTAGTGATTTGTTACTCTAGTTTGTCAGTGTGATGTATTATAACCTCCATTATCTAACTGTAATAAAGAGGAAAGTTGCCCTGCACTTGCTTCGCTGCTAGGCAGATTGAGCTCCACCCTTCTCCAGCTCTGCCTTTCTCTGTTTGGAAATTGAGCGCCTGCCTTCTCGCCATGTATTTTGCAGCTCTGCCTTCTCTCTCTGTATTGTCCAATCCTCTGTCTACCACCATATATAGAAACTGAGCTCCGCTCCTTTCTCTGGCTATACCTTCCATCTCTCTCTCGATTATATACTTCACAGTATTTCCCTGTCCTTGACAGGCCTTTACTACTGGTCACAGGTATTTGCTTCAGTTGCCCAGAATCGTCACCATCAAATTCATTCAGTCCTCCCCGAGCATCTCTTTTGCTTCTCCTTCATCTAATAGCCCAACTGACTCCTTTCAGGCCTTATGTTTAAAATGTACCCTATGTGCTTGTATATAAGTTGATGGTATTTTTTGGGTCCCAAAATCAAGAATTATGTGTCACCGTAGATAAGCCAAGGGTAAAACCTAGAGAGCTTACGAAATGGTGAAATCATACTAAGAAACTGATAACGTAAGAAAATCGCTTTTATTTATTTTTAAAAGCAGAATAAAGTGATCATAAGAAACATTATTTAACAACTTAAGAAAATGTCCCTGCAATGTGAATCCTTTCCTCCCTCCCCTCCCCCAGGGCTGCCCCTCCTGTTTGAATCCTTCCCCCCCACTTCTATCTGGACAACTGTGGCATTTGCTCGGGAGCGTTCTTCCTCCTCTTCCCCCGCAGTGTCCCAGTGTAGCGGTAGGACAGCTTCTCTCGAATGCTCGCTGCTGCTATGAGGACGACGACAAACTTGCCGTCGCTCAGGCACGACCTCCCTCATGGGGTCCCAGTGGCGCACTTTTGAACCACGTGGTTCAAAAGTGCATTTTCCTCATAGCAGCGGGTGAGTTAAGGGACCGGGAGGAGGAGCGTGTGAGCGATGCAGTCATGCATCTTGAATTGCAGTACCGGTATTATGTGGATTGACCTGTGGATAAGAGGACTGCAATTTTAAGGACCAGTTTTGGGAGTAAACTTTTTCGACTTGTACACGAGTATTTACAGTACTTGAAAAAGTTCATTAATTTTTTTTTCCCCCTGTCTGGCAAGTTTCTTGTCAAATTTTCTCTTGACCTGTCTTACTACAGTTTAAGTACTGAGTGGAGGGAGGAGTAGAGTAATGATTAGAGAAACAGGGAAGCGAATCCCTTCTCCCTCCGTTGCCTGAGGTACAAACTGGGATTGTAAGCCCTCTGGAGACAGGGGAAAATGCCTTCTGTACCTGTCTAACTCTTTGAGCTATCAGTGAAAAGATAGCTAATATAAATGTGTATGAATAAAGTAAAGTGTGGCTGCAGTTGCCAGTGTTTAACGTTTGGGGCTGTGTTAATTAGTCACACTGTTCTTACAGCAACAAATAGCTAATAAAAGAACATAATACAATATTTATTACATTGCTGTGTTTTCACTGTATATTTTTACTGTGAATGTTTTGATATATACTACTTTGGCTTATTCTTTGAAAGGCAGTACAGTAAACTTTAAATTAAACTAAACTAAACACAACTGATAGTTCTAATTGTTAGCCAGATTTTCAAAATTTTCTGGAAGAACTTTTCAAATGTTACTTTTCACATGCTTAAAATACTCTCCATGGTGGTTCCAGCTATTCTGAAGGCCAATTACCTTGCTGGTGGTGGTCGAGCCGTGGGTAGGAAACCATGGAGAATTTGATTTAGATCTTACTGCATTTCTAGAGGCCACTGTGATGGATGAAGGTCACCGAGCAACTTTGCTTGTTACCTTGACCTCATTGCACAATTGAGATATAATTTGTGAAGGAAAAAATGCCTTAATTTGCGTAATGAAGTTGTTGCTGTTGGGGCCTGATTTATGCTAAAATTTCCTTGCAAATGCTTGGTTACATTTACTGCTGAAAAAGTCTTTTTTTTTTTTTTTTTTGAGCCCCCTCAGCTTTGTTTCTTTATTGATTCCAGACTCTCTCACTGAGGGTAGTGGAGGGTAGGAATGGGGAATGATTCTGTGTAATGAGTTTATAGTATATTTGTCCTCCGGGAAGAATTTTCCTATTTTCATTTTGGTTTATTCTCCCTAACGTTTCCTGTAATATGTCAGGATAAAGTTTGCTTTCCGTATTTTCAATGTTGAACTTTTTATTGCCAATATTCTGTATTACACTGCAAGTTATGCTTGTATATATTGAATAAAATGATAGAGGGGGAAAAAACCGAAACACAAATGGAAGTGTACTTTTACCCCTCAGTCCCGGGCTGCTCCTTCTGGGCTGTGTGCAGAATGGTGTCTGAGAGAAAACTGGGTAAGCAGTTGAGGATGTGCGTGATGACTCTTTAATGTGAGCTGGTAGTAAGAGAGTTCATGCACGGATAATCTTTGCTGATGAGAATGTTTCTTCTACATGTATCACAAAGAAGTTCCTTAATTTTGGTTACACAAACGTTGACTGAAAGTGGAGAACTGCCTCCAGTGTCCATCTCTGTGGGGAAAATTGCCCCCCTCCTGCTTGTTCAAGGAATTATTTCTCGCCTTTGCAGTACATTATGCTAATATTTGCTCAAGCATGATGTTCATGCCGCCTCTTTTTTTTTTTTTTTTCTTTTCAGTGCTAATCTTTCTAAAGCTGCTTGGGGATCTCTGGAAAAGAACGGCACCCAACTGATGATCCGCTCCTATGAACTTGGAGTACTTTTCCTGCCTTCGGCATTTGTAAGTTTATGGGCAGCAAAATAGGCTGCATTTATTATCCTTTAGCCAAATGTTTCAATTGCATTTATTCGGCAGAGCCAGGATAGCTGCTTCTTACAATAGAATTTTGTAGATGCTGTATGTAGAGTACTTCTCTGCTGGCGTGTAATGCTTTAATCTTGAGAATCTGTAGACCAAACAATGTGCCTACTCTTCAGATCCAGACCAGCACCGGGGCTCTGCCCTCAGCTCCTCATAGTAACGAGAGTCCCCTATGGCAGCTTTTAAACATGTAGGTGTGCAGTCATACACCAACAGCATGAGCCCTGGAGTACAGTAAAAGGCATGGATAGCCGAGCCCCGCTTTGGCACACGCAAGCACCTCCTCATCTTCCCCCTGCCGAGATTCCAGCCTCTGCCTTTATCCCCAGGATGCGTAAGATAGGGAGAGCATATAGTGAGCACTGGATGTGACCCAAACAGGTGGCTGCAATAAGAGGTGCGGGAGAGCTGGCGCTCTGAGTCGAGTGCTCGCTCTCCCAACGTGCGCCCAGGCATCTCTCCTGGGTGCGCGATTTTGTATTCAAATGAGGCCGCACGCTAATAAGGAGGTGCTAGGGACATTAGCGCCTCCTTATTAGTGGAAGCGGCTGCTTAACTTTACCGGCGTCTGTTTTCGAACCCGCTGACAGCCACAGGTTCGTAAAACAAATGCTGGTAAAATTGAGCATCTGTTTTTGAACCAGATTTTTTTTTTTGGTGCCTCCGACTTAATATCGCTATGATATTAAGTTGGAGGGTGTACAGAAAAGCAGTTTTTTTCTGCTATCTGTACACTTTTCCTGGTGCTTTCAGTATTGCAGGCGACTAACTAATAGGCTCATTAACATGCATTTGCATGTGATGAGCGCTGTTAGTTTCGGAGGGGGGGGGTTTGGCCACACGTTTTCCACGCTCTATTACCCCTTACAGTATAAGGGATAATAATAGCATGCCTAAAACATGCGGCTAAACGGACCGAGCGCACCGTTCTGTATCGGCCTGTTTGAGTGTTAGAAGCAGCAGCAGCGGGAGAGCTCTGGCAGCCACGTGCTACAGCCAAGGTAACTACCTGAGCTGGCTGCCCGAATCGCGCTGACCTTTCCCTTCTGCATTTGTATAGAGAGGGAATAGGCCCCCACTGTAGTGGGTTCAGGTGTGTCTGTAATCCCTCTTTCCTTTTGTTTTAAAATTTAGAAGAGACTGGTGGGGCTCTCAGTGCCACCCCTAGCTCTTCTTTTGGCCGTATGTGTCTGTTCTGTGTCTGCATTGCCTGACTCGTGCTGGTTTGTGTGCCACACAATATTTTAGTTAATGTAGTTGGGAAACACTGCTGTCCAAGGCAGTGAAATAGAATACGGTTTGTGCTGATTTCTTCCAGTGAGTTTGATATTGGCGTATTAATCTTATTCTTTCAGGGTGAGCAAACTTGCAATAGCTCTCTTCACTGCAGGTTAGCATTGTTTAGCGCTTTTCATCTCATCTGAAAAGTACTTATGGGATGGTTTAATCTAGTTTTCTATATTTTCATTCTTCCGGAGACATGGTAACCTTCATTAATGTGGACAGATCAGTGAAGGTCGGCTGTGGTCCTGGAATTTAGCCTATTGAAATTCACCAGAATCTGATCAGTGGCAGTTACAAAATTATTTAAACTTCATCAGAAACACATTGTTGATACTTTTTCTCTCTGTGTTGTGTTAAAGACAAAAGTGAAATGTATTACAAATTCTATGGATATTATTTAATGGCCTTGTTTTCCTTGTCCACAATGTTACTTATCTTTTCCTTACTGCACAATACATACAAGGTCCGACTTATAACATCCATTGTCTCATTACCCACTGTGATTTATGCCCTCAATTTCTCTTATTTAGGCCAAATATTTCCGTAATCTATTCTGCCACTGAGAATTTAGAAGCATCTTTTATGGAAAATATACTCTAGTTTTGCACATTGGCAGAATCTGATGAGGCTTAAGCAGAAGTAATTCTGGCCATCCCAAGGTGTTAACATAGTTAGAAAAAAAGACTTATCCTTGGATTAAGCTTTCTCCTAATTATCTATTTTTATTATGTATGTATTTATTTAGATCCAACTAATCCTACTCAGCAATGAATCATAATTGCATTATTAATCTCTAATTTTGTGCAATTATCCAATTTTCAACATATCCAATGATGCTGCAAACACATCACTTGCCATCACTGCCTTGGTTCTTCCTTGAAATCAAATGTAGTGTTTTTGTAGATTGAGTATGTCGCCTCAAGTCTTTTGCATATTGCCTAAGGTAAATATATTGTCCAACTGGTTCACATATTGATCATTCAAGCATTTATCAACAGTAATCCAATCACCTCTGAGTCCTTTCCTTTTCAACATTAACATTCCCAGCTGTCCTAGTCCATGTATTAGAAAAAGAAGACTAAGTGACTGCCAACATGATTAAATGGTGAGGAGATAGAGGCTATGAAAGCCAAAATAACATCTTCCAAAAACTGGAAGGTGGATACAAATGAAGAAAATAGGAACGAGCATAAGCGCTGGCAAGTTAGATGTAAAGTACTGATAAGGCAGACCATAAAAAATTTGAAAAGAAGCTTAAAAACTCAATATAAAAACTTTCTAGTGAGGGAGTCATTTGGACCACTAGATGTCACAGGGGTGTTAAGGGAGGACAAGGCCACAGCTTTGCTTCTGTTTGTACTCAGAAGGATGTTGGGGAGATGTCTACATCGGAAACAGTCTTTGAAGATGTTAATTCAGAAGAATTGAATCAAATTACAGTGTACCAGGAAGATGTAATAGAGCAAATTGACAATCTAAAGAGTATACACCCTGGGTTCTGAAAGTACCCAAAACTGAAATTGCAGTCTTTTTACTAAGCATTCTCTTCTCAATCAAATCGGCCATGGTATCTGAGGCTTGGAGGGTGGCCAGCTCAACACCCTTTTTTAAAAAAGGGCTCTGGAATGATCCAGGAAACTACAGACTAGTGAGCCTGACATTGATGGCAAGCAAAAGGCTAGAAGCAATTCTGAAGAATAAAATTACCATCTGGATAGTGGCAGACTAATTGTGGCAGAGCCAACATAGATTTAGCAAGGGAAGTCTTGTCTGAAAAATCGGTTAGATTCCATTGAAGAGATTAACAAACATGTGGTTAAGTGAGTCAGTTGATATAGTCTATCTGAATTTTCAGAAGGTATTTGACAAAGTCCCTCATGAGAGATTCATCAGGAAGTTAAACAGCCATGGAATAGGAGGCAATATTTGTTAATTGGCAACTAGCTAAAGGATAGTAAAGCGTGATACTGGTCATTTCTGTCAGTTGAAAAAAAAATATAGTGGAGTGCCCCAGAGATCTGTACAGGGGCCTGTGCTTTTTTTTAAAAATATTTTAATAAATAACCTGGAAAAGGAAGGGGAAGAGTGAGGCGATCAAATTTTCAGATGACACACAATTATTTGAAATTGTTAAATCTTGAGCTAATTGTGAGGAATTGCAAGAGGACCTTGCAAGACTGGGGAGGGGATAGTTTTGTATCTAAATGGCAAGTGAAATTTAATTTGGACAAACACATAGCAATGCATATAAGGAAGAATTATCCAAAATATAGGTACACGATGCTGGATTACATATTAGGCGTCACCTCCCAGGAAACAGATCTTGGAATCATTGTAGACAATACTTTGAAATCCTTGGCCCAGTGCATGGTGGCAGTTTAAAAAAAAAAAAAAAAAAAAGCAAATAGGTATTATTGAGAGGAATATAAAATAGAGGATATCATAATGCCATGGTCTGATTGCATATTGAGTACCGTGTTCAATTCTGGTCACCCCCATCTCAAAAAAGACATAGCAAAACTAGTAAAGGTACAGAAAATGGCAACCAAAATAAAGGTAATGGAAGGGCTCCTGTGTGAGGATAGGCTAGGGCTCTTCAGCCTAAAGAAGAGACAGCTGAGAGGAGATGTGACATAGGCCTATAAAATCTTGAGTAGGGTGGATTGAATAAACAGGGAATGGTTATTCACCCTTTCAAATAGGACTAGGAGATACACCATGAAGCTGATAGCAAATCCGAAACAAATTGGAGAAGGTTTTTTTTCACACTGATTACAATTAAACTGTGGAATTTGTTGCCAGAGAAGATGGTGAAAGCAGTTAGCATAGCTGGAGCAAAATTCATAAACCATTATTAGTCATGTAGACTTGGGAAAGCCACTGCTTATCACTTATTAAGATCAAGAAATGTTGGATCTATTCTTTGGGATCCAGCCAGATACCTGTGAACTGGATTGGCCACTGTCAGAGACAGGATGCTGGGCTTAAGGGTCCTTTGGTCTGACTCTTAAGGCATTTCTTATGTAGTCTTTCATCGTTTGCTAAATGTTCCAGTTCCCTAATGAACTTACCTGGGAATGGATCACAGGTTTCCCCCTTGGTGGCGGAGTGCGTTGTATTATGGATTTTCAGTAGTTTGGGGTTTTCTTTATTATTCATCCATACAACTTCCTAGCCCCTGAGCCTCATGCACTCCTGTTCAAGTGGCTCAGTGCAGCTCCACTTGGAATAACAGTTAGCATAGGGCTTTTGATCTGTTAATCGGAGGGAGCGAGCAGGTCAGTTTTCTGGTTAGAAATGTTTCTAAAATTCTGTGGGAATGTTGTGCTCCGCTGGCTGGGAGCGCTAGGGGTGAGATGTGTGCCCCTTGCAGGAAGACGGACCTCGTCTAGGGTTGGAGGTGACCAGGCCCCTGCCGACCTGCATGCCTGAATGAGGCCAACCACGCAAGGTTGGTCTCTGAGTAGTCCTACGACTACTCCCAGCCCTTTTGGACCTGCTGCAGGGAGCAGCAGAGGCGGCAGGCCGGACAAGAGACGAGGGCGGAAAAGGGCTGAAGCTTGAAGGCTGAGACGAAGGCTTCAGGACTCAGGAGAACAACACAAGGCATCAACAACAGGAACGAAAGACCTCCAGAAGGGCGAGCGGGTGGAAGCTTTCCCATGGAAGGCATCTGGAACTAGAGTAGATGGAGGCTCAGTGCATCAGGAACGTCCGAGGCAAGGATAACTCTTACGGACCTTGGGAAATCCAGACGAGACGAAAAGGACTTGGAAGACTTAGACGAAGACAAGTGGGCACTGTTCCTCAGGGCGCCCTATACAGCCCACTACTCAGGACGGACCCAATGGGCTGGTCACGGACTACCCTGTCCTCTACGCGCCCTACACAGCCTAAGAAGGCTGGTCAAGGACCACGCGGGAGCGGGGCAGACTCAGGAAAGGAATCCAACTGGCAGGGGCTCCAGTGACCGGAAACAGGAACCAATGGAACGGATTTACTCTCGGGGTGGCCATCTGGAGGACTCAGGGAGCTGGAACATTGCAGGAACAGACATCAGGAAGATCAGGTACATAAGGACCTCTAGCCCTCGAGGACGTCAGGCCTTCTGGAACATCAGGAGGGCAGAGACAGAGGACATCAGGACATCAGAGACCGGGATCAGGAACAGCAGAGATGAAACGAAGAGAGATCCCTTGGAATACTGGAATACCAAGCAAGAGCAGGAACATGGAGTCCAAGGGGAAGGAGGAGCTCCTCAGACGACTGGCTCATTGCGAAGGCAAAGCTGACTGGAAGTTGAAGTCCTTATAGGGCTGAAGACGGGCAACTCCCTGGGAGGAGTTTGGATGGGCCACACCTATCTGGCCCTATAACTGAGGAGAAGTGCTGTGGGCCGGCCCCTAGGGAGAAGGGCGTGGCCCAAACCAGGAAGTCCATGCAGACCGAAGCAAGCCTCAGGCAGGCCCCAAGGACATTGAAGGCCTCCCAGGCCCTGGAGCAAATCCTGGATAGTTCGTAGGCGAGACCCCGGCTTTGGAGTGGCCTCCAGGAAAAAGGTGAGAAGCCTCCTGTAGCACAGCTACAGGAAGATTCATAACAGGGAAGTTTAAGATGGCCCCTTCTCAGAACATTTATGCTCTCATAGTTTACTTTTGCTGCATGTCTCTTCTCTGGTGCAACAGGATCCTCTTATAGCTAAGAGGGCAGGATAGAACTCCCTTTGGTACTGATATAGAACCACTCCCAAGTTAGTTATTAGATGTAACAGCGAAAGCAGGTCCTGAATCTTTCCACCATCTAGAAACTATGAATGGTACTTCACAGAGGTTTCAGCTCTGGCTGGCTCCAGTGGTAGATGCCCAGTCTTGGGGATAAATCCACAGTGTGCTGTTCTATTGATGAGCTAGGCTCATTTCAGAATAAAATCTGCTGGGTTAATAGCCTGGTCTCTGTAACCTTTCATATTTGTTGTTAAACAGTCATGGGCCAAATCGGTGGCAATGCTTTGTATTGCCTGCGGTAATTTAGGCTCGATCCCCAAACCTGCTTTCTGCTCCTTAGGCCAATGGAGGATGCTGTAGAGATAGCATTCACAGACTCTAGGGTAAGGGAGCCCCAGTCATTGCAATTGGAGTCACCTAGTGGTCAAGTGGTGCATATGTATGTATACTAGATTCCAGAGGGGAGTCATGGTCTGCCAATGGCCATGTCTAGGCGGCAAGATGGAGAAGAAAAGCCTGGTTAGTTGTGCTTGACATCTCATGTCACCAGAAGTGAGTGAAGGCAGGAGAAAACTGCCAGGTCAAAAATCCCTAAACAAATCCAGTAATATGCTTGTTTACAGGAATAAAAAGTAAAAAGAAAAAGAAAAATCAAATGCTTAAAAATATATTTGCTATTGGATTATTGTAAAACTATTTTATTTGTTTAATGGGTTTTAAATACCATCATTCGGAAATGTAAAAATAACGCCATCATAACGGTTTACAAAATAAGGTTAAAGGGATAAGGGGGGGGGGGGTTTAAATTAAATACCATAATTTGAAAAAGAACAATAGAGCATTGAGTTTGTTTTAAGATTCTGTTGGTTTCTATCTTTTTTTCTTTCTGGGAGTAGAGGGTAATAACTGGAATGCATCATAGCTTGTTGCTGGAACAATGCTTTAACTTTCTCATAGATCAGCAGTAACCGAAAGACTCGACCATTACTGTGAAATGAGTTACTAAGGCTGGCCTGATGGTAGAACACTGCTGTGCCAGAAACTTGAGATTAATTTCTATTAACTTTCATTATGGGCTGCTTTTTCTCAGCTACTATTTTTACTCCTCTGAAGAAAAGAATTTGGAATTTTGTAAAGGGATCTATAACTACAGTTTTAGAAATGTTTGGCATTTTCTGGAAATGGAGGTGTGGGGAGTATGGCTCAGTTGACAAGCCAGTGGTATTTGGAAACATCTAGTCTTGCCGCTATTAAAGCATCCCTGTACCCTGTGATCATAATACATCACAAAAGACTATCATGGTTCCTTGATGATTTAGCTGTTCTTAAACGTCAGACCAGACGATATGACCGGCTCTAGCAAACGTCGTGTAGTGATTAGGATTATCAGGAATGCAGATTGAGTAGAAAGTTGTATTATTTGTAAATCATTAGGGCTAAAAACATTTTACTCGACACAAGCTGAAGGGACACTTAATCCAAGTAAGGAACTTTTCTGGTTAGTGAAAGGAGTGGTAAAGGCCAAAGAACCAAAATGATTAGATTTGACTAAAGACAATTGAGAGAATTGTGATATATTTTATAAAGAAAGTTAAGGACCTGTGGAGGGTGACTGATTCAGAAGATGAGTTAGATCCAGTGAGTCTTCAGAGGAACAACATGATATGCAGCCCAGTGAACAGAAATGAAATACTTTTCTTCCAGTTTCTATATAGTATGTAAAGGGTTTAATGGCTAAACTAAATTCCTTGCAGTGCTCACCTGACATAATGCCAGGTTATTTGAATAAGGCCATGAGGTCAGAGCTAGCACTGGCCATTGTGGCTTTAGTAAATAACTTCTTGTCCCAAGGGGTATCTCCCAAGGAGTTAAAACATTCTGTAATTAGTCCATTGGCTAAAAATTTCTCCTTGAATATATTGTTGGTGGAGAATTTTTGCCCTGTCTCCAATTTAGGAGTAACCACCAGGGCAAGGATCTTGGTAACTGGATAATATATTGAAATCCTCAGCTCAGGGTGAGGTGGCAGTCAATAAAGCAAATAGAATGTTAGGGATTGTCTGGAAAGGTATGGAGAATAAAGTTGTGAATATCATAATGCTTTTGTATAGCTCTGTGGTGTGTCTGCACTTTGAGTATTGTGTGCATATTTGGTCATCCCATCTCAAAGATATCGAGGAACTAAGGATAACAAAAATGATAAAAGGAGTGGAGAAAGCCTAAATAGATTAGGACACATCAGCTTGGATGAGAGGGAATATAATAGTTTATAAAATCATGAGTAGGGTGGAACAGGTAAATAGGAAACAGTTATTTACCCCTTAAAATAGTACTAGCAAGTAGCAGATTTGAAACAAATTGGAGAAAGTATTTTTTTTCATTAACCTACAATCAAGTTGTGAAATTTATTGTTGGAGAATGTGGTCAGGGCATCTAGTATAATTAACTTTAAAAGGGGTTTCGACAAGTTCTGATAGAAATTATAATTATTGGTGGTCTTAAGTACCCCATTGCTAAACCCTGGGTGTCAACAACAAGGAACTAGATCTACTTTTTGGTATCTGCCAGGTACTTCCTAATGACCTGGATTGGCCATGGTCAGAGACAGAATACCGGGCTTGATAGACCTTTGGTCTGACCCAAAATGAGACATCTTATGTTCTTAACTGTCATGTAATTACTGGGCTAGGTGAAAGTGGCAAGAGAACTAAAAATTGGAAACATTTCTTAACTAGTTGAGAACGAAGATTCATAGTGCCTTAGCCCCAATCATTCACTTCCAATTGAGCTAGAAACCCAAAAGGATCAGGAGTATTTCTCTAAAGCAAACACTAGATCCCTAATT
The DNA here is from genome assembly GCF_901001135.1 of Rhinatrema bivittatum. Taxonomy (NCBI): domain Eukaryota; kingdom Metazoa; phylum Chordata; class Amphibia; order Gymnophiona; family Rhinatrematidae; genus Rhinatrema; species Rhinatrema bivittatum. Next base: position 17,648,643 of record NC_042618.1, read on the forward strand.
GTTATTCTGAGCATGTAAGTAGAGACAAGAATTGGATGAACCTGGAGAGTGAGCTAGTATTGCAAACCTTTGAAGTTTCTATCCAGGACAGGTTGAAGGCATGTTGGGATGCTTATAATACCTTTTGTCAAGACATAGATGAATGATAGTACTGTTTGAGTACTAAAACCCATTGGCCAACACATTGAGAGAGCTCGTTTCTGAGTTTCCAAAATCAATAAAATGGACTTTCTCCAGGGAACAAGCAGGAAAGTCAGTCACACTCGAAGGGGGTGTTAAGCGCCATGCCATTTTTTATTGACACTTATGTCCAGGGATACAAGAACACTTAGATTTTTGTAGAAAGCATAATTTTTTATTGAACAATATAAGTATTCTTGGGAGATGCTGATGCCATTTCTCTAACAAACTATCCACCAGCATCTCATCATATACAGGAAGTGATCCTTCTTTTATAGATAACATACAATATTGTAGAAGATTCTAGCATTGCATGATTGCCCAAAGAATCATTTACATAGGTTGTCATGTCAACCGCATGATGTGATTAGCCCTGAACTGCCCTGATTACTTCTCCCAGATGGGGCCCATTTACCATCACTCTCTAGATAGTCCTTTGTTCTGTTAGAATCTTGCTGGTCAGGGTAATTAACACATCTGTGGCTGGGTTTATAGAAACCCCTGAGAAAGATTGCCTCTATAGTGTCCGTATAGCCTGAGGTTCCCAACAGTCACCTTTTCCTTGTATGACCCTATAATTAGGCATCATAAGTGGCGCCAGCTTCAACTGCCTTTCAGGTGTCCTGGGAATTCTTGCAGGTCAGGCTTAGCAAGTCACTTTGAGGTCACATAAGCTAAGATATAGCAAAGGATTCTGGGATGGTTGCCTTCTTAATGTTGGTTTTCAGACTCAGGCCCACTCCTCAGGGGTGACATCGTCCACAACAGCACTGAGGATGGAAGCGCATAGCTCTGAAGTAAAAATGTTGTGGTCTACTGAGCATGTGTGAAGTGCTACACATGTGCATTGGTCATGTGACATGGTCTTCGTCTTTTTTTTCTTCCATAGACCAAGTAAGATGGGCTTTGTAGTGCTCTGATCATTTGGATATGAGGTTCCTTCACATGCAGGTTTTTCACTTTTAATCTTTTTCCCTCTAACTTTCTCTGCAGTATACCTGTACTGACTGGCAGGCATCTGCCCTCTAGAGAGAACTTTTTTGTCAATTTGATTCCATTTTCTCCAGCAAGGGGTTTAAATAATGTTCACAGAAAAAGTGTGCCTGTTTCCTAGGTGTATCACAGTTTAAAAAATAAAAAAATCCAGATAATCCTGAAGCAGCACTGTAAGTCAGCCAGGGATTTAGTCATCAAGCAGCAAGTTCAGACTTCAAAGCCTTTGCCATCTATAGGCCAAAGAAGGAAGTCCATTCAACCACCTGAATCTGGAAGACATTCTCTCAATGCCCAGCATTGTCACAAGCTATTGCAGCTATGGAGGCTCTCCTGGCACATGTGCCTGCCTGCCTGGATGTTGAGTCCATCGATGTCAACCTGAATGCCTCTGCTGTTCTTGGAGTCAGGCATAAATCTAACCTTTTTTTTCCCCTCCAGTGACCTCTGTGCCTGGATCTCCAGTGGAAGATTGCCTGCACCCCTTTGGCATTATCTGGTAATCACACTGATCCAGGATAGCAAAATGGTCCAGGACTTACTAGTACAGCACCTGATAAGTTTTCAGTCTCTCCCTATGACCTCAGCTATATCAGTGCAGCCACCTCCAGTACTATCTCCACAGCATGTGGAGTCAATGTGGAGAAGAACCCTCTCGCCTGTCAGATGGCATCCTGACTGTCATAGTAAGTATGCTTCAGAGCAGGCATCTCCCCTGCTTTCCTGAAAGCTACAGGGTGACTTAGACATCATGGCCCCAGACCTCGGGACGCCATCGTCTTAAGTTAGATTTATCTCTGCCAAGCAGGAACACCCTTTCTCTCTCATTTACACTGGCTGATGATTACTTGGAGGATTCAATATAAAGTTCTAATGTTAATTTTCAATTTTCTGAACTACCAACCCTCTACGTGACTTGCATCCAACCTTTAACTCTACAAGCCCTCTAGACCTCTGAGATCAGCAAACAAGAACCTCCTAAATGTTCCCACTAACAAGCTGGCAAGACTCAACAAAACCAGAAACCGGACATTCTCAGTCGCTGGGCCCCGTTTATGGAACAGCTTACCAGAATCCCTTCGTGCTGCTCCAGCCATTATTTCTTTCAAGAAAGCTTTAAAAACTTATTTTTTACACTTGCATTCAACTAATGAGTCCCTGTGTTTTTGCCTTTCCTCTAATTTTTTTTTTTTTTTTATTTGTGCTTTTATGGATGAAACACTTTGTGTAATGTGCACATTCATCAGGAAGATGTCCCGGGCTACAAGAGGAACTGGAATCCAGAGCTCCCATGCTAGGGTTTCTGAGGTAACTTATTCCCAACAAGCTTCGCCTATTCTGATCCTTCAAATATTCTAGGTCCTGCAAATACGGGCCCGCAAATGCCCCTCATTACTTCACTGAAAAAGAGGATGGATGTCGTGTATAAGGTAAAACCTTCTCTGGGCTTTGAAAAGCCAAGATTGCTCCACCACTCTGTAACGATAGAATCTTCCTTACAGATCCAAAAGATCTTGTTTACATGCATCAGTTGCCCCTGGCAGGGACCTGTGACCCCTAGATCTTTTTTTTTTTTAACCAGAAAATGTTTCCTCCGCTTTCAACATTTTAATGGCTTCTCATGAGGCAGTACCTGTACTCTCCCTTTAGAAAGCTGCAAGGATTCATACTCATTTCCCAAAAACAAGCCTGATGAATTTAAGATAAGTGTAGTATGTATCTTATCAACTCAGCATATCATAAATGTGATACTTCATCCGAGGGTTTTGCCCTCTCCATCAGAGCTGGAAGAATGGCCTGGCTTCAGGCTTCCTGTCTCTGAGAGAGAAGTGCATGAGGTAATACCACAGTCACCTTACACTGGGAAAGTCCTCTACTGAACCAAGACTATGGATCTGATTGAAGATCAATGCTCCACGCTGTAGATATTGGCAGTGACGACAGACCATACATTGACTACCAAATGTTTCCACATGGCTTTCCAGAAAAGGGCAATTTTTTCTATCAAAAAAGGAGGTCACCTACCACAGGGATATCTGCCTCAGGGGCATGCATATCCCCAACAGCAGCTGAAAGTGAGGCAAGGAGACAAAGTCAAAAAAGTCAGATGTAGTCTTCCAGTCAAAACAAACATTTTGACTCTTTACAGAGGAAGTATCAGTATCCTGAAACCAACTCAGGACAAGGGTTCTGTGGGAAGTTGCCTTACCCTCTTTGTGTCGCAATGATCCTGGATCACATTGCATCATCATTGAGGACTGCAGGCAGCCCTTCATCAACATTCCTGTCAAGTCACCCACCCGGAATCTACTTAACAAAAAATCAGGGCAGGTCCCCTTTGCAAGATGAGATTTCATCCCTTCTAGATGCAAGGACAATAGAAGTTGCAGAGAGAGGCATTTGGGTCTATTCAAGATACTTCCTCATTTCCAAAAAGGGAACTTGCAATCCATTCTGGTCCTCCAAACCCACATCAAATTTCACTGCAGAGAGAATTTCTAAATGGTCATGCGAGTCAGAATCCTTCATCTACTGGAGCAAGGGGATTGCCTCTGTTCTCAGATCATAAAGCTTCCAATATCCATATTATGCCACACACTAGGATCACAGGCTTAGGTTTGTGGCGAGCCAACACCACCTCCGGTACAGGCTGCTTCCTTTTGACTGCCTTGAGCACTAAGAGTTTTCACCAGTGCCTTATGGTGGCAGCAGCACATCTAGGTTGCCGTGATATCCTTGTGTTTGCTTACCTGGAAGTCTACCTAATCAATTGCTGCGGGCAGTGATCAATTATTCATAGTTTACTATCACTGATTCATAATAAATTATCAAAAGTTCAGTTGTAGTCCCTCCTTGTGAATCAAGTTCATGGGAAGAATAACTAGGGTAGTGATTTCCAAGAGGCAGTTGGTCATGACATAGGACTTTTTAAGATGCTCAGCTATAAGGCTTGCACCAGCCTGGTGTTGCCAATGGTGAGATTCAACATGAGGTGTAGCCATGGTGGACTTTGTGTTCTCAGTGAGACAGTGTACTCAGAGCCGGCAGCACGGTGTCCAGGTGACCATGAACTGAGTGTCCCTTCACTGGTGACTGTCTAAGAGCAACGTGGGGACTGGCCTGATAATTAGCATGCCATTTCATCGTGGCTCTGATGACCAGATGTTTCTCTCCAGGGGTAGAGAGCCCACAATCAAGGCCTACAAATTCAAGAGCTAAAGTTCCCCAAGGAGACTCACTTATCCATCAGTCTACTGAACTTAGGAGCTATAAAACTGGCCTTGTTACCTTCTAGCACCTGTTGTCCAATAGTTATCCTTGTACAACCAGATGGCCATGCAAGAGGGAATGGGTTCCAACCCACTGTGTGTAGAAGCCATCAGTCGGATAGTGGACTATATCACATACAGCCTTTCTCCTTGCAGCCTGCCAGTGGGTACAGAGAATGTGCTAATAGATAAGCTGAGCAGAATGCTGATCCCACATAAATGGGCAGGATTAGCATTCTGCCGAACGCACAAAAGTGTTTTACTGCAGAGCTGTGCACTTCTGTCCTTGACACTGTTGGACAACATTACACCCCCAAATGTCTAACTTGTCCTGATGTCCATGGAGAAACTTACTTTTTTCTGATTCTTACGTCTTTGTATATATTAAGGAGCCGACCCTTATCCCAGGTTGGGGGGGGAGGGGGGAGGCCACAACAGTGGAGGTGCTCTGCCTCCGGGGAGGAGTACAGAGACCGGTGGGAGGGTTGGTTAGTTCAGTTTAAGCCAGGAACAGTCCTCCCCCCAGCCTCTTCTTTTGGTGAATTTCTAGCTGAGCAGCAGGCCAGGCAGCCACTGGTGCCTGTTTGTTGATTCAAGAACTTTGTGATAGGAGCTGGGTTAATCTGTAGCTCTCCTGGTGCAGTGCAATCTTTCAGCAGCCTAGGATGTCCTGTCAGCAGATAGCTAGCTTGGGGGAAGGCGCATGGCCGGGCTTAGCTCCTTCTTAGCAGTAAGCGCTTCCTCTCCTTTACACTGTTTTCTGTGCTCCGCTGCTGGCCAAGGGGGTTTTGGGGTCGCTTACTGTTGGGTGATGCTGGGGGAAGGTGCTCACTCCATTGCTGGGGGCAATTGGTGTGTGTGTGTGAGGAGCCTGAGAGCAGAACAGTGATTAATTTGTTTTTCAGCATTCAGGCTAGCTGACTCAAACAAAAAATAAAATAAAATAGAAGAATGATTTGTTGTATGCAGTTCTGGTGCACATGGCAAGGGGTTTGAATCTCTATGGAAGGCCTGGCTCCCCAGGAAGAGGATTTGTGTTTGCTTGCTGTTCTGGTTGCTTTTAAAAATAAACAAATGAATTAAAGACCAGCGAGATGGTACTTAAAGGGGCAGCTTCAGGCTGCCTTGTGTAAAACAGCAGTGAGATTTAGGGATCTTTTCCATTCTTGCACAAAGAATTTGAGCTCCTTTTATTGCTTAGTGGGCCCGAGTGGAGCGGGGAGGAGGAGGTGGTAGGTATAAGCAGGACAATGAAAGGAAAGAACAAGGGATGTGCCCTGCCCAGGTGTTGCTTCTGCCAATTCCCCTTGCCCCGGCTGCAAGTGGCTTTATAGTTACAGATCTGCTTTTCACCTGTGCTGTTTAAAAGTGGTTCAGAGAACACCAAGCAGTACCCCTGCTGCTGCGTTGCACATGGCAGAGGTGATGTGAACGCTGGTCAGGCCCGTTGGGTTTCATGGGTGGGAGAAAATGTTGTAGACCAGGTGCTTGTCAAGTCTTTTGCATTGGCCTGGTTACCTCCCCTCCAAATACTTCAGCTGCATCCTGAACAAGTGAATCCTGCTCTTGCTTCGGACCTGGCTGGAGGGGTGAGGCTCTTATAAAATGCAATTTAGGTGAGGGCGTGGTCCCCTTAAAGGGACCGCATAATGGTCTAGGCCAGTTCATGCTTGAATTAGTAGTGAAATTTGACCTATGCTGTGGCTATGATCCTCCAAAAAAAAAAAATCTTCTTTTGTGAATGATGTGCCAGAGAGCTTCATTCATGGTAAAATTAACTAAAATGTGTGGGGAGAGGTGGGATTGGAGATTTCATATGGGATTTGAAAGGAGGAGGCGAGGACACCTGACACGGTTGTGTAACGAGCGAGTTCAAGCCTTGAAAACCGGACGTGTCACCTAGCAACATAACCTCTGAATAACTGGCATGTGGCCAGCTGCTTAGAATAAAATCCCATTCTTTATAGAGCCTTGCGCCTTTCCCAAATAATTGAGAGTGGATTTCTAATTACAGTAACCTATTGCATGTAGGAGTTGGGGGAAAGCTTTACTCATCATAATATTTACAGTAAATACTGCACAAAAATGAATTTCACACTTGAAGGGAAGACCATGAGGGTAAGCGGAGTGAAGTGAGAGAGCATTAATAAAACATGGCTTGTTTACAGAGGACATACGTCATTTGCATGGATTATTTTCTTAAAGGACCCTCTTATTTCCTCCTGGATGGTTACTTTATTTCCCAAGTTGCTTGCGTTGTTCATTTTAAGAGGCCCTTCGACCTTCAAAATTTAACACATATATGTATAGAGAGAGTTGTCTGTTCAGAAGTAAACATCAGGAAACATTCAAATTATTGGTCCAAGGACACACAAACTGCTGAACTGCCCTTTCAAATGGCGAGAGTAATAAACGGTGATTGTACAGTCATTAAAATCGTAGTAGATAGATAAACTCTCAAAGCTACTTCAATAAACCGTTGCTTAGTGCAGAAAGCAGTTATCTTGGCAGTTATAAAATGCTTTAATGTTGCAGTTCTGTAGCTTGCTGCCCCAGGCTTCAAAGCACAAATTCTCTCTTAGTTAATAGATTTATGTCTCTTACTTTTTTTTTTTTCTCCAAGACAGCGACTCGGAGGCATGGACATTAGTCTTTCCAGGGATAGTCCTGTAGATTTGGCCTCTCTCTATAGCTCTAAATTTTGTTTCCTGACAGAACTCTGTTTCAGTCAGAAGTGGAACGAACACTGAATTATTCTCACATGGAAGGCAGTGATAGAGTAGGAACGGACAGGGTTTGCTGGCACCGACTGCCTTTTGTCTCTCGAGTTGCTTGGTGTCATCTACGTGAACAATTAGAGCTCAATTCACTCAAATTCAGGACTCAGAAAAATTTGTCAAAATATGTTTGAGGCCAGCCCGCTGGCTCGGCTTAGAAAGTGCTTGTGCACTGCCATGCAGATGGTCCCCAATGCGATGCCCAAGTCAGGCGCTATCATCCATTAGAATATCTTTCCTTTCTTGACCAGTTCATTGTATGAGTCCATATTTATAAAACGAAATTGATGAAACATTTGCTTTTTCACTTTTCTGTGTTTCACGTTGCTAATGTTTCTGTGTGAAATTGTGGTCATCTTGTAAATGCCAGGCAAGTGCTGCTGTTATATATTAATCACTGCATGATTGGCGCAAAGGGCATTCCTATTTATCTGTCCAGCTGGAGCCAAAGTGGGGGGGGGGGTCACTCTGTAGCCCTGCCCCTTCCATGACATTAGATCTCTGGAGAGAAAGTGTTTGCAAAGACAGTGATGATAGCAGAAGGAACATCGCTCCATCGTCTTATGGGTGTCTGGCCATGGAGGTCAGTGCCCCTTCGTCTTATGGGTGTCTGGCCATGGAGGTCAGTGCCCCTTCGTCTTATGGGTGTCTGGCCATGGAGGTCAGTGCTCCATCGTCTTATGGGTGTCTGGCCATGGAGGTCAGTGCTCCATCGTCTTATGGGTGTCTGGCCATGGAGATCAGTGCTCCATCGTCTTATGGGTGTCTGGCCATGGAGGTCAGTGCCCCTTCGTCTTATGGGTGTCTGGCCATGGAGGTCAGTGCCCCTTCGTCTTATGGGTGTCTGGCCATGGAGGTCAGTGCTCCATCGTCTTATGGGTGTCTGGCCATGGAGGTCAGTGCTCCATCGTCTTATGGGTGTCTGGCCATGGAGGTCAGTGCTCCATCGTCTTATGGGTGTCTGGCCATGGAGGTCAGTGCCCCTTCGTCTTATGGGTGTCTGGCCATGGAGGTCAGTGCCCCTTCGTCTTATGGGTGTCTGGCCATGGAGATCAGTGCTCCATCGTCTTATGGGTGTCTGGCCATGGAGGTCAGTGCTCCATCGTCTTATTGGGTGTCTGGCCATGGAGATCAGTGCTCCATCGTCTTATGGGTGTCTGGCCATGGAGGTCAGTGCTCCATCGTCTTATTGGGTGTCTGGCCATGGAGATCAGTGCCCCTTCGTCTTATGGGTGTCTGGCCATGGAGATCAGTGCCCCTTCGTCTTATGGGTGTCTGGCCATGGAGATCAGTGCCCCTTCGTCTTATGGGTGTCTGGCCATGGAGGTCAGTGCCCCTTTGTCTTATGGGTGTCTGGCCATGGAGATCAGTGCTCCATCGTCTTATGGGTGTCTGGCCATGGAGGTCAGTGCTCCATCGTCTTATGGGTGTCTGGCCATGGAGATCAGTGCTCCATCGTCTTATGGGTGTCTGGCCATGGAGGTCAGTGCTTCATCGTCTTATGGGTGTCTGGCCATGGAGGTCAGTGCTTCATCGTCTTATGGGTGTCTGGCCATGGAGGTCAGTGCTTCATCGTCTTATGGGTGTCTGGCCATGGAGGTCAGTCGTTTAGCTGACTAAAGGTTAAGCAGGGCTTAATATGTGGGGGGATCGGGCTGGGGGGATGTAATGCAGCTCTGCCACTTCTTTTCAGGCTTAAGAGGCAGAGCAGCAGCCCCTCCTCTCCCCTCCAGGCAGACTGCAGGGAAGAGAAGAGGAGGGCCTGAGCCTGGAGCACAGCAGAAAAGACAACGGCCCCTCACCTCTTGTTTCCCCTCCCCCAGCTCTCCCCCTGTTGTATGGCAGGGAGCAGAAGAGGATGGGGCAGATACTGAAGCAGAATCTGCAAAGAACAGAGACACAAAGGGGTTGAATGAGCACAAGTTTGAAATTTTATAAGCAGTACTGCCAATTGTCAAGGCTCCAGCCCTGGCCTTGATGAATGGCTCTACTGCTCACAACTCTCAAATTTATGCTAATTCAACCCCATTTTGTGTCCATTACTAAGAGCTTAATTTCTGGCAGAACGTCCTAGAATGGCGTTCTGCCACCTTTTTTTTTTTTTTCTGGGACCTGAGAAAGTGAAGTAAAGCTGGCAGTGTACATCAGTTCTGGCTCCCCCGAGGAGACTGACCAGACCCAGTAGTTGCAGGGATTATTTATGCCCCCCCCCTCCAGCCCTTGGAGGATGCATAGCAGGACAGAGAGTGCTGGAGCTGCTCACCCTGAGATAAGGGCAGCCACATAGCTTTGATTTTTTAATGCAATTTCCCAGCAATTTAGGAGGCTGTGAGGGACAACAGCCAAGGTGTTTAAAAAAAAAAAAAGGCACAGGGTGAATGCCCGTCAGCCTCACTACTCCTGCTACTCCCTGGGTGTGTTGGCTTCCTGCTGATCACGCTATCATCCCAGGTCCTGCTGCCTCTGCTGTTGGTGACACCACTGGTGAGAGTGATGAGGGGATGCGTGTGGGAGGGGGGTTAGTGAGTGATGAGATTGGAGGGAGGGGGGAGCGTGATCGAATGTGGGTGGGCAGAAGAGTGAGAGAATGGAAGGGAGAGGCTGCGTTGTGTGGGAGAAAGGAGGAAAGAGTGAGTCGGATGGGAGGTGAATTAAGGGGTTGGAGGGGACTGAGATGCGAGTGAGATGGTCAGAAGGGGGGTGTAATCTGAGGGGTGATCAGAGGCGGGTGGAAAAAGTATTAGGTATGGTGGAGAGAGGAGAGTATGCGGCGTTCCTCGCTCCCTTTCTTCCCCTTGCACAGGGATGTAAAGAACCAGGTCCTGCTTTTGGATTCCAGGCCCCCCCACACCCCTGAGGACCGTGCACATCAGCAGCCTGCTCCCAGCAAGCCGAAGGGGGAGACCTGTACCTTCCTGGCTGAGGAGAGGGATAGAGGGTTAGACGAGGGCTTGTAGCACCACCGGGGAATTTATGGAGGGGGTTAGAGAGAGTGCGAGCCCCATTCTCTCCATCCGCGATCTCCTCCTTACCCCCAGTGCTCCTGCATCCCCCAAGCCCCAGCTGTCCTTTGCCTGCTGAGTTTATGGAGTATGTTAAGAGTGTGAAAGAGAGCCCTGCACCTGCCCCCCCCACCATCTCATCACCCCCCAGGCCCTGAGGTTAAATAATATTTGGCATAAAGTCCTTCTTCGTGTATGTTCCTGGATAAATGTGTGGGAGATATTAATCAGTGTCTGTAGAATTAGTTCCCTTGCTTTCCCTCCTTTGAAGGGAAGCTTGAGATGTACGTCCTCTATAAAAGGGAATACTTTAGCAAGTGGTGTCCGATATATGCACGCATATAATGTTGTTTTGCACGAGTTTACATTCATTTTAAATTGCACCTGCATTTTACAAAAGTCTGCTATGCACCTTCAGTGCACATTGGCATTTTTTGGTACAAAGACAATTTTGGATTTAAAAACTAAATCCTTGCTTTACTATAGTCATTATAAACTACTTGCATCATTTAAGTAATATGTAGGGATGTGAGACCATTTTTTTTAAACATTAATTGATTCTAGCCTTCTGTAATGTAATAGAAATAAATTATAGAGAAACAGGGGTACTGCTCCTCTGAAACAGCAATGATTGAAGTCATCTGTGCAGAGCGAAATGTAAAATAGATTTATTATTAAGAAGATTTAATAGAACTGTAAGTATCCTATTTTGATTTGATTTTATAGTCTTGGAAACAGTCCTTTTCATGAGTTGGGTTTAACTGCATTACCTACATGATTTTTTTATTTTTTTTTATTTTAAGAAAATCGCTATGAATAGCAGAGTCTTGACTGAATCCAACAGGTTTATCCCTAGAACAGGAAAATTAAAACTCTTCAAACTCCATCCCTCATTACTTTTTCTGTTAAGGCAATTAAACGTTTTAGATGTAAACAAGAATGGCTAATAAACAGTCTCAGCACCATGAACTGGACAGCTCTTGTACTGGCCAGACCGGCCGTCTGCCACATCCAAATTAATAGCGCTTTTCAAATGTCTGAAATATGCTAAAGAATTAGGTTAAGCCGTTTTTGCTTTTGAAAACTGTTCTGGTCACTGATCAGTGCCCATGATCCATCAAAACTAATGGTAGTATTTGTCTGAAAAAGATTTCTCCAATTATACCTTGCTCCCTTTTTTTTTTTTTTAAAGCATATACATATTGTAGAAAAATGTATTCCTCTCATACTGCATAATAGCTTTTATGTAGCATGGAGATTAAGTACAAAGCAATTAATTACGGTACTTCTACTCCGAACACACTGCACATGAGAACAATTGGAAATATTTGATTAACCAGCGCTTACGTGTTTTCAAAATGGCCATTCATGTACCAGAAGAATGACTGCCCTTCATCTTGTTGCTATTTTCAGAAAGCATTTACAGTTGTATGCAAAAGTTTAGGCACCCTGCACGTGCCGTATTCACTTTATCATTTTCCATCTATTAGTATCAAATCATTTTGCATTACAAATTGTGTTACTTTGTACTATGTAGCGGTTATGTCAGCTTGAGATTCTTTGACCAGGAGTGCTGAAAAGTTTGCACACAACTGTACAGAGCAAAACGATTGCATTCTCGGGCAATGCAGTTAAGAATGCAACATTTTGATGCAGCTGCTTGTTTGGACAGCCCTCTGGCCTAGGAGCAGTGCTGTCACTGCCGTGTGGAAGGACCTGGGCTCCATAACTAGGCTACCACTTCCTCCTCAGCCTGGCAGGGACCGGGGATGCGGGGAAAGCGTATTCTCAACCCTTGGAGGAAGGGGATTGCAGCCATTGCACAGCTATGGATAGGAAGAAGGGTGCATACGTCCAAGGCTCTCAAGAAAGTTGGGATCTGTGGCCCTGGACCGAGGAGCGTCTCTGCAGTGGCTGGTTTATAGAGGAGGAATTATACAAATCAAGTAGTCCCAAAGAGTGAAGGCTCTCTGTGCCAGAATCCCAGCAGAGACTGATTCCAGTTAAGCTACTGTAGATGCCGGGTATCTCTTACCATTTCTGTGATTGTTTTTCTAATGTTTGTAAAATCTTTCACTGCTGTTTTATAGAATAATACACACACACAGACACACACACTGGACACATGGTAGCACGTACTTGTATTACCATAAGTCTGAACTTTGAGCAACAGGGCCAGTTGGCATAACTTCAGCTCTAATGATTCACCATGTGCACAGCTTTCATAAGATAGTTTATGAAAGAGAGATGTCGGAAAAAGTATAATGAGGCTCATGCTTAGTGAAATGATGCGGCACTCAGAGTGTGAGCCCTCCTGAAATGCTGCAGAGAAGGAGTTTATGCAAGATTTCTGAGAGATGCTTCTCTTATAAGAGCCATCTTTTTTCTTTTAAACACAGGATCTGGTTATTTTTGTTGGGGACTGTATCTTCCTACATGAATCTTTTCTAAGTCTTGATTTGGACCGGGGTGCGTACTTTAAAAAATAATTCCTTAGAAGAATGTTAGAAAAAAAGCATATTAGGTGACATTTTCTCAACTTATCCAAAAACTCTAGACAGGTTTTGTTAGCTGCTTCCATAGTATTCTCCCTGCTGTTTTGAGATATTTATTGTTTTGGGAAATTTTAAATGATTGGATGTTTTGTGCATTAGATATTTTGAAATATTCATTTTATTAGTATAGTTTTACGACTATAATTCATTGATTTTATTATTTGATATTTTCTGAGGAATGGTAATGTTGCATTGCATATAGTGTCTGGCTTGTTGTGATTTCCAGTTCAGTTTTTGTCTGCACGTTTCTATTTCAGCTTTGCTGTCTCTCTATTCTGTATTTGTCTCCAGCAGTTAACTGACACCTATATTTTGTGTAATCTATGAGGTGTTAAATATCTAAATAAGATCTCATATCCATTTTCTAAAATCATTGATGCAAAGCTGTCAGATAACTTTAAAATAGTTTTGCTGAGCGATTAAAACTGGCCAGGCTTCCTCTATTGCATATAGGGCCCTTAGGAGATTTTTTGTAATGTCTTACAGCCTAGTTGACGGATATAGTTAACTGTTAGGCCAAGGTATGCATAATCTAGAGATATACTTGGTTATTTAGACAATATTTGAAATTTTGGAGATATTTTGGCTCAGTTCTGCTGATGATGATTAATCGAAAATGAAAAAAAAGTCCTTTTTATTCTGTAGATGCAGCATTTCCTTATCTAGAGAAGGCGTTCCCAAACCCGTCCTGGGGACCCTAGAGCCAGTTGGGTTTTCAGGATATCCACAATGAATATGCCTGAGATAAATTTGCATATCATGAGACTCGGTATATACAACTTTATCTCCTGCCTATTCATTGTGGATGTTCTGAAAACCCGACTGGCTGTGGGGTCCCCAGGACAGGTTTGGGAAGCCCTGATCTAGAGAATGTGTATTTCTATATTTCTAAGGCCAGCACTGGGAGTGGTGGGGATGGGGGATATTTTTTTAGGGGGGGGGAGGAGCGCTAATTTCAGTTTTTGCACAGGGTGCTGGTTAGCCTAGAGCTGGCCCTGAGTACTGTTAACCATTTCAGTACTGTTTTTCTTCTTTTCATGTGCAGTGCCAAAAATCTGATAGTTGATTCTTTCAGGAATGCCATGAGACCTTGGTGGTGGTGATTATGAGTTTGTTGTAACTATTTATTCTTTCTCACTTTGAGTATTTTAATAATAAAGTGAGTCTCAGACGTTTTAGCTGTTCTGCGTAATCCTTGTAGTGCCGTGATCAACTATGAGAAGCAAAATTGAATCAGGAATAGATATGCAGGACTCCCGTTTTGAACTTCTCATTGTAGGAGTGTATAGATTGTAAATTTAGGGGTTTATTTTTCAGCTAATTAGGAGTTCTGTGGAAGTAGCAAAAATCAGTGTTTTTGTGGCGCAGGCGCCATTGTTGGGTTCCTTTTCCAGTTGAATCAAATGCATACATTTATGCAGCTCAGGAGTTGTTAGCATGGGAAAGGCACAAAAGCAACGTGAGGATCCAGGCTGGGCAAGGGAGGGGTGAGGGAGTACTAGGGGAAGTGATGTTTTTCCAGTGTTTATCTAATAAACACCTTTTTTTGTTTGTTTGCATTGGGGGTGTTTTATCAGGGTTTATTGATTAAAACCTATAATCAGAAGTCCTAATTATATTACATTAAAATGTGCAGGATTGAGAAGTGTGAGTCATATTTATTTTATTTATTTATTTGCTTTTATATACCGACATTCGTTGGCGTACATCACATCGGTTCACATCGCAACAGTTGGAATAGTAAGACTAGAGGTCGTACTATTTTACATTTTAACATTAACTGAGATTGATACTAAAAAAACAAAAATCATTTAACAAAAACTGTGTCTGATGCAACGAAATACAATACAACGAAATACAGTGTAACGTTAATTTTGATTGCGAGCTTTAAAACGAGTGGTAAGGGTGTCAGGAATAGAATTTGACAGGGATAACAATGGGAGTTAAAGGAGGGATGAAGGGTTGGGGAGTCTCAAAATTGGAAGCCAAATTTACTATAATTGCAAAGGAGGGTCTGGGTGGAAAAGTCTGCGTTGCATTGGGGGGAGAGGGGGGAGATTAAGATGTGTGAAGGTAGGCATCAAAGGTTTATTTTTATTTTTACATCGGCAGCTCCATTGCTTAGACAAGCACAGAATTTAAGAAGGGTCCCCCGACACGGACTCGTGTTTCGCCAAACCTGGCTGCGTCGGGAGGGACAAGCATTTAGAGACGGGGATTCTTCAACTTTTAATCACTGTGCTGATATTTGCTTTGCAAAGGAGACAGTTTAGACCAGTGGTTCTCAACCCTGTCCTGGGGACCCCCCAAGCCAGTCAGGTTTTCAGGATATCCACAATGAATATGCATGAGAGAAAATGTGCATGTTATGGAGGCAGTATATGCAAATGTTCTCTCATGCATATTCATTGTGGATATCCTGAAAACCCGACTGGCTGGGGGGGGTCCCCAGGACAGGGTTGAGAACCACTGGTTTAGACCATCAAAGCTTTGTAGATATTATACTAGATATAAGACATCATTACAAATGGCACTGAATTTTTTCTCCTAGGATGAACAGGATGATAGTCCTCACACATGGGTGACATCATGAGATGGAGCACGGCTCAGTAAACTTGTCAGAACTTTGACTAAGTACACTGAGTATGCTCTATACCATGCATCCACATGGAGTCCCTCTTCAGTCTCTTTTTTTTTTTTTCTGTGAAGCTTTCGCCTCGCAGTTACTTGAGCGTGTGGCTTTTTTTCTAAAAATAAAATTGCTGGAAAACTTTTCTACAGACAGTTTTTCTTTTTTGTGTGTCTTTTTTGGTGCTTGTCCCTCTCCGGTTTCCTATAGTGTCTCAGTGAGGTTTTTTGGCGGTTTGGTACGTTTTCTTTCGCTTCTGTCTCCCTGTGGAGGCAGTGGCTTGGTGCCTGCCAGCATTGATCGCCCGCCAATTCTGCATTCATTTTTTGCCCCATTCAGTTCGTATTGTAATGGCCTTGTTGGGTTTCCGTCGATGCCCTCAGCGCCTGAGGACTATGTCCATTATGGACCCACATGATGTGTGTATCCTCTGCCTGGTGGCATCGCATGACGTCTAGGAGTGCCTCTTGTGCAACCAAATAAACCCAAAGGGATGTCGTGCTCACCTCAACAAGATGGAAAAGCTCTTTGGGATGAAGAAGTCCAAGTCATCGATGCTGAAGAACCATGGAGTCGCACTGATGGATACCGAGCCATCAACATTGGCAGGGCTGACCGCTTCATCGATGCTGCTGGCGGATAAGGGTGCCAGGGATCAACCTCTGTCAGTCTCTTCCAGGTCTCTTCCAGGTCGAGGACATCGGGTTTGTCATCGACTTTGGCACTGGGGAAAGACTGGGCTGAGTACCAAGGATAACCAAGGAAGCATTGGCACCGGTCGCCTTCTATGCACAATGCTGGGCTCAGGTCAGTGCCAGCGCTTGCCGGGATGCCCCCAAAGCATCCCTGTGGAGAAGAGTGCACAAGAGAATCTCTTTGGATGCAAGATGAGGGATGCAGTGGCCTAGTTGCAGTATCACCGTGAGATCCTCCAGCATCTCTCTGCCAGCACTTCGGACCGTCCCTTAGCCAGGAGGACTGTGAGACAGGATCAGAGGAGGTCTTTCTACTGCCAGAGGAAGTACTATCCTCTGGCTCCTCATGCCCATGCACAAAGGATGAGCTCCCACAGCCATCTCAGGTAGCAGCGAGCTCTCAAACCCCAACCGGTACCCCAGCCAAATCCTGGGATGGGGTTTTGACTGATCATAGGGAGCATAAGCCAGCCGCCCGTACCCAAGATGCTGGACCACCCGGTCAGGGGCAGGCTACAGTCTCCCGTCACGATTTGCTGAACTGCGGCATGGTCCTCCTTACACACCTTTTCCAGGCATTACCGCCTGGATGTGCAGGCCTGGGGGACGCAGCCTTCGCACATGCAGTATTGATCGGATCATGGGCAGCCTCCCACACTGTTTCGGAGTAGCTTTGGACATCCCACTGGTGTGGCTCCACTTATCTGACTGCTAAGAAAGGAGAAATTACTACTTATCTCATAATTTCCTTTTCTTTAATGAAGATAGATGGATCCACCTTCCCACCCTTGGCTGCCAGATGGTTGTTCTATTGCCCTCCTGTGTGTCTGCGTGTTCCAGGGGTTACTGGTAAGTGTCAATCCAATACCTAAACTAGTGTTATTGCACTCTTTGTCTGAGCTCAGAGGTTTCTGTTGGCTGAGTGCTTGAGTGGTTATCTGTTAATAATCAAGTTGTGTTAGTTTGTCCACAGTTGGCTTTTGCAGAGCATACTGGCAGGCTGATGTCGGTGCAGGGGTACATATACCGTGAAATCAGCTTTGTTCTGTCTCCATCTGCTCGGAGAGCTGCATAACCCAGAGATGTGGATCCCACCTATCTGCATTAAAGAAAAGGAAATGATCAGGTAAATATTAATTTCTCCTTGGGAATGAAGGCTCATATACCTAATCCCAGCCCTAATTTCATTGAGCTGGAAACCCAAAATTGTGGGAGAAAACTGCCAGATCAAAAAATAAAACTAGTTGCTATTAGTTCTGACTCTTGATGAGCATATATAAGATTTTCATATTTGATTTCCAGAAAATTGAAATATAGGTCAGACGCAGCAATTCACTGTGAAGTTAACCATGAGTGTCACATGACCCAATTAGTTTATCTTTTTATAGCAGATCCTGTAATTGGCAGCCTCCCCAGGTCTCTTTCTCAGTTGTTACGTGTTATAGGTAGGCAGGCCAGTACAACAGGAAAAATAAAGTGGAGGTACATAATGTTAAGTCAGGAAGACAGAATAAATGCATTAAGGGACGGAAGAAGGGTGAATGAATGATGTGGGTTGGAAGTTTGAAAAGCAAACACTCTTTGCTCAACTTAATGCAAAAACATCCTCCTAAGTTGATCTTGGCCTTTCTGCATCCACTGATTTTCAGTTCTTGGCACTGTGAGTGATTGGCCACGTGGAACACGTTGGGTTGAGTACACACGCAGCAGTTCAGTGGGGCTCTGTTAGAGCTAGGAAAGGCGTGTGGCGCAGGATGTCCATTTTTTAGATGTGTTGGAATTTGGTGGAGGTACGAAGTCTTTGCAAAGGATTCTAAAAATTCCAGCTGGAGAGGAATAGGGTTTACTTGTTCCAAAATGGAAAACTCTGAATTTTGAATCAGATGGGCAAAAGAATGGTAGTTTAATTAGCTTCCCTAAATTATTTCTTTGAGTTGAAGACACAGTAGCTACCAATGAGAATTAATTTTGGGGCCGTTCTTCTGTTTCTTTTGCACAGTCTGTGGCAGCTACAGAAGAATACCTTTATTTGAATTTTAGAAATTCTATTCCTTTTTCTTTATCAAATGAGGAACTTGTTCTTTTGTCATCTTTATCCTCTTTCCTGTCATTATTGACATGACACTTAGTAACATGTACAATTTGTGATTCTCCAGATGAGCCTGAATATTTGATATTCCAGAACATTTTGAAATATGCATGCCAAGTGGAGAGGAGCATGCCTAGCCAGGGATATTTAAAGGATAAACTGTGCTAGCCAAGACACCTGTGGCTTTCACCCAGCAAACACACAAGCATTTTAAGATGCCTCATTGATGATGTCCATACAATAGCTTCAAATAAGAGGAAGCAAAAAATGGGAAACAAAACAGTGTGGACCATACAGTTAGCTTGTAAAGATTCAGGAATCAGCACAGATCGGCATATCTGCAGAAGACAGTTGACTCAATGGCACTTGTATGAGTGGGATTTTTATTGTTATTAAAGGCAAAGTTCCATGAAAAGACTGAAATACAGATTCCTACCTCAGCACACTGCCACATGCCTCTAGGGTTGGGGGGGTTTCTTCTGAAGCTTCAGAAGCAAATTTGAGATCATGACCATGGAGAGCAATTATCATGACAGAGCCATACCTACCTTTGAACAGTGACCTTTTTGTGTAATGCTATCTCCCCAATGTGTGTGTGCTGTTATCTCCCTTTTGTGTAATGTTACTGCAGGAAGAATATTTCTTAGGTTATCAGCGGGCTAAAGGATTGAATATGAATCACTGAACCTTTTTCTTAGCTGGTTCTGAAATTCTCAACTCTTAATAGCTGTAAGATCCCTGCAGGCACAAACTGTCAAGGCCTGCTTTTCATGAAGCCTGCTTAATGTGCTAGCAAAGAGAATATTACTCTGTTATGATTATACAGCTGCACCTTCTGGCACCCTGATTCTTATAATGATGCTTTGTTACACACTAGCTGAAGTAGGTGTTTCTTTATAGGTACATCATAGAATACAGATTCTGCATTAAAAGGATGTGCCTTTCTTTTTCAAAATTATTTTATACCCTGTGTATACTGTTCTGTATTTCAAAAGTACATGCACTAGTGGCAATCCTGTATTACCAGTTTAAAAATGTTAACTGCTCCTTCACAGACCCTGGGGGTAGAGGGAATCACACTCCTCGTGCAGCAGTGGCACCTAGTGGTTGGATTAGGGCCCAGGATGGTAGGATTCCAAGAGGAGTCCTGCTGCACGGCCCCTGACTGAGAATTGTTGCTGCAATGACTGAGCTAAACTGGGAGAGGATATAAACAGATCCAGATTTTGGTGTGCACAAACTGTGCTGCCATGTAGGGTATGGTGCATAAACTGAATCAGTATAATTGTAACTTTACTTTCCACAATCGAGTTAAAAGGGTGGATTTACCACAGGTAGTGTATCGAGCTCAGTCCAGCAAGTTAGTTCAGGTGAGTCCTGGGGCTGTATTGTTGCCTTACTCTCTTCCTGCCAAAAAACTAAACTGAGTCTAAGCTAAGACTCTAACTTCTAGGAGGTGGAGGAGCGAGGAAGCGCCAGATTCCTGATTTAAATTACCTGCTGACGGCAAGGAAGGGGTGAGGTGGTCTTTCCTGGCCCCCAACGAACCTTCAGCGAACTTTTCCGCAAACACTGACGTCATCAAGGAGCAACTGGCTAGAGTTTAAAAGCCAGCCCCCTGCGGCGTTTTACTGAGGTGGAGGAGCAAGGAAGCGCCGGATTCCTGATTTAAATTACCTGCTGACGGCAAGGAAGGGGTGAGGTGGTCTTTCCTGGCCCCCAATGAATCTACAGTGAACAGTTCCGCAAACGCCAACGTCATCAAGGGGCGACTGGCTAGAGTTTAAAAGCCAGCCCCTGCGGCACTTTGACGCCACTGGTGCGTTGCCAAAGCCGCGCACGCCAAAGGGGCACGCGGCTTTGTTGGAGATTTGCCTAAAGAAAACTCCAGGGATCTGGACTCCACCTCTTTTTAAAAAAAAAAAAAAAAAAAAAAAAAATGTGAGTAAAGAACTTCTTTTTATTTCCTTACTTCTTCGCTCTGAAATCTCCACCCAGGTAGAAAGTTGATTGATTTGAGATTGTTGTGAGAAGAGTGTTCCGGAATCTGAGGTCTACTTTATTTTTGAATTTTCCTCATAGTCCTGCCTCACACTAAAAGGAAGGTAAAAATTAGGGAGGTGATTACATCCTCCCCCCTGTCTGAGCCTTCCCAGCTTCAGATACCTGCCTTTTTCTCACCAGCACCTGGTAATGAACCGGAGAAAAGGGCCATTGAAGAACTAGGTATAGAGCGGATGCCTGTTCTTCCAGCTGAAACATCTTTAAGTTCCGGTGCCCTGAGCACTCCTCCTCCATCTCAACTAATTTCTCCTGATATTCTAGATTTGCATATAGTTGAAGAGGGGATGAGAGGAGGAGACCAGGCTAAAGAGGGAAAAGGGGAATTGAGATCTGGAAGAAACATTTCCTTGCAATTGGAAACACCAACAGAGATCAGGTTAGACTCCCTCTGGTCCGCTGTTAAATCGTTAGAGGCAGCAATTGTTAATTTAACCAAAATAACAATGGATTCAAATCAGCGTTTTACTGATATTGAGACTTCTATTATAAAATCTGAAAAAGGAAGAAGACAGCACATGGAAGTGAGAATGATCAAGCTGGAAAGTTGCCATCAAAGACTTACAAAAACTGAGATATTGTATGATAAAAGGCTTGAGGCCATTGAAAATTCATTAAAATATTTAAACCTTAGGATATTGAAATTTCCCAGGCATGCTTTAATATCACGACATGTTCAAAGAATATTTAAGTCAAATTCTAAAGATGCCGCAACAAGCTATGCCGCCTATCTCTAAGATTTCGTATATTTCTACAAGAGGCACTATATCCTCACAGGATAAACCAGGGGTGCCTTCATTAAATTTGTCTGCAATTATTGAAGCTACTACAGAAACAACTATAGCTTCTAGATCAACATTGCATGTCGCTTTTGCTTCTGACAGAGACGCAGTCTTTCGTCTCTACATGTGGAAAAGAATGGACATTTTTCATGGGGATAAAGTTTGGATCTATCCCGACTTTTCTAGATTAACGCAGGAGAGGAGGAGGAAATTTTTAGTATTAAAATCTGAAGTAGAAAGTATGGGGGGGGGAAATGATACTAAAATTCCCGTGTAGGTGTGAGATACTCCGTCAGAATCAGAAATATATATTTTATGAAATTTCTCAATTACGAAATTTTCTCGATTCTCTGAGGCAAAGTAAATATATTCTGGGTGCTATTTCTTGTTTCATTTGTTCATGGGGAGTTATCTTCCTAGTTTACCTTTAACCGCTTATTGTTGCACTTCTCTTCTTGGGGATTACTTCTTAATATACAGATAGGAATAATGATGTGTATTAACATTATAATGTTATTTGATTGTGAAAGTATCTGTATTCCTTAAATTTACTTTTGTATTGTATAAAGGCATAAATAATACAAAAAAAAAGACTAACTTCTATAAAACAGAAGTACTAATGTGATGAAGGCTGCAGAGGTCTCAAAAGTTAGTCATAAACATTGTTAGCCCAATAAAAGGTATCACTGATAACTTGTTTGTATTTCTTAAGAACATGAGAACATGCCATACTGGGTCAGACCAAGGGTCCATCAAGCCCAGCATCCTGTTTCCAACAGTGGCCAATCCAGGCCACAAGAACCTGGCAAGTACCCAAAAACTAAGTCTATTCCATGTTACCATTGCTAATGGCAGTGGCTATTCTCTAAGAGAACTTAATAGCAGGTAATGGATTTCTCCTCCAAGAACTTATCCAATCCTTTTTTAAACACAGCTATACTAACTGCACTGACCACATCGTCTGGCAACAAATTCCAGAGTTTAATTGTGCGTTGAGTAAAAAAGAACTTTCTCCGATTAGTTTTAAATGTGCCCCATGCTAACTTCATGGAGTGCCCCCTAGTCTTTCTACTATCCGAAAGAGTAAATAACCGATTCACATCTACCCGTTCTAGACCTCTCATGATTTTAAACACCTCTATCATATCCCCCCTCAGCCGTCTCTTCTCCAAGCTGAAAAGTCCTAACCTCTTTAGTCTTTCCTCATAGGGGAGCTGTTCCATTCCCCTTATCATTTTGGTAGCCCTTCTCTGTACCTTCTCCATCGCAATTATATCTTTTTTGAGATGCGGCGACCAGAATTGTACACGGTATTCAAGGTGCGATCTCACCATGGAGCCATACAGAGGCATTATGACATTTTCCGTTTTATTCATCATTCCCTTTCTAATAATTCCCAACATGCTGTTTGCTTTTTTGACTGCCGCAGCACACTGAACCAAAGATTTCTTCTGTAAAACTGACTTTAAAAAGGCAGAGTACAAGTCAGAATCTAAAATCACACTGATTCCCAAAGCTGCAGCTCATGAATGGCAGCTATTCTAGTATCTTGTTTCCAGTCATATACAAACTGGTCCCAAAATTCAGTGTGAGTAATGGCATCCAGCAACTGTTCTAGGATTTGTGTCCACCTGCAGCAGAGATTTAGTATGTTGGCAACATTCAGGGATGCAAATTAAAGGGCAGAGCTCCCTCCTGATCTTTGATTTCAGAATGACAGTACACTGGGAAAGTTATTTCCCCCCTGGGAAACTCACTTATTTAGCTTTCCAAATAATGAAACTGCCACTGAACAGAACTGGATAAAGAACATTAAGCCCACTACCAGCTGTATACAGATAGCTCTGTTATTTCCACAGCTTTTCCACCAGGCAGTCATTAGGCCTGGCACATGAGCCTGTGCCCTGAGTCTGTCGCTGCAGTAAAAAAAAAAAAAAAAAAAATCCCTTCCTCATTGAACTGCGCTCTGTGCAGTCAGCAGCACAGACACAGAGCCTTCACTGCACTGCGGGCCATGGGGACAGAGAGCATGTGCAGAGCTGCTAATCCCCTGGGCCCCTTCATCATACTGGCATGCTTCCATTTTGAAACAGGAAGCGTGCAAGTAGGAGCAAGGGACTGGCAGCACTGTGCATGCTCTGTAGTGGAGGCTTCAGGTCTGCAATGCCGATAGACCTGGAAAGCAGGCAGCATGGAGCCCTGCTACTCCTGCCTTCCGAGCCAATCATCCTATATTAGAGTAAGGGTTAGATGTGGCTTAATGCAAGGTCCTCTGTAATGTATCACAGTCTGCTTGTGATTTAACTACTCTGAATAATTTTGTATCATCCGCAAATTTGATAACGTCACTCGTCGTATTCCTTTCCAGATCATTTATATATATATTGAAAAGCACTGGTCCAAGTACAGATCCCTGAGGCACTCCACGGTTTACCCTTTTCCACTGAGAAAATTGACCATTTAGTCCTACTCTCTGTTTCCTGTCTTTTAACCAGTTTGTAATCCACGAAAGGACATCGCCTCCTATCCCATGACTTTTTAGTTTTCGTAGAAGCCTCTCACGAGGGACTTTGTCAAACACCTTCTGAAAATGCAAATACACTACATCTACCGGTTCACTTTTATCCACATGTTTATTAACCTCTTCAAAAAAATGAAGCAGATTTGTTAGGCAAGACTTCCCTTGGGTAAATCCGTGTTGACTGTGTTCCATTAAATCATGTCTTTCTATATGCTCTACAATTTTGATCTTGAGGATAGTTTCCACTATTTTTCCCGGCACTGAAGTTAGGCTCACTGGTCTATAGTTACCCGGATCGCCCCTGGAGCCTTTTTTAAATATTGGGGTTACATTGGCCACCCTCCAGTCTTCAGGTACAATGGATGATTTTAATGATAGATTACAAATTTTAACCAATAGGTCAGAAATTTCATTTTGGGAGGAACAGAGTCGCAGTTCTCTCTGCAGAGAAGCACTACTCTGTGTCTCTCCCCATACATTAGTAAAGCCTTCTTTTTATAGATAACACAGACAGTTTCAATCCCCAAAGTGCTTGAATCTATGGGAGGATCATGTACGTTTCTTGTGTCAAAACAAGATAAATTAAACCTAAGTTACCCTCATCCCCCTCCCAAATTGAGGCCCACTTGCCTGATGTTCACATCAATCTTGTTAGTCCTTTGTCCTATCAGGTTTTCACCCTCAGGGAGGTATCCAAGACTCTGGTTTCGCTGGTACCACTTTAGCTGGAACATTAGTCTGTGAAATGCTAACCTTTTCCTTCTGCTTTTTTGTGAGTCCATGATCTTCCATCATACGTTTTTGACATCTCCTGCTGCGGTCCAGATGTCTCCTATAATTTCTCCAAATCAGGGTCAATAGGGCAGTTAAGGTTCCCATGGTCAGAACAGCAAGCAGGCCAAGGCAGCAAAGGATTCTGGGTGAGCCATAGTCTCCATGTTGGTTTCAAACTCAGGCACACATATCAGGGCTGAGGAGGAGTGTGAACAGCAGAGGAAATATGGGACTAGGGAAGTGGGTAAAGGAGGGGGGGGGGGGGAGGAATAGAAGACTGGGAAGGAGAAGCTAGGAGACCCGGGCATCCAAATGGCAGATGGAATTTAATGTGGACAAGTATAAAGTGATGCAGATAGTGAAAAGTAATTCACACTAATATGGTAAGGTTTCATATTAGGAGTTACCAAGCTTTAAAGGTCTGGGTGTCAACTTGGAGAATACTTTGAGATCCTTGGCTCAAAGTAGCCAGTGGTCAAAAAAGCAAACATAATGTTAGGATTTAATAGGAAAGGAATGGAGAATGTCACAATACCTCTGTATTGCTCTATGGTGAGATCTCACCTAGAGTATTGTATGCAGTTCTGATGCAGCATCTAAAAGAGAAAACATAGTTGAACTGGACAGAAAAGGGCAGGCAAAATAATAAAGGGGATTGAACATCTCCCCTATGAGGAAAGGCTAAAGATGTTATGGCTGTTCAGCTTGGAGAAGAGGCAGCTTGGAGAAGAGGGGGGGAGATATTACAGAGATCTATAAAATCATGAGGACTAGAATGAGTAAATGTGAATTGGTTATTTACTCTTTCGGATAATACAAGGACTAGGAGACACGCCATGAAGTTACTAAGTAGCACATTGAAAACAAATCGGAAAAAAATGTTTCACTCAATGCACAAATAAGCTCTGGAATTCATTGCCAGAGGATGTGGTACAGGCAGTTAACGTAGTTGGGTTTAAAAATGTTTTGGACAAGTTCCTGGAGAAGTCCATAAACTGTTATTAACCAGGAAGACTTGGTGAAAGCCACTACTTACTTCTGGGTGTTAGCAGCATGGGATCTGTCTACTGTTTGGGTACTTGTGACCTGGATTGGCCACTGCTGGAAACAGGATACTGAGCTTGATGGATCCTTGGTCTTGATCCAGTATGGAAACTTCTTATGTTCTTTTGTAAGGGGGAATTGGTGGACTGGGGACGGGGGTGAGAATGGTAGGTAGGTAAAAGGTGAAAAGAGGGAGATTCAGGACTGGAGAATAAAAAAGGGGAAGGAGGAGAGGTGAAGTCTAGCTATAAGAGGATAGAGAAGCAGAGAAGAAAAAGTAATAGAGAAAGATTAAAGGGAAAGATCAATATCAGAGACAAATATAGGGAAGAAAGGGAAGAAGACAGGAGAGAAGAATTTGGAAATGAAAAGGACCTTAAAGACCAACAAGAGAAAAGTTATAAAGAGAGACCAGGACCACCCTGATTACAAAAATAAAAAGCTCAAAAAAGGTAGAAAAATGTTTTAATTTTCAATTTTTAGTGATTGGAATATGTCAGCTTTGGGGATGTGCATATCTTATATTTTTGTATTTTGATCAGCATAGGAGGAACTCAATTTCTCTTTCTCTTTCTCTTGAGTTGTGCTGCATGCCAGAGTCTGGCTTCCCAGGGTTTCCATTTTAGGTTTTGTCAGCATTTTTCTGTTTCTAGTTGATTCCGAATTAAGTGTAAGTGTCTTCTGCATGTGTGACAAAGGAGTGGGATTCTGCTATGTGTGGTTTTGGTTTCGGGATCCTATAGTAGTCTGACTTCTTTTGTTTCTCCAATAAGTGGTGTCCTATAAAGGCCCAGAGTCCTTTTTGCAGTGCTTTCTTTTCATAGGTAAGATTGTTGCTGTTTTGAGTCCTG
The DNA here is from genome assembly GCF_901001135.1 of Rhinatrema bivittatum. Classification (NCBI taxonomy): domain Eukaryota; kingdom Metazoa; phylum Chordata; class Amphibia; order Gymnophiona; family Rhinatrematidae; genus Rhinatrema; species Rhinatrema bivittatum. The sequence goes on from NC_042618.1 coordinate 17,674,865, forward strand.
GGAGTTAGTGCTATATGGCTTCTGAGGTCTCTCTGTTTTTCAGGGTTTTGTGTTATTTCGCAATGTATCTGGCAGTGGAGGGTTGCTGTGCTACTGTTACTGAGGTGACAACATAATTTGAATATATATATATTATATATGGTGAGTTGTAAGGAGAAATATCCTAGCTCTGCTTTGCCCCCCATTGTTGGGTGAGTGTAGTGGAGAATTGAGGTTCAGGGGAGAGTGAGGACATGAGGATTGGGGGGGGGGGAAGAGGCGGGAATTGGGGGGTGGGGAGAGTAGGAACTTAAAGACAATGTGAGGATTGGGGGGGTCAGTGGAAACTTGTGAGTGAGTTGGGCTGGGAAATAGGTATAAGAGAAGGGGAGCTGAATGGTGGAGAGAATTCAGGATGGTGTTGAGGAGATCGGATAAAGAAGTGGAACAAGTCAGGCAGCTAAGCCTGTATCCCATGTACCCTGTGTCTTCAGTTAAATTATCAAAGTCTCAGTGGAGGGGAGTGGTGGGAAGGACCTATACCCTGGATCTTTTAAGACCCTAGCAATGCCCATTTTCCATACTTTACCTGCTGCTAGCGCAAGTAGGTCTCAAGGCACCACTGGTCTAGAGGTCACGCATAAGTGGTAGCACTTTAGAAAGACAGAATTATAGTGAAATAATTTTGTTTCAGCTCCGAGAGTAGTGTTGCAACATGTTCACCGAATACCAATGTTTGTACCTTGATATGTGTGAGATATATTTTAATGAATTCTACTCATCGCAACACATCACACCTATCCTCCACTCTTTGCACTGGTTACCTATATCTTTATGTATACAATATAAAATTCTTATTATGATTTACAACTTGATACACAATTCATCTTTTATCTGGTTATTTTTAATACTTCCCATTTATAAACCCAACAGTCACCTCCGTTCAGCAAATAAAAATCTTCGAGATATTCCTACCATGAAAATTGCTAGACTTGACCTTACCAGAAAGCGTGCTTTCTTGATTGCTAGACCGACCCTTTGGAATGCTTTACCTGACTCCCTCCATCTAACATCAGATATTATTGAGTTCTTAAAGAACTTAAAAACCTATCTCTTTAAAAAAAAAAAAAAAAAAAAAAAAAAAGCTTTTGATAGTTCAGGTTAGTACCTTAGTTTTTATCGTCACTCTTATTTTGAGCCATGTCTTTTGTTATACTGTAGGTTTGCTTTTGTTTATTTTTATTTTAATTACTATTTTGTATTGTTAACTTTTATTTAACATTGTGAATATCATATTGTAAGCCACCCTGATCAAGTCTGTTTGAAAGTGCGATATATAAAAATTTTAAATATATTGCAATTTTGGACATGAATACTGTTGCGATTGCACAAACATTTTCCTTGTCGACAAGCAGGCATGACTCAGTCATAATATGTGGGTGATGTTATCCAACTGCACCAATACAGACTCAACTCTCAGAGCTCATTAAAAACTTTACTCAGCATGCGTGGGAGTTCCCAAGAACACCCAGTGCCTCTGAGCCCCTCAGTATTACTTCATCCAAGCTACTACATGGATGTAACCCAGATTTTGGCCTTAGTACTTTTTACTGCTTAAGTGCTCCCTTTCGTGGCCTAACTGTTAGAGCTGAAGAAAAGATTGACACTGTTGGCGCAAGGCTGCAAGGCGGTTGACAGCCAAGTTAGGCGATAGTCTTATCAACTCAGGTCCTATCATCCTTCATTATACCCGGTTCTAAGGCTGTCCAGGGTGCTATCTTTGTCATTGGCACTCAGCTTGCTTTCTAGAGCACAGTCATCACACTTTGCATAGCATGCCAAAGTGCCGTCAATTATGTCAGAATGGAGCATTTTGGCGAGTAAGCCCAAGAGTCTCTCTAATGCACAGAAGGAGATGCTGTTGGTTCCTTTCATGGACCAAGGCACTGTTGGAAATTATTAATGCAACCTGTGTGGAGCATCTCAGAACCAGTTGCTGCTGCTACGACACAATGTTCTCCCTCTGCTTTGCAGTCAACCTTTACTGGGTTTCTGATGAGAATGTCTCCAGTTCTGGCGCAGAGGCTCCTCTAGCCAGTGGGAACTCTGCTGTTGGAGCTAGTGAAGTATTTCTTTGCCTCCTTAAACCCTGAAAACCAGAGAAGGGGATTGGAACCTTTTCTGTTCAAGATAGAGGAAATTTTCCCACATAGTGTGACTGCCCAAAGTCCCACACCAGAGCATATTTCTCCTCAAGAGTTTCCAGCATTAGGAGTAAATCCTCACCAGGAGATGATGGATTCTCCTCCTCCAGGGGTGTCCCTTTATGAAGCAGAAGGGGAAATAGTGAAAAAAAGTTCACTTGGAGTTTCTACTAGACATTTCCCCCTCAAACCCCCTTCTCTTTAGTAACCCTCTTCATTGTTGGGGTCATGGCTTAGTGTTGTTCCCCCACCCCCGGTTGAGGCTTACCTCACCTCTGGAGAATCTCTGCTATTCCAATTTTGGATAAGTTGGCAAAGACACTGCCAATCAGTGTCAGGAAAGAAAAGGACCCAAGAACAGATGTATTTTGGGCATCTTCAATTCCTGAACCTCCAACAGACTCTGTAGTTATCCCATTTCACAAACTCCAAGGATCTGCAGATCAAGATGTGATAGATTTTGGCAATGTGTCTTCCAGTGGCCTAGAAACTGGAACTAAAATATAGGGTCCAGGCTGCCCCAGGATTTGGGGTGGTCCAACAACTGTGCCGCTCCATGGTGATGGAGTCTGTCTACTGTTTGGGTACTTGCCAGGTACTTGTGACCTGGATTGGCCAGCTAAATGCTCTCATTATCATTCCAACATACCTCCTGGAAAAGACCCAAAAGTATTGGACGTGCTTGTGGGAGAAAGGTCTTTTGGGGATTTTTATATATAGTATTTTCATGAATATTTGTAAAAGTTAAAGTTTTTGATGGAATCATCAGACCCCAGAGAAGGCGGACTTCCATCAAGCAGGGGAGGAATGCGAGATGCACCTTATCCGTTCTATTTACAAAACTTTGACACTGCACCAGGACTTTGGCCACTTCCACAGGAGCCTGAAGGCTTATGTAGCTGCAAGCACATGGCCTCCAAGAGGACATGCACGCTCATCTTATGGATGTACCCTGTACAGGGGACAACTTATTTGGTGACAAAGTTCAAGGAACACCAATACACTTTACAGTCATCAGCTGTGTGTGGAACCAATCATCTCTTGCGCAATGCCAGTATTTTTCCTGCAAGAATCCTTTCTTTAGAAGGCATTCTTTCTGCTTTTTTCAACATTATTGAGCTCCTATCACTCTTTAACATCAGCAGCTGCCCACTTGAGATTATCAGAGGAAAAGGCATTAGCCAAAGGCTAACCAGCAGATGCAACCTAAAACTAGGTCCAGTTTGTGAAGACTTTAAGACCCAACTCCCCACCTCCTCCAGTGGGGAAGGGGGTTCAGTCCTTCCTTCTAGAATTGTTCCTTGTCACCGAGAACCGGTGGGTTCTGAAAATCTGACCCAACACGTTTCAGTCTGCAGCCCCAACACTTCTCAATCTTGCCACCTGGAGGTGGAGTCACTCTTTACGCAGAAGGCAGTCAAGCCTGTCCCTTCTTAGAAGTATGGCCAGGGATTCCTAATCCCCAAGATTGAGTCTTATACTGGACTTGCAGAGACCGAACAGGAGAGGCAAAAATTCATAATAAAAACATTTTTAAATATATCCAAAGCAGAAGGCCTGCAAGAGAGTCGGTTAGACCGTTAAATGATCGAGGGGTTAAAGGGGCACTTAGGGAAAATAAAGCCATTGCAGAAAGACTAAACAAATTCTTTGCTTCGGTGTTTACTGAAGAGGATGTTGGGGAGATATCCATTCTGGGAAATGGTTTTCAAGGGTGATGATTCAGATGAACTGAACCAAATTACGGTGAACCTGGAAGATGTGGTAGGCCAGATTGACAAACTGAAGAGTAGTAAATCACGTGGACCGGATGGTATACATCCCAGGGTTCTGAAAGAACTCAAAAATGAAATTTCAGACCTATTAGTAAAATTTTTTAATCTATCATTAAAATCGTCCATTGTACCTGAAGACTGGAGGGTGGCCAATGTCACCTCTATATTTAAAATGGGCTCCAGGGGAGTCTGACTTCAGTGCCAGGAAAAATCGTGGAAATTGTTATAAAGAATAAAATCACATAATATTTAGATAGATATGGTTTAATGGGGCACAGCCAGCATAGATTTACCCAAGGGAAGCCTTGACTCACAAATCTACATTTTTATGAAGGGGTAAATAAACGTGGAGAAAGATGAACTGATATAGATGTGGTGTATTTGGATTTTCAGAAAGCATTTGACAAAGTCCCTCATGAGAGGCTTCTAAGAAAACTAAAAAGTCGTGGGATAGGAGGCGACATCTTTTTGTGGATTGCAAACTAGTTAAAAGACAGGAAACAGAGAGTAGGATTAAATGGTCTGTTTTCACAGTGGAAAAAGGTAAACAGTGGAGTGCCTCAAGGATCTGTCCTAAGATAGTGCTTTTTAATATATTTATAAATGATCTGGAAAGTGGTATGAAGAGTGAGATGTTTAAATTTGCAGATGACACAAAATTATACAGAGTACTTAAATCTCAAACGGATTGTGATAAATTGCAGGAAGACCTTGTGAGACTGAAAGATTGGGCATCCAAATGGCAGATGAAATTTAATGTGGACAAGTGCAAGGTGTTGCTTATAAGGGAAAAATAACCCTTGCTGTGGTTACACAATGTTAGGTTCCACATTAGGAGTTACCACCCAGGAAAGAGATCTAGGCATCATAGTGGATAATATATTGAAATCATCAGTGCAGTGTGCTGTGGCAATCAAAAAAGCAAACAATGTTAGGGGTTACTAGGAAGGGAATGGTGAATAAAATGATGGATGTCATAATGCCTCTGTATCACTCCATGGTGAGACTGCACCTTGAATACTGTGTGCAGTTCTGGTCCCCACATCTCAAAAAACATATAGTTGCACTGGAGAAAGTACAGAGAAGAGCAACCAAAATGATAAAGGGGATGGAATGGCTCCCCTATGAGGAAAGGATGAAGAGGTTAGGGCTGTTCAGCTTGGAGAAGAGACAGCTGAGGGGAGGAGATATGATAGAGGTCTACAAAATCATGAAAGGACTTGAATGGGTAAATATGAATCTCTTATTTACTCTTTTGGATAAATACAAGGACTAGGGGTACTCCATGAAGTTAGCAAGTAGCTCATATCAAAACAAATAAAAAAAAAATATTTTTCACTCAGTGCATAGTTAAGCTCTAGAATTCCATTGCCAGAGGATGTGGTTACAGCAGTTAGTGTAACTGGGTTTAAAAAAGGTTTGGATAAGTTCCTAGAGCAATAAGGATTAGTAGCTTGGGATCTATTCATTTAATATCTGGGTACTTGCCAGGTACTTGTGACTTGGTTGGTCACTGTTGGACACAGGATATTGGGCTTGATAGACCTTTGGGTTGACCCAGTATGGCATATCTAAAAAAAAAAAAAAATCTTTGGGACCCCCAAGATGAGAGCATCCTTTCAGTGATGGTTGAATCCAGAAGTTCCAAGGTGGGTCTCTTGCTGTGCTTTAAACAATGCCAAGTGATTGTCTACCAACCCCTCCACCAAGAAGTAAGAGGTGCATTACCTGTGGGTCAAGAACACACAAGGATTGCAGGGGGCCCAGTAGAGAGTCACTTCATAGTAATATAGTATTGATGGCATCCAGTCTGCCCAGTGAGTTTCTTATGGTAATAAGCTCTGGAATTCATTGCCAGAGGATGTGGTTACAGCAGTTAGTGAAACTGGGTTTTAAAAAAGTTTGGATAAGTTCCTAGAGGAAAAAATCCATAAACTGCTATTAATTAATAAGCAATAGTAGCACCCTGAATGTGCTGATCTTGTCTCATCTTGGAAGCAGGGTTGGGCCTGGTTAATACTTGGATGGGAGACCACCTGGGTATACCAGGCATTGTAGGCTTTTGCTTCTATTTATTGTTTGGGTACTTGCTAGGTACTTATGACTTGGATTGCCCACTGTTGGAAGCAGGATACTGGGCTTGATGGACCCTTGGTCTGACCCAGTATGGCATATCTTATGTTTTTACGTAACTGCCACTCCATGCAGGTTACCCCCAAACCTTATATATTAACAAAGCAACATTTTTACTGGGTAAGGAGCCTTCAAATCAACTACATGGAGCTGTTAGCCAAGCGCTGTATTCTTGGCTCACAGGAAAGAGAATCTTGCCTCACATGGACCCACCAAGTTGCCGTGTGCCTCATATACACACAAGTATGTAGAGACTCTTATGCCTTCTACTAGAAAGCCTTCTGAGTTTTTTTCATGGGCAAGACATCATGCTACCCATTTCCTGCAGCCTATCTTCTCAGAATCCAAAACATGTTGGCAGACAGCCTTAGCAGAGTATTACAACCGCATGACTGGTCCTTGGAGCCAGGAATTGTTCAGTCGCTGAGGAAGGCTGGCAATCGACTTGAAGTTCTGCTCCAAGCAGCTACAGACTGGAATGTTGATCTGCTCTATGCATATCCACTGATTCCTCTAATCACCAGGACTGTTCATGAAGTCCTTCAAAACAAGGTGGGGATAATCCTCATAGCACCAGCCTGGCCACAGCAAGTTTGGTGTCCATATCTCTCTCATCTGTCAAGGTGGAAGGGGCTTCAGCCTCTCGCTACCCTTTATTATCAAAATTCATGAAAGGACTGTAGTAGCACGCCTTGGGACCTCAGTGCAGTTCTAGCTCAACTCATGAAATCTCTCAAGTCTGTGGAGTTTCTCACCTGGCAAAGCTTTGTTTCTCGTGACTGTCACTTTGCCATGAAGGATAAGTGAACTACATACTCTGGTTTCTGATTCACCATACTTTCATTTTTTTCATACTGGAGTGATTCTACAAACTCACCCCAAATGCCTTCCGCATTTTCCGTTTTATCTGCATTTTACAGTAATCAAGCTATTGTGCTACCTACATTCTTTTCAAGAAAAATGGGCTTTTCAGTCTTTGGACTATGAGAGTGCTGGTGCATTACCTAAAGAGGACTCAACCTCACAGTCAGGCTTATCAATTGTCCATGTCCTTTCATTCCTATAGACTGGGAAGAGCAGTTACCAAACAAACTGTGTTCACTTGGCCAGCAGATTGTATTGCACACTGTTGATTGCTGGCTAATTAACAGAGTCCAGACAGTCCAGGTTCATCAAGCCATGGCAACTTCAATGGCTCATCTCAGGGCCACTTCCATTGAAGACATTTGCAAAGCTGTTAATTGGTCATCTGTTCACACCTTCACATCCCACTACTGTCTGGACAACATGTTTGGTAGAGATAGAAACTTGGAACAAGCATTTCTATGCAGCCTGTTTACCCAATGGTCTACTTTTGATTAGGCCAGGCTATCTTTAAGTATTTTCTCCACAGTGCGACTCTCTGTATTTTATGGCTAATTCGTGCCTGCTTGTCAATGGAGAAAGCAAGTTTGCTGGCCTGTAAACAGTGTTCTTAATAAACAGCAGGATGAATCAGCCATAGTTAATACCTGCCTGCCTCCCTGGAGAGTCGCTTGTGCTCTGAAAGAGACTGAGGAACACGCGTACTGAGCTCTGAGAGAGCTGGTTCCGTGTGAGCACCATTGGAAGACATCACCTAGGAGTTATGGCTAATTCATCCTGCTATCTAAGGAGAACCCTGCTTACAGATAAGCAAACTTGCTTTATTACCACACTGCAACTACTGTATATGCTACAGGCAATCGGTTCCGTAAGGTATGTGATACCATCTAGTAATGGATCATGGAAGGATTAGAAGGAATGAAGCATTTGAAATATCAAGAATAAAAGGAACAAAAGGCAAACCTTTCAAGAAAACTGTAACCCAAGTCCCAAATATGATTTTGCTCAATTGAGCGGTAAATAATGCGTTGAGGAGTAGAACAGTGGGCTTCGAATCAGGGCTCAGATCCCACTGCTGCCCCTTGTGACTTTGGGTAAGTCACGTCACCCTCCATTTCCTCAGGAACAAACTTAGATTATAAGCTCTCTGGGGATAGGAAAATACCTACAGTATCTGAATGTAATCCACTGAGAAGTGCAGAAAAGTAGAATATAAACTATAAAAATAAAATAAAATAATTGATACCCCTTATCCGTTCCAGACTATTTTTTTTTTGTATTACTAAAATGTCATACTGAACTCCTGGGAGCAGCCTTATTCAGCAATGTGTCATGAATGTCCTTACACATTTTAGACCTGGTTTGTCTAAGTTGGCTGTGTTTTCACAAATGACTTGTACACTGTATGAACCCGTCCTATTGCAGTGCATGTAATGTATTTTAATAAGAATTGGGGTGAGGCATTCTCCCAAAACCATAGAAAAAAATGACAATATTAAGGGGGGGAAAATGAAATCCAAAGTTCGGTAAAACTGTCCCCATGGTGTTTTATACTTTTCCTTAGACTAGCCCAGATCTAGCTTTTGGGGGGACTGATGGGTTGTTCAGTAGCTTTCTTCTCATGCATTATTGAGCAGAATTGTCTGTCACTACTACAGTTAGTAGTAGAACGGCTAAGCAGTTTCCTGTGATGAATCGCTGGGGTTTCAGTGAGGCCGGTAGTAGCTTTCAGCTATGTAAACTTGTAATGTATGCCTCCGTACTGCTGCTTTAATATTTATAGATGGCATGATCGTGTAGCACCCTTAGTGCAACTGATGTGCAAAATAATTCACATGCACAAGAACATGTGACTTCACCCAAATCCCTACAGTGAGTGGTGGAAGGAGGGCCAGGTTTGTAGGTCTGCGCTTTTATAGCTATGCTGATCGGATTTGTTCAGTGACGTTAGTGCACATAGCAGTGTACAAGATAATTGACCTGGGTGAAGCAGTGCTTGCTGTCGCAGTTTGGGCACACCAAGGTTAAATTATGTGCTTAAGGCAGCTCAGTGACTTGATTTGTGGTTCTTACGCAGTAGTTGCTTTGGGTTTCATGCCAAGCAGCCTAATCATAATGCTATTCAGATTTGCTACAGCTAACTTTCTTTCTTTCTTTATGCAGGACCCTGAGATAACTACGTTTAATGTGAAGATGAACATCTTTTCAGAAAGTAAAGATCCGGTGCTGTCTTTTCCTGTTCCATATGACTTGCCGCCAGAACGCTATGACGGTAAAGGTGAGAGATTCTTTAAAAAGAAATAAAAGCAAGTAGATTGATGGCATAATTTAAGGTTTGGAAATGTTAGGATGGGCTCAGGCCTGGTAGGTATGACCTACAGTAGGAAAGCAACTGCATCTTTGTGGATTTGAGAATGTATGGGGAAAAAGGAAAGACCTGATTAAATCAGGGTGATTATTTATTGAGCAATTGCAGGGAGGACGTTTTCCTGACTGTAAATACTCACCTATGAGGAGCCGAGAGTCATTCCCCGGAGCATATTGGATGCATTTCTAACCCTAAAATAAACTTCTCTCTGAAAAATTGTTAAGCCCTGTTGTCAAGTCATTGGAAAACAGTGGTAAAATTGGAGTGACACATACAGTTGTGGTCTTTTATTTTTTTTTCCCCTTGGCTAAGTAATCCAACTATTTACTTTCCTTGATTAATATTTCATACAGTTTGTATATCTGCCTTAACTGCAGAAGCCAGTTTGCATCTCCCCTTGTCCCCGGCAGTTTGGATTGTGAGCTCATCAGCAAGGACGAGGACAGATGTCTATACCAATACAGAAATAGGAAAAAGAAAATGCTCCAATAAGGATGGGAAAGATTTATTACTGGGTCTCTCTCTAGCAAATTCTTTACAACCCTGAACAATTCAAGTAGCCAACTGAATGAGCTTTCAATACGAGAAGTAAAGAATGATCTAGTGTTAGCAAAAGCAATTTTGCACAGCCTGGGGGCAGTTTTGAAATTGGACTTTGTTCAAATGTCAGGATCCCTCTGCCAAATCGCTGTGCTCTCCATATCTTTCTTTTCAACAGGACACGCTCCTATGAAAATCGTGATGCAGGAGACTAAGACTTAGGAGATTTAACAATTTGAGTGAGGCACCTATCTTTTTGTAGCCAAACCAAGATTAAATAAATCAACCAATGTAGTTAAATTAGACTCATCTAGGTGATTCAAATGAAGACAATTCAGTAGAGCCTATAATAACCTTAGTAAGCCTGGCTAGAGTAACAGGAACCGCAACTCTAGGCATAAACACAAATTGAATGAGAACAGGATCTAACCATGGCATAGGATGAATAGAAAGGCCCTGAATACAGCAGTTGGCAACTAAAGACTCTGATAAGAAAAGGTCACGAATGTGACGACCACCACCATGAGTATGTATGAGTTGATAAAGTCAAAAGACTGAAAACAGAGATGAAAAACTCAACAAAGCTTAAACAAAAAAACAAAACCCTTGTCAGCATGGACATTTAAGTCACCTGAAATAAGCTAGTCTGTTGTCAACTGAAGTGAGGCAAGATTTTCAGCCAAAGATAGCAGGCTCATAATTTCTAGTTCGGGAGGGCCTTATCATATAAAGATTAGGTCAACTCCTCGTGCTAAGCAATGTGCTCCATGTATTGCACTTTGCAGCAGCCTTTACTGTTGACAATAATAATTTCACAATGCCTTCTACCTTCTGTCAGTCAGAATTACCTCTCTTAAAGGAGAATTTAAAGGCCTGATGCCTGCTGAATTTAGGGAATGCGCGAATGTGTTGGGCTTGCGCCCGCTGAGCGGATTTAAAAGCCACCTGGATAGATGTGTACATGCCACCGTGCGCGCATATCGGGATTTCTCCAAGCGGGGCATGGGCCCTCAAGACTTGAAACGGGAATCAGCGCGTAAATACTTTCGCTGACACGCGCCGAGGTCCCCTGCTATGGATGTGTGGAGGGGGGGTAACGGAGGAGTGTACAAGCTATCAAACCAGGGGGGGGGGGGGGGGGTTTCGGAGGACCTAGCTGGTAAATGAGCAAACCAGGGAGGAACTGGTAAAACGGGCAATGTTTTATTTTTATTTAGATTTTTACATTCTGCTTTTCGGCAATTCAGAGCCGATTACTTTCAGGCACTATAGGTATGGTGTTGGCGTGCGCCCCTTTTAAAAATCTCCCCACTTATTCAGTAGTGGAGGATTTTGTGCGCACAGGCACGCGTCCGTGGAAAATTGGGCACCCTTCTGCACGCAGCCAGGCGATTTTGAAACCCGCACGCATCTCCGCGTGTACTTTATAAAATTGCAGTGTCCCTGGGCGTGGGCTGATGCATGCGCACACCTATTTGCTATTCTCTTTTTAGATGCTATGTATTACGCTATTGACCATACGTTTATGTTTTACCATTTATGAAACTGATGGCAGCAGCCTAGAACATGGAGCTCCAAATGGCTGATATTCTGTGCTGTTTAGCACAGAGCTTTTATTTCAACAACAGATGCCTAGCATGACACTTGAAGCCAACTTCTTGCGTTTCATTTCAGCTTAAATCAACAATGCTAAGAGAGAGAGGTCGAAAAGGTACTTAAAAAGTCTTCCATGATCCCTCCTATCGCCAATGCCTTCCGAACAAGTTTTATGCGTTTCTTTCATTTTGATTTTTCATTCTAAAGCGCAGGTGTGAGAAACATCCAAATACTGGGTAGCCCCAGCAGTACTGGGTAGCCCCAGTACTGCCGGCTCCAGAGAGTGAAGCAGAAGTTGCATCCTATAGCTGGCAAGCAGGTCTGGGGTTGTAGGGGTCTGCTCCCTCTCCATAAGATCCCTGGAGGTGCGGTGTGGAGACCTGATGAGAGCGTGCTCTCTCCGGGGCCCTTCGGCTGCTGCTCCTTCCCACCAAGACTGGAAGTGAGCCGAAGGGCTGCAGAGACCGATCGTACAAGAAAGAGCACAGAAGCAAGGGAAAAGAGGAGCTGGTGGGGAGAAATGGGGAGAAGAGCATGCGTTGGATGAGGTAAGGAACACGGAAAGAGAAGAGAGGCACAGAAGGAAGACAGAGAGACATGGATGGAAATGGAGTGAAACATGAATATGGGTGGGGCGCTGGAAGGAGGCTAGGAAAGTGAAAGACTGGAGGGCCCAATAAGGAAAAGTATCCTCACTTTTTACCCCCACTTCTACCCTGAGGGAGAAGCAGGAGAGAATGGGCCCAAGGAAATAAAGCAAACATAAAGCAAACAAAAACATAATAATTGGTGAAATCAGAAAACTTGGATGTCTGCCAACAGTTTTAGGAGCCATGGAAAAATGTTATTTCATTTTGTTCCTTTTTTTTTTTTAGTCATACTTGGGCTTTTTTGCACATTTTTGAGGGGGGATGGGAAATGGAGTAGGGAGGGAGTGCCTACTCCATTTCCCATCCCCCCCCCCCAAAATGTGCAAAAAAGCCCCCAGTATGACTAAAAAAAAAAAAAACGGAACAAAATGAAATAACATTTTTCCATGGCTCCTAAAACTGTTGGCAGACATCCAAGTTTTCTGATTTCACCAATTATTATGCTAAGCAAATAGATCTTTTTCCTGCAGATAATGTAAATGCTGGAGATAATACAGCAAGTCTGTTAACCACCTTTTCATTATTGTGGCCCAAGTTTCATTCATTGACAACTGCTAAGTTAACAATGGTGCTTTCTCAACTGAGATCAGTACAATGCCTCTTCAACCCTTGTCCGTTGTGGGTCTGGCATGGCTTAAAGCATATTTTTGTTGAGGTAAAAAATAAAAATCAACACTTCTTTTGCAGAGGGAAAAAGAAGCCTGCATTCAGCTTGTTTTGAAAAGAAAAAGAACCTCATTAGTAGTGTCAGATCCATCAAACTATTGCCTGATCTCAAATCTTGTCTCCATGGCAAAACCTTTTGAGAAAAAAGTGCATTTGCCCATCTGATTTTCTTACACGAGCATAACATCCTAGATCCATTTCAATGCAACTCTCATGGACACAGCACAACCCTTCCGGCTTCCCTGCTTGTTGTCTGTACTATGTAAGCTGAACTCTGGGAGGGTGGCAGTTACTCTGGTGTTGCTTGATGTTTCCTTGGCCTTCAACACTGTTGGATGGCCTCTGTTCCTTAGAGATAAGGGCAGCATGATATGTTGGTCTTCACAGGTGAGAATGGCCCAGTCTATTTCTGACGGTGTCCTACAGGGATCCACCCTCTCCTCTAAACTGTTCAACTTATATCTTCAACCACTGGGTGCAGTACCTACGTTGGGTGTGAAGTACCATATATATATGCTGATGTCATACAGTTGTTAGATAGATGGATGGATAGACCAAAACTTATCTTTAATATCTGGAAGATGAAAGTCCTTTTGGATTATTCCAAATTTTCACTTTAAGGAGATCAGTCCCAGCAACAGTTAGGGATTTGGGGATATTATTAGATTCCTGACTAATTTTAAAATCCCATATCTGGGATGTGCTTAAATCTTTGTCCTATAAGCTGAGACTGGTCCACAGGCTTAAGTACTTGCTTACTGATGAAGATTTTGGTCTGTTGTGCAGACAGTTGCCTTAAGAACACAAGACACCAAGGTCCATCGAACCCAGCATCCTGTCTCTGCCAGTGGCCAGTCTGGTCATAAGTACCCTTCAGATCCCCAGTAGTCCATCTGTTTCTTATATCTCACTCCCAGGGAGAAGCGCTGGCTTTCCCGAGTCTAATAACCATTTATGGACCTTTCCTGCAGGAACTTGTCCAGGTCCTCTTTTGTTACATTGACCACGTCCTCTGGAAACAGATTCCATAGTTTAATTCTGCGCTCAGTGAAAAAATGCTTCCTACAATTTGTTTTAAATCTGCTGGTTGCTAGTTTCATGGAGCGTCCCTTAGTCCTAATATTTGAAAAAGGTAAATAATTTTTCCTTATTTGCCCATTCCATCCAACTCATGATTTTGTAAATGTGAATCATAACTCCTCTCATTTGTCTCTTTTCCAAGCCAGAGAGCTCTAATCTGTTTAGCCTTTTTCCATAAGGGAGCTTTTCCATCCCCTTTATAATTTTTGTCACCCTACTCTGTATCTTTTCTAAGTCTGCTGTTTTTTGAGATGGAGTGACCAGAACTACGCACAGTACTTGAGGTGAGGTCGCCCCATGGATCTGTACAAAAGCATTATGACATTCTCAGTGTTGTCTATTCCAGTGGTTCTCAACCTTTTTTCTGTTGGGACACCACCTGACAGATGCTTCTCACATGTGTGACACACTGAACACATGACTGTCATGGGGCTAAAAAATAAGCATACACTCTACATCCCCAGGAACCCCCTGAGCCCCACAGAGGGTGCAGAACAGAACTAGGACACTCCCCATACAACTCTCCATACAAAAAAGATATTCTTGTCATCTCAGTAAAAGCAACACAAACTCTCTCTGCTACTAGGCACAATAACCCTTCGTATGAAAAGACAGCAGTTCGCCACCTATGCATGTCCTATTGAGAAAACGCAACAAATAAGACTGATACAAATGCCTACATGCTAGTAAAATATCTCACCTCGGTCATATGCACAAAACTGACCTTCAATATCTTCCTTTATCTTTATTTGTATTTATAAACCACGTAAAGCAAGAAAACTAGGTGATGTACAGGTAGTACAATCATAAAATAATATGCACAAACATATCACATAAAAACACATTCATGAGACCAGCTCAGTTACAGCTAATGTAAACCAATAGTTCAATTAGATAAATCTCAGATCAGTTTGTATGCTTGCTTAAATAGCTACGTTTTCAGCAAGGATTTGAAAGATTTTAGACTATCAACTAAATATAGAAAGACCACAAACTACAACTATAGAGACAAACTGGAATGGAAACACAAAAAAGCCACTCTGCATGAAGTGCAAACCTGGAGAAATGGAAACAGAAATGTAGTACCTAACATAGTCCAGGATCTGCAATAATACACACAAACTAATCTGCTCAAAGTTACACCTGTGTTATGGAACACGCTCAAAGATTTGCATTCAGACAACCACCAACAAGGACTGAACTTCACAGTCTGAGTAAACAAATAAGCGTGGTGGTAGCTTGCTTATTACAGCGGTTGCTACCCTAAACCAATTAAGCCTGATACATCACTTTGAATGCATATACAGCGTTGCTCTCTGCTTCAACGGCAGGGATAAATATGGAAAAGAAGATTTACATTCAGACAACATCCAACAAGGCATTGATCTGTGCAGTCTGGGTAAACAAGCATCAGGGTAACTTGCTTGATGCAGCGGTTACTACCCGTAACCATTAAGCCTTATGCTCACCTTTGATGCACCTCCAACATTACTCTCTGCATCAATGGCAGGGGGTGGCAGGAAATTCGAATCAAGTAGTTACCAACAAGGGCCCTGAACTTGGGGGTCGATGAAACAGATAAGTATGGGAAAACAAGTGTGGAAGCTTACTGGGCAGATTGGTTGGGCCGATTGGTCTTTTTCTGCTGTCATTTCTATGTTTCAATCTAACCTATGAAATGGCAACACTACAAATATTAAATCAGGCCCTAAACACTAGTGCACCTCTTATTAAGAAAACAGAACAAGCCAAGCTGCTATAGATCCCTACACAGAAACTACAAGCTTGCAGATTACCTTACCTGGGTCACACGTGCAGAAAAACACACCCTCACCAAATACAGAATAAAGAGACCATAAAGGTAATATTTTTGTTTTTCCATTGTTGCACTGCATACACAGTTTGGCTTCTTGCTGTTTCCAGTTTGCTTTTATCTGCACATTTCTATTTATACATTCTTCAAAAAATATAAAATAATTGTAAAACTATAGAAATAAAGAGAATACGTTTCAAAACAACTGATGAATAGAATGATATCCAATAATTACACACACTTAAAAATTATTAAAAATTCTTCAAACACCAATAAAATATTTCAAAACAGCAGATACGTCACATAATAACCAATAATTAAAATGGCAGTCATTCAAGAAAAATGAATTTAAAAAGTCACCCTAACTTACCTTCTCCAGCAGGGGCTGCTGAAGTTCTGTCCTCATCCTTAGGGCCTAAGACCAGTCTCTGTCTCACACATACACACACCCCTCCTTGACCAGTTTCTTTCTCACTGACACCTCCCTAACCAGTCTCTCTCATTCAGTCATCTCTCTGACCAGTCTCTCTCACTTACTTGCTAATTTGCTCTCAATTTCATTCACTTCTCTCCCCCCCCCCCCCCCCCCCCTACGATCACACCTGGGAGCTGCATCAGCGTCTTCCTCCAGCCCTCGCAGCCCAAGAAATAGTTCCCGCAGCCTATGGGATTAACGCTGCTGTCTCCCATTGCAGATCGTCAGCTGTTTTTCTCCAACTCGCACTGCTCCTCGAGCCGATGCTGCCGTAACTTTTGAATACAGCATGGCCCTTTCTTCTTTCTGTGCACCCCGCTGAGTATCACTTCCTCTTTCGAGCCGCAGGAAGACAGGAAGAAGAAAAGACCAACTCCCATTAATACTGGTGCTGTTCCCATCCGGGCTTGAGCATCCTGACAGCTCAGATGGTAACGATAGCAGTGCAAGGATGTTTGCACTCAGTCTCTCGATGAAGGGGAAGAGAAGAGCAGCTGGGCAAGTGGGAGTGCATGACACATCTGCCAGATCAAGACAACACACTGGTTGAGAATCACTGCCTTAGAGGGAACTTTGATTGTGATCATATTAACAAGCAGATCCATCACCTTTATCTCTTAAACCAGGACCTGCGTTCCACTGAGAACTGGGTCTAATATAGTTCCGACTCTCATCAATTCCATGACCAACTGCTGCATGAAACATTCATTGATGGCATCTAGAAACTTTACCTCTCTTGCATGTCCTGATATGACGTTTACCCACTCAATACTTGAGTAGCCAGTCTAATCACTGTTAGCATTTTACAGTCTGTTTCCTCATCCTGGCCAGATGGGCAGTAAGATATCCCCATTACTATACTCTTCCCTTTTACCCTTGAAATTTCTATCTATAAGGATTCCAGAGTGCAATTTGTTTCCTGGAAAAATGTTATCCTTCTTGACTCTATACCATCCTTAGCATATAGTGCCATCCCTTCGCTAGTATCCCTTCGCTATCCATTTGCTACCTTAGATTTCGAAACATATTATGTACATAATTTTACCTAATTTTCCTGCTAATATTTTCCTTCATCATCAATTATTTTTACTGTTCCAATTTTCAATTCGTTCTATCTATAGTTATATTTTTTCTCGCAATTTCCCAGTTTACTATGCCCTTGTTTTTTGTAACTGATCATTATCTTGTTTCCCCTGTTCCATGTAAACTGGCGTGATGTCCCTGATGAATGGCGGTAAAGAAAAACTTTAAATAAATAAATAAATTTATCATCTGCCCTGTTGTGTCAATATAATTTGTACCCTGGTATCAGTGTCCCATTAGTTATCCTTTTTCCACCAAGTTTCCAAGATGCTTATTATGTCTATAAGCACCATACATTCTAGCTCTCCAGTCTTATTTTTCAGACTTCCAGCATTTGCATACAGATATTTTAAAATAGTTTTTGTATGTATTTTTTATATGTACCCACAATCTGCTTATCAGATGATGCACATAGTCTGGAGTCATTTTTATGTGCATGCTCTATATTTAAATACATCTGGGATTTTTCAGCATTTGTAAACAGCTCTTTATCAGGACATTCTAACTTACTTGCCGGGTCATTTATCAAATCGCATTAGGGCCTTATTACAGGTGTTAGAGCCCTAACGTTCGCAATAATGCCATAACATATGCGTTATTTATCGCATTGCGAGATGTGTATACACATTTTTTAATTTTAGTCAAAAGGAGTTTGGGCAGAGTTTATGAAAATGAGGGGTGTTTAACGTTGCGTGCGATAGTGTAACGCACATTATCGCCCGTTTAACGCTGGAAATAACTACACCTTTTTTCCTGGCGTTATGCTGTGCGATATGCCCAAAACGGGATTTGCAATATTTATCGCAAATCCTGTTTCAGGCAGGAGGGGGAGAGGGGAGGTGAGTAGAATGGAGTGGGGTGGCACACGTACTAAGTCAACTATTTTATACCACTGTAGGAGGGTCAGCTAGTAACTTAAGATGAGATTTTGGTGGTGGTCTCTGGATTGGGGGGCAGTTTTACATGCACACTCAGAGGTACAGACAGCACACATCATTGAAGACTTGATGTGATTTGGAGTGAGGAAAGGTACACAAAGATGAGATTTGTACAACGTACTCTTGCCCTTGCCTGTCTAATATTGCGGCTGCGATTACATTTAATGCACATTGCGGTAAAATACCTATGCAAAATTGTAAAATAGAGTGTATTTCAGTAACTCAAAAATTACACCCCCCCCTTTTTTTATTTTTTTTTATCGCAGACACTATTCATGCGAAATTTATAGCAAAGTGATGAATCTAGGTCTTGGTTTGCTAGTATCCTTTGAAGATACCTCTCTCTCAACTATACACTGCTGAATGACAGTCGACTTCCCCCATGTTCTAGTTTTAAAAAGGCGATAGAGCAGCTTTTAAAGTTAGCGCCAGCAGCATGGTTCCACTCTGGTTAAGGTAGAGCCCATCCTGTTGCAATAAGCTCCCCCTTCCCCAGAATGTTCCCCAGTTGCTCACAAGCCTAAAATCCTCTTCCTCACCATCATCTCATCCATGTATTGAGACTGTGGAGCTTGGTCTACCTCTGGGGTCCTGCATAAGGAATAGGAAGCATTTGTGAGAATGCAGTCCTGGAGCTTCTGGATTTCAATTTCCTACTTAAGATCCTAAATGTAGCCTCTAGAACCTCCTTTGCACCGTCCTGTGTCATTGGTCCACATGTACAATCTCAGCTGGCTCCTCCCCAGCATTCTCTAAAATCTTATCTAGGTGGCACATGAGGTCTGCTCCCTTAGCACCAGGAAGGCAAGTTACCAAGCGATCCTCACACCCACCAGCCAGCCAGCTTATATACCTTCCTAATCGGGTCATTTCCTATTCTCTCCACACATGGAGTGGAAAGCAGAAGAAGTAACCTAGAAAAATTGGAGAAGTGGTCAAATGTTTGGCAGTTGGGATTCATGGCCTCGCGGGCACGTGCGGGCGGCATGCACAGGGTGGCCGACCTTTCCGCAAATACGCACAGTGATGCAATCAGGCCTCCCCCATTTCCCTTTACCCTCTCCAGCCCGACCCCTATCCCCTACCTATCTAGCCGATACTCTTTTATTTTTCTATTTACTGCTCCTCTGGAGCAGAAGCAAGTTACACGTGCCAGCCAGCTGCCGGCGCTCGCTTCCCCGGGATAGCGGCTAATGGACGCTGTCTCAGCCAGCCTCCCACCCATACCCCAACCCCCAGCTCGCCCCCCCTGGAGGGGCCCAGCACTTGTGTGCCTAGTGGGGTTTACACATATGACCAGGCCTGTTTTAAAATGCACGCAGCAAGCACAAGGCCTGGCCACGCGCATAAACCCTGTATTTTATGTGCGTGAGCCTTTGAAAATTTGGGCATTAATATGTATATCCTGGAAGAGAGAAGAGAGGGGATATGATACAGACTTTCACCTGAAAGGAATTAATGATGTGCAAAAATCTAAATTCTTTCCGATGGAAATGAAGCTGCAAAACTAAGGGTCACAATATGAAACTCCAAGGGGGGAAAACTCATAAACATTATTGGGAAATATTTCTTCACAGAAAAGGTGGTGGATGCATAGAATGCCTTCCTGGAAGAGGAGGAGGAGAAGATAAGAGCAGTAATGGGTTTCAAAAAGGCATGGCTAGAGAATGAAAATGAACAGATGGGTAGCTTTACTATTACATTTCTGCAGGGTTGTAGCCTACATGGCGTGATAGTTGCTGCTACCTTTAACAGAAGGCTTGGGGGTAGCCTGCATCGAGCAGCAGTTGCTTCTACCCTTAAAAAATGTTTTTACAAACTTGCTGGGCAGACTGGATGGACCATTTTTTGGTCTTTATCTTCTGTCATTCACTATGTTACTATGTTAAAATGAATCACCCACTATAATAGCCTTGTGAACCCTTTCTTCCTGGGCATGGACTTCTAGAGACATATCCTTAGTGCAAGAGGATAAAGCATCACCTGGATTTCAGATCCTAGCTACAGAATCACTTCTTGCCACACAAGGTGATGGTATCCTGGCCTTTTGCGTGATTTATGATGAATATTGTATTCTTTGTTTCATTTGATTTGATTGTTTACTATTTTGTTGATGTGATATTTGTAGAGCTACATGTTGTGGATTGGCTAGAATATAGAAATGTTTAAGGCATTTTTAGTGACCCTGCGTCAGGAAGTTCCTCAACTATGGTCATGTAGCATTGATTGTAGGAAGAAATGACCTGACAGACTTTGAGGATGATTCTCTCTCCTCTTGAGAAGAGATGCATCAGAAAAGATCTAACTGGTCAACCATGTGTCTGCTTCAGTCTTTACTGTTGCATATCTCCCATCTCTATGGGAGATACAAATTCAACAAAATTTTAAATTGTGATAATTCCACTCAGTTTTCTGTGAACTAGAAGAAATGGGTCGTTCTTTGCAGAAGTACTCTTCGTTTTCTTGGAATAAAATCAGAATAAAACAACCAATAAGTTCTGAAAGTCTTTTGTGTTTTCTAAAAAAAAAAATAAATAAAATAAAAATTTCCTGCACAATAATTGTTTAAGATCACAAAAACACATTTAGGGCTGGATTTTTAAAGCCATGTACCTGCATACAAGCCACTTCTATACTAATGTAGCCCGGGGCTCAGTTCATGTAAAAATACACACAGAACCCTGTTTTGCACACTTTTATGTGAATTGGCAAGAAGAGTTCTGAGTGGGGTGAAGTTCCACCTTGAGCGTAGACTTTTTGGTTTTTAAAAGGAAACATTTTAGTTGCCCTGCACAAGCTTTGCTCTCAATAGAGCAGGTGCGCCTTTGTGCATGTACTCGGGAACTTGCACGCAGAAGTGTGGTTAGAAAGGTAAGCACAGACTTCTCACCTCACCTTGACAGTTACAAATTGTCCTCTTAGTGTTTATTAATGTGGGGGGTTTTTTTGTTATCCACTTGTTTTGCTCAGCTGTTTTTGTTGCCTCCTTTTCTTAGTGTAGAATATGTTCATTTCCATGACAATTTTTTTGTCCTTAGGAAAATGGTACTTGGCTTTCCTGTTTCTAGCGAGCAATGGAACAAGCCCAGATGAAAAAGCAATTCCATGATCGAGAAGCTCCATGGAATCTTAAACATCACAAAGCACTTTGCCTGTCCCGGCTTGGTGTGTTTTTTTTAAGCCTTTTTATCCGCCGTTGAGTGATTGTCAGACTTTCATGGAACAGATAATAACTGCGCTGTGGTATCTAATTTGCATTGTTATTTTTTCCTCCCACAGACCTGTATTATCCCACTCTGATATATAATCACGGATCACACACTGCCTTGTTCAGTGAGAAGCACGTTAATGTATTTAGGGTGGCTCGATATAATAATTAGGACTCCAGCGAATGTAAACGTCTGTAGTTTAGCTTTTGAGAAGGTTGGCGCTTGCTGCGTTCTTGAACTGAAATATCAGTTATTGGTAAGAGCAGATGATACCGAATGATGCTGCAGAGTCTTGCGGTGCAGAAAAATTGCTTTTGTTATAGCTGTTGTAGCAGCAACTTGCAGCAGACTGTGTCATTCAGAGCTGCATAAATCCCAGGGATAGCCAGGGCTCATTTTGGCCACCTACTGATAAAAACAAAATAAAACTGGTGACTAAGAGAGTAACTTTTAAAAGGATGTACGCAGAGAAGCCCTGGTTGAAAATCAGCTTGGAGAGTCTGCGTGCAAGACACGATTTTGATGTTACTTTTAGGCATATAGTAAATAGTCATTCCTGGGCAGAGGGAGATTTACATGCAGACTTTTGGTTTTTGGAAAATGTGCACATACACACCTGCTGGAGAGTCTGCAGGTTTCTCTCTGTGCATGAATGGTGTGGGGGCTTCCCTGCACAACCGCAGATTGTCAAAGCAGATCGAACTGCATAAATCTGATTTGAAAATGCTGGCTAATGTCTACCCTCAGTCTTTAGCCTATGCGAGCTGTTTGAAAATGACCCTCCCTGTGTCCGTGGTTCTAATTGGTCAGTGGTTCCCTGTGTTTCTGCCTCTCTGCTGTCCTCACACTTTGCTCCTAATACCTTCAGCTGCTTGTGAATGGTGACAGAGGTAACAAACCTCTGCTCTACAGTACATTACGGCTTGTTTGTGAATAACTCTTCACTTGCAGGATGTGCTTATGTATTCTGGCTGATATGATTCGTTCATGCTGAGGCCAAGGGGGAGGCATCATGTCATGTGTTCTTAGGAAAAGCCAAACCCGTCCAGCCATCTTGCTGGTTTTCTATGTGTGTTTGTGAATAGCTTGGATGCTACATGTCCATCCAACTCTCCAGCATTTCAGCCCCTGCTTTCTGGTGGAATCTGGATTCCCTGGGTCTCACTCGCTTCTCTAATCAATAGGCTACTCCTGCGCTATTTTCAGAACCCGAATGTCACTATCAAAAGCTGATCTACAGTAAGCTTGGTGATGATCTCCAGCATGGCTCTGAAAGCTTTAATTAACACAGAATACACATTTTGCCTTCCCTCTCCGACCATAAGACCATTTTAACTTTGCATATCATAAAAGTAGTTGTTTCTCTTGCTTGTAAATAACTGGACACAGTTTGTTTTGCTGACATTTTTGTTACTTACAACAACAAAAGTTGGACAAAGGTCTGTATTCAGAATGCCACGACATCTGTCTTCGTGAAACTCAAAGCCAGTCAAATCACTTATTCTTTCTACCTATTGTGCAGTGCAGTCCCCAGTAGTTCACCTAGGCATCGGCACTGACGTTTCATTCACAGTTACAAATGATTTCTAATAGAAAAAGCAAGAGAGATGACCATCAGGAAAATACAAAATAAATGCTAAATAACCATCACGTAAATACAACAAAGGGGGTGGGTTGTCATCAAAAATATTATTTGAATTTCATTTTTCAGCATCTCATATCAATGACATGATTATATAGCATCAAAATGAATACCTTTGTTTGAGTGAATGATTGAATTTCTAACCGTTTGACACCATAAATTCTCAATAGAATGTAGGAATAAGTGGTAAAAAGAATTTTTTTAAATGTTTATCTAAGCTAAGTAATACTCAAGTGTGTATTGATGACATTCTTTTATGGAAGGGTGGTAGCCAATGGTGACGTGTCATCAATATACACTTGAATATCGCTTTCTTATAAGTGACTTTTATTATTTCTATTCTATTGAGAATTTCTTTTGTTAAGTGATTAAATGAAGGAGCCAATTCACCTCAGATAACTGGATTCCTTTGACCTTAAGGTATCTTTCCTATAAAGTAAACACCAACATTTTTTTTTTTTTTAATATATTTTTTCCAGGATTTTTTTTTCACCTTCAGTAGTCAAAGCAACATTGATCTACAATTACGAGCAACTCGTGGTTTTGAAATGGTGATACTATTTCTCTGTTTGGTGCACGGAGTTGAAATATCTCCCTTTCACTTTCACCAACTGGGTTAACTCCCCTAAGAATAGGGGAGGCTATATATGCCTGCCTAGGAAAGTGAACGTAGCATGAAGAAGCAGAGAGATGGAAGCTCTTTTTTTTTTTATATTTGCAAAGTGGCTTTAACCAAATGAACATTTTAAATGAATACAGGTGGTTGGGTATTTTGCAGCGCAAATATATTTTATAGATACATGCCATGAATAATAGTCTTTAGCAGCCAAACATGAAAAAGATTGAAATGTGTAAATTGGGAATATATTAACATTTCAAAATAACTTGACTGTAAGCTTGTGTACCAGATCTCCGGCATGGTGCTTTCTAGCTCTGAACAGGAAAGGCAAACTGATTACTGAAGGAGAATTTCCTGTTCCATGACAGCAAATGATCAAGCCAGAAGAAGATAGGCCAAGTGTTAGTGTTGGCAAAGCTAATGTCAAATATTGAAATCAGAAATCCACAACCATGCCAGATGCGCCTCCTCACCCCCGTCCTTTTTATTGCTTTATCTAAAGCCCATGTTGAAAGAAGTACAGTGAGCAGTTGTTTACTGTGTTCGCAATGTATGCTTCATGCAAGCTTCCTCAGTAACTGATAACATTGTAGAGGACACACTGAGCTCTACATGATGTTTCTCTCTTCATCTCTGTCTTTTCTCTAATTAGGGAAAAACCTGTGGAGCTCAGGCACTTTGGGGGGGAGGAAGAGTAGCAACCGGAACTGTAGGCCCTGCAACTGATCCCAGAAACAGAGACAATACCCTGGTAGTAACAAGATTGTTACTGATAATCGGGCCGATGCAATGAAGTGTGCACAAAAATGTGCGTCATTTTTTGAACACTCGCACAATCACCTTTCCTGGGCGCTCAGTGCAATAGGCAAATGAGCCACCGTGCTAAAAAGGTAGTGCTAGGGATAAATTGTTGTCAGGAGATGTGGCTGTGCACTGGTTAGGAAAATGGGGACGCTCAATTAATGGGCGTCCATTTTCCTAACCTGACAGCCAGCAAGATTTTTTTTTTCATGCTGCTTCCTGTGGTTCCTCCTTCTTAGTATCGGGGTGATACTAAGCAATACCACCTTTTCCCCCTTCAAACTCCCCCCCCAGAACTTTTTATTGTAAATAATTTACTCTTACATAATTTTTCATTGCTTATATTTAACCATTTTAGTACGCTTATATATTTGTACAGTATTTTCCATCCGTTTTCCCCCTTCTTCCCACTACCCAGTTCTCTTATCTGTTTCATTGTAAAGCCCTGTTGGCCAGTTTGTTACATGGAAACCGATGTGATGTTTGCTTAACAAATGTCAGTATACAAAAATTTTAAATAAATACTAAGAAATAATGGGAGATTTGTTACCCCAATATTGACTGGATAAGTGAAACATCAGGACATGCTAGAGAGATAAAGTTCCTGGATGGAATAAATGACAGTTTTATGGAGCAATTGGTTCAGGATCCAACAAGAGAGGGAGCAATTTAGATCTAATTCTCAGTGGAGCACAGGATTTGGTGAGAGAGGTAACGGTAGTTGGACCACTTGGCAATAGTGATAATAATATGATCAAATTTGAATTATTAACTGGAAGGGGGACAATAAGTAAATCCATGGCTGTAGCACTAAGCTTTCCAAAGGGAAACCTTTTGATACAATAAGAAAACTAGTTTTAAAAAAACTGAAAAGGTGCAGCCACAAAGGTTGTGAAAGCAACAGATGTGGACATTGTTAAAAAAATACTATTTTAGAAGTGCAATCCAGATATATTCCACGCATCAAGAAAGGTGAAAGGAAGGTCAAACGATTGCCAGTATGGCTAAAAAGTGAGGTGAAAGACTATTTTAGTTAAAAAGACCTTAATTCAAAAATTGGAAGAAGGATCCTGCAGAAGAAAATAGGATAAAGCATAAGCATTGGCAAGTTAAATGTAAGACATTGATAAGACAGGCTAAGAGAGAACTTGAAAAGAAATTGGCTGTAGAAGCAAAAATGCATAATAAAAACTTTTTAAAATATATCCAAACCAGAAATCCTGCAAGGGATTAGGGCATTAAAATTAGGGCATCCCGACAGTGAGGTTCCAATAATAAGAAAAGTAGTCCAAATGTCTGTAACTAAAAACTCACCTGAGCTAAAAATTTCTAACTTATCCCTATCAATTAAAAAGCAGAATGAAAATACAAACAAAAAGCATACGTTGAAATGTTTGTATGCTAATGCCAGAAGTCTTAAGAAGTAAGATGGGAGAATTAGAATGTATAGCAGTGAATGACGACAGACTTAATTGGCATCTCAGAGACATGGTGTAAGGAGGAAAACCAATGGGACAGTGCTATACCGGGGTACAAATTATAACGCAATGACAGAGAGGAGCACCCAGGAGGCGGTGTGGCGCTTTTTGTCCGGGGTGGCATAGAGTCCAACAGGATAAACATCCTGCATAAGACTAAATGCAAAATTGATTGAGGGATTAAAGGGGCACTTAGGGAAGATAACGCCATCACAGAAAGACTAAACAAATACTTTGCTTTGGTGTCTACCGAAGAGGATGTTGGGGAGATACCTGTACCAATTTTCAGGTGTGACTAATCAGATGAACTGAACCAAATCATGGTGAATCTGGAAGATGTAGTAGGCCTGATTGACAAACTGAAGAATAGTAAATCACCTGGACCGGATGGTATACACCCCAGGGTTCTGAAAGAACTAAAAAAAGAAATTTCAGACCTGTCGTATTTTTGGCTCCATAAGACGCACTTCTTATTCCCCAAAAGTGGGGGGAAAATGTCTGTGCGTCTTATGGAGCAAATATAAAAAAAATAATTAACTACAACTCCCCCCCCCAAGACTTGCCAACAGTCCCTGGCACAATACGATATGCCCTTTCCAATATACAACGGGTGATTGCAGCGATGGAGATATGTCGGCACACTCAGAGCCCCTAATCTCACTATAAGCTTCGAACATAGTACAGGAATTAATTTTAATAAATTAATTTTAACCCCCCTCCCCACACATTATATATATATACACAATATATAAATAAAAGTCTGTATTTTAAAAGCCCGGCGTGTGTAAATTGCGGTGTTTACGCACATGGCCGGGCCTTGGCGTGCTGCGTGCATTTTGTAAAGGGCCCGGCCACGCACGTTAAAACAGATGCGCCCGCAAGTGCCGAGCCCTTAAAAAGGGGCGGGCAGGGGGCGTGGTCTGGGCGGGGCAGGATGGAGGGCTGGCCGGGACAGCGTGCAGAACTTGCTTCTGCACAGAAGGAGCAGGTACCATATACACTCGTGTATAAGTCGAGAAATTTATGCCAAAAAAAATCGGCATAAATTAGCTGGCCTGACTTATATACACGTACACCCCAAAACTTAACGAAAGTCCTCCCCCCCCCATTGTCAAAAAGCAAAAGCCATCACCCTCCCTCCCTGTTCAATCCCATCCTCCCGAATCCCCCCAGATCCACCCAAGTCCCTGGTGGTCCAGCGGGGGGGCCCGGGAGCGATCTGCCGCTCTCAGGCCGTCGGCTGCCAGTAAAATGACGACTGCAGCCCTTTGCCCTTACCATGCGACAGGGGCTACCGGTGCCACTTACCAGCTCCTGTCGCATGGTAAGGGCTGCAGTCGCCATTTTGGTTACAGGCAGACGGCCTCGGAGCGGGGGATCGCTCCCGGGCCCCCTGCCGGACCACCAGGGACTTTGGTGGGTCTGGGAGGGTTCGGGAGGGAGGGATTGAACAGGGAGGGCAGTCATGGGGGAGGGAGGGTGGTGGGCTTTGATAGGTTGGGTTGGTTTTGTTTTTTGACATGGGGGAGGTTTTACCCGTGACTTATCCATGGGTGACAGGTAAATTTTTATTTTGGGGCACATAAAATACCCCCGACTTATACATATCGAGTTATACCTGAATATATACGGTAAGTTATGAAACAAAAAAAACCCCCAAAACTACTTACAATTAGTATAGGGGTCAGGGAGGAGAGGGGAAGGGGAAGGAAGGTTAGGCAGGAGGCTAGGGAAGTTCCCTCCTAGTCCGCTCCTTAATTGGAGTGGACTGGGAGGAAACTGGGAAAAGGCCTGATTGCGTTGCTGCCCGTCATTTGCAAAAATTCACCCCCCTCGTGCGAGCAGATTGTAAAGTCTGGCATACATGCGCATCTTTTAAAATCTACCCCATATTGTATATATTGTCTGTGTGTGGGGGGGGGGGGGGGGGGTTAAAATTAAATTCCTGTACTCTGCTCTTGGAGATTTAGTGAAACCAGAATGGACAATTGGATTGTCAAAATCTAAATGCCTGGTTCAGGTTTGGCAAGAAGTTACCTAGAAATATTCCATGTGTCAACAGGGTCTTTAGCTTTTCTGTTGCTTGAAGGTAAAGCATAGGATGCGCAAAGTAATTATCTGTGAAAAACTTGCTAGTATCCAAGCTTGTGGGAAGGAAAACGATTAGAATGCTCTGCGGGACGAACTTAACCTCTAGTCCATGTAAACGACCGCGTAGCTGTCTAGGGAAAGGTTCGTGTAAAGCGGAAGGGATGCAGTCCCAGAAAAAGTTATGTTAGGTCAATGTGCTGTGGCTTGCCAGCATTACAAGCTTGGATGTCAGCTATTGGCCGCGCGTGTAAATATCCGCACTTACGCGCGTGGCTGAGCCCTGTGCGTGCCACGTGCATAAGTGCCAATGCGCGCACAAGTGCCGGGCCCTGAAAATGGGGCAGGACGGAGGCCATTAGCCGCTGTCCCAGGGGAAGTGTGTGCTGGCAGCCGGCCGGTGCACGTAACTTAATTCTGCTCCAGAGAAGCAGTAAGTAAAACAAAAAACAAGTACCTTTTAACAAAGGGGGTGGGGAGGAGAGGGAGGGGGGATAGGGAACAGGGGACGGCCCAATTGAGTCACCACACGCAAATTACTAAAATTCCCCTTTCCCTGTGCGCGCTGCCCGCCACGGGTTTTATAACATGTGCACGCATGTTATAAAACCCGTGCATCCACGTGCGCGCACCGGGAAGCACGCACACAGCTTTTAAAATCTACCCCACTGTGTCCAAGCCACGCTCGCCATGGGCCTAAGCTCCGACCTGCTTGCTGAAGTGCTGAACAAGATGCGGCATTTTTATTTTCATCTTCCGAACTAAATTCTCCTTTTTCATTTCTCTCTCATTAGGGGAATATTACACCTAGTTGATTTATGGTGATGAAGACTGATTTAGCTCGTTTCTGGCCAGCCAGAGTGTACACATTAACACTGGCATTTGGCTTGGTTCCTGAATCACCGCCTGACTGATCAGTCAGGACCTACAGCCAAAAATCAAAGAGAGGTCTTCTGGAGCACTAACCAGGGTCAGAGACCTTCCTATGCACATCTTATTTTGTGTGTGTATTATTGTACAATAGGTAAAAAACAAAACAAAACAAAAACACACACCAAAAACTCCAAATTAAAAGAAAAAGACTATTCAAATGGCAATGATGTTCTAACTCAAACCATAGTCTTCATGTATGGCATAGCAGCTGCCACTGTGACAACTAAACCCTACAGATCTTCAGGCTTCAAACAGAACATCTGGAGCTCATATACTAACATGCATAAAATATTACACTTAGGGCCAATGTACTAAACTGCAGTAACATCGGCCATTAATGCACATTCATTAGTTCAGATAAATGGCTCATGCAAAAATGTAAATGTGTTTGCCTTCATTTACGAGTATTAAAGTTGGCGCATTAACACAGACATTATCGCAAAAAGCTAACTGCACCTCCCCAAGGTGGGAGCTAGGTATTTTATGGCAACAGGTCTGTATTAACTTGTGTACGTTTTAACATGAGCCATGTTGCATCTCTTTACTTCATTAGCATAAATTTTGCAATAATAGTCTCGCAAGCAAATTTACATATTAGAAGCACACTATGCACACAAACCTAACTTGTGCATGCTAACAATCCTTTTAATGTGCATTAATGCACCTTAGTAATTGGCCCCTTAGCAATCGCATGCTATTTTCATAACTCCAGATCAGAGGATGTCCAGAGTAAGATGAGACTGTTTCACCTGAATAGCAAGGCCTGCTGTTTGCACGTTGCTTCATTTTTTGGTACAAACACAGCTCTCTAAGATGGTCCAGCAGGGCTGCTTCTCGCCAGTGGCAGAGAAGTTGCAAATCAGAAGTTATTCTTGGTTGCAGGACATGGATTTGAGGTGTCAAACTCTAACAAGCTCACACTTGACAGGCTTAGGGAAATTGATGGCCTAATTAGAGATGTCACAGAACTTGTCCTGTGTCATTAACAAGTATACAGTACACTGAAAATCTTTATACAACCTTTCTTTAAGAAAATTAATGGTTGCTTTTTTTTTTAAGCTATGTTTGGCAAAATTGTTAAGTCTCTTCCTTTTTCCAGGTTACATAAGTAACTCCTTCAACCTTTCCTCATAGGTTGCTTACAGGCTGATGCAATATCATGCGCTGAGCCTGGCACACAGATTAATGAGCGCTTGGCGTGCAGTTTGGAAGCACTAGGCTAACACGAGATGCAATAAGGGAATTAGCACATCCAAAAACACGTGTCCAAACCAGCATGTCGCTAATGGCGCTTATCATATATAAATACATGTAAATGAGGCTATTAGCTTTTACATTCAAATGCAAAAAACAAATCACCCTGCACCCAATGTGCACATTTTAATACAGAAAAATGAATGCCAGCCCTAGGGCCGGCGTTGTCTATGTATTCCAAGCCATCTGAAAAATGCCCCATAATGCCACAAAAAAGCCCAAAATATTGCTTTTCTGTGGTACTTCCTACTTTGTATCAGAAGAACTTAAGATTTGCCATAGCCTAACATCCTGTTTCCAACAGTGGACAATCCAAATCACAAGTACCTGGCAAGTACCCAAACATAAATAGATCTCAGCAGTTTATGGATTTTTCCTCTAGGAACTTACCCAAACATTTTTTTAAACCAAGTTTTATTTATTTATTATTTTTTATATACCGACATTGGATCTGAGATATCACATCGGTTTACATTCAGGTACTGTAGGTATTTCCCTATCCCCAGAAGGCAGGTACTAAATGCCATAACCATATCCTCTGGCAATGAATTCCAGAGCTTAACTATGCACTAAGTGAAAAAAAAAATGTTTTTGTTTTAAATGAGCTATTTGCTAACTTCATGGAGTGCTTCCTAGTCCTTCTATTATCTGAGAAAGTAAATAACCGATTTACATTTACCTGTTCAAGTTCTTTCATGAATTTGTAGACCTCTATCATATCCCCCCTCAACCGTCTCTTCTCCAAACTGAACAGCCCTAAGCTCTTTAGCCTTTCCTCATAGGGGAGCTGTTTCATGCCCCTTATTTTGGTTGCCCTTCTCTGCACTTTCTCCAGTGCAACTATATCTTTTTTGAGCTGCAACAACCAGAACTCCACACAGTATTCAAGGTGCAGTCTCAACATGGGGCTATACAAAGACATTATGACATCCAATGTTTATTTGCCATTGTCTTCCTAATAATTCTTAACATTGTTTGCTTTTGTGACCACCACAGCACACTGAGCCGACGATTTCAATATATTATCCACTATGATACCTAGATCTCTTTCCTGGGTGGTAACTCCTAATATGGAACCTAACATCGTGTAACTGCAGCAAGGGCCATTTTTCCCTATATGCATCATCTTGCACTTGTCCACATTTAATTTCATCTGCCATTTGGAAGCCCAATCTTCCAGTCTCACAAGGTCCTTCTGCAAATTATCACAATCTGCTTGAGATTTAACTACTCCACAAAATTTTGTGTCATCCGCAAATTTGATCACCTCACTCGTTGTACCCCTTTCCAGATCATTTATAAATATATTGAAAAGCACCGGTCCAAGTACAGATCCCTGAGGCACTCCACTGTTTACCTTTTTCCACTATGAAAACAGACTGTTTAATCCTACTTTGTTTCCTATCTTTTAACCAATTTGCAATCCAGAAAAGGACATCGCCTTCTATCCCATAACATTTTAGTATTCCTAGAAGCCTCTCATGAGGGACTTTGTCGAATTCCTTCAAATATACTACATCTACCGGTTCACTTGTCCACTTTAGTCAACCCTTCAAAAAAATGTAGTAGGTTTGTTAGGCAAAACTTCCCTTCCCATGCTGGCTGTGTCCCATTAAACCATGCCTATCTAAATGTATTGTGATTTTATTTTTCCACGATTTTTTCCAGCACTGAAGCCAGGCTCACTGGTCTACAGTTTCCCAATTCACCCCTGGAGCTCTTTTTAAATATCGGGGTTACCTTGGCCACTTTCCAGTCTTCAGGTGCAACGAATATTTTAATGATAGGTTACAAATTATTTGAAATACCGTATTTTTCGCTCCATAAGACGCACCTAGGATTCAGAGGGGGAAAATTAAAAAAAAAAAAAAAATGGGGTGCTAAACCGGCTCTGTTCCCAGGGGGTCTGTACGTCTTATGGGGAAAATTAGGGGTAATCCAAAAACAGAAAAGGGGAGCAAATCCTGCACTTAAAGAATCCACAGTTATGGGAGAAGTGCAGAACAGAGTAAAAGTCCAGACAAGGATTTCAATAGGATATTCTTGAAATCATTTTGAATATCATATTGAAATCCTTGTGTGGACTGTTACTGTATTCTGCACTTCTCCCATAACTGCAAATTAGGGGTATGCATACAATTTTTTTTGTCCCAGTTTCATTTTCGGGTCTGGGGAGGGCCATTTCAGTTCACTCCCCCATATCAGAAAACATTTATCGTTCTTTTGTGGGAAAAAAAAAAAAACCCAACAACCCAACCCTTCAAATGTATTTAACTACAACCCTCCACCCTCCCGACCCCCCCCCCCCCCCCCAAGACTTGCCAAAAGTCCCTGGTGGTCCGGGGGGGTGTCCCGGGAGCTATCTCCTGCTCTTGGGCTGTCAGCTGCCAGTAATCAAAATGGTGCAGGCAGCCCTTTGCCTTACTATATGACAGAGGCTACCGGTGCCATTGGTCGGCCCCTGTCACATGGTAGGAGCAATGGATGGCCCACACCAAGATGGCACCGTTTTGTCCCCATCCAAATGTTCATCTTAGTGTGCATTGCTGTACCTTTTACCTGATGACTTCTGACTTTCCTAGCTCCAGAGCAAGGAGTAAGCTGACCGAGCTATGTTTGCACTAAACTCTTCATCAACTTGGAGATCAGACTGCGCTGATGAACTTCCCTTTTTATAAGTCTTGTTTTTGCTTTTTGCAGATCGGCCTTGGATTTGGAATATCCCTTATGTGAATGCACCAGACACACATGGAAACATTTGGTGTCCGTCCTAGAATGCCCAGGAGTCTGCAGCGTTGACGTAGATTGAAGTCCTTTGAAGAATGTTGTCAGCACCATGAAAGTATTAACATGTTTAGAGAGAGACCCATGCTACCAATTTGTAAGATGAGTTCTTTCCTTAAAATTGGCTCACTCATAAGAACAGGTTTAGTATAGTTGGTGCCTGGTATGTTTTTTTTTTCTATTTCATTGTTTGTTAGAACTAAAAAAATATATTTTAATGTTTTTACTTGAGCTAGTCTGAGCTCAGTTTTTTCATGTTCTTGGCTATCCATGGCAAGCAATGCAATGATCATGTTTTAGTAGCATTGTTCTAAAAGCTTTGCCCATCTTAGGAAAAATAAATAATTCACACACATATTGAATAAACATTAATTTTCTATGATTTGTGTTTTGGTCCTTTTTGGCTGTGGCCTGTGTTTTACAGGCTACAATTCTTTAAAGTATGCCAAAGAAAAATGTCAAAAGGGTTCACTGCTCCCCTCTTCCCCCCCCCCCCAACCCTAACCCTAACCCCCCCCCCCCCCCCCCCCCAAAAAAAAATATCACACACAAGTTGAAAAATATTTTGGAGCTCAGGATCAATACTAAAGAAGCAGTGGTCCCAACAGCTCCATATTTTAGGAAGCAAACACTTGGATTATGTCAAACCCACACTTGATCCATAAGTCAGCAGAACAGTTTTTTCCTGATTCTCCCCACAAATATTCCTGTAAGGGTTGTGCTGGACAGGTAACGTGAAATCGTAAGCATGTGATTCTCTGCATCATGGTTGCCTCTTGCTCCCCCACGAATGTGTATGGAGTTACTGTGAAGGGCTGCATATCTTTCAAATCTACATCCAATGTCTTGTGTACAAGAAATTAGCAAGGGTAAAATATTAACTATTTGTTTTATATCAGCCAGGGCAAAGCTTTAATAAGTGTATTGGAACTGGAGAAAACCTGCATTCTTTATCATAATGATAAAAACCTTACAGCAGTACAGGACCTTTTGATAGCACACAGGTCCCACCTAGCAAATGCATTTATTTCTCCAGAAAGGCAGTGGCTGGATTCTTAAGGTTTTTGTTTGCATTGTGTGGTTATTTGTTCTCTGTTTGGAGAGGGCCTATGTATGTGTTGCACGTGTAACAGAGGCAAGGTTATCATGCAAGAGTGTAGGTTCCATGTAGCAATCAAGTTTTAGATTTCCAGCCCACACCTCACAATAACAGACATATTATTGATCTGAGGCCTGTTGTAATATTTTTAGTTCTTTATAATCAGTCCCCACCTCCCTGATCTGAGGTTACAGTTTACTGTCCATAATGTTCAGCAAGAGTTTGAACTGCAAACATAGAAATGATGGCAGAAAAAGACCAAACGGTCCATCCAGTCTGCCCAGCAAGCTTATGGTAATATCTGCCGCGCCGTACAGGTCACCCCTATACTTATCAGTTTCTCAGCCTGTAAAAGTCAGGGCCCTAGTTTATTGCTGTCTCAGTCCAATTCCCCATTTTCTCTTACCGTTGAAGCAGAGAGCAGTGTTGGAGTTGTATCAAAATATCAGGCTTATTGGTTAAGGGAGTAACAGCGCATCAGCAAGTTACCTCCACGCATATCCAGCATAGCTCTCTGCTTCAACGGCAGGGGAGAAGAAAAACTTATACTTCACGCATATCCAGCATAGCTCTCTGCTTCAACGGCAGGGGAGAAGAAAAACTGATACTTCACGCATATCCAGCATAGCTCTCTGCTTCAACGGTAGGGGAGAAGAAAAACAACCAATAAGGGCTGAATAACATAGTCTGGGTAAAACAAATAAGCATGGGTGTAGCTTGCTTATTGCGGCGGTTACTACCACTACTACCCCTAACTAATCAAGCTTAATATTTCACTCTGATGCAGCTCCATCACTGCTCTCTACATTAATGGCGGGGGTGGAAGGGAAATAGAACCAAAGAGCTAAGAGAAACAGATAAGTATGAGAAAAAAAAGTGTGAAGCTTGCTGGGCAGACTGGATGGGCCGTTTGGTCTTCTTCTGCTGTCATTTCTATCTATGCTTATTTGTTTCCCCAGACTGTAAAAGACAGGGTCCTTGTTGATTGCTGTCTGAATCCAATTCCCCTTTTCCCACTGCCGTTGAAGCACAGAGCATTGATGGAGTTGCATCAACACTATGAAGGCTTATTGGTTAAGGGTAGTAACTGCCGCATCAGCAAGTTACCCCAATGCACTCTTTTCTTCATTCTCATCCTCTAGCCTTTAGGGATCCACAATGTTTATCCCTTGCCTCTTTGAATTCTTTCACTGTTTTTCTCTTCACCTCTCCAGAAGGGCATTCCAGGCATCCACCCCCCTCTCTGTGAAGAAATATTTCCTGACGTTGGTTCTGTCGTCCTCCCTGGAGTTTTTTTGTGTCCCCCTAGTTCTTTCCAGTGGAAAAGGTTTGTCGATTGTGCATCATTAAAACTTTTCAGGTATCTGAAGGTATGTATCATATCTCCCCTGCACCGCCTCTCCTCCAGGGTATACATATGCAGATCCTTCAGCCTCTCCTCATAAGTCATTTGATGGAGGACACCCCCCCCCACCATTTTGGTCGCCCTTCTCTGAATGACCGGCATCCTGTCTCTGTCCCTTTTGAGATACAGTCTCCAGAACTGAACACAGTACTCCAGGTGAGGCCTCAACAAGGACCTGACAAGAGGATTATCACCTCCTTTTTCTTACTGGTTATTCCTCTCTCTATGCAGCCCAGCATTCTTCTGGCTTTAGCTATCGCCTTGTCACATTGCTTCGCTGTCTTCAGATCGCTAGACACTATCACTCTCTCTTGATCCCTTTCTTGGTCTGTGCACAACAGCTTTTCACCCCGCATCACATACAGCTCTTTTGGATTACCACACCCCAGATGCATGACCCTGCACTTCTTGGCATTGAATCCCAGCTACCATTTCTCCTAGGACAAGCAGGATGGTAGTCCTCACAGTTGGGTGACATCATTAGATGGAGCCCAGCACAGAAAACTTTTGTCAGTTTCGAGAAACTTTGACTGGCAGACTGAGCATTGCCCAGCCTGCTGCTATCCGTGCGTCCACGCAAGGTCCCCCTTCAGTCTCTTCTTTTATGCGGTGCAGTGGCCTCACAGTTTTGGAGCTCCAAACCCTTACAAGCATTTTCGCTATATTTTCGGGGTTTCTTTTTCTGCATCGGGTCCCCCTTCATGGTCAGTTCCTCCAGTAGGTGCCCTTGGCTTTTACTATCGTTATTCATGGTCTTTCCCGACTCTCGCTTCTGGGTCCCTGTCTGTCATCAGCCATGCGCCGGCCTCCCTTTTTGATGGCGCCCCCAATGCCCACAGACCATGTCCTTAACGGATCTGCACGAGGTCTGTATCCTCTGCCTGGGGGCCTCGCACAACATCCGAGGGTGTCATTCATGTGATCAAATGACCCCCAAAGGGTGGGCATCATGCTCACCTAGATAAAATGGAGACGTTTTTGGTTCCCAAAACCCCTCTGCTTTGGCATTGGTATCCTCCATGCTGAAGGACCACGGGAAATCATCTCCATCACTTCCACTGGTGGTTCCGCTCTCCAGTACACCTAAGGATCGTGGAGAGGGAGATTGATCCTTTGTGGTCTCTCCCCTCCCCCCAGCCTCAGGGTCATCATCGTCCTCTGCGCCAGGGAAAGACTGGGCTGAGCACCAGAAATCCAGGAAGCATAAATACCGGTCACTATCCCGACATGGTTCCGGAGCGGCATCGGCTGCCGAGCCACCATCGAAGAGGCACCAGCCACTGGAGGCCCCTTCCGGTACACCCAGAAGCCAGAGACGTTCCCCACTGGCAATGGTGCCGAGTTTCATGCCCCCTCAGGTTCCCTCCGAGGGTGTGCCGGCAATGCCTTGTCTCCCTCCTTCAGTCCTTACTACACAGGAGAAGCTGGACCACAGGGTGCAATCGGCGGTACTCAAAGCACTTCAGAGCATTGAGCTGCCGGTGCCACTGGCCCCCATAATTGTGCCTGAGCCTCCGCCTTCAATATTTGCGCCCCTGCTGGAGTATCTGGACATCCTTCTTGGTGCCCTACCGATACAACTGGTGCTCAAGAGGCCCTCGATGTTCCTCAGACACTGATGCCTTCCACTGGAGCAATCCAGATTCCCGGGTCCTAAGAGGATGATGAGGCTGCGGAGACCAGGCGCCCATGCCTGCGGTTCCCCAGGCCGCCACTGGTTCCCTCCAGCATAACAAGGCTGATTGTCCCCCTCGATGCACAAGGGCCCATCGATGCCGTCTGTGTCCCCACAGCCCTCGGTGCCTTTGGGGCCTGGACCTAGTACCCCTCCCGGTTCCTGCTCTCTGCATCCGGACCCTAGTGAGGAGGAGGGCCTCTATGACCTATGGGGTGATGACTCAGACACATCGTCCGAGTTCTCCAATGGACCCCCTCTTGGAGCCTTCCCCTCCGGAGGAGCGGTGTCACTCCCCACCCAAGGACCTGCATTCACCAGCTTTGTAAGGGCTATGGATGAAGCCATTCCCTCCAGTCCCTATCGGGGGAGGACTCCCATCATAAGATGCTGGAAGTCCTCCAGTTCATCGACACTCCAAAAGAGGTCGTAGCGGTGCCAGTCCACGACATCTTTAAGGAACTCCTCCTCCAGATGTGGGAACACCTGGTATCAGTGGCCCCGTTGAATAGGAAAGCTGATGTGACTTACCAGGCTCAACAGGCAGTGGGCTTTGAACAGCAGCACTTACCCCACCAGTCCGCAGTGGTGGAGTCCACACTCAAAAAGGCCAAACGCTCCCGGACACAAGCTTCTCTTCCCCCAGGTCGCGAACACAAGGGAGTTCGATGGCATTGGGAGAAAGATGTTCCAAGGGGCTATGCTGGTGGCCCATATTGCGGCCTACCAGCTGTACATGACTCAATATGACCGCAACCTGTGGAAGCAGATCCAAGAGTTTTACGGAGGGTCTCCCCCAGTAACAGCAGGAGTCCCTGGCGGCCATCGCCATGCTGGGCCTTGAGACAGGTAGACACGAGGTCAGGTCGACCTACGACTTCTTTGAAACCGCAGCCTGCCTAGCCGCTGGGGGCGTTGGCGCCAGATGGCTGGCTTGGCTCAGATCCTCCGACCGGAGGTGTAGGAAAGGCTTGCGAACTCCCCTGCACAGGAGAGAACCTATTTGGGGACAAGGTGAAAGAGGTCATGGCGCAACTGAAGGATCAGCACGATAACTCTCCACCAGCCCTTCTAAAGGCCCTTCCACAGCCAGGAAGTCTTCCAGGCTGGGCTCTCGCAAGCCCTTCTACCAGCCAAGGAAATACTTCTCTCCAGCTGCCCATACTCGGCCACTTCGGCCCAGTCCCAGAGGCTGTGGCTGGCCACAACGGGTGCCGAGGGCCCAACCAGCCCCACAACAGGCCCCGTCTGCCGGCTTTTGGCTGGGCGGCAAGAGTACACAAGCCAAACGCCAGTTCCCCTGGCAGCCAATCCCCCAGTCGGTGGCAGACTCCTTCACTTTGCCCGCCGCTGGATAACAATCACTTCGGATCATTGGGTCCTCTCCATTGTCCGCCAGGGCTACCATTTGAACTTCAGCAGGCTCCCAGAGACCGCTCTCCCATGTCCATTGTGAAATTTGTCCACCCATCAGGTCATCCTCTAATCGGAACATCCCACCCTTCTAGCAGTGGGCTTGGTAGAGCAGGTTCCCCGCGAACAGTGGGGGCACGAGGTACTTCCTCATTCTGAAGAGGAATGGCGACTTGCACCCCATTCTCAACCTCAGGGCGTTAAACTGCTTTCTCGTAAGAGAAAAATTCAAGATGGTCTCTCTAGGCATACTGATTCTGCTCCTCTGAAGAGGAGACTGGCTCTGCTCCCGCGACTTGAAGGAGGCTTACGCCCATATTGCAGTTGTCCCCAGCCACAGGAATTACCTCTGCTTCCAGATGGGGATGGTACATTTTCAGTACAAAGTGCTGACCTTTGGGCTGGCATCAGTCCCCGCATCTTCACGAAATGCTTGGCTTGTGGTGGCTGCCTACCTCAGGTGTCTCTCGGTCCATGACTTTCCATACCTGCACGACTGGCTGATCCGGAGCGATTCACACTCCGGAGCCATGAACCCTCTAGCCTTGATGATCAACACTTTACAGACTCTGGGATTCGTTATCAACTTCCCCAAGTCACACCTCAATCCATCTCCACAGCTGGACTTTATCAGTGCCAGGTTGGATACAGTGAAAGCAAAAGCTTTTCTGCCCAGGGATTGAGTGGTCACCCTCTCTTCGCTGGCTACCCTCGTTCACAGCAAGGCAACAGTACCAGCCCATCTGCTGCTCCGCCTGCTGGGCCATATGGCGGCCTCTGTCCACGTGACCCCCCCCCCCCCCCCTTGGCCCGCCTCTGCATGAGGGACCTGCAGTGGGCCTTGCGGTGTCAATGGTGGCAAGCATCCCAAGATCTGGAAATGCTTGTGACGGTCACAGACCCTCTCAGTCTTTCCCTAGCTTGGTGGGAAGCCCTATCCAATATGGAAATAGGACTCCTATTCCAGCCTGCGCTGCCCCAGGTGACCCTCACCACCGACGCCTCACCTCAGGGGTGGGGGGCCCACACGGCCGGCCTGCATACTCAGGGCCTTTGGACTGCAGCTAAATCCCACTGCCAGATAAACTTTCTGGAATTGTGGGCAATCCGGTATGCCCTGTGGGCCTTCCAGGAAAGGCTGTCCTCCAAGGTCATCCTCATCAGAACTGGCAATGTGGTACATCAACAAGCAAGGAGGCACAAGCTCCTTCCTCTTCTGTCAGGAAGCTTTACAGATCTGGGATTAGGCCCTCTCCAAGGGGATGTACCTGCGGCCCACATACCTGCTGGGCCACCAAAACACATTGGCGGACTGCCTCAGCCGGTCCTTCCAACCACACAAGTGGTCCTTGAACCCGGCAGTAGCAGCCAGCCTATTCCGTCACTGGAGCATGCCGGACATGTACCTGTTCTCCTCTCCCCACAATCACAATCACATTTTCTGCTCCCTGATTCCAAGGAAGGAACATCCGGCCTGCAATGGGTTCTCCCTCCACTGGGGACAAGGTCTCATGTACGCGTACCCCCCAATTCTGCTTTTCTCGAGGACTCTGATGAAGCTGCGAGAGGTCGGGGGAACCATGATCCTGATGGCACTCTCCTTGCCAAGGCAGTTGGGTTCCCTCTGCTCCAGGACCTGTCCATGAGCACATAGGTTCCAATGGGGACTACTTCCAACCTCCTATCACAGAACCAAAGCACCCTGTGCCACCTGAACCTCCGGGCCCTGGCCCTCACGGCGTGGATGTTGAGCTCATGATCCTCCAGCCCTTGCAGCTCTCGGATGGGGTGACCAGGGTCTTGATTGAAGCCCGGAAACCTTCCATTCGCAGATCTTACACCTCAAAGCGGAAGCATTTCTCTACCTGTCGTGGAGGCCACGGACTGGACCCTTACTGCTGCCCACTCCCCTGCCTGCTGGATTACCTTTGGCACCTGTCCGAGTCTGGCCTCCAGACCAGCTCGGTCCGAGTACACCTCAGAATCTACTGCCAGGGTGTCGCTGGGGCGCCCATCTCAATCCAGCCACTGGTTGGGCGTTTCATGCGGGGTCTAGTCCACCTAAAGCCCCCACTTCACCTGCCAGCGACCTCATGGGATCTCAACGTTGTCCTAGCGAGGCTCATGCGACATCATTTCGAGCCTCTCAAATCCTGTTATCTGAAGTTCCTCACCTGGAAGGTTATGTTCCTGGTGGCAATCGTTTCCACTCGCAAGGTCAGTGAGATCCAAGCCTGGTTACATACGCTCCCTACACGAAGTTCTTCCATGATAGTGTAGTGCCGCTCATGCATCCAAAATTTCTGCCATACGTGGTGACTCTGCTCCACATCAACTAGTCAGTTATCCTTCCCAGGTTCTTCCTGTGGCCTCATTTTCACCTGGAGGAACATGCTCTTTACACCCTGGACTGCAAACAGGCGCTCACTTTCTACTTGGATCATACAGCGAGGCACAGACTCTTTCTGTCCTTTGACACCAACAGGCTGGGAGCAGCAGTGGGAAATCAGACCCTTTCCAACTGGCTAACAGATTGCATTGCCTTCTGCTACGAGCAGGCAGGCCTCCGGCTGGCCGGCAGGATGAAGGCTCACTCTGTGCGGGTTATGGCAACGTCAGTGGCCCATCTACATGCAGTGCCTATTGCTGAAATCTGCAGAACTGCGACCTAGAGTTCACACCTTTGTGGCTCACTACTGTCTCAACGGATAGTCGCCAGGACAGCACTTTTGGCCAGTCTGTCCTCCACAACCTATTCCAGTCCTGAACTCAACTGTCCTCATCGTGCTGTCTGTGGGGCCAGACTGCCCCTGCTTCCCACAGCATCGCAGTTGTGTTGTGCTCGTTGGCACCTTGTTTGGCTACTGTGGGTCCCTCTGTTCACAAGAGGCAATCTGGAGCTCTGTAATGGAGATTTCTGCTGGGGTAGGGATTTTAAAGCAGGGGGGGTGGTAGAGTTAAGGGGGGGAGGCAGAGAGAGGAGAGAGGGTTAAGGTGGATTCTGACAGTAGGGATTAACAAAAAACAGGAGGGGAAGGAAAAGGTTCCTGCATACGGGGGGGGGGGAGATTTAAGTATGATTTACATAAAATCCAGAGGTGTATAGAAATAGTTAAAGTTTAAAAGAGAACAGCGTACATAAGAATACAATAATAGTAGGTCACGTGAAGTAAACAAACGTGGATTATTCACAAGTGTGGGTGGTATTTGAGGGAAAGGCCTGTAGGAACAGCCCGGTTTTTAGCTTTTTTTTTTTAATTTAGGGGTAGAGGTTTCAGTATGTAGATCTGGGGGCATGGAGTTCCAAAGGGTGGGACCAGCAAGAGAAAAGGCCCTCTTGGTAGTGGAGGTAAGTCTAGAAGATTTAATCGATGGTAGGCGGAGCATTCCTTGATGGGTGGAACGGGTTGGTCTTGTGGAGGTGTTTGGGTGGAATGGGGGGTCGATCCAGTGGGAGTTGTCATTTATGATGGTTTTGTGAATGAGGGATAGGGTTTTGTAAAGGATTCGCGACTTAATTGGTAACCAGTGAAGCTCCATGAGTGTAGGGGTGATGTGGTCTCTACTTTTGGAATTTGTGAGGATGCGTGCTGCGGAATTCTGTAGGAGCTGTAAAGGCTTGGAGTAGGTAGAAGGGAGGCCAAAAGACAATAGTCTATTTTAGTAAAAATAATGGACTGTAGAACGGTGCGAAAGTCAGTGAAGAATAGCAGAGGCCGGAGTTTTTTGAGGGTTTGTAGCTTGAAATAACAATCACTGAGGATAGGTTTGATGAATGGTTTTAGGGTGAGCTGATTGTCAATCAGAACACCCAGGTTTCGCGTGTGGGTGGGGAAGGTAGTGGAGGAATAGGATGGGGGAATGGGGGAATGGAGGGAAAAGGACGTTTAGAGGAAACAATGAGGAGTTCAGTTTTTTGCGGGTTAAGTGCGAGGTGCATGTCGGTGAGAAGTTGGTTAATCAAGGTGAGGCATGATTCCCAGTTTTGGAGAGCGGTCTGGAGGGAATCCGTAAAGGGGAAAAGTAGTTGAACATCATCTGCGTAGATGAAGTGTTTGATACCAAGGTTGGAAAGGAGATTGGTGAGAGGGAGCAGGTAGATGTTAAATAGCGTAGAGGAGAGGGAGGAGCCTTGGGGGACACCTCTTTCCAGCTTAATTGGGTCAGATTCGTTGCTATCCAAGGAGACAGTATAATGACGGTTTTGTAAGGAGGACTTTATCCAGGAGAGAGCAGTACCAGAGATGCCAATACTGATGAGGATGTTGATAAGGATATTATGATTAACAGTATCGAAAGCAGCTGAGATAGCCAACATGACGAGAAGATAGGAATTACCAGTGTCCATTCCTTTGATAATGGTGTCTGTTAGGGAGAGAAGTAAGGTTTCAGTACTGAGGTGCTTCCGGAAATCATATTGTGTGGAGGGAAGGATATTGTGGTGTTCGAGGTAGTCGGACATGCGAGAATTGACAATTTTTTCCAGAATTTTGGATAGGAACGGGAGATTGGAGATAGATCTGAAATTGGAAAGACTAGTGGGGTCAAGACTGGGTTTTTTGAGAATGGGTTTAACCACGGCTTGTTTTAGGGTGTGGGGGACAGTAACTTGTTCCAAAGAAAGGTTGAAAATATTAGAAAGAGGTTTCGCAATTGCTTTGGGAATAGATAGAAGGAGTTTAGTCGGAATGGTTTCAGAAGGGTGGGAGGAAGGTCTCATCTTTTTTAAGATATTTTCTATTTCCAAGGAAGAGGAGGGTTCAAAGGATGAGAGAGTGGTGGAATGGTAGATGGTGGGAAGAATCACCTGTTCAGTGTTGACAGAGAATTACGCAGAGAGTGATGAAACTTTGTTTTGAAAGAATTGGGCAAATTCATTGCACCATTTTTTAGAGGTCGATTCTTGAGGTAGGGATTGAGTGGACCTGGTGAGGTTAGAGATCATAGTAAAAAGGGCCATGGCATTATACTGGAGATTGTGAATTTTTTTAGCATAGTATTCTCGTTTAGTCTGATGAATTGTTTTCTTGTAATTATGCATGATTTGGTAGTAGGAGGTTTTTGTAGCTGGGGATAACATATTAAACTAAGGGCTGAGTTTTCTAATATCGCAGGGCTTTCTGAATTCCGATGTGGTGGGGGGAGGGCCTGCGAAAGCCTGCAGCGATCACACCACCGCGATGTTATCACTGCCGGCTTTTACACCCAATAGCACCATTGTGAAAGGTGGTGCTATTGGGCACACTACTGGCGGCGATAACAGGTCTTACCTTATCGCCGCCAGCGAAGTTACCGCCACGTCCACCCTGACGCCGCCCCAACTCCTCCTCTTCCGGCCCCCAACTCCGCCCCATCAAGCTATCGCATGCGAAAAGGGACTTTTCGCATGCGATACTGATAGAAAATGACCCCGATAGTTTGTAAAACCATGAATGCGATAACATATTCAAATGAGGCATGTAACCTAGGGCAGAACAGAATCAATCTGAAACCCTAAATTGTGAACTGTATCAGTGAACAGTATTAACATCTAAAATTCTTGACAGTTAACAATAAAACATTCGTAATACAAAATGAAAAAAAAGAACCCAGTGATATACAAAAATTACTTCCAGCAATATGTTTCAATCAAATTTCATGCTTTCTGAATAGCTTAAGACATGTAAGATCTTAACAATCTGTGTTGGCCCCATTAGGCCCTGCCTATCCATATGGTCAGTGATTTTTGTATGTGCACAGGGCTCCCCTCTCCATATAAGAGATCAGCTGCAAGGTCAGTCCCCCTTTTCATTTTTTAAGTTAGGGCAGCCATCATAGAGAAGACGTGTTTTCTGTTAGTCAGGATCTACTGGGTCATGCACTCCATGGAGGCAATGCATTTGATCCTAGGGGTAAGGGGAGGCTCTTCTGGAAAGCTTAGGATGGGTAGTAAACTTGAACAAGAGTTGCCTATAGCCTTCTC
This sequence comes from Rhinatrema bivittatum, assembly GCF_901001135.1. Taxonomy (NCBI): domain Eukaryota; kingdom Metazoa; phylum Chordata; class Amphibia; order Gymnophiona; family Rhinatrematidae; genus Rhinatrema; species Rhinatrema bivittatum. Next base: position 17,719,391 of record NC_042618.1, read on the forward strand.
AGTCGCTGGAATACCTAGGATTCCGATTCGACACCCAGGAAGAAGACAAGGTCAGTCTGACCTCCAAGAGGAGATCAAAGCTCCGGAATCGTCTGCAGGCCCTCCTGAGCGCCACCCGGCCCACAGCTTGGGATTACCTACGGGTCCTCGGCCTTATGGCATCCACTCTGGAGGTGATACCATGGGCGCGGGCTCATATGAGACCATTACAACGCGCCCTCCTATCTCGGTGGAGCCCACGATCACAGAACTACACCGTACATCTACCTCTACCAGCCAGAGTGCGGAATTGGATACGATGGTGGTTGCAGCCTGGCCACATGAGCCGGGGGTCAAGAATGTCCTCCCCAACCTGGACCCTGCTCACTACGGATGCCAGCCTGAACGGATGGGGAGCACACTGTGAAGAACTCACCGCCCAAGGGCGGTGGAACAGAGAAGAGTCGGGGTGGAACATCAACCGACTAGAGGCATGGGCAGTCAGGCTAGCATGCCTGCGATTTGCCCACAGACTTCGAAATAGAGCGGTCAGAGTGATGTCGGACAACGCCACCATAGTGGCATACATCAACCGACAGGGCGGAACCAGAAGCCGACAGGTATCCCTAGCAATAGCCCCCCTGATGACTTGGGCAGAAGCAAATCTCCAGGACATCTCCGCCGTCCACATCGCCGGGAAGGACAACACCACGGCAGACTTCCTCAGCAGAGAAAGCCTAAACTCGGGGGAATGGCAGCTGTCGCCCACAGCTTTCCAGATGATTGTGGATCAGTGGGGGATGCCGGGCATGGACCTACTAGCGGACAGGTCCAACGCTCAAGTACCCAGATATTTCAGCCACAGGCGGGATCCTCTATCCCAGGGGATCGATGCCCTGGTACAGCCATGGCCTCAAGGGATCCTACTATATGCTTTTCCTCCATGGCCCCTGCTGGGCGCCATTATACACAAGATTCAGCGGCAGAGAGGCCTAGTTCTTCTAGTGGCCCCGGACTGGCCAAGAAGACCCTGGTACGCAGACATGAGAAGACTACTGGCAGGGAATCCACTACCACTGCCTCCACACAGGGACCTGCTGCGACAAGGTCCCATCCTCTACGAGGATCCAGCTCAATTCTCTCTTACGGTCTGGCCATTGAGAGGGCTAGACTGAAGAAAAGAGGATACTCTGGTCCGGTAATAGATACACTCCTCCGAGCACACAAGTTCTCCACATCACTAACATATATAAGAATCTGGAGAGTATTTGAGGCCTGGTGCGACACCCACAGCACCAATCCACATGCCGCTAAAATCCCTATCATTTTGGATTTCCTGCAAGATGGACTTCAGAAGGGTCTGTCCCTCAATTCCATCAAGGTTCAGGTGGCAGCGCTATCCTGCTACGGTCCCCGGAGTGACGGCAACAGCATTGCCACACACCCAGACGTTTCATGTTTCCTGAAAGGAGTCAAACACATTCGCCCGCTACTGAAGTGGCCAGTGCCCCTGTGGAACCTCAACCTAGTTTTGGAATTTCTAGCAGGACCCGCCTTCAGGCCCCTTCGAGGCCTGTCCCTCCGTTTGTTGACCTTGAAGATGGTGTTCCTGCTGGCCGTATGCTGAGCACGCCGCATCTCAGAGCTACAGGCGCTGTCCTGCCGTGATCAGTTTCTCAGAATCACTCCAGAGGCTATCCATCTTCGCACGGTTCCTTCCTTCTTACCCAAAGTAGTCTCACATTTCCACCTCAACCAGACCATATCCTTACCAACCACGGAAGGTTTGAAGAAGTCGGAAGAAGGTCGAATACTGCGCCATCTCGACATCGGCAGGCTGCTGTCCAGATACCTGGAAATGTCGGAAGCAGTACGAAAGACGGACCACCTGTTCGTCCTTCACAGCGGGAAGAAGCAAGGGGAAGCGGCCTCACGGCCAACCATCACCCACTGGATCAAGGAAGTTATCAAGGCGGCCTACGTAGAAGTGGGAAAACTACCACCTCTATGGGTCAAGGCTCACTCTACCAGAGCGCAGGCGGCCTCTTGGGCAGAAACTAAGATGCTGTCGCCTGCAGAGATATGCAGAGCGGCAACGTGGTCCTCCCTCCATACCTTCTCCAGATTCTACCGTCTGGACATCCAGGCCAGGGAGGACACAGCATTTGCGAGGGCAATCCTAAACGGACCTCGGGCTGCCTCCCACCCAGTCCGGGAGTAGCTTTTGTACATCCCACTTGATTTGAGTCCATCTGCTACACACTAGGAAATGTAGAGATTATTTGCCTGATAATCTCGTTTTCCTTAGTGTATTCAGATGGACTCAGCCCCGCCCGGCTGCCGGTATACATGGAGATTCACGGTAAGCCATGTTTTCTTATATAGGGCATCTACCCTGCCAGGTGTCGACGCCTTCCGGTTGAGAACACTGGCTGTCTCCAGCTACTATCAATTGGTCAGGGTAATCCTGTTCATTTAATCGATCGGTCAGTCACACATATATCCATAAAGCTTTGCAAGGAAGATTACTGAATTGCTGCACTTCCTGTGGGGGGGTATATGTACCCGTGCTGACGTCAGATCCGTCTCCAACTGCTAGCACGAACACACTATACCCACTTGTTTTGAGTCCATCTGCATACACTAAGGAAAAGGAGATTATCAGGTAAGTAATCTCTACATTTTGTCAAGTAAAGCCTTGTTTTAAAAGAGTAGTTGAGTTCTGTAAATTCATGCCTTATTTCTTTATTGTACAGAGAAATTCAAGAAGAGTTGTTCATTGTGTTTTTCTAGAATTATGCACTGCATTTATATTTAGGTAATGAAATCACCCACTGTTAATGCAGAGTATCTCACTGAATGGGGGGAAAAAAGTAGTTTTGTGCCTTAAAGGTGTTTCGGATGCAGGACAGGCAATTTTAGGAGTAAATTGCCCTCCAGGCTGGTATTATTTCATGAAAAATGTTTGATTTAGTTTATAATTTAACAAAATCACTGGAATAAAATAAACTACAAGTGTCACGTTAGCAGTGCTTGGCCATGCTCTTGATACTACCTGTAGCACTGTGCTAATCCCAGTTCCATTTTGGTATCATCTTAGCCCAAATGCACAATGTACAGCTCCCAGCCATCAATATCCATACATTGTTTAAGCTATTGTTCTGGAATGGAACAAATTAAGTAATGGAACAGGAGGCCACAAGCAGCTCTCACTTCATGAATCCCAGCCATGTACAATTCATCAGTTGTCAGCTGGTAAAACTAAGCTGTTACTTTTTATTTTTAACCAGCATAACGCTTATCCATAGGTGATGATGTACAGGAGCTTATGGGGTCGTTTATGTCCCTTCTTCAAAGCTGAAAGACGGAACTGTGTATATCTTGAAAGGGTATTGTAGATCAGAATTGGGGAAAATAACTTTTTGACAGTCTTATATTTTACCGTTTTCTATTTCTTTTTATTATATACTATATCTTTTTTATTATTATTTTCAAGTGATAGCTAACCTGATCCCCTCTTTTCTCATATTTGACCGACTTGACTGCAAAGTTTTGTTTTTATCAATAATTACTATTTGCTCGTTTGCAATAGGAAATATAGTTTCAGTGTCTGAACCTGCATCTGACACATGCAAAGGAATATGTTTCATGAGTCGGAAAATTCTGTGCTTACAATACTCTCAACTCCTTTGACTTATACTTGAGGACCTTCATTTTCAGTTTTTATTTTACTTTTCCCGGGAATTTATTAGTGTTTATTATAATGAAAAAAAACTAGAAGAATATCAATGAAGCAAAAATGACATCGTTTTCCCCCTCCAATTATTCTCTTGTTTTTCTTCATTATAATTCACTGATAAATTCTCAGGAGAAATAAAATAAAATCTGAAAATGAAGGGCCCCACTTAATTTTAGTTTCCTCAGTATGCGAGATGGAACATTAGGCTGTATATAAGGAATTAGAGTATTTACCAATGGTAGCTGGGGAATATAGACCCAGGCAAGCTTACCTTAACTGAAATATTTTTATTCATATCAATAACTTCCCTATTCCACAGAGTGAACAAAATGTGGGAAAAAAGTTCAAACACAATACAGCAAATAGTCATTGAATAAAACCTCATATGCCTTTAATAGCAAATACAAGATATAATAAAACTATAAAAATATGCCTACAAAATACAATATAAGTAGTAATAGTAATAAACACCATAGCATGAAATAGACAAAAATATCAAACCTAAAGCAAGAATAAAACTATCTTTAAAACATCACCAAACAAAATGAAGCCATCTCTCACTAGACAAAAACCTGTTTGAAAATCCACGTTTTTATAAGTTATCTGAAGTCTACCATTATGTTTTCCAGCCTAGTCTGTATTGGGAATAAGTTTTACCGTTTAGGGGCTACAAAGGAAAATGCCTGATCTCCTTGTTTTAGATAGAGACATAGGGGTACATTTTAAATAGCTACGCATGGGCGTCCATGTGTGCGCACTACCCGGCGTGCACACACGGACGCCCGATTTTATAACATGCACAAAATTGTGTACCCTGCGCGTGCCGACGCCCATGGCCTTCACCCGTTCCCTCCCAGGCCGCTCCAATTTTGCAGTGGCCTGGGAGGGAACTTCCCAACCCCCTACCCTAATCCCCCTTCCCGTAACCAACCCATGCCCTCCCCCCCCCCCCCCAAAAAAAAATTATTTTTCCTGCTGCGCCTGCCAGCACCCGCCCGGCACGCAATCCTCTGACACAACGGCAAATGGCTGCTGTGCCGGAGGCCTCTGGCCCTGGGACTTAGACGCGTTCCGGGGCTTTACACACGTCGCCGGGTCTTTCTAAAATAGGCTTTTGGAAATCTTCCCCACAGTGCACAGGGTACAAGCAGGCCTCCCTAGCAGAACACAATGTCCTAACTAGGAGTACAGCAATCCAAACACAAATTTAGATATTCCAGGCTTAAATTGTTCAGAGCTTTAAAAATCAGAGTCAACAGACTGGTCACGGTGACAAACTGGGAGCCAATATAGCTTACTAAGAATAAAGGTGATCACCTCCCTATAACCACAATCGGCCACCAATGTAGCACCCACCAAATGTTTTTCTTTGGCAGCCTCATAAACAATGAATTACAATAATCCAAATTTGATACCACCAAGTCATGTAGTTTGGTTTTTAAATCATCCATGTCCAGAGAGATTTAATCTGGCATATATAATTTAATTTGCAGAAAGAGCTATTTGGTATTTCAGTTAATTGTGCATCCATTAAAAAGGAAGAGTCTATATTTACCCTTTTTCTATGAGCCTGCTGTTTTAGAGAGAGGGTGTGTCCATGTATCTTAATCTCCACATCATGAGATAAAAATAGTCTGTTTTTCAACCCAAAGTGCTTATGACTTGCTCAGATTTAAGTGCATGTCCATTAACTTCTATTAATCAAGTTGACTTAGGGAATGCCACTGCGATTTGCATCAGTAGCATGGGATCTTCTTGGTGTTTGGGTACTTGCCAGGTTCTTGTGGCCTGGTTTGGCCTCTGTTGGAAACAGGATGCTGGGCTTGATGGACCCTTGGTCTGACCCAGCATGGCAATTTCTTATGCTCATCCAGTTGACTATATCCAGGCATTTATTTTAATCTGTTTATTGCTAGGTCTTGGGCCAGTTCCAAGGAGACATACAGCTGTACATTGTCCACATACATGTGATACTGAATATCACATTTCTTAATTATTTTGCCCAACACCTAGAGATAAATGATCAACGGTAAAGGTGAGAATACAAAGCCCTGTGACACCCCCTCCCCCACAGTAATGGATAAAGCTGTGAGCATTTGTCTCCTAATTTAACACCTTGAAATCTCCTGAAACCCTACAAGAAAAGAATACTTCAAGACTTACCAATGCAAACCCAACTTTAGATGTTGTAATAAGATGTGATCCATGGTGTCCATGGCTGAAGACCAATCAAAAAGAACTGCACTAGCAGCTCCCCTCTTGTCTAAGCTTATACCAAGGTCAATCTCTGTATTGTCTAGGATGTTTCTTCTGCTTTTTTGATCCAGTGCATCTTTTATTCATGTCCAGTATTATTAGATAAGTTGAAAATCATAGTATGCTTCAGCCAAGATGGTTTTATGTAAACAATTTGAACTTGGCTTTAGTAAGACGGGTAAAACGTATCTGTGGTCTTTTAATATGAATTTGTGTTCTGTACCATTTTGCCAGACTGGATAATTTTGAATCACTTGTAGTGGAGTCCTGGTGGAGTACACAAATCTTTCATGCTTTACTTGAATTTCAACAGAATCATTTAGTAAATTAGAGGTTTGTAATTCATGTATGAATATTTATATCTCAGTACAGCAAAACTTTGGCTCAGTAATTTCTGATTTCGTATATTATCACACTGAGAAGTACTTAAGCAATTTTAGCTGTAAATTTGTCATTATGCAGTGGCATACAAGGATAGGGTTGGGACGGCGGAATGGAAAATGCTGAATTTGGTAAATACGCTGTAGTAGCCAAGATCTGTGAATTGAAACAACAGAGGAGCAGCAGCAGCTATTCAGAAACAAGCTTACTGGGGGGGGGGACCCCAATGCTATGACTTTGATTTGTAGATCTTGGCTGCTGCACCACAGAGGAAAATAGCATAATGTGGCATTTTGTAAAAGTTCTGTAGAAATAATAGACATTTATAGTGGTGAAATTTCAGGCACATTGAAACAGTCTGCAGTATCTGAGGAATCTAATAATCTTGTTACTGATCTTTTCCCCCTAAAGGAAGGTAAATGTTGCCATTTCTAGTTCCTGTGGGCAAAAATCAAGTTGAGCATCTAGAAGATCATCAGTTAAATATTCAGTTGGATAGTCGCCCTGTCTCCACTTCAGTACGTTTGTGAATGCCTTACCTCCTACATTGCGCTCTTTCCTTCTGGGTCTGCAACAGAGTAAGTGTGCCTGAGGGAGTAGATGATATGAAAAGCGAGCTACGAAAGCTTGAGGAGTGGTCAGCTACTTAGCTAAATTCTAAAGCTAAAACATGCAGCTGTGCATTTGGGATACATAAATCTGGGGGAGCAGTACATAGCAGATGGGTGAGATGATTACATCTGAAGCTTTCAAGCCAAATAGTACAAGGTAGCCAAACGGAACAGCTGAAGAGGTGCTAGGGTGCATAGGGAGTGCTGTTGCTATTGTACAGGTTATTGGTGAGACCTCACCTGGAGTATTGTCTAGTTTTGGGAGCCTTTACTTCTAGAAGGTCAAAGTGGAGGTAGTTCAGAGAAGAGCTACCAAAATGCTGCAGTGTCAGATCTAAAACTACTGTGAGATGAGATTTAAGGATACAAATATATTCTAGAGGAGTAGAGAGATGGGATAAATGATGGACATTCAAATACTGGAAAGGTATTAATGATGCACTGGAAGTATTTTTCAATGGAAAAGAAGTTCTAGAATAAGGGGGGTCATGATGTGTGGTTCGGTAAGTGGACTCAGGAGCAGGACCCTAGAATGGATGTCTTGGGGTTGTGCAATTCTTTCACCTTGCAGTAGACTTTGCATCCATTCTAGTGCATAGCTTCCTTGAGAACCTGAAAGGAGGATGTGGAGGGCTCTGACATTTCTTCTAGTGGCCTGTGAGTGTGATCTGAATTAAAGAGTCCAGGCCTCTGTGATGGTGGCATCAGCATTGAAGTAAGCAAAGCACACCTGGAATCACTATAACATGCCTTCAAGAAATGATCAAAAGGTGTTGGAAATATTTGGGAAAAAGTTTTCCAGAGATCTATGTTTAGTACTTGGATAATGACTCACCAGTTGTACATAGTGCAGTATCCGCATGAAAGTGTGCAAAAACTGAAGTCTCAAACAGAATCCTCAGACCCCAGAGAGGCAGAGTTCCGTTGAGCTGTGGAAGATTTTAAGAAGCATCTTATTCATTTCATATATGACTTTTTGGCATTTCAGTCACACACAACCTTGTCTGCTTCGTGCGGTTACAAGCAAGTAGTCTTCGTAAAGAGATACACGACCATCTGATGGATGTACCTTGGTCAGGAGAGAAATTGTTCTTGGGAAAAGTGCAGCAGACAGTGACTAATTAAGGAGCATTAATCCACTTTGCAGTGTCTTTCTGCAGCAGCAACGGACCAACCAGCCCAATATCAGTACTTTCCTATAAGTGTCTATTTTTTTCAAAGATGCCCCTTCTGTTCTTTTTAGTGTCATCAAGCTCTTCTTAGTCTCCAACAGCAGTAGCAACTGCCCACTAGAGGTCAGCAGAGGGAGAAGCATCAACAGAAGGCCCAGCACCAAGCAACCTAAGCCTGGGAACAACTCCCACCGCAAGAGGCAGTGGGAGTTGCTCTCTGCTTCAACAGCAGGGAGAAATGTGGAAAAGAGGATTTACATTCAGACAACATCCAACAAGGCATTGATCTGTGCAGTCTGGGTAAACAAGCATCAGGGTAACTTGCTTGATGCAGCGGTTACTACCCTTAACCATTAAGCCTTATGCTCACCTTTGATGCAACTCCAACATTACTCTCTGCATCAATGGCAGGGAGTGGCAGGAAATTTTAATCAAATAGTTACCAACAAGGGCCCTGAACTTGGTGGTTGGTGAAACAGATAAGTATGGGAAAATGTGTGGGAGCTTGCTGGGCAGACTGGATGGGCCAATTGGTCTTTTTCTGCTGTCCTTTCTATGTTTCTATGTTTGTCCTTGAGGCCTGCTTCCACCAGTAGGAGGAAGGATTCATTACTTCTTTCTGGAGTGGATTTGCATCACCAAGGATAAATGTGTCTTGAAGATTGTGAAATATGGCTACCACTTATGTTTCTCAGCCAGTCCAACAGAGGGTGGTCCTCAATTCTGACCTCTCTCAATCTGCTCAGCTGCAATTGGATGTGACCTCTCTCCTCTAGCAGGAGGCAAAAAGGCATGTTCCTCCTCAGGAATATGACCAGAGTTTCTGTTCCTGGTACTTTCTGGGCCCCACACAATTAAGAGGATTGAGGCCTATTCTGGATTTGAGGAAGCTGAAAAGATTGGTTCGTGAGAGATTCAAGAGGAACTCCCTTCAAACAATTCTGTCTTTCTGGATCTGGAGGATACCTATGCACACATTCCCACTCACACCACCCATTGAAAGGAACTTCCGTTTAGCCTATCGGGGACCCCAAGAGTGTTAACAAAATGTCTCACAGTCATACTTGCACAGCTTTGTCAGCAGGGACTCTTTGTGTTCCCACATCTGGACAATTGATTGATGATGGGACCATCTCAAGTTTCTCACTACAACTATTTAGCTTCTTCAGTCCATGAGGTTCTGAAACTCTAACTTGATGCTGTCTCAAAGAATTCAGTTCATAGGAGATAGATCACTTCAAGAGAAGTAATTTCTGCCTATTGAATGAGCTGGAGTTTTGATGAGCCTAGTAAGGTCTCTTTTGCAATGCCATCAGTGAGGACATCAGTGAGGATGCTCCTTGTTCTAGGTCACATGGCTATGATGGCTCCTGTAGTCCTCTGATTCATCCGCACATGTGGAATATTCAGTGTACTCTCTGGTACCAGTAGGATCAATTGTTCGAACTTTTATCCCATCAAATCTCAGTGACTCCCGAGATGTGAATTTCTCTCCAATGGCAGATGAACCCAGAAGTTCTGACAGTGTTTTCCTTGCTATATATGACCCAGTGCATCAAGTGACCCTTTCTACCAATGTCTATACTCGAGGGTGGGGAGCACACTCTAGTGATGCATGGACCCAGGGATTTCTGTCCTTAGCAGAAGTTCTTTTTCAGATCAACTTTCTGGAGCTGCAAGCTATCAGTTATTTCTTACATACAGACTTTTAGAAAACAACTTAAGAGAGCTCTGATGGGCTATTTAAAAAGGACAACTTCATCATCAAGCTTTTCAGCTGTTTGTGTCCTTTGATCCCAATAAGCTGGGAAGGGCAGTTGTCAAATGAACTCTGTCCAGTTGACTAGCGGGCTGCATAATGCAGTTATATGCTGGCTGGCTTTCAGATTAGACTGTCAAGGCGCATCAAATGAGAGCCATGGCGAACTCAATGGCACATTTCAGGGCCACTTCCATTGAAGATATTTACAAAGCTGCTGCCTGGTTGTCAGTTCACACACTTATGTCCCATTTCCATCTGGATGACATGTCCCAAAGAGACAATAACTTTAGACAAGCAGTTTTGCACAGCCTGTTCACCCAGTATTGCATGCTCCACCTGGTGGGGTTGGGTTGTCTTTTAATTGCTCAGTAATGGACCCCTCAGCTTAGAACTCTCCACACATTATGGCTGATTCATATGTGCATGTTAACAGAGAAACAAATTTGCTTACCTTTAGACAGGGTTCTTTATAGATATCAGGATGAATCAGCCTTGGAGCACTGACTATCTTGCTATAGCTTAAGCTCTAGAAGAGACCGAGGAGGTTGCGTGCAAACTCATATGCATGCTCAATAAGACTTTTACTAAGCTCTGAGGGCTAGGTTCATGTTGGCACCATTGGATGATGTCATCCGCGCTTTATGGCTGATTCATCCTGATGTCTATGGAGAACCCTGTTTGGCGGGTAAGCAGACTTGCTTTATTCTGTTTTTCCATTGATCTAAAGACATAGTGTACTCACCAGCATGCTCTTACATTTTTTATTATTCTACTGTATACTGCTGTATAAGCCCCTGCTCTTTGGTACTTTGTTTCTCATTATTATTTGAAGAAAAACAAATTTACTTAGCAGTGATCATAAAACATTTTTAGAAGTTTGATTTTTTTTTAGTCCAAGACTTCAGATATTCTGTGTTGGAATTTTCAGTATATCTATAATCCCAATTCCTTTAGCATTTTTCTTTTCTAGCTTAAAATCAATTTAGGATCTTCTGGTATATTTCTATTCTGAAGTTTGGGATCCAGTATTTATAAAAGTTAACTTATTTAATCAGCTTGGAGCATCTTTGGTCTACCTGCTGGGCAAGTGTGTCCCTTCTAGGATCCTACAGTTTGCCAATTTTAGCTCTCAAAGTCATTAGAGAATGCAAGTCTCTTCACCAGTGCCAAGATTGTTGTCCAAGCTACCCTAAAGTAAATTGGTATACAAGTCCAAGCACACACAATAGAGTTTTTCTAGTGAAAATAAAATAAATGACTTAATCCTGAAACTTTAAGGATCATATTTTGGAGTATGAATCTACTTACCAGCTTCTACAGGTCCTGAGCTTTTGTTTGGCATCTCACTCAAGGGTAGGTTACACCGGTTTCATTGCACTGGTTACCAATACATTTCAGAATTCAGTACAAAATTCTCAGACTGATCTTTAAGATCATTCACTCGAAATATGTAGTGTGGACTGGAGCAGCTTTACGTTTACACATTCCTCAACGATCTCTTAGATTTGAAAACAAAGGGTTATTAACAATACCCTCTGTTGGAAGTGCTCACTTATGTGAGGTGAGAGACCATGCCCTCTCTATAGCAGGTCCAAAATGATGGAATTCTCTGCCTGAAGCACTATGTGTTCTAACTGATGGTAAAGGATTTAAATGTCAACTCCAAACCTGGCTGTTTAAGAGCACTTATGATTTTAAATGAGAAAGTTATTGAAGAATGCATATGATGATATTGAGGGAGCTATGTAAAGAAAGAATATTTGACCTCCTCAATGTCGTTTTATATTTTGTTAAGGTTATTTAACTTTAAGGATCCTTATGCGCTTTGCACTACATATTTTCGGATGTTACAATATTTACACAGCTTCCAATGAATAAGCTGTGCTACTTTATTGTGCCTCTCTATATACAGGCCTTCTGCCATTAATACATCACATCCTCTGACGAGATGTGTAACCTTTTCCAATTCTGTTCCGCCTACTGTGAGTGGAGGCCCATGTTGCCTCTGCTTTGGAGTCCCTGCTCATAAATGGAAGTGACTACCTTAAAGTAAGCTTTAATTTGGCCTAGAGGACTACGCCAAAAAAAGAAATCAGTACTATTGCTTATAAAGGCAATATATATATAAAGCATCAGGAGCGGAATACTACAGAATACAGAAACAGGTTAACAGTTTCTAAATATTAAATTGTAAAACAAAACAACAACAAAAAGACCAAATCTACTGCTCCAGCAGCCCTCAGTAGTTCTCTTATAAATTGGCAGAACCAACTTGTAAAATCTTTGGATATAAATCACTTTACTTGTAGAGGTTTTATTGATTATTTTATACAGCAGGGAAAAAAAAGAATGTTTAAAGTTGTCCAGCTTCTTGTCCAAATAGGAAGCCAGCAAGCCAGCCTGGCTCTTGCTCCTGCTTGACTGAGGCTGTGAGCACTGTTGTGCACCCATTGACACATTATTATTAATATGTGCCAGTTTTGTTTTAGTTATTTCTATGGAAGATGCCTCCATTGGATCTAATGATGGAGTCTCGCCTGTGCATCAGCACCCAAATAAAAGCATGCACAAACTTTTCCTTTCATTTTAAAGTGGGTTTATCCTCAAATGGTTTCAACCTTTTCTGTTTCAATCTACTAATTTCATCTGTGTTTGCATTAATCTATATGCAGGCGTCTTAAATGTTTATACAGTGACAGTTTTTTTCATATTCATTAATGTCTTCGTTTTCCATCAAGAACACCCTTAACCTTTTTTGCCTTTGTGCATATGTTAAATGTTCCATTCCCCTTCTAATCTTCTTTGAACAGTCTCATCCCACCTCCTCCTGCTCATGAGGTTTTTAAAATTGTAATCATGGTTCAGATTAAACCTTAGGAAGGTGGAGCCAGTGCTTAATTTGTGGGAGAATGGCCTGGAGCACAGTTTCACCACTTTCTTTTCAGCCTTAAGGGGCAGAGCAGCAAGCGTGCTGTTCTTCAGCCTCTCAAGTCCAGGCAGCCTGCAGGGAAGAGTGTGAGCTAGGAGCAGGGAACAGCCGCTCTGCTCCCTAATCCCAAGCCTCCCTGTTGACACCCCCCACCCCATTCTGAGGGGAATAGGAAGAGAAGTGGTGAATCCAAAACAGACACAGAAGAGCAAAAAACAGATAGAAAAAGAGATTGAATTAAACACTTTTGAAACTTGTGAGTAGCAGTACTAGTTGGGAAGGCTTCATCTCCCCTTTTTTTTCTGTTCATTTAAGCATGCCTAAATTTCTGGCAGCACAACCCAGAATGGTGTTCTGCCACCTATTTTCTGGGACCCAAGGAAGCAGAGCAGAGCCGAGCCATTGGAGTAAATCAAATTCTGGCTCCCCAAGGAACTGAAGCATCCAGCTGCAGGTGGCACAGATCATTTATGGTCCCCCAGCTGCTGGAGGCAGCAGAGCAGAGCACATTGGAGTTGTTTACACTGAGACAGGATAATTCACATGGACTTGCATTTTGTGTGATTTCCCAGCACAGTTGAGGCTGTGGTGAGGGTAACTGACCAAAGTTGAAGAGTCATGAGGTGAATGCCTGCCCGCCACACTACTTCTGCTGCTAGTGAGCGTGTTGACTTCCTTCTTATTGTGCTGGCATACCAGGCTCTCCACCCTCTGCTGCTGGAGACTGGGGGAGGGTAAAGAAACAAGAGAAGGAGAGTATGGGGGAGGGGAAGAGAACAAAGAGTAAGGATAGGGTAAGTGTGAAAGAGTGAGGGAATCAGAAAGAGGAGGGCAAAGGTGAGGGGAGAAAAAGGGCTATGGTTTGTAGGTGGGGGACCAAAAGTGTGCAGAGGTACGTAAGGGATCAGAGGGACTAGGAGCTATGAATGGGATGGTCAGAGTGAGGCAATCAGAGTGGGTGGGGAAAGTGAATGGGAGAGGATGTGGTAGGAGGAAGAAGAGAAAAGAGAGTGAGGAGAATACCTGGAACTGCTTTCTTCCTTCTATCCTTGAGGCGGCATAGAGCAGGCCATGCTTTTGTGTTCCAGGCCACCACACTTGAGTGAGAATATCATGCAGTGCATGCCAGTCTGCTCCTGCCCCCAAAAGCAGAAAAGAGGTAACTGAATTCGGTTTGAAGAGTTGGCCTGTGTCTTACTGGTCAACGAGGGAGAGGTGGGAGAGGGTCATCTTATGGTGAGAGGAAGGGCTCCAGGACTACAAAGGTTCATAGGTAAGGATTGGGTGAAACTTGGGGACTCAGCTTGGGTACTAAAAGACAATTGGATTTATGGGACTGGGGATGGAGAATCAGGATTAGGACAAAAGATAGGAGGAGGAGATTAGAAAGAGAAGGCTGCCTTCTCTTTACCCTCCTCCTCCTCCTCTTTACCCCAATGGTCCTCCATCCCCACTCCCCACCTGTGATCTGCAATCACCAGTGTTCCAGACAGCATGGCAAGAGAGTGCACTCAGTTATGTGTATTTGTGGGAGAGGCTTCACACCCAGCACTGGTCCTACCTGGCCCTAGTCCACCTCACTTGCTGCACCCTTCCTTTTTGTCTACAAATTAAGCCCTGCACAGAGGTGCTGCTCCGCTCTATATCATATATTTTAACTTGTTCACCTATGCTTTAGAGGTCATTTATACTTTATTATCCCAATGTTATTTATATACTCAGATATTATCCTGCATTAGCTTCTGAGGTCTCTTGAGTACCCTGTCCAGTTGTCTATTGCGAAGTATCTGAACTAGGTACTGATGCTTCAAAAGCTGATGTGTAATAATATTTACCTATGTAAAAAATTATACATGTAGTTGATCCAATCAAGGATACAGAAACCTTCAATTTATCCAGTTTTTCTTGGGACTAATACCGTAATAAATAAAGAAATACCTACATAAATAATCCAACTGACTGCCCAGGCAACATGTGACTCTGAAAACCACCAAAAGGCATCCTCATTGTTTGTAAATGGTCTATTTCTGTTTCTTCGCCATCTATTCTTACATTTATACTTGATAAAGCACAATGTAAATACAAGAAACTGTTTCCTCAACACTTGCCAAATCCCCCCTTAAAGGCAGGAGAAACAAATCTTAATATGCAGGAGATATTCTGAAGTGTTGTGGAAAACATCTTGGATAAGGTATGACATCTGCACATAGCAATCGCTGTGTTTTGTTTTTTTTTGCATTGAAAATAATTTTGACTGCGACCTGCACGCTCGCTGCTTATCACTACCCTGCAAGTTGCTGTCCGGCATGAATAAGACGAGGTTTCAGCACCATGGACAGCCGAACGTCTCTTACGCAACTCCAGCCACCCTTCTATTTTTCCTGGATCCGGCGCTGCCTTAAAATTAAAACCTCTGCTTAAGGATGTGATACTGTATTAGCCTAGCTCTTTTATTAACGATAGAAAGGTGTCAGGACGAAAACACAACCATCTTTTCTTGCAGCTGTACCTAAAAATAAACCTAAGAAGCAGGTGCCAGCGACGCCTGGATGTTAACTATAGTCGGAGAAAAACCGTCGGTTGTAATTGTATCGTTTGCAAGCAAGTACAACATGATAGCCTCAGATCATTCACAGCTTATAAAGTAATAGCTGCATTTGTATAATGTATTGCTAAATCAGCATCGGAATTCAAAACGAGGGCACACCCAGTGGCAATGCTAAGTTGCTGTCATTAGAAAAGCCGGTTTTGGTTCTCAGCCGGCGTATGCTCCCTGGGGCTGGGATGCCCTGGTGGGAGAGAGAGGATATTTCAACCATCGTACAGCTGTGACCAGGACTGTCACTAGGCCAAACAGCAGCCAGGAGAAAGATGCATTCTGCCCCTCCCCCCGTTCGTCCTTTCCTGGCTGGCTGCAGAGCTCCTGTGGCCACCCCTATGTTGCAGTAGTCTGGGGTGTGCATGGGCATGCTGGGGGGAGGGGGGAGGGGAGAGGAGTATATAAGGAAGAGGGCCAGGTGTGTACTCAGATTGGTGCCCCCTGGGTGGTCACCCATCTTGCCCACCCTTTATGAGAACCTTGGTAGTGACACATAGTGGTCGGCTTCAGGGCTCACATTTGCCAGGTTCCAGTGGGCTGATGGTCTGTGACCCCCAGGCCAAGGATTGTCATTGCAATGGCTGAGTAAAGACAGGGGGGAAACATGAGTTATTGAAAACGAAGGGTCACAGTGCCATAGGCCAAGAGAGGCAGTGTGGAGGAGTAGTCTACGGGTCAGAGTGACCGGCTGAGATGCCGGGGTCATAATCCTGTTTCTGCCACTGACGCTCCTTATGAGCACGGGCAAGCCACTTCACTCTCTATTGCCTCAGGTGCAAACTTAGACTGTGAGCCCTCAGGGGACAGAAAGACACCTGCAATATCTGAATGCAACTTTTCTTGGGACTGTAAGGGCAAGTAATGAAATCTAAATCCAAATGCAGAGTCTGGTTCAGACTGAGTTGAAAGCAGAAAGGAGCAGGAGGAAACTAAACTACCAGGGCCCAAATGTAACAAAAAAAAAAAAAAAATTGAAAACGGATGCAACTTTTACTTCAAGGTCCTGTATTATCTCTCCCAGGAAGTTTTGTGGGCTGCAGCTTCTGCAAGGGAGGTGAAGATGAATCAGCAGCATAGCTACAAAATATCTCTCTGGCTTGGGAGCCCGTCTTTGCTTCCTTTCTTAATCAAAATCCACCGAGATCAAATAATGTTACCAAGGCAACTGCTTCAGTGATAGTTAGACCCTGGGAAATGAGATTTCCTCTTTCCTCCTTCCACATTAATTCTTTTGGTTGTTACATAGTAACATAGTAATGGCAGCAGAAAAAGACCAAACACTTCATCCAGTCTGCCCAGCAAGCTTTCCATGGTAGTAACTGCCGCTCCATGCAGGTTACCCCCATGCCTTCTGTTAAGGGTAGTAACTGCCACTCTGTGCAGGTTACCTCCATGCCTTCTGTTATTGCCGCTCCGTGCAGGTTACCCCCATGCCTTCTGTTAAGGGTAGTAACTGCCGCTCCGTGCAGGTTACCCCCATGCCTTCTGTTAAGGGTAGTAACTGCTGTACCATGAAGATTACCCCCATGACTTCTGTTATTGCCGCTCTGTGCAGATTACCCCCATGCCTTCTGTTAAAGGTAGTAACTGCCGCTCCGTGCAGGTTACCCCCATGCCTTCTGTTAAGGGTAGTAACTGCCGCTCCATGCAGGTTTCCCCCATGCCTTCTGTTAAGGGTAGTAACTGCCGCTCCATGCAGGTTTCCCCCATGCCTTCTGTTAAGGGTAGTAACTGCCGCTCCGTGCAGATTACCCCCATGCCTTCTGTTAAGGGTAGTAACTGCCGCTCCATGCAGGTTTCCCCCATGCCTTCTGTTAAGGGTAGTAACTGCCGCTCCATGCAGGTTACCCCCATGCCTTCTGTTAAGGGTAGTAACTGCCGCTCCATGAAGGTTACCCCATGCCTTCTGTTAAGGGTAGTAACTGCCACTCCGTGCAGGTTACCCCCATGCCTTCTGTTATTGCCGCTCTGTGCAGGTTACCCCCATGCCTTCTGTTATTGCCGCTCCATGCAAGTTACCCCCCATGCCTTCTCTTAAGGATAGTAACTCCTGCTCTTTGCAGGTTACCCCCAGGCCTTCTGTTAAGGGTAGAAGCCGCCGCTCCGTGCAGGTTACCCCATGCCTTCTGTTAAGGGTAGTAACTGCCGCTCCGAGCAGGTTACCCCCCATGTCTTCTGTTAAGGGTAGTAAATGCCGCTCCGTGCAGGTTACCCCCATGTGTTCTGTTAAGGGTAGTAAATGCCACTTTGTGCAGGTTATCCCCATGTGTTCTGTTAAGGGTGGTAACTGCTGCTCTGCACAGGTTACCCCCATGTGTTCTGTTAAGGGTAGTAACTGTCGCTCTTTGCAGGTTACCCCCCATGCCTTCTCTTAAGGGTAATAACTGCTGCTCTGTGCAGGTTACCCCCAGGCCTTCTGTTAAGGGTAGTATCTGCCGCTCCATGCAGGTTACCCCATGACTTCTTTTAAGGGTAGTAAATGCCACTCTGTGCAGGTTACCCCATGCCTTCTGTTAAGGGTAGTAACTTCCACTCCGTGCAGGTTACCCCATGCCTTCTGTTAAGGGTAGTAAATGCCACTCCGTGCAGGTTACCCCCATCTCTTCTGTTAAGGGTAGTAAATGCCCTCTGTGCAGGTTACCCCCATGCGTTCTGTTAAGGGTGGTAACTGCTGCTCTGCACAGGTTACCCCCATGTGTTCTGTTAAGGGTAATAACTGCTGTTCCATGCAGGTTACTCCCAAGCCTTATATTAAGGGAGGCAGTAATTACAATCCAAATCAAGCAACTGTCAAACCCAGTACAACATTGTTAGCAAAGTTTATATAGGGTAAGGAGCCTTCATGATAATTCAGACAATGCTGATTGAATGTGCTTTACTTTTGGAATTGGCCATAGAAGCAGTCCTGTGTTTTATCCCCATTATCTGTATATCAGTACCCCAAACCTTAAAAGTTGGGGTTCAGTGTTGACTGCCATCTGAATCCATTTCCCCTTTCTACCCTACCATCGAAGCACAGAACAATCTTCCAGTTGTGTCACAAGCATCAAGGCTAACTAGTTAGGAGTAGTAATCCCCATGGCTTCTGGTAAGGGTAGTAACTTCTGCTTTCTGCAGGTTACCCCCATGTAGCCTTTTCTTCATTTCCAACCCCTAGTCCTTAGGGATCCACAGTGGTTATTCCATGCCTTTTTGAATTCATTTACTGTTTTCTTCCCCACCCACCTCTTCTGGAAGGGCATTCCCGGCATCCACCACTCTCTCCATGAAGAAATATTTCCTGATGTTGGTTCTGAGACATCCCCCTTGGAGTTTCATTTCAAGACTCCTAGTTATATAGTTTCCTTTCCAATGGAAAAGGTACAAAGTTTGTGCATCATTAAAACCTGTGGCACTCCACTTAGCACCATTCTCTCTTCAGAGTAGATTCAATTTACCATTACATGCTACCTCCTGTCAAGCAGCTAATTTGTATTCCACTCCACCAACTTGGTGCCCACTCCCAATCTTCTCATTTTATTTATGAGCCTCCTATGTGGGACTGTATCAAAAGCTTTACTGAAAGCCAAGTAAATCACATCGAGAGCTCTTCCTCAATCCAATTCTCTAGTCACCCAATCAAAAAAAATCAATCATATTTTCTGACAGAACCTTCCCCTGGTGAATCTATGCTGCTTTGGGTCTAGCAAGCCATCGGATTGTAGATAGTTTACTATTCTTTCCTTCAATAGAGACTCCATTAATTTTCACACCACCAAGGTGAGGTTTACTGGCCTGTGGTTCCGGCCTCCTCTCTGCTTCCACTCTTGTGAAGAGGGACCACAACCGCTCTTTTCCAATCTCGCAGTACCAATCCCATTTCCAGGGATGTATTGAACAGGTCTTTTAGCGGACCTACCAGCACATCTCTAAGCTCATCCGGCCCCATGGCCTTGTCCACTTTAAATTTTCCTAGCTCTTCCCATACATTCTCTTCTGTAAGCGGAATCTCATCTACCTGACTGCCATCCATGGCTTTGTCAACCAGCAATGATCCATCTCCAGGGTCTTCTTTCGTGATCACTGAACTGAAATATTTGTTTAATATTTTTGCTATTTCCTTTTATCTTTCTCCACACATTGCTCTTTGTCACCTGTCAATTTCACTCTGTCATCTTGGGCCATCCTCCTTTCTTTGTTAAATCTGAAAAATGTTTTGTCACCTCACTCTACCTCTTTGGCAATCCTTTCTTCCATCTGACCTTTTGCTTTCCTGATTTCTTTATTTGCCTCCTTCACTTTCACTAAGTATTCTTCCCTGTCTTCCTCTTTTTGAGATCCTTTATACTTTTTGAATGCTGTTCTTTTTGCCTTCATTTTTTCAGCCACCTCCTTAGAGAACCAAATCAGTTTCTTTTTTCTCTTACTCTTTTTTTTACTTTCCTGACATATAGATTTGTTGCCTTTGTAATTGCTCCCTTCAGTTTGTCCCACTGTTGTTTCACTTCACCCATTTTCTCCCAGTCTTCCAGTTCTTCCTCCAGGTACATTCTCGTTTTGACAAAGTCCGTATTCTTGAAATCCAAAACTCGGTCTTCATGCGACCTCTCTGTACCCTATTTGCTATATCAAACCATACCATCTGATGATCACTGGTGCTCAGATAAGCACCTACCTGGACATTAGAGACATTCTCCCCAATAGTGAGCACTAGGTCGAGTATCACACCCTCCCTTCTGAGCTCCATTATCATTTGTTTGAGCAGAGCTCCTTGAAGAGCCGTCCACTATCTCTCCACTTCTTGTTAAGTGCCCATGCAGAATTTTGAGAGGTATTCCTTCCTTTTCTGTTCATGTTTCCCTTCCCCATTATTTTGGCATTTAAATAGCTCTCTAAACCAGGTTGCTTTACCACAAATTGCATACAGGTACAGTGAGTCCCTTGCCCTAGAGAGCTAACCAAGTTGGTACCCAAGGCAATGCCCAAGGTCACAAGGAGTGGCAGAAGAAGGTATCTGAAGCCAGATCCTCCTGGTTCTCCGCACATGATTCTACGCCACTGCGACTAGAACCATCCACTCCCTCCCTTGGAGGATCACAGATACAATCTATTTACAAAATCTGGGCCCCGGGCATTGGAATTGGCAAGGCTGTGAAACCATTTCAGTGAAGCCAAGCCAAAGTTTTTCTAATTAAGTCTCCTGGCAACAGTAGGCTTTGGTTTTGTTGATTTTTAAAATGAAGTTAACACTGGTGTTCTTGCGGCGTTTTCATGGTTTCATTTAACCGACATTAGCTTTTACTATAATAGCAGAAACCTTGAGAGCCAGGCAGCTCTAGAATACACATTTTGGGAATAACAGAGCACTGCATTCTTGAGGGGAAAAAAAAAGTTACCGAAATGTCTCTCCTCGTTTATTTTCTCTGAACTTTTAATTGTCATTTTTTTTTTTTAGCAGCTTTTGCTTCCAGCTCTTTTTCCAGTGGAGTTTAGGGATGCCCGTGTTTCTTTCTCTAGTTTTGCCTGGACCCCTCATCTCTGATTATCCCTGGGCTTTCTCCCCCTGAGGCCTGCTCATTAGTCGTCATTTTCTGATGGTGGAAGGGCAATGGCAGGCAGCCTTAGATTGGATCCTCAGACCTTATTCTTAAAAGTAGATTCCCACTAAAGTTTAGAAGCAGGTGTGTGAGGCGATTGACTGAGGGTCCAATGTAATAAGGCGCATTGGGCGCAGAGCGCGGTTTTACCTTGAGTGGGCTGCACGTTCTTTGTGCATAAACTTTAATACCGATGCAGCACGTTTTGTGCATAAAGAAATGTGTGCATAGAACTGTACCCACTGCTAAGCAGCCTGGCATGGAAATCCCATGTAAATGAAGGTATTAGCTATTCCTCCCCTCCCCTCCCCCAACGCAGAGTGCTGTGCTGGCTTAACTCCTGCTGTCTTAAGGTTAGACGTTTTACTCCTGGCCTGAGGTGGCATTACTGCCAGTCTGTCCTCAGCATTACTGCCAGGCTATCCTCAGCATTACTGCCAGTCTGTCCTCAGCATTACTGCCAGGCTATCCTCAGAAGCAAGGGTTCCAGTGTCAGGACCTGTGGTCAGTATTTTATGTGCAGAAAACATGGTTTCTGCCCACAAGATATATATATGCGTTCTCTGCAGAAATATTTGTGCACATAAATCATATTTTATGTGCAGAAAACGATTTGTGCACATAAACCATGTTTTCTGCGCATAGATCATGTTTTTCTGTCAGCTAAGCTTTTTATTTGTGCCCATTTTCTGGTTTGTGTTTGTTTTTAACTCTCGATGTATTAGCAAACAATGAGCTTACTGAATTAGGAATTAAAAAATAAATTAACTTAGTTTGTTAAAAGAAACTGTGCACTGACTTTCAGGGCAGTTTTAACACTCAGCTAATTATTGGCTCCTGAATTAGTAGCCCAGAAGAGTAAAGGATGACTTCCTTACTCAGATTTGACCTAGTCTGATTAATAGAAACTTCTTTAAAGTCTTTCCTTAGCCTGTGTATGAAGTTTCCATGTTAGATTGTTTTGCTATTATGGATTCCTAGGACTGTTTCCTCTTATCCTATCTCAGCCCACCACTTCCTGAATGATTACTGTTGCCTCAGGCCATCTGGTTAAGGATTAAAGGAGCACAATTACAGGTTGCTTTTTTTTTTTTTTTTAAAGAATATTAGTATAAAAGAAATAGAAAAGGGCAGATTTTAAAAACAGACATTTGCTTCCAAAATCACAACCTCCTAAGGACAAAGATTGCAGGGATCACTTACAGCTTATTGCTTAATTTTAGAAAAGTGTGCTTGTCCCCTTTCAAACACCATAAAATCCGGAAAAAAGAAAAAGTATCTTCAGGACAAATTAAATGTTAGATCTGTAAAGACAATCCAAAACTGCACATAAATGATTTGCGTAGCCACACAGCACCTGAGATTTTCTATGTAGAAATGTTTTTGTAAACTTTGGCCTGAAAAATCTCTAATTTGCATGCAGTCTCTTTTGCCTGAGTTTGTTTTAATTTGAGTTTGGGGAGGGGAATGTAATCCAGAATAGAATTTGATTGCCTGTGTATTTACGCCTTTTTCCATGAACCTGAAGAGCATCTTCTATTATGTGGCCTTAATGTCTGGTTTTGCTAGATAGAGCTCCACTTACCCAGTCACTGTATAGTCCCAAAACTTTTTAATTAACCACTTTAAAGTTCTTGATTACTAATTGATCTAAATGACTAGGGATGAGCCAGCAGTGTAATTATTGAACAATTCTGGCTTCTCCTAGCCAGCTGAGTGTAATTGAGACTTACAGGTTCCCCTTCCTTGTTCTTCCTTTACAGACTTACCTGGGTCTATGTTAAAACAGTTTCCTCCTGCTCCTATGGGCTTCCAGCTCAGTCAAAACCAGGATGCGGATCTGGCACCAAAAGCTTTCATTTGCAACTACCCTTGGATTTTTCTCCTATTTCTCATCCTCCTAACTCACCTAGCCCATTCATTACAGTGACTCTACCCCCCCCCCCCCCAGGAGCTGTAAACATTGCCCCCACAACATATCCAGACCTCGCTGACCCAGGAACTGGAGAACTGGCAATCCAACCGAGGTTCCTCTTCATGACAGGACTTAGCACTGCCACTGAGCCACCGAGCTCAGGGCTGGCAAAATGCACTGTGCAAATCATGCACTTGCATGGGATGGCAGATCCAAGAGGACACCAGCGCAGAGCCCAGCTTATCCTCTCTATTCCACCTTTCCCCTTCCCCCCTCCTCACGGACAGCAGAAGGAAGGACACTTAACTTAGCAGCAACCGCTTGTGCTGTGAGGAGCAATGCGCTCAGAGACACGAGATATACAAGAAATCTACAGTTTAAAACACATGACTGGCCCCCACATCGTCCAGGAAGTTGGTGCTGGGTTAAGCATTGCTTCTCCTGCCAGGTGAGGACTCTACAGAAGATCATGGGCCACCGGGGAGGGAATGTGGTGGGAGCTTTCTGGGGGCACAGCAATGAAGAGAGGGTTTTTGGAGGAAGGATGAGAATGTGAGGGGGAGCAGGGAGAGGATATTCAGAGAGAACTTTCTGAGGGTTGGGTGAGGGGATGTGGGGAGATCCTTCCTGGGATGGAGGGAATGCAGAGAGAGGTTTCTCAGGGTCTGGGGTAGAGATTGAGAAAAGGGAAGATCAAACCTGGGATGTGGCAGAGAGAGTTCACTTGATGAAGAGGAAGATGAAGGAGAGGGAAAGATAGAGGAAGCCATGGATGGTGCCAGGACCAGTGAGCAGGAGACAGAGGGAGGAAGGAGCTGAAGGGGAGTGTACCCTGGCTAAAGGGAGGGTGAGGGAGAAAGAATGGAGGGAGCTGGAAGGGGGAAGAGGGAGAAAAGATCCATGAGGGGGAGAGACTGAAGGGCCTGGATTTTTTGTTTTTGGGAAGGTAACATAGGAGGAAGAGGATAGAAAAAAGACGAGTAGGCAGGTAAAATAGGAAGAGGGGATGAGTAAGAGAAGAAAAATAAGAGAAGGAAGAGAAAGTATCCACTGAAGAAAAGATTTAAAAAAAAAGGGAGAGAATTGAAACAGAAAAGAAGAAAGGACATTGGCATGAGAAAGAAACAAAAAAGCAACAAGACCAGAACATGAGAAAAAAAAGAGACTGAGCAAAAAAATCACACCAAAGACTCCAGAGGTTGTAAATTATTTTATTATCGGATCGATCTGTGTTTCCCAACCTTTTCAAGCCCAAGGCACACCTACATTAACAGATTTGTTCTGTGGAACTCACCAACCTCGATGGTGCAGACATGGAGAGAACTCTCATGGTTAAAGGAAGAGCTAAGGAAGCACTGGAAGCCCCGCCAGCCTCTCTTCCAAATTTTGGGGTGGAGACACATAGGAACCCATCGCAATGGACCAGCTCCCTCTGTATACAAGTACAGGAGGAAGGAGAAGTCTGTGTGGGGTGGGCAGCCGGCGCGGGTACTTATCTTGTGCTGCTGCATGTGGCTGCTGCCCGAGCTCCTCCACTGCTGCTGCTGCTCCCAGCACTGAGAATGAGTCGCATCCAGTGCTGGGTGCACGCTCTCCCCGTCTCACTCAGCCTGGGGATACGACGGAGGCTGGAAAGGCTAACAGGTGGAAGCTCGGGGGGGGGGGAGATGAGGAGGAGCTGTGTGTATTGTAGCTATCCTTGCTCTGCATGCTGCCCACTAATTACCACAGTGCAGGAAGGAGAGATATGTGTGACTGCACACATTCTCAGAAAGGAGCTCATACATGTTTAAGAGCCACCGCTAGTGTCTCGTTTGCCGCAAGGAGCTGAGAGCCGAGCCCAGGTGCTGGCCTGGATCTCAGGAACAGGGGGGTAGTGATTTTTCCGAGGCACGCTGTTTGGAACATATTCTGGGACCTAGTTCAAAGTCTCTGACCTGGATGGATTTTGTGAACACGTGGATTTTGTTGGCAGATTTGGAACATGATTAATTCTCTTCTATTCAGGACATACCCACTCACCAGGAGGCTTTTGTATCAGGTTCAGAATATGTTATGGTAACAAAAGAGAGTATGCTTTTAGGTATTTTTTGATAGTAATTACTACAATTTTCCATGGAGACAGTCCACTGGACAACACCACCCTAGCCCTCCCCCAATGAGCTGCTTGTTCGCTACTTACACTATGGGGGACGCTTATCACCTACCAGAAATCCGTTCGCCTTACTCGCTCCCTGTAAATGGTGCTCAGACGCTCATAAAAAGTTGTTGTTAGGGAAACGAGAAGGCCATGAAGAACTCCATTACAATCCTGGGGGGGTGGGGGAGAGAAGAGCACAGTAATTGTTTGTAGGGGGGGAGAGAAGAGCACAGTAATTGTTTGTACCTGCTTTGAGCCTAGGTATAGGCAGCCTATGAATTCTGAAATAAAGAAATAAATATAACAAGTAGCGTTAGACCTGACCAGGCTGGCCCCCCTCAGGTAACTTACAGTTGCTTCTTAGCGCCGTTGTTGGACTAGAGAAAAGCTGACGACCTCCTTCTTATTTAAGGAAGCCTTCGGCATGGGGCAACTGATCGGAACATCTGTAATTTTTATATTGCAGGTCCCGATAGATTTTAATGAATGATTGGAGGTGGTCTGATCTGTCTTGACGCTTACGTGGAATGATGTAACCTGCCTTATGCAATCTTATTGATCAAAGTCGTATTTTAAATAAATAAATGACACCCTTACCGTGAATGCCTACTTTTCTTGTAAAGATTTTGGGAGAACATTCCTCACTGAGCTTCATGGAATATAGAGCAAACGCAAGCATTGAAAGCATTTAAACTTTAACTTATAAAGGTGGATGCTGCATAGCTGACCTTTTGTAATAAGACCATGGAGTAACTGCAAATGCTTCATTAAAGTGATGTTAACATTGAAATAAGCTCTAAATAGCTGCCCCACTAGCAATGCTCTGCACTACCATACAAGAGACTGCAAACCAAGAGAAACCGTTATTTAAGGAATCCGACCAACAAACAAGGAAAATCAACTGGCAAAAACATAAATATATTGGGAAATAGAGAGTTGCTTCAGCTACCCCCACGTAGATCAAACCTAATTCAGGAATGGCTAAAGAGAGATGAGTTTATATCGGAAGATGAGAGATTGGTAATTGTAGCACAGGACAGTGGATTATGGGCAAGATGATTCACAGGCAGCATAGAAAATAACAGTAAAACAGACAAATGCAAATTCTGTAAAAAAGAACTAGAAATGGTTACACACCTCATCACTGAACGTTAAGTACTGATGTCAGAAAGATATAATAAGGAGGCAGGACTCATCCAGTGGAAACTGTGTAAACACTATAACATCATTGTACCAGCAAAGCGCTGAGATCATGACCCTGAGGGAACTGTAGAGAATGAAGGTGTTGTGCTTGCAGCAGATAAAAAGCTTGATGCAAGAAAGCTGGATATTGTGATAAAGAAGAAAAACACAAAAACAGCATTGCTAACAATACCAAGGAGCTATTCTGAGGACCACATAGTAACGTAGTAATGACGGCAGAAAAAAGACCAAAATGGTCCATCCAGTCTGCCCAGCAAACTTCCCAAGGTAGTAACTGACACTCTGTGCCGGTTAAGCTTTATTTATCCCCATCCTCTAGCCTAAAGAGAAGATCCTTGGGAACCAAATGATGCAATCAGAGACCAAGAAAATGTGACAGAAAGATACAAAGATTGGACCCAATAGTGTTGTGTACATTGGCCTAAGTAAAAAGAATTTCCAGGCACATCTGGAATGCTGCCTGCATATATTACACCTCATGTGCTTGCTTTGTCACAGTGCAAGTATTCAGAAGGGCATTAGCAGTAAATTTGAGAGACTGGGATCATTTCTAACATACCCTGGCTTGTAAGTGAGGTTGAGTCCTGCCAAGGTTTGTGCAAAATGAACCCATTTGGAGACACTTTGCCAGGGAGATCTGGGCTTAGCAAGCAGAGGCTGCCCCAAAGAGGCAAGGCCAGAGCACAGTGGTGAAGCCCGGGGGCTGGACAAGAATTGGATAGAAAGCAGGATACTAAAAATGGATGAGAAGGCAGGAAAACGTTTATAAGAAAGAAGGCAGGAACTCTGGAACAAGGTCAAAATACAGGCCAGATGGAGAGAGCTTCCCCGAGGCATTTGCTGAGAAAGCTATTGGACCAGCAACTTTGTGCTGTCTGGGTATGCCTTAGATGATAAGGTCAATTTGGGGCACGCCCAGTGCTGGTCCAATTGGAATGCTGCAGAGGCGGGTTCAGCCTTCTCAGGAATACATGGGTAAAAATGCTAGGAAAGTTCATGACCTGCAAGTCCCAGGGCCTTGGATTCAAACCCCCGTCAACCCTGACGCACTACCCCCAAGAGACCTGTGTTCATTTCCAAGGCCAATACTTCTACTTCTTGGCCCAGCCAGGGATGCAGATGCTGCGGAGATGGAGAAAGGGAGGGAGTCTCAATCTTCATGCAATGGTGACACCTAGTGATTGGACTCAGGATGTGCGCCCACCTAGTTACAGGAAGAGTTGTCGCATGATTGGTTGGACTACACGGGAAGAGGATTATAAAAACTCGGGAGGGGGAGGGGGAAAGCTCAGGTAGTTATGAATGAAGGGAGATCCTGGATTCTCTGCACGGAGAATTGGTAATGGAACCCACAATGGAGGGGACAATATTGGCCCTGGTGTTTACCAACAAGGACAGCATCTCTGATATTGTAGCAGGCAATCATCTGGGATGGTGTGGTTCAGTATTAGATCACATGTGGTGACAATCCAGTCAAAGGCGAGGGTCCTAGACTTCAGGAACACATAGGGGCAGATTTTAAAATGTACGCTCGATTTTATAACATGCGTGGGCAGCCGCGTGCATGTCATAAAATCAGGGGTCGGTGCGCGCAAGGGGGTGCACACTAGTGCATATTGCATGCACCGAGCCCTTGGGTTGCCCCACTGGCTTTCCCCGTTCTCTCCGAGACTGCTCCGAAATCAGAGCGGCCTCGGAGGGAACTTTCCTTCCCCACCCCCCACCTTCCCCTCCCTTCCCCTCTCTGTCTCGCCCCCCAGACCTAAAGAACCCCCCCTGTACCTTTGTTTTGGAAGTTACGCCTGCCAGAGGCAGGCGTAACTTGCGTGCACCAGTCAACTGCCAGCGCCCAATCCCCCTGTGCCGGAGTCCTCGGCCACGCCTCCCGGACCACCCCCGGACTGCCCAGCCATGCCCCCGGACCGCCCCGTCACGCCCCCGGACCATCTTCCCCGCTCCCGTCCTGCCCCCACCCAGCCCCCTGCCCGCCCATTCAGAAAAGCCCCGGGACATATGCGCGCCGCCGGGCCTTTTAAAAATAGGCCCGCGCACGTAACCCCCCTAAGTGCGTAATTCCTTCGAAAATCTGCCCCTAACTGTATTAAAATGAGGGAGTACCTCAAGTAGTCATTAGCTGGATGGGAAAACCTAGGGGAAGTAGAAAGGTAGTGGACAAAACTAAAAGGAGATATCATAAGGGCAATTAATCTTTTTTGTTAGGAAACTAAATAAAAATAAGAGGAAAAAGAGGCAGCTATGGTTTTCTAAAGAAGTAGCTGAAAAGGTAAGGAAAAAAAATTAGCATTCACCTACAAGAGATCACAAAAAGAGGAAGACAGGCAACAATATCTGGAAAAGCTAAGAAAACCTGGAAAAGTAGTCAGGAATGCAAAAATTGTACTGTAAAATACAGTAAAATGGGAGGATGAGGATTTTTTTTTAGATATGTTAGTGATAGAAGGAAGTGGCATTGTGAGACTCAGAACTGAAGGGGAGGAATATGTAGAGGCTGTTGAGGAAAAAGTGAAATTGCTTAACAAATATTTCTGTTTGGTGTTCACTGTAGAAGAGCCAGGAGCAGGACCACATTAAAGAAACACAAATAAGATTGGAAGTGAGGTAAACCTCAATCAATTTTCAGAAAAATGTATTTGTGAGAAGCAAACATTTGAGGGTATTGAGGGAACTTAGAGATGTCCTGGCAGTTCCGCTGGATAACATTTTCAATGTTTCTTTAGAGTTGGGAGTAGTTCTGGAGGACAGGAGACGGGTGGATGTGGTTCCTATTCATAAAAGTAGAAGTAAGGAGGATGCTGGAAACTACAGTTCAGTTAGTCTGACCAAATTAATGGAATCGCTACTAAAATAGAGGTTAGTGCAGTTTCTGGGATCTAATTGCCTACAAGATCCAAGACAGCATGGTTTTACCAGAGATAGATCTTGTCAAATGAATCTGATCAATGTCTTTGACTGGGTGGCCACAGAGTCGGATCAAGGGAGAGTGAACGATGTCATGTATTTGGATTTCAGTAAGGCCTTTGACTTAGTTCCACATAGGTGATATAAATAAAATGAGCGCCCTTGGTATGGGCCCTAGCGAGACTGACTGGGTTAGAAACTGGTTGAGTAGGTGACAAAGGATAATGGTAAATGGACTTCACTCTGAAGAGAGGGGCATTACTAGTGGTGCGCCGCGGGAATTGATCCTTGGACTAGCTCTTTTCAACATTTTCATGAGCGACATTGTGGAAAGATTGTGGGAAAGGTTTGTCTTTTTTTATGGCGATATCAAAACCTGCAACAGAGTAGACACTCAGGTGTGGAAAATATGAGGAAGGATCTAGCAAAGCTCAAGGAATGGTCTAAGGTCTGGCAGCTAAGATTTAAAGCTAAAAAATGCAGCGTTATCTATTTAGGATGCAAAAACCCAAGGGAAAAATACAGTATTAGAGGTAAAATTCTTCTAAGCACGAAGGAAGAGCAGGATCTGGTGGGGGTGAGTATATCTCATGATCTTAAAGTGGCCAAACAGGTGGATAAAGCAATGGCAAAAGCCAGAAAGATGCTTGGCTGCATAGGGAGAGGAATGGTCAGCAGAAAAAGAGAGGTGACATTGCCCCTGTATCGGTCCCTGGTGAGACCCCATTTGGAACACTTTGTACAATTCTGGGGACCACACCTACAAAAGGATATAAACCAGTTGAAGTCAATCCAAAGAGAGGCTACTAAAGTGATTAATGGTCTTTGTTCTAAAGAATTTGGGGTCCAGACTTAAAGTTCTAATTATGCATACCCTAGAGGAAAGGCAAGATTGGGGAGGTATGATAGAGACATTTAAAGTCTCAAAGGCTTCCATGTGTAACCCTTACTGTGAAGTCCACATTCAGACATACTAATAAAAGCGAGGTCCCTTTAAGACTTCCACAAATCTTGCAAATCATCACTAGGGGTCTCTTGTCTGCCTATGAGTGAGACAAGCAATAGGATTGCAGTGGAAGTCATTGCCAGATCTAACTAAGCTCTGAATAAAAGACTGTGGAAGAACCCTATCCATATGTTGTACTTTACATAAAAGAGTTGATGGTACTTGTTAAGTAACATAAGTGCATTTATTGTGATAAGACTAAAGAGTTTCTTTCCATTGCTATGTTTTCATTGCAAGTCACTCCCAAGCAATACAAGAAGTGAGAGGAGAAAATAACAAAATCCATCATCTCAAAAAAGCAGAAAAGGTGACCAGGAAGAGCAGCAAACCAATGGAAAGCTGTGACCAAAATGCTTGTAGTCTGGGTAATAAAATCCCAGACCTGCAGGCCTTAGCGATGGAGGCGGACTTGGGCATTATTGCTGTTATGGAGACATGGTTCAATGAGTCTCAAGACTAGGATACAGACATCTCAGGCTATAACTTGTTAAGGAAGGACAGAGAAGAGAGAAAAGGGGGAGCTTTTTATGTCAAAAACAATTATCCAAGCAAATGAAATGTGTTGTAATCAGGGTCCGCAGGCTGCTCCCGCAAACTGCTGCTATTACTCCCAGTCCTGGGCACGAGAATACTACCACTGACGCTGCTCCCAAGAATGTGGCAAGTTGCCACCGACATGCAACAGACATCGCCGCTCCAGCACTCTCTCCCCTCTGTCTCCATGGGCATGCACTCGCACATCACTCAGAGTTTTAAAGGGACCGTGGCAGAAAAAGTCCCACAGCCCCTGAAGATGACATCAGGAGTATGGGCCTATAAAAGGCCCATGACAGCTTGCAGGTCAACCTGCTTCTAGTGGTGTGAGTTGCCAGTGTCTTCGTCCTGCATCTTTAGTCTTCAGCCCAGCGTCCTGCGTCTTCAGTCTTTGCCTCCATCTTCTGTAGACCTTGTCTTTCATCACCCCTTGTCGTTATCTCTTCAGTATGCTTCTCCTGCTTGTTCTGCTCCTCGCCTGCCCATTCAACTTATCTGTCCCTCTGGTCCCTTTGGATGGATACTCGATATTGATCTTGGCCTAACTCTTGGACCTGCTCAACTGCTGCCTGCCTTCGACCATAGCCTGCCGCCAGATACACCTTGCCTTCTCCTGTTCCAAACCTGCTATGCCCACAGATGTTGTCACAAGCAGAGGCACCCACCTAAGATCTGCTGACTCTGGTACCCAAAGGCTCAATATGAGGGGAATGGGGGCTGGTAGAAGCGAAGCTTCAGTTGGGCCTCTGCCTTGTCTGGGTCCACCTGCCGACAGCAGGGACCTGCAGGGATCCACTTGCAGGTAGTGTCAATGCCACTTCGGTCCAAGGGTCCACGTTCACAACAAAATTCAAGGGATGTTGGATAGGGAAGAAGCATTATGGGCTGTTCTAAAAAAAAAGAAGATGGTACTTCCATTTTTACTGGTGAGATCTACAGGCCTTCGAAACAAACAGAAGAACTGAACAGAGATCTGATCAAAGACATCCAAAAGGTGGGAAAGAAAGAAGAAGTGTTGCTCATTGGAGATTTTAATCTGCCACGTGGTTTAAAGTATCCTTTCTGCAGAATCTACAAGAAGTAGAGAGATAGTGGATACCCTTCAAGTGGCTCTGATCAAACAAATGGTAAATGGAACCCATGAGGGAGGGAGTGACACTCAACCTAATGCTCACTAATGGGGATAATGTCCAGGCAGGTGCTCACCTGAGCACCAGTGACCATAAGACAGACAGTATGGTTTGATATCACACCCAGGATAGAGAGAAATCACATGAAGATCCAAACTTTCAATTTCAAAGATACAGACTTTGTCAAAATGGAACCTATCTGGAGGAAAAACTAGAAGACTGGGAGAAAATGGCTGAGGTGGAACAACAGTGGGCCAAATTAAAAGGAACTATTACAAAGGCAACAAATCTATATGTCAGGAAAGTAAACAAAAGGAAAAAGAAATCAATCTAATTCTCAGAGGAGGTGGCCGAAAAAATAAAGGCAAAAAGAACAGCGTTCAAGAAGTACAAAATATTCCAAAAAGAGAAACACAAGGAAGAATACCTGGTGAAACCGAGGGAGACAAAAAAGAAATCGGGAAAGCAAAAGGTCAAATGGAAGAAAAGATTGCCAAAGAGGTAAAGTGAAGTGACAGAACATTTTTCAGACATATCAGAGAAAGAAGGGAGGCCCGGAGATGTACAGTGAAATTGAAAAGTGACGAGGAACATTGTGTGGATAAAGACGAAGAAATGGCAGAAATATTAAACAAATACTTCACACTAAAGACGACCCTGGAGAAGGACCATTACTGGTTGACAAGACCATGGATGGGAGTGGGGTAGACACAACCCCATTTACAGAAGAGAATGTATGAAGAGCTAGAAAAACTGAAAGTGGACAAGGCCATGGAACTGGATCAGGTACATCCTACTATATTACGGGAGCTCAGAGATGTCCTGGTGGGTCCTGCTGAAAGACCTGTTCTGTAGATCTCTAGAAACGGGAGTGGTGCCACTTGGAGAAGAGCGGTTGTGGTCCTGCTTCACAAAGATGGTAGCAGAGAGGAGGCTGGAAATTACAGGCTGGTTATCCGCACCTCGGTAGTGGGAAAATTAATGGAGACTCTGCTGAAGGAAAGGATAGTAAACGATCTACAATCTGATGGGTTGCTAGACCTGATGCAGCATGGATTCAGCAGGAGAATGTCCTGTCAGACAAATCTGACTGATTTTTTTTGATTGGGTGTCTAGAGAACTGGATCAAGGAAGAGTGCTTGATGTAATTTATTTGGATTTTCAGCAAAGCTTTCAATATTGTCCTGCATAGGAGGTTCATGAATAAAATGAGAAGCTTGGGAGTGAGCGCCAAGGTGGTGGACTGAATTACAAACTGGTTGACTGACAGGGGATAGCCTGTAATGGTGAATGGAACCTTCTCTGAAGAGAGAACAGTGTTTAGTGGATTACCAGAAGGATCAGTTTTTGGACTGGTTCTGTTTAATATCATCATGAGCGACATTGTGGAATGTACAGAAGGTAACGTTTGTCTATTTATGGATGATATAAAAGCTGCAACAGAGTGGATGTGCCTGAAGGAGTAGAGAGAATGAAACGTGATTTAAGAAAGCTTGAAGAGTGGTCAAAGACTTGGCAGCTGGGGTTCAATGCTAAGAAGTGTAAAGTAATGCATCTGACGTGCAGTAATCCAAAAGAATTGTATGTAATGGGGGGTGAAAGATTAATGTGCATGGACTGGGAGAGGGACCTTGGGTAATAGAGTCTGGCGATCTGAAGGCAGTGAATAAATGAGACAAATTGATAGCTAAAGCCAGAAGGATGCTGGGCTGCATAGAGAAAGGAATAAGTAGTAACAACAAGGAAGTGATAATCCCCTTGTACAGGTCCTTGGTGAGGCCTCATCTGGAGTACTGTGTTCAGTTCTGGAGACCGTATCTCAAAAAGGATAGAGACAGGATGTAGGCAGTTTAGAGAAAACCAAATAAAATGGTGTGGGGCCTATCGGAAGATCTATGAGGAGAGGCTGAAAGATCTGAATATGGAAGAGAGGAGGTGCAGGGGAGATATGATACAGACCTTCAGATACCGATGGACAGAAATAAGTAGAACTAGAGGTCACAAAATGAAACTCCAGGAGGGATGACACAGAACCAAGAGAAAAAATGTCTTCATGAGAGGGTAGTGAATGCCTGGAATTCCCTTCTGTTAGAGGTGGTGAGGACAAAAACAGTAAATGAATTCAAAAGGACATGGGATAAACACTGCAATCCTTTAGAGACTGTAGGTTGGAAATGATGAAAAGGGTGCATGGGGGTAACCTGCACACAACAGCAGTTATTATCTTTAACAGAAGGCTTGGGGTAACCTGCATGGAGCGGCAGTTACTATCCTTCACAGAAGGCTTGGGGATAACCTGCATGGAGCGGCAGTTACTGCCCTTAACAGAAGGCTTGGGGATAACCTGATGGAGCGACAGTTACTATCCTTCACAGTAGGCGTGGGGATAACCTGCATGGAGCGGCAGTTACTGCCCTTAACAGAAGGCATAGGGATAACCTGCATGGAGCGGCAGTTACTGCCCTTAACAGAAGGCATAGGGATAACCTGCATGGAGCGGCAGTTACTGTCCTTAACAGAAGGCATAGGGATAACCTGCATGGAGCGGCAGTTACTACCCTTAACAGAAGGCTTGGGGTAACCTACACGGAGCGGCAGTTACTAACATAATCAGCTTGCTGATTTGGACTTTATCTGCCATTACTATGTTACTATGTTAGATGAATCTCTTGTTAAACTATAGTTTGAAATTTTAAATCAATGCTTAACCCTGGTTACTGATAGAGGCAAGATGTAAATTTAAATGCTTAGTTTTGGCCTTCAAAACTTTGAGAAGGTATATTTCGCCACATTTGAAAAATAGGTTGAAATGGCACGAGACAAGGAGACATTTGCAGTTGGTGGGAAAACATCTGGTGCAATTGGTACCATCTAAAAAGTTCTGTTGTTTGAGATTATTTAATGGGTCTTCTCAGATTCTGTTCCAAATTTGTGGAGCAGTCTTCCATTTTATATAAGGGCAGAAATGGAGTTAAAGCAATTCTGGATAAAAAGCTAAAACCATGGACATTTACAACCTTTCATTAATTAATGAGTAATTACTGGAGATTGTGATAATGGGGTAAGAGCTTGCACTGTTACTTAGTGTAGCATTAGTGAGATCTAGCATAATTAATGGTTGTTGATAACTGGTAAAGAAATGTATTATTTCACCATTTTATTATTGCATTTTGTGTACTGTATTTTATTTGGTTGTACATCGCCTTGGGCATTTTTAACCATAAGGCAATTAATAAACAGATGTAGTAAATAAAATAAATATTGATATTGCCTTGTGTTTCTCTTTGGAAGAAAAATATGGGTTGAAATAGACAATGTGTTACATAGCAAAGTGAAATAGCTTAACTTGCATGACTACTGAGTTACTTGCACAGCAGACAAGCAAAAGGACCGCGGGGGAAAGTCATTGCCAGAGCTAACCAAGCTCTGAATTAAAGAAAGTTCATTTGGAGAAGGTAGGACTACATTTGCAAAACCTTGGGCACATACACAAACCAAATCGATGTGGCATTCACCGACAGGGCCAAGGAACTGAGCTCAGCGACATTACTAGCAGAGCGGCCTACACAATATTCCGTGACAATGGTTGTGCACCTCCATATTCATGAGAAAGTTGGTTTTCTTATCTTACCTGAGTCCTTTCAGTGAAAAACTCATCCGTTGCAATGACTTTTCTGTGCCGAGTTGTTTGTTGTTACTGCATCCCTAACCACTTGCACGCTCGGAAGTTAGCAGGCACGCAGGAGAGGGACTGGATTTGTTCTCCTGCTCGAAAACGCAGAAATGTGCAGCTAAATCCCAGCTTGAAGGATCCTGGCAAAAGTGAGGAGGTTGTGCTGTTTTCCCTCACCTTCCCCGTAGCTACCTCTTTCCACCTGGAGAGCTCCAGCTGAGAAGTGAGAGAGGGAGGCTCCAGAAGGAGGGGTCACGGGATGGGGGTGAAAGACTCAGGAGGAATCTTAGGAAACATTTCTTTGGACGGGGAGTGGGCGGATGGGCAGACTGGATGGGCCATACGGATCTTTTTCTGCCATCTTGTTTCCATGTAAGGCTCATGGAGCTGTAGCCCAGGGGAGGACCGGTCCTAACTGAGCCATAAGCCCAAAACAAGCAGGAGGAAGCGGCCAGCCAAAAAAATGACATTTAACACCTCCTCCCCCATCCCCAAAATGGCTTGTGCAGCCTGGCAATGCTTCACGATGACAGGAACTCCTGTCACTGAAGACAGTGAGACGGCCCAGTGTCCTGTCTTTAGAACCGACAGGCGTCCCCTTTATAGAGGGAGGTTACTGTCCTGCTGGGCTGATTTAAAATGTTATGGCCTGTAAATCCTTGCTAGTCGTGAGATATGCGCTGGAAATCCCTTAACATGGTTTAATCGGCAAAGAATCCGCCCAGCTCTCGGTTTCTGAGGAAAAGCCTTGTTAAATCAAGACTTAATCTGCATTAGGAAATGTAATGCAATGGCCCTCGCTGCATTTACCCCCTGCAGTGCTGCTGTGCAGGCGGCTCTGTACAGAGCTCTTGAATGGGATATTTATTCATCACAGAGAACTTGTTGATATAATCAGGTTGGTGGATTCATGGGCGTGTGCCTCCGGTTAACTGATTTCAGACTCAGTTTGATTTGGGCATCTTCCAAGGGTTAAATGACGGGCTTTGTTAAGGTTGCTACCGTTATTTATATAATGCTTTCTAAAATCTTTGGTGTTTGTTTTGTGCCTCATGTGCTTGCTAATTTTTGACAGCATGAATGACCTTTAACTGAAACGGGAACCCCAAACTGGTCAATCTGACATTTGACATTTGTGACGTAGAATGTCCTGAGATCTATTTCTCCATGAGGTAGGGTGGGGGAATAATGGCATAATGAATCCTGGCAGGTATCATTTACCCACGTGGAGTGTGGATTCTGCATTGACAGCCAGATTTCCACCAGTGTACTATAAGTAAACCTGCCGATTGGATCGATTAGAACTGTAAAAGAAATTATAAAATTAGAATTAAAAACAGAGGCTCATAAAAGACATTAAGTCCCCAACCCACTCCATTCTCTTCACTTTCTAAAAAGTATGGACCCCAGTATTGCGGGCCGATTGCTCTGTAAGATAACGCTGGACAGAAAACCGATTCTCAGCCTCAGAGACTGTAAAACTGAGCCCAGGCATTGGAATATTTCTGCAGGCGTTGCGTTTGGTGGTCCGTGGGCTGCTCCTACAAACCGCCGCACTCCCCTCCCCAGCCAGTCCTCCCCCGCTGACTCCCGATGCGGCCCAACGCCGCCAGCTCACCACACAGCAGGACACCGCTGGCCGCCACCTGCCACGCTCCGCCGCAGGCACGCGCACGCCCCACGTCGCTATAATTAAAGGGCCGGCAGCAGGAGAAGCCCCGTGGCGCCTCCTGATGACCTCACACACCTAGCCCCTAGAAAGGGCTCTCTCTGACTTTCCCTCCCTGCCTCAGCAACAGGCTCAGCTACTGCATAGTAATCCATGTTGCATTCCAGCGCTCCAGCCTTCGTTCCAGCCCTTGCCTGCCTGCCTCAGCCTATCCATTCCTCTCCCTCTCCTTCGGACAGATACCCGGGTTTAACCTCTGACTGGATTCCAGATATGTCTGACCGCTGCCTGCCTCTGACCCTTGCCCGGACCTCGACACGTCTATTCACTGCTTGCCAGTGACCTTCGCCTGGCCTCGGACCTCGTCCCCGGTCATCAGCAGAGACCCTTGCCTAAGTCCTGCTGGACCTGGCACCCAAAGGCTCAAGCTGAGGGGAATGCGGGCTGGAATAGGTGAAGGTCCTGCTAGGTCTCCGCTTCGACTGGGTTCACCTGCTGACAGCGAGAACCTGCAGGGCCCCTCACCTCAGTCCAAGGGTCCACAGACCCAACAGCAGTGAGACAGATGTGCATTCTGAGATCCAGATTCAATACTGAGTGTGACTGGAATATGATTTGCTCATCAGCCAATCCGAAGAGAGCCTTCTAGAAACAGTACTCAGTAGGTTTTGAGGCCGCTGCCCAGCAAATTAAAGTTAGCCTGCGTAAGCCATCACAAATATTGTTTTCTACTTCCAGAAAAGGAGAATACAGTATAAAAACCATTTTGTTTATTCAGCAGCTGCCATTTGTATTCCTTGCCTTTCCTGTTCTTTAAAGGAGCAGATGCATTTTAATATTTAAATCTTAAATCTTTTATTTCTCATTAATGAACGTTCATGAATAGACAGCAAATCACATAGGTTTTCTGTTGCATACAGTGCTTTAGAGCATCACTTCTCAACCACATTCAACCAGTCTGGTTTTCAGACTTTCTACAATGAATATGCATGAGATAGATTTGCATGCACTCCCTCCATTGTATGCAAATTTCACCCATATTCATTATAGATAGCCTGAAAACTAGATGGGGGTGGCCCAAGGACTGGGTTGAGAACCCTTGCCCTAGCTAGCCTGATTTTTAGAATGTTTGTAATGAATATGCATGAGGCAGAGTTGCAAACCATGGAGGCAAAAATCCTGGAACTATCTCATGCACGTTCATCGTGGATATCCTAAAAATCAGATGGCTAGAGCAGGGGTGCCCAGCTCCAGTCCTCAAGAGCCTGAAACAAGTCTGGTTTTCTGGATATCCACAATGAATCTGCATTGATTTCCCCCATTGAATGCAAATAAATCTCATGCATATTATTCATTATGGATGTCCTGAATACTAGACCTCAGTCTTTATGGCCACCCCTGGGCTAGAGAAACTCTGCTTCAGAACAATAACTTCAAACAATGTTTTCTCCCATTTCTCTGTAACAAAACACCCTCTGCCTTCCTACCACCCCACCCAGCCTTCCACCCTCTAATAGCCTAGGGCTCATCCTCAGTAGTCAAAGCCTAGTTGCATCCAGTGCTGTACAGTAGTTCTCACAATAACCGAAATTCTTACGTATTTATCACCATGCTGTGCAGCAGGGAGTCCACATTTTCAGGCAGTCCCTCCATGGACCAGGTGCAGCTGCAATTCTGTTCAAAATCATCGAATTATGCAAGGAAATTTATCATTGCATCACTGGAGAGGTGGTGGTGGTGGTGGTGGGTTCAGCTGATCTCCACGTTCTGTGACTACATTTCTTTGCAAACGGCAAGGCCTTCCTGACAAGTCTCTTATGTTTATCCCCCGGGGAAGCTCCGAGAGTCCATCAAAGAGTGCCATCTCTATTAAGAACTGCAGCTGAAAAGCCGTGATGGACGTGAGATACCTTCACACTGATATCCAAAATTGGTGAGGACACACAGCCAAAAGGAATGCCCCAACATAACAACTTCAATATTACACTTGTACAGATCTGTGGAAGCAATTTTCACCCTACAGGCCTGCCTTCCTGTCATGGTGCATTGCATGAAGAAGGTAAGACCTTGTTCCCTTCAAAGAAACATTCTCTGTCACCATGGTGATGCGGGCTGTCCACGCCTCAAATTGCTCTGTCATCAAATTAACACTTAAAATTGCATGGCGGTCTCATTCCTGTTAACGTTAAGTGAAGCACTGAAACCGTGGGTCTCTCTGTATGGCTTGGTTGGAGACGTTCATCTATGGCGAGCCTCACTGTCTGTGCCTTGCAAGTTTTTCTGAGCAGTAAATAGGCACAAAATCCCTTGCTGCCCAAATTAAACTTTTGCCGAATGTCCTGTAATGTTCTAACCTGCAGAAGTACGCCTTTATTACCCCAGTTTATGAGGCCTTACTTAATTCCATTTGGAGCAAGGCGGATCAGAAAGAAAGGTGCGAGTTGCAGGCTTATGTCTAGGGGTGGGGGAGGGGCACATAACATAGAGCTTGGAATTACGCAATGCAATACTCAGAGTGCACTGACTTCATGGGAGAGGGTGGAGAGCTAGCACTAATGAGATGAGCAAACCCGGCATACTAAAGCAGAATCCTCTTTTCATGCTTAAGGGAGGATGCCTGGAAATGCAGAGTTGAGGGGAAGGCTTGGCTGAATGGTTTTGATTCTTTTTGGTATTTTGGTCTCCCAGAGTGACGTGTGGATTGCCCCTATTAGATAGCAGGGGAGTAACAACATATTTACCCACCAACCCTGCACGATCCCATTTCCAGGTTTTCCGCAAGGAGATAATGTAGGGATGTTCTTTTAAAAACAAAGAAAGACGACCCGCGTTTTCCTGTCAGGGTTGGCTTGTAGCATGACGCGCGCGTCCAGTGGGGACATTACAATTTCATCAGGAGCCAGAGGGACGTAATGGCAACTGGCACGTAGCCAGTCGTGTAGGATACAAGCTGTGTTACAAAGTCTAATATCAGGGACTCCCAGCCTCCACATCAAGATGGACCACAGATGGCAGTAAAGCACTCCTGAAGAATGCAATGGCTTGAAATGGAACCTAGATGGCGGTAAATGTACCGTAAACAATGTAATGACCATCAGTGAGCAGTAAGTGGCAGTAAAACAGGCCAATGCAAAGTGACAGTATGAATATTCAATTGTATAGGCGGGGCTATGCAAGTACCGACACCGTTTTAGCAGAAAGAATGATAGAATAGAGCAGGAATAAGAGTTTTCAGAATAAACAAATACTGTGGAGTCTGACAAACTTCAGATGTTGTCTAAATCTCTGAAGTTAGCCTAAACTTATTCATGAACAGTTTCCCATTAACTTTTCTCAAATATTTGAGACTGCACAGCTAATGAAGGGAACGAAGGTATATCAGGTCCGGTGAATGAACAATCTGTAACCGGATCTGGTTCCCTTACCGTCAGCAGTCTCCCCTCCTGTGATTGGGACGGGTAGAAACGAGGAACCCACCGATGGTCCTCCTTTGGATTTGTGGAGACTTATCTTCAAGATGGAAAAAGAACTGGCCCAGTCTGTAACCCAGCTGCACAGTTTTTCTATGGATGCTAAAGCTGGAAGAACAAGAATCCAAGTTAAATTCATTACAGGAATCAGCCTCCACTCTTGTACTTCAGACTGCAGCTTTACGGATGTTATTCCTTCCTCAAATTAAGCACCGCCTCATTGCTCACAAGCAGTCTTTTCAGAGTTAAAGATCTGCATTTATTAAATTTCCCAGAGTCAAGGCTCCTATCGGCCAGAGAACTGTTTAAGAAATACTTGTCTGAGATATTATCTGCTCCAGATAAGGATATATTGTTTGCCAAGAAAGAGGAGAGGAAGGTGGGGTGGATGTAGGTTAGTTGCTGATAATCCTGGGGTTTCTACCTGTTTGGAGGCTTCACTTGATGATATACCTACAGGAGCTACTTTCCTTGTTTCTTTCTCTGCAGAACATGGTAAAGATTTCATCTTCAAGAAGTATTTTTCCTATAAAGATAGGTTGTTCTCTGGGCAAAGGATTCAGATTTTTCCTGATGTTGCATGAGCAACTGAAATGCAGAGGAAACAATTCCTTAATTTGAGAGAAAAGCGTGCTTGATATTGGAGCTACTTTTTTTTCTCAAATACCCTTGCAAATGTTTTGTCTCATTTCAAAATAATGGCTTTGTGTTTTTAGATCTTCGTGCTTGGAATGCTTTTTGATAGGTTAAAGTTCATGCACTGGTATTGCCTCCCAACGTTGTAAGATTTTTCTATTCCTTTTTGTTCTGCCTGTGTTATTATATTGTTCTGCTCTCCCCAATAATGTTGCGGGCTAAAGGTGATAAAAGTCTTTTATAAATGTGCTTGGATTTACTTGAACATTGCTGGCTTGCTCATCTATTATTTCATTTAATGTAAATGATTTCATTAATAAAATTTAAATTAAGAAAATGTCTTATCCATGATGTGATGCAGTGGTTCTCAACCATTGTGCCGCCAAGCACCGGCAGGTGTGTCCCCGTCCTATCCTGGCAGGATACTGCACTTCTTAGTCTCCC
The DNA here is from genome assembly GCF_901001135.1 of Rhinatrema bivittatum. NCBI lineage: Eukaryota > Metazoa > Chordata > Amphibia > Gymnophiona > Rhinatrematidae > Rhinatrema > Rhinatrema bivittatum. Next base: position 17,761,134 of record NC_042618.1, read on the forward strand.
ACTGGCCTGGCTGCTTTCGTTTCCCCCTATGCCTACCCCAGCAAGATGCAGGAAAACTCTTCCTCCATCTGGTCTTGAAAATGCTGATAGCCCGGGTGGAATGGCAGCAGAGATAGTGGAAGTGGTAGCACTAGCAGCATGGCCTCTCCTTCTTCCCACTCCCATGGCCGGGAGGAAGCAGTGGTGTGCGGTGGGCCTGCGCACGCATGAGAAGAAGGTCAGACCATGTTGCAGTCAGAGGTATCAGCAGCAATGGCCTGGAGCAAGAAGAGGAACAGTGTTAACCCCCAAAGCTAATGGGACTCTTCTTCTTCCATGGGGATCTAGATGCTAGAGGGGGGAGGCTGCTGCTGTCACTTGTGTTTCGGGGAGGGGGGAAGTGAGAGAGAAAGCATATGTGTGTGTGATAAAGAGCATGTGTGTTTGTGTAAGAAAGAGAGAGAGAGCATGTATGTGTATGATTGAGTGTGTAACAGAGAGAGAGCATGTATATGTGATTGAGAGTATGTGTGTGAGAGAAAGCGTGTGTGTGAGAGAGACAATGTGTGGGTGTATTATTGAGCATGTGTGTGCAGCTGAGAGATTGTGGGTGTATAATTGAGCATGTGCATGTGAAAATGAGAGAGTATATGGTTATGTCATTCTGTGTGTGTGATTATGTGTGAGAGAGCTAACGTGTATGTGTGTAAGTGTGAGAGCATGTGTGTGATTGAGAGCATGTGTGTGTAAGTCAGAGACAGAATATTTGTATGACTGAGAGTGTGTGAGAGAGTATTTGTATGTGTGATTGAGCGTGTGTGAGTGTGAGAGGATGTGTGTGTATGACATTTTGAAGTATTTGCTCTTTTTAATAGTATGGTTTTACTATTATTGATTTTATATTTCTTGATTTTTTTATGAGGACTGTTGATATTTCTGTATTTCCATTGTTGCGCTGCATATACGGTCTGGCTTGTTGCAGTTCCTAGCTTCAGTTTTTATCTGCATGTTTCTAGTTGTACTTTATAATCTCTTTATTCTGTGTTAGATAAGGGTTGGTTTGTGTTCTGCACATGTGACTCAGATGAGGTGTGCTGCTAACATGTACAGTAGATTTTGTGTGCAGATTTATAGCAGCTTGACTTTTTCTGGTTTCCTAATAGGAGATGTATTTGGTGTTTTAGAGCCTGGTGTAATATTTGCAATGTTGATTTTTCATAGGTAGGGTTGTTGCTGTTTGAATACTGGCAGTTAGTGCTGTTCTGGTATGGGAAGCTTATTATTTATGTAATTTCTGTTCAGAGAGAGTACTCATCTTTTCTGTGTATCATTCTTAACAATAAAAGTTATATGTAGGCTTTTTTTTAATTTCCAAAATGAGAGTCAAACAATCACAATGCATACAATATGAACAGATAACTCGATAAGAGCATTTGCATATTTTATACATTAAACGTGGCTACAGCACTAGCATATGCTTCAAAGGACCATCATAACACCCACGCGTGCTTAATAATTGTTTATTTTTGGCATGACAATGTTGGGTCATTTATAATCATTGGTCCTATTCAAAGTCTCTTTTTTTAAATGTTTCCTTTTGCAATTAAAACAGTTATTTCCTGTTTGTGCAATGAATTCTTTATCCAAAGGCAGCAGCACTAAGTTCGCCCAACACAGCGTTATGTTTCCAGCTGAGCTCTGCGTCAGGGGTTAGTGTATCGGCGGTGTTAGCGTCTCTATCTAGAGTAATGCGTCATGTAATACTCTTACATTTACATTTATTAAGACTGAATAATCAGGTAACCTGACACCTCTGGGTCTGTGTCTCAGTCCCAGCTGGCTGCACTGAGACACAGACCCAGTAGGAGGACCTACCCATTAGGCAAATAACAGAGCCATGGGCTTTTCACCTCCCCTCGGTGCTGGGCAGACCCTGTCTGGAGGCAGGACTTTAGGTTTCATGTCTTTCTAGAATTTCCTCAGAACTCACCCCAGTTTCTAAGTTACTGTCTCTTACTCCCAATTTACATCAGTGTCTGTAGGCACAACTCAAGACCTGGCGGTGAAATCAGCAGCTCTCTGGGAAGTGACATAATCGAAGTTTATAAAATCATGAGTGGGGTGCAACAGGGAAATAACCTCTCCCCCCCCTCCCCCCGCCCCTGGTTAGGAGGAAAATCTTCAAAACAGGAACCATTTAGTGATTTTGAATAACATACAATTAATCTTGATTTTAGTGCTTGGCTAACTTTCGTCTTATTCCTGGTCATTTCAAAGCTAACAAATCGACCTGTTTGATTTTAAAAGACAACAAATAATTTGCAACCCCTTAAACTGAGAGACATACCTACTTCATAATTCAACTTTCAAACTTTGACAACTTAATAAAACTAAGATGCAGACAGAAGTCCAGGAGCCGGTTGGATGCTACCAAGTGCCACGTGTATGATTATCTACCTGTTGGTGAGTACCTGCTGCAAAGAGCTCCTGGCTCTCAGAGAACGAGTCCGACCTCTGGAGTCCAGAGTGGCAGCCCTGGAGGAGCTGAGGCAGTCAGAGATACACAGCAGAGTGGTCTCAACGTCAGTCAAGCAGCCCTCGTGCTGCTTTAGAGGAGCAAGGTCACCTGGCAAGGGCGCCATCGCCTTAGTGTGGCAGGAAGTGATCCTGTAGCTAGGACCTGCTCTCCAGGTGATGTCTTATCCTTTCGCACCAAGCATGTGTCTCCAAGACTGTGTGCCCAGAAGGGAACGTTAGGACAGCCATTATTGAGGGTGAGTCCATCATTAGAAATTTAGATTATTATTAATACTATTAATAATAGGAAGGTCCAAGAGGGAGGTTCTGGAAGCCAACTTTAGGCTCTTAGCTAAGAATATGAAATCCAGAACCTCCAGGGTAGCATTCTCTGAAATGCTCCCCATTCCACGTGCAGGTCCCCAGAGGCAGGCAGAGCTCTGGAGTCTCAATGCGTGGATGAGACGATGGTGCAGGGAAGAGGGTTTTAGGTTTGTTAGGGACTGGGGAACATTTTGGGGGAAGGGGGAGACTCTGGGCTCCATCTTAAGCAGAGTGGACCCAGGCTGCTGGCACTAAACTTTTATAAAGGAGACAGAGCGGTTTTGGGAGAAAGCCGACTTTCGCTCGGAAGCACATGGCTCGTAATGATGCATCTTTGAAGGATACTAACCAAACAGGGAAGTTAGGGCATCTCGATAAAGAGGTTGCAATAAAAGCTAAAGTTGCCCATGTGCCTTTAAGTAAAGAGCAGACAGAGCAGAAAGATTGCAAATTACCCCTGTCAACCGATGAGCAGGTTGTCAATACAAACAAAAGTCATACTTTGAAATGCCTGCAAACAAATGCTAGAAATCTAAAGAATAAAATGGGAGAGTTAGCACGCACAGCACTGAATGAAGAAGCAGGTATAATTGGCCTCAAATTCAGATTAAATTCATTGTATTTATTTTCCACTTTTCAGCACTTGAAAGCAGATTATAGGCAGGTACTGTAGTACTTCCCCCAGAGGGTTTACAATCTAACAGGTAGATTTTAAAAGTGTTGCTCGCTCAAAAACGGCCCCATACACGCGTATGTGGGCTGCGCACGAGCAACGCGAATTTTAAGAAGCCGGGAAGTGCGCGCGTCAGGAATAAGGCAGCAGAAAAGGGGCGGGGCATGGGTGTTCTGGGGTGGGGCCAAGACTTACGTGGGCAACCCCCAAACTTTGCAAGGCTGAGCATGGCAACGTGCTCCATGTTACCTGCGTAACTTTACTACTGGTCCTGATGAGGTGCAAGTTTGCAGATTTGGGGCCAGAGAGAGACAGCCTGACACTCTATATATCTCCCATTGTAAGAGGGGCACTCTCACCTCAGGGTGGGTTCTGTGGGGGGGGGGGGGGGGCAGTGTTATATTGGTCTGCCTAGGGTGCAAGGGTCTGTAGACGCTTGTAACACCCCCCCTCCCAAAAATCCACCCTGAGTTAAAAGTGCCCCTCTGACAGATTGTCTCTTTCTTTCTCTCTGCACTACACATATGTGCGGTAGGGATATTTTAAATGAGACTCATGTACTTGCATGAAAATTGATATAAAATAGAGGGTATTGTTGCTTGTGTGCCCAATGCATGCATTTCTGGGCGCTTGCACGTTCCTTTTAAAATTTACTTGTGAGACAACAGCTTTCAAACCGGCGCATGGGTGAACATTGGCACACGTATGTCAGCCTGCATCCAGGTATGCGGACATTTTTTTTTAACTTTTATGCGTATATGCACATACGTTAGAAAATAGACTGGCTGCACACACACGTGTGCCAAATTTTAAATGGGCATGCAAATCCCACTTTTACTGCTTAAGTCAGGGGATTTTAAAAGGGATGTGCGTTGACACCATTACCAGTTTACCAATTTGTCCACCAGTTCACCCAGTTAACAGCTAGGTCCTTCAGACCCCTCCTGGTTTGATAGCCTGTACTATCCCCAGTTACCTCAGACCCTTTAAACACTTCCAAAATGGCTCAATCTTTTCCTTTTATAACTTACACTTCATCCATAGCAGAAGTAAAGTTACGCAGCAGGGGACCTTGGTGAGCACCATGGCGCATAAGTATTTCTGCATGCATCTCTTGGCCAGGCTCTGACACGCCCATGCACTTCCCAGACCATACCGACGCCCCTTTTAGAAAACTTATAAGCTATGTGGACTGCAGCATTTATGTGCTTATCTTGGTGCTTCTTAAAATATGATCGGTGCGCACAAGCCCAATGTATTCATGCATCTCCTAATTAATGTACATGCTGGGCTTTTAAAATTCACCTTTATGTTTGTATCTAAGATAATGGAGAGTAAAGTGACTTGCCCAAAGTCACAAGGAGTGGTAGTGGGATTCGAATGCTGGTTTCTGTGGTTAGAGCCCTCTGCTCTAACCACTAGGCTACTCCTCCAGGCTGAGATCTGGTAGAAGGAAGGTAACCAGTGGGACATGGTGATACCAGGGTACAAATTATATCGCAGAGATAGGATGGATTAAATGACACCAGGACATGCTAAGGAGGTAAAGTTTCTAGATTGAATAAATGACTGCATCATGGAACAGCTGGTTCAAAAACTGACAAGGGGGGAGGAGCCTTTTAAAACCTAATCATTAGTGGAACACATTATTTGGTGCAAGAAGTAATGAGGTTCAGGCCACGTGGCAATACTGATCATTACATGATCAAATTTGACTTGATAACTGGAGGGAGGACACTAAGGAAATCTACTGTGATATTTAACTTTCAAAAGGGAGACTGTGAGAAAATGAGAAAAATGGTTGGGAAAAAAACCTGAAAGGAACAAAGGTTAAGAGAACATCAGGCATGTATTTTGCTAAAAAAACAACCCCAAAAAAACCCCAACTTAGATGCCCAGTTCAGATGAATTCCATGTATTAAAAAAGATGGAAGGAGGATATCCTAGACATAAGTAAAGAGGGTGTGTTTGGGAGAAACTTTTTAAAACTTTGTTACCGCTTCAATTATGCCCCGCACAAAGAGAAAGGGCAAGCTAAGACCGGAGACCCTGACTGCCTCTGCGGTTGCCCTTTCTCAGCCATTGATTGAAGGTTTTCTCTCTTCACTGAATGTTATAACACCGGGAGAAGGAAAAAGATGATCTAGATCACTCTCAGCAATTAAGTAATATTACAGATTTCCTAGAAAAATCGATGGAATGCTTTTGAGATGCAGTTAGCTACTCGCGATCTGGATTTGCCACTACTGGAAACAGAATACTGGGCTTGATGGACCTCTGGTCTGACCTAAATCTGGTGATCTTATTATTTACCCTTTCAAGTAGCACTAAGACCAGGGAACATAAGAACATAAGAAATTGCCATGCTGGGTCAGACCAATGGTCCATCAAGCCCAGCATCCTGAAACTAATACCCAGCAGATTTAAAACAATTCACAGAAAGTACTTTTTCACTCAGAACACAATCAAATGGAATCTGTTGCCAGAGTTTGTGGTTAAAGTGACGATCATAGCAGGGTTTAAAAGAGGCTTGGACAAGTTCCTGGAGGAAAAGTCCCTAACACATTATTAGCCAGATAGAGTAATGAAAGGTTTGGCTATTACTGGGAGTGAGTAGTAGGAAATAGATCCAGCTGGAACTTGTGACCCACACAGGACACTATCAGAGAGAGGATGCTGAGCTTCATGGATCCTGCGAGGGGTGGATTGGCCTATCGGGGCTTCAGGCATGCCCTGGTGGACCGGTCTGGCCAATCACATGGTTGGTGTTGGTCACAGCGGCCCTGTGCTTGCGGGACCGCTGTAACCAAGCCCTGGTATCCAGCCTCCCCCAGGCTCTCGCTTACTGGTTTCCCCCCCGCGGTGGCAGCGGATTCCCAAGCCCTCCTCCTGCTGCTCTCTTGGACCCTTTTCCTACCCTCAACCGCTGAGCCGCCTCCCCTTCCCAGCACTGCCTCTTCCTCTTCCGGTGGAAGGTGGCAAGGGAGCCTCCTGTGTCTGCCTCGCTGCTAACTCCATGCCTCGTTATAACTCCTTTGCCACGGACCCCCTTCATCCTCAGGCTGCAGCCTGTGGCAAAATAAATAAATAAGGAAATAAATCTAAATGAGGAGTATTGGGGGCTTGCAGATCACCCCTTACCACGACAAGGGATGCATCCTCTTGCAAAAACAGGCAGACCACCGAGACCTTCCTCTCCCCGTGCTTTGTTTGGATCCCCTAACCACCAATGTGAGTAAAAAAAATAGTTAACACAGTGTATAGTTCCGTTGGAAAATATTGAAAATGCTAATAAAGAAAGTTTCAAAAAAAAAAATAAATCTTTTTTATTTCATCAGAGGGGGCTGCTGCCATTTCTGCACGCTGCAGGAGGGGTAAGAAAGAGTTAGTGAGAGGGCATTTGTGAGCGTCTCACTAAATCAATGGGTGCGAGAGAATGCGTGTGACTGAGCGTTTGCGTATGTCAGCGAGCATGCGAGAGTGTGCGTGACTGTGTACGTATCAGTGAGCGAGTGCATGACTGAGCATGTGAATGCATCAGTGAGCTGGTGGGTGACTAAGCATCAGTATATGTTAATGTGAAAGGGTATGGCTGTGTTTTAGTGAGTGAGAGAGAATGTGACTGAGAGGCTGTGCGAGAGAGGATGCGTGACTGAGCAAATGAGCGTGAGAGTGATTGTGTGTGTGTCAGTGAGCGCAAGAGGTCTTTCCCCTCCTGTATAGCGAAATTTCATGTCATTTCTTCAAATGTTTATTTATCTAGTGGGCTATTGCGTTAGATTTTCTGGTTGGCACCACATCAGTGAATGTAAATATAATATACATAATGTACCTCAGGCTACACTTTGAATATCCTTTTGCATGTAAAATGTATTATAAATACTGTACATAATATTTAATTGTGTGAGGGTAGGTTGTGGGATACAAGGCTGTAAGGTTCACCTAGGGTGCCCAATATCCATGCAGTGGCCCGAGTTGCACTAGACCTATGTGGGAAAGCAGGAATCAGGGGCGGATTGGCCTAGCGGGGGATCGGGCATCCCCCGGTGGGCCGATCGCTGTAGTCACGTGGTCTGCCGTGCGCGGCCGTGACAGAGCTGCGCTCGGCAGACCACGTGATGTGTCCTGGGCCGGCCTCGGCTACGAATACCCGGGCCGGTCCGACACCGTGAATCCGCCGCTGGCAGGAATCCATCGCAAACTGTGCTGTGCTGTCTCGGACATGGATAATCTTTTTTCTTTTAAACCCAGAGAAGGCTGGCAGCATCGATCTACTCTGGTCCTCCCTACCCTGGAGTAGGTAGGCAGAGCAGTCTGGAGAACCCTGACTGTAAAAGCAGCAGGGAGGGGGGCGAGATGGCTGGAGACGTGAATGCAACCTACAGTCACAAAAAGGCTTAGGGTGAGCCAGGAGGAAATGCCGGTGCAGTTTTGATGAGGCCTCTATTTGAGGTGGCTGGGCTGAGCTCTGAGAGGGGCAGCTGGCTGCAGGACCGGTGAGTTTCCTGGAGAATGGGGATGCCAAAGGGGGTGCCGCAGGCTGGGGAAGGGCTGGCGGCAAGCAAGCAAGAACTTTACATAATGATGCGGGAGTCACTTTCTGAATGAACACATGAGCATCAGCACCACAGCAGAATGTGTGTGTGTAAGACAGAGCATGAGTGTGTGTGTGTGTGAGAGAGAGAGAGAGTCTGTGTCTTAGCCTGAGCCACTGGTTGGCAGTGTGGATGTCTCATTGCTTGGCAACTGTTTCAAGAGCCGATTGATTGGCAAGAGACTTTAACCTAGGCCAGGAATCCAGGGGATATATATATATATATTTATGAGAGATTTAACCAAACTTGGGATGGGGGGCAGGGCGGGAGTAGGCGGGGGCCAACCAATCGAATGAATGGAAGAGGGACTGCAGTTCAGTTTGTTCATCCCTGGGCTAGGCTGTGCCCTTCTTAGAAATGTGGAATTTACGTTAGAGATCTTTTGGCTCCAGGTCACATGATGGGCTTCTCAAGGGTCAGCTTGGCATGCTTTTGGGAGCGGTCGAAGCATGTAATGCGCAGAAAGCACACAAGGAGTCAGACAAATAACCCATGGGCCTGTTTTGAAAAAAAATCCTCCAGGCTGCTATTTTCCCACAATCCGCCCCTGGATCTTGCTCAGAGCCAGCATAGTCTATCTTATGTTCTGGCTTCAGCTTCTGGTGGCTGGCAATGAAGGAAGACGTGTGCTGCCTGCAGACCCGATACTTTGCACTAGCAGCTTGGTAACAGAAGCAGCTACCATCTGGAGCCTGCTCCTGCTGTCTGGGTGTGCAACCCAGGTGAATCTAAGCAGACTTTGACCATCTGCCCTTTTGTTAGAGCAGAACATGCCGATTCAGTCCCTATTCTATTCCCCTGAATACACGGATCTGTAATCCTACATTTTATTAGGAAAATCAGTTACAGGCTATGCAGGCAACAGAATAAAAGCAGGGCTGGATCTCCACATTCTGTCAAAACAGAGCTAGCGAGTGACGCTAAAATGCTGGCACATTTCTTAGGGCTTGACTTTCACTGCCGCTCCGCGAGCCAAGGCTGCACCGGATCAGAACCTATGTGCCCTGGAGATCTCTCTGTTGTGTGATGGCTAGAATGGCCTCTCCCAGGAGCTGTGAATGCTCTCTCTGCAGTATCCCCAGCCCTTATGGTGAATTTTCAAAGGGTTCTGCATGCCACAATTGCACGCACATACCTACAGGCTATTTTATAAAAATTGGGAGTATGCACAGAGGTCTGGTTTTGGGCATACATTTAACAGGGGAATAAAGGTGCAGCCCAGGAGCATTCTGGGATGCGGTTCAGAAGTACGAATGGTAGTTGCCATTTTGTAAGAGTTAGGCTTTATATACATTACCAAACTTATATGTAAGCCTTTACATCTGCTAATTGATACGCACAAGTGAAATTGGACTTGTCTTTTGTCTGCAGTTTTTTTGGGTGCTAGGTCTGGGAGAACTTGTGAGGATTCAGGGTGAAATACTAGAAGGTCTAATGAACTGGAGTCAGACTGGGAGAACTGGTGGAGGTATTAGTGAACTGGTGATTCCAGCTACTCATGCATACTTTATAAAATGCCTGTCTCTGCGTTTAATTCTGGGAGTTTGCACACAATTATTTTGCACATAAAATACATGGATGTTTATAAAATGCATAAAGTATGCAGTGGAAATGTAAGTGCGTTTGTTCTGCGCAAAAATATGCAGTGATTTATAAAGCTCCTACCACACAGATTACAAATTACTAGCATTAATCTCCACACATTCACTTACCTGCCCAAATACTGCACCACACATAGGTTTCAAAGTGAGACTCCCTCTGTGTAGAAACTGGGTCTAGGACTCATACCCCAGTCTCCTGCATGGCCGCACAGAGTGGGCCTTCTAGCTGGCCGCAAGACCTCCTAATATTACCAGATCATGCACTGTGCATGTGAAATCGGTGTCGCAGGAGTATCTAGGGATGACTGAAGAGGGGTAAGCAAGCCTGTCCAGTCCCCCTCCCTCATTCCCCTGCTGCTGTCCTAACGTCTGCACCCCCACACCTGCAGGGTCCTCTCCCCCACCCAATTCTGAATCACCCAGGGCCCTCCCTGCACCTGGAGATCCTCCGGCCACTTGGGTTCGGGTTTCAGACTGAGGTCAGCCCAGAGGAGGCAGCCACAGATAAGAAGCCCTGCTCTCCTCCTGCCATCAGGGAGGAGGGGAAGAGCAGTGCTAGATTCAGGAACAGGGGGGGCCTAAATACAAAACAATTACTACATTTCTAGTTTTGATCTTTTTTATGGTAAATATTATTATTTAGACTTTATACGGCCTTGTAAAACAAGTTATCCAGGCGGTTTACAAATTAAAACATACATAATAATCAAAATACATAAAACTTAACAATCTGCATTCAGTAAAAGCATAAACAAGCAAGGCAATGCCAGGAGGGACTCTTCAGCACCAGCCCCGGGGGAGAGGATGAAAGTGCAGGGACTGGGGAAGTTACCCCAATTCCCCTCCCCCCAGGGGACAGCCCTGGGAGCATCTGGTCTTAAAGACAGGAAACGGACTGCGCTGTAGGAAGTTGGAGAAGGATCCCTATGATCAAGGCTTTTTTTTTATTTTTCAGGGAAATTATTCCGACAGCACCAAAACAGGAAAACATCAGAGCAAAAAGCAGCTTTGTTTTCTGGGTAAATAGGGCATATTTTGGTGACTAGAAGTATGCAGCGCTGCTCAGCTGGATGGAGGGCAGGAAGTGAGGGCTGGGAGCGGCATAACTCAGCAGGGCCCGCTGCCAGATTGCCCTTTTAAAACCATTCTGTGAGCGCACAAGCCCCAAAAGGGCATGGTGATGCCAAAGGGCAACCCTTGCCCAGGGCACCGTTTTGGTCAGCGTCTGCCCTGCAATTTGGTACTGGAAGAGGGGCTGGGGGCAGGGGGGAGAAGTACGGGGCAGTTATAAATGCTATTGGACCAAAACAAAATTCTGCATGTTGAGAGTTAAAAAAAAAAAAAAAAATAGGATTGGATATTAGTGAAAATTGGATGAATATTTTTTGTATTTCAGTAAACTAAAAGCTAAAGCCCCAGAGCAGATGAAGCAGAAAGAAGGGAAACGGTGCTGTGCACGTTGTCTGCATTATCCTGGCAAGCTGGAATAGGAGACATCTCCCTGTCCTAACCCTCTAAGCCGAGAACTGAGCTGGTAACGAACTCTGTGTACAGCCGCGGCCAGGGCGGGCTGTGCACAGCTAGGTACCCTTCATTTCTAATTTCTGTTATTTGCTGCATGTATATTGGTTTTTCATGAATTAGACAATGTCAACAATATTGTCTAATTCGTCACGGTTCGGTAGCGCCGAAACACAAAGCGATTTTTGCCGAAATTTCGGCAAAAATCGTATTTCGTGTTAGTGCGCACTAACGGAGTTACTGCGCAATGCATATCACTTAGTGTTACAAGCGCGACCTCCGGCAGATGTAGGGACCGAGGGCTTCGGGTCTTCGGATCCCGTTACAACCCGAGGGCTCGGTGGCCTTCGGGTCCTGTTACGAGTACGACCTCCGGCAGCTGTTACACTCCGAGGCGCGGTCGTCTCTGAAGCTGGTGATGTGAGCCCTTAGGGCACGGCATGGCCCAGGGAGGAGCCCCAAGCCACACCGCGGGAGGTGAGCTGGTGCGAGCATGGGTAACGAAAGCAGGACAAGGCTGAAGCAAGGACTAGGGTACAAGGTCTGACCCTCAACCGGACCTGCACGTCCCAGGATAACCAACAACGCAATGTTGATTGATGAACAGTCCTCCGACCGTTCCAAGCCCTTTTGGACCCACCGCTGGGTACAGCAATGGGCGGCAGGCCGGACAGAGGACTAGGGCAGACGGAGTCCTTAGGACACAGAAGACTTTGGACGAAGACTGAAGCGACAACGTTGAAGACGAGGACGCTGTAGACAAGGACTGAAACGAGGATGCTGTAGACGAAGGCTGGAGTAAGACATCATAGATGAGGACTGAAGCAAGACACCACAGACAAGGACTGGAGCGAAGACATCATGGACGAGGACTGAAGCAAGACACCACAGATGAGGACTGGAGCAAAGACATCATGGACGAGGGCTGAAGTGAGACATCGTAGATGAGGGCTGAAGTGAGACATCGTAGATGAGGGCTGAAGCGAGACATCGTAGATGAGGACTGAAGCAAGACACCGTGGACGAGGACTGGAGCGAAGACATCGTGGACGAGGGCTGAAGCGAGATATCGTAGATGAGGACTGAAGCAAGACACCACAGACGAGGACTGGAGTGAAGACATCGTGGACGAGGACTGAAACAAGACACCACAGATGAGGACTGGAGCAAAGACATCATGGACGAGGGCTGAAGTGAGACATCGTAGATGAGGGCTGAAGTGAGACATCGTAGATGAGGGCTGAAGCGAGACACCACAGACGAGGACTGGAGCGAAGACATTGTGGACAAGGACTGAAGCGAGACATCGTAGATGGGGGCTGAAGCGAGATCAAGAGCTGATGTGAGTCTGTGACGCAGCGCGCCCTACACAGTCCACCCGCGGGACTGGTTGCGGACCACGCTGGGGTCAAGGCAGTACTCCAGGAGGAATAGTGGAAGGTGATTCCGGAACATGACTAAGCAACTGCAGAGACCTGCACTGGGGCGCGCCCTACACAGCCCCCCGTGGGACTGGTCGCGGACCACGCCGGTCTCAGGGCAAGTTCAAACAGAGACTTGACATGGACATCACGCAGGTTGCAATAGGCTCTGAAGACCGGGACAACTCTGAAGCAGGATTCGATTCTTAAGGATTAAAAACAACGGACTGAAGCAGGAGGTCTTCCAGAGGGTTGCGCTGTGGAGATGAGGATGGCCTTGTACCGTGAGGTGCCCTACACAGTCCACCCGCAGGACTGGTCACGGATCACGACAGCAGTACGCCAGGAAAGTGGACATCAGGGAACCAAGGCATGGAGGCAGAGAAGAAGGCGAGGACATCAGGAACATCGACACAACAGAAGACCAGGACGAAGAACATCTGGAACACGGAGAGGACTGAAGACCTGGACGACGGATATCTGGAACATGGAGACGACTGAAGACCTGGATGACGGACATCTGGAACATGGAGACGAAGCCGTCAAAGCAGAAGACCACGGAGGACCTGGACCGGTCAGAAGACAGATGACTGTGGAACCCGATCCGAAGGCCCCGAGAGACTGAAAAGGAATCCATTTTATAGGGCTGAAGCAGGAAGTCATCATCAGAAGGTGCCAGCAGCACTTCCTGTGGCTGGCCCTTTAAATAGAATGAAGAGGCACGCGCCGGCGCCTAAGGAAAGGCTGAAGAGAGAGGCAGCACCATGGACAGCGGTGCTCTCCTGCGCAAGGCCAAGACGCAGCAGGCAGGCTTCAGGATGGCCTCCAGGCCGCACGATGACGTCGGAGCGGCAGCGGGCTTTCCGCTGCTGCTCGAAGAGGATCCAGGGCGGCAGCTCCCTGCCGCAAGAGCGGTGGTAGGTGAGGCCTCCAGGCAGCGGCACTAGGCCGTGAAGAAGGCAGGGAGAGGCAGGCATAGGCCGAGGCAGCCTCCCTGCACCACAAGGACCCCAGGAACGGCTCCCTGCTGCGAAGGAGGAGCAGCATCCCTGCAATGCAGGGACGGAGACGGCTACGGCCTCCGGGCCGCGGTGAATGGAATCGGCGAAATCGGAGCGGCCTTGGAGGGAACTTTCCTTTCGCCCCCCCCCCCCACCTTCCCCTATCTAACCCGCCCCCCAGCCCTACTTAAATCCCCCCCTACCTTTATTATTTATGTTGCTCATGCCTCTGGGCAGGTGTAGGTTGCATGTGCCGGCCGAGTTATTAACTGGTTATTAGTGCACAGTAAGACCCATTAGTGCGCAGTAACGCACTTCGTCGAAAATTGCCGAACAAAAAAAAAAAAAAAGAACCGTGGGAATCCGAAATTTCCCGCGGAGCACCCGAGCCGAAGCCAGAACCAAAATCTTTAAACAAAGCACATCTCTAGCATGTACCAAAGATATCCCATTACTCACTTGCCAAAGGTGAACATAAGGGTTCTGCTTCCAAAGCACGGATTAGGCCTAAGTAAATTCTCATCGACCATGCGAGACAAATCCAGGGCGGCCTATGGCACAGACACACCAGAGGCCTCTCTGGACCTTCTCGATCCGTGTGGATGGCCAGCATAGATGGGGATGAAATGCAAGAATTAACAAAATCGACTGATCTGCTTATAAAAGCATAAGTGATGCAGGAAAATAAAACCCACGGCAAACTATTCTGTTAATTTTGTTTTATAAAGAGCTGCATTTAGTATGCGATTTTGCTGGAAACGGTGAAGTGCACAGATTTGGGGATGCAGGTGATGCTGTATCTTGATCTTGCGTGGTTTCTGCGGTTTGCAGAGTGGGGCATTCATTACACAAACTCCCTGGCAGCAGCTCAGGGGCTTAACTTTCAGCCAGATGCACCACGCATTTTGCCTAAAGACACCACGAGGGGGTCATTTCCGAGCAGGGCTGCCTAGGCACAAAGCCTGTACATCCTCTGCACCCGTGAATCTTTCAAAGGGAAACCCTGTGCGTAAGTTCCCTTCGAAAACTGCTGATGAGTATAAAGGAGATGAGTTTAAAGATTTTGGTTCTGACGCTCCGCGGGAAATTTGGGCTTTTGTGTGTGTGAGGGGAGGGGGGATTTCTGACTGTAGGTCTTTCCTGATAAACAACACACGTACATTTTAAAATCCAAATCCACACATGCGGGTTTTTTCAACCCCTAGCCTACACCCATCCCTGGCAACGCCTCCCCTCAGTCCGGCTAGGAGCCCACGTGCGCAGTGTGCTCGGACAGCCCAGTTACAGGGCCAAATCACTTCGAAAACCTGGTCCTTTACAGCACATCTGGCCCAAAGGCTCTCCCACTTGTGCCGAGTATGGGCTGCACCCCCCCCCCTCTCCGCTTCCTGGGGGGGGGGGGGGGGCCAGGGACTGTGCTCATAATTTAACAAAAGCCAACCTGTCAGATGGGTGATGCAGTTGTGAATAAAGACAACACGACAGAGGGCGTGACGACTGCCCCACCCCCAAAACATTCCTGTGCTGCAATCTGCTGAAGACAGTGGGGTAAAGACGCTTTAAAATAAAGAGAATTCTGGCAGGATTTAATGTGGCACCAAAACAGCAATAGCACGTGCTGTAAGATTTAATGTCGGAAAGTGATCAGATTGAATGAAAAATGCAAGTTACTTTGTTAAAATCAAAAGACCCCAGGTCAAATTTATATATGAACTTGTCCTAAAATGAATCAGGGATGTAAGGTGCGGGGATCATTTCAAAGGCAGAGGAAAGTTGAACAGAGTGATGGATGCATAAATAATAAGGCAGGAAAAACACGTCAACCCCCCCACGACCCCCCCAGCAAGCTTCCTCAGCCCCGGTGCACATCTGCTATCTGCACATCCACTATCGCCAGCTGTTCTCCGCTCCCACGTTCCTGCGGCAGGGGAGGGGGGGGGGGGTATTTAAACTCACTACCTCGGCCGCCTCTCCTGGGCGCTGCCATGCAATATTTAAATGAGGGGGTCGCGCTAAAAAAATTTTTAAAAAGGAGGCGCTAGGGAAAATTGTGCGTCCCTGGCGCCTCGTGGGCATCGTGCGCTCAGGAGAGGTGGCTGTCGGCGCGGGTTGAGAAATCGGACCGTGTATCTCGGGCGTTTATATTGGGCACCCGGAATTTATTTTTTTAACCAGAATCTTTCTGTGGTTCCTCCTACTTAAGTCTATGGCGACGAATATACTAACAGGAGGAATCACGGAAAGCAGGATTTTTTTTTGGTTTTTATCAATGAGTCCTCAAGTGCGGCAACCGCCAGCCCTGATCCGATGTAAAATTTGCCACATTGCAAGGGGGCGCACTGGCCGCATGGGAAATATTTTGGCATCGCAGGTATTAGCTAATAAAGCCTCATCTGCATGGCATTTACTCGTGATGGGCGCTATTAGCTACGTGCGTTTTGGACGCGCTTATCCCCGTATTGCATCGGGGGGGGGGGGGGGGGGAATGGACACATATCCAAAAAACGCGTCCAATCGCCTGTTAAGCCGTGCGCTAGCCGGCTAGCGGTACAGGGGTATGGCTAGTGGCCAGAAGCTGGGGAGAAAAGGCCTTCACATCCCGCACTCCCGTTTCCCCAGGCTTCCCCTTGAACGCGTGGCAATGGAAGCGGAGCCCCTGGGGGGGGCACGAGGGAGGCCGGAGACCCGGCCAGTGGGGTGGTCTGGGGAAGCTGCAGGACCACAGCTTCCCCCTCCCCCTACAGCTGAACGTCAGAAGGAAGAGCTGCTGGGAATGGGGGTAAGGAGAGGGAGAAGGAAAAGCCCCCAAGGGAGGCAGAGGACGAAGCAGGAGAATAAGACAGAGAGAAGGAAGGAAAGAGCAGGGGGGAGAGAAATATTCTGTAGTTCTTTTATTTTTAACCCCCCGGGTCTTACATACATCGTTTGAGCAATAAGGTTTGCCGAATCGGTCTCGGGGGAGATGGCGCCTTCCGCGGGCAGGGAGCGCTGCCGGCCGGGGGTCCCCGCCCCGGAGAGAGGGGGGGGGGGGATGGGCTCCGGCGTGTGATGCGCGCAGCGGAGGAGGGAAGCAGGCGGATAAAACGCCGCGCTTTTTCAGTAGCAGCCGCCGCCGCCGCCAGCTCCGAGGACGATGGGCGAAGGGTTAAAGCAGGGGCGAGGTCCATGTGCAGGGCTCGGGCGTGAAGCCTTCCGTTCCCCCCCGGCGCGGCCACCCAGGGAGGGCGCTGCGGGCCGGCGATCCGAGGCGGGAGCGAGGAGCCAGCCCTCCCGCCCCTGAAGCTGCAGCCCTGCCTCCGGGGGGGGAGGGGGCGTTTAACTTTCCGCAGCTGCACTTCTGCCTTTTCCACGGGGGGGGTTTTCTCTTTCACTGAAGAAGTCTGGTTTTGCATCGATGCCTTGACTCGCGGGGCGGGGGAATCCACCGAGCGCTCTCCCCCCACCACCCCCGACCCGGGAGCCGCGGAACTTCCCCCGCTCTCTCAAGAAAAAGTGCTGCAGGTGGCGGATCGCCGGCTCCCGGCCCTGACACGTGGCAGCCGCGTGGCGGGATGACGGCCCCGGACCCCGCTCTCCGGCCGCCCCGGGCGGAGATGCGCCGGGCGCCCGGCAGCGGGAGGCTGCGCCCCCGGCAGGCTGCCTCGGCCGGGGCCGGGATCTGAGCATGGGGGGCCGGGGCGGCTGCACTGCCGGGCACCTGAACGAGGACAACGGGCGCTTCGCGCTGCTGGCGGCGCTCATCCTGCTCTACATGCTGGGCGGCGCCGCCGTCTTCTCGGCCATCGAGCAGCCCCGGGAGCGCGAGGCCAAGGCGCGCTGGGAGCTGAAGCTGCGCGACTTCGGCCGCGCGCACAACCTCAGCCGGGCCGAGCTGCGCGCCTTCCTGCGCGACTACGAGGCGGCCAACGTGGCGGGCATCCGGGTGGACGACGTGCGGCCCCGCTGGGACTTCACCGGCGCCTTCTACTTCGTGGGCACCGTGGTCTCCACCATCGGTAAGTGGCCGGGACCCGCGCGGTCCCCGCAGCCTGGAGTAAAGAGGGTGGGGGCGGGGCGCTGGGGGGAGCTAGCCACGCCCACCCTGGGGGACCTGCTCCGCGCTGTCCCCCCGGGGCAGGGGGTGACAGGCACCCGGTTTCCTGCTCGCACCTAGGAGGTGGGAGGTAGCGCCATCGTTTGGAGATGGTGATAGGGGAATTGCAGTGGTTCCTCGCCTCTTTGGCTTGTTCCCTTCATCTTACTCTTGTTCCGTCTCAAGCTGTTGTTTCTTACATTTGTACTTTTTCTGTGCTAAAAAAAAGAAGATAGCGGCGTTTCCTGGGGTCACTCTTTAGAAGAAAGAAGTCCGTGCTGTTATTTTGTTGCTGATTGCGAACAGGAAAGGCACAGCCTAGATGTAATTACCCAAGTCCCAGTAGCACAGTGATGAGCCGTCATGTGTGTGTGTGTGGGGGGGGGGGGGGTGTCAGCCAACAAAAACCGTACAGGTGTGTAGCCCGGGTCCGCTCAGGCTGCTGTTTAGTTTTCTGCACCTCCCGGGAAAAGCCGCACCCAGAACTTACCCCTGGAGACTTACAAACAGCGAGATCTGTCGCATATTTTGGGTTGGGTATTTTGATTTTCGGGTTGGTTTTTTTCCAGCCCTAATCTTGTGGCTGGCGTGCTGCGAGCTTGCTGATTTGTGTTCAGCCCGAGGCTCCGGATCCAGCCCCGGCACGGAAGAGGACAGCGTGTGCTGACCGATGCCACAGGTGGCAGGCGGGCACCTTTTTTTAAGGTCTCATTTCTGTGTCATACGGGAATAGCAATAAGGAAATAATTTATGGATGGTGAAACCCACAAGAAATAATGGAGCACTGATCCCTCCGGAGCACACGTGCCTGCTTTTATTGCTTGCAGGCGGCTTCTTGTCATTCAGCGGGGGAGCCTTCTGCGTTTTCCTGCCGCTTCACATAGTAAAACATCTTCCACTGCCCTGCGCCGGGTGCGGGGTTAACTTTTATCTTGGGGGATTGTACGGTTGCTGAGAGCCGCACTCATTAGTTTATCGTAGGTAAGTTGTGGAGCGGTTCTGAGGTAGCTCTGGTACAGCTAGGGTGGACCCCGGTTTTACAGAACCTGCCCGAGCAGGTGCCCCCTGTTTTTCTTTCCTGGGATACCGTGGCCAGCTCACCTGTTGCTTGTTCAATGTATTTGCTGAATCTCCGGGTCTTTAATGCTGCAGGGTTCACTCTGTCCGTGTTATTATATCCGTTAGCTGTGAGGATTATCCACATCTTACCCAGTCATAGCACTGTAGCAAGAATTATGTAAATCATATGTACCTGAGGCTGTGTATCCAGAGTTATAAAATAATAATTTAAAAAAACACCCACAGAGTGGGACCATGCAATGTTTTGGGATATTCTATGGACCCGGAATATATATTTTTTGTATGTGTGTTCATATATTTTTATTTAATTGACAAGTATCTTTTTTTTTTGTTGTTTTTTTACACACAGTTTCCATTTGTTGAACATAATAATATATGACAAGTTTCAGGCAAGGTGACGTTAACTCCACTGGGGTAGAAACCGCAGAGCCAGCTTTACTCATACCCATGCAGGCTACTGGAAGTGCCACTGCTGTGGCTGCCGGGGTTTAATTTTAGTTTCCGGTATAAATCCTCAGAACGGACGATGTGCCGTGCTGAGTCAGACCAAAGCTCCATGCGGCCCGGCATCCCGTCTCCGACAGCGGCCGATCCAGGACACAAGTACCCGGCAGATCCCAACGTGTGCGTCCATTCCTTGCTGCTCGCTCCCCAGGGATGAGCGCTGGCTTTCCCAGGTCTGCGTGGCTGATACTTGTTGAGGACCCTCCTTCCTCCCAGGAAGTTGGCTAAACCCCTTTTATACCCGGCTTGTGCACGGAGTGAAAAAATACTTTCTCCGATTTTGTTTTAAATCTGCTCCCTGTTAGTTTCATGGGCTGCCTGTCTCCTAGGCTTAGTTGTTAATTTGAAAGGGTGAATGGGTCCCTGTCGTGATTTTATAAACCTCTGTCGTATCCCCTTAGACATCTCCTCTCTGAGCTAAAGAGCCTCAGCCTAACCTTTTTACTTTGAAAAGATTGATATAACCCGCCCGATCTAAAGATCTTGGCGGATTACAGGAAAACATACGTAAATGAATAAATCCCTTAATAGTTATTAAAAACAAAATGTGAATCAATAATAAATAAAAGCAAGCAAACGTACAGCAGGAGATGACCCGGCTGTACGTTTGCTTGCCGTTCTCAAGAAGACCCAATCCATGCCTGTTCATCCTTCCTGCCTGAATGAGCCGTTCTGCGTTGCCCTTCCCTCTACGGCTTCAAGTTCTGCTTTATTCGTTTTTGGACCTAGGGCAACCGGAACTGCCCAGGCGTGGCCTCACTATGGATCAATGCAGGGGGCAGGAGGATGATCTCTGCTTTCCAAATCATTCCCGCCGTTCAGTTTGCTATTTTGACTGCCACCACAGGCTGAGCCGAGGATGTGGACGCATTGTCCCCAGCCACGCCAGGATCCTTGGTTGCGACCCCTGATATGGAACCCAGCACGGTGCATGTCCGGTTGGGATTTTTTTTTGGCCCTATGTTGTACATCAGTTTGGCAGATGAAGCTTAATATGGGTAAATGCATCTGGATTCCCAGCCTTGCAAGATCTCTCTGCAGCTCCTCACAATCTGCTCATGTTTAAACAGCTTTGAGTAATTTTGTAATATCTGCAGATTTAACCCCCTTTCCCAGACCATTTATGAATGTTAAACAGCACATGTCCCAGTGCAGATCCCTGAGGCCCTCCACCGTTTACCCTTTGACACTGGGAAAGCCGACCATTGAGTCCTATTCTCTGTTTCCTGTCTTCTTAAACAGTCACCAAACCACAGAAAGACATGGCCTCCTGTTCCAAGAGTTGCTAACTTCCTGAGCTCTCTCTCTCGTGAGAGACTTTGTCAAACGCCTTTGGAAAATCGAGCTCTCCCGCTATTGCCAATAATTTATTTCTTTATTTTTTTAAGAAAAAGCATCCCCAGTCAGGATCACCGGTCCATAGTTTACCAGGGAGGGGCTATTGAAATGGTGCAGAGTCTGCATTGAACGTCTGGTGCAGTGAGACTGGAGGAGCTGACCAGATGGTGGGAGACATTCAAATACATTAGGGGTGTAAATAATGCAGAACAAGCACAACTTTTTTATTTATTTATTTTTGGTGAAAAAAAGAGGTTGAAAGCGGATAGACTGGGGAGTGGACAGGGTGGTGGATACAGGGAATGGCCTCCCCCTGAAACTGGTGGGGAATGGAAACAACCGCGGGATTCAAGAAGGCCTGAGACGGAGCGCAGAGGATCCTTAGTTACAAAGCTCCGAGACCTGCCAGAGCCGGGGTGTCCGACACTCGCCTTATCGGGAATGAAACTGGACAGAGTGCGTGGGCCTCGTGGACCGTTTGTCATCTTGTTCTACGTCTCGATGCACAGACCCTTTGAAGGCGGACGTTCCGTTCTTAAAGTTATGCTTTACAAGGCTCCCTTTTACTTCAAGTAGAACTACCAAAACAGTAATTAATTTAGAATTTAAAACAAAAAAATCATTCCATTTTTCAAATTTTTGTTGACCTTTCTGAGAAGAGGGAGTGGGTTTTTGTTGGTATTTTTTGACACTTCTTCCTGCCCAGTTGTCCAGTAGGTGGTGCTGCTTTGCTGTTCAGCAGTGTAAATCCATGCAATTGCCATCCTGATAATGCAGTCAGTAAAAAAAAAACATGGTGTCTGTGGCTCAGGAGCAACCCCCGGAGAAGAGATATTATAAAACCGGAAGCCCTACTTCCAATCCCTTCACCGTCTCCCACACCCAAAATATAACAATAAGCGAAATAGCAAGGAGACCTCGCCTTGCCTGCTTAGCGGTTTACAAAAACTTTTAAATAAATAAATAAGGAATAAGACTGCCATAGGGCAAATCACATAGGGGCGGATTTTCAGAGCCCTGCTCGCGTAAATCCGCCCAAAACCGGGCGGATTTACGCGAGCAGGGCCCTGCGCGCCGGGAAGCCTATTTTACATAGGCCTACCGGCGCGCGCAGAGCCCCGGGACTCGCGTAAGTCCCGGGGTTTTCGGAGGGGGCGTGTCGGGGGGCGGGCCCGAACCGCGCGGCGTTTTCGGGGCGTGTTGGGAGCGTTCCGGGGGCGGGCCCGGGGGCGTGGCTGCGCCCTCCGGACCCACCCCCAGGTCGCGTCCCGGCGCGCAGGAGGCCCGCTGCCGACAAAGGTAAGGGGGGGGTTTAGACAGGGCCGGGCGGGTGGGTTAGGTAGGGGAAGGGAGGGGAAGGTGAGGGGAGGGCAAAGGAAAGTTCCCTCCGAGGCCGCTCCGATTTCGGAGCGGCCTTGGAGGGAATGGGGGTAGGCTGCGCGGCTCGGCGCGCGCCGGCTATACGAAATCGATAGCCTTGCGCGCGCCGATCCAGGATTTTAGCGGATACGCGCGGCTCCGCGCGTATCTACTAAAATCCAGCGTACTTTTGTTTGCGCCTGGAGCGCAAACAAAAGTAGGCTATTCGCGCTCGTTTTAAAATCTGCCCCATAGTCTCCGGCTTCTGATGCGAGAGAGACCGGTGCCGGGGTGCAGCTTTCTGAAGTGACCGCTGCTGATTTGTGTTCCTAGATCTTGCTCCCGCGAGCCCTTCGACCTTACATTAGTCAACAGTGGAAAATAGTGACCCCGGAGAAGGGGGAAAACGACCAAGGTGTCTCTGATGCTTCCCAGAGGGCCAAGGAGTTCTCATTGCTTTGTGCAACCGGTCAGCAGTAAATAAAGGCAGGCAGGCTCTCGGAGAGAGGTTCTCAGCAGGTGTGTCGGGAGGTCCTGGGAGCCGTCGCAGGGCCAGCAGGTGGCTGCCTCCTTATCAGCCCGGGTGGGACTTATTTATTTATGTATTTAAGGCTTTTATATACCGACTTTCTTGATACAGATCAAATCAACTCGGTTTACATCGAACTAAGCAGAACTATAAGCAACAATTCAACAAGAGACATTTAGAAGGAGCATAAAAGTTACATTATAACAAGGTTGCCTTAACTGGGAGAAGGAAAAAAGGAGGGGGAGAACGAAAGATAAATTATTAAATACAATAAATTACTATATACACAATGGAGTATGGGATGGAGGCAGAGGCCAAACCTCATGATAAGATGTGAGCAAGAATAGCGTTTGATTATTTACATAAGTGATATGAGGATTCTAAATCAGGCTGTAGAGCTGGTATCTTGGAAGGCTCGGCAGAACAGCCACGTCTTTAGTTTCTTTTTGAAAGTTTGTAGACAGGTTTCCTGCCTGAGGTCCGGAGGCATGGCGTTCCAGATGGAAGGTCCTGAGATAGAGAATGTCCTGTCTCTGATGTTTGAGTGGTGAACTGTTTTTATTGGGGGAACATGTAAGGATCCCTTGTAGGCATCTCTTAAGGGTCTGGCCGTGGAATGCAATTTGAGAGGGTGTGAAAGATCTAATGGAGTCTGATGGTGAATATTTTTATGTATAATTGTCAGTGATTTATGAAGGATCCTGAAGTTTACTGGGAGCCAGTGAAGATCTTTTAGGATGGGGGAGATATGCGCTCGGCGATTAGTATTTGTTAGAATTCTCGCCGCTGCATTTTGGAGCAACTGGAGAGATTTTATAGTAGAAGTCGGTAGACCTTGCAAGATGGAGTTGCAGTAGTCTATTTTGGAGAAAAGAATGGCTTGAAGGACCGATCTGAAATCGTAATGGAATAGAAGCGGTTTGAGTTTTTTGAGTACTTGTAGCTTGTAGAAGCACTCCCTTGTTGTATGTCTTATAAACTGCTTTAGGTTCAAGTGACTGTCAATTATAACTCCAAGATCTCGGGCATGGGATATTTGTATGTTAGAATGCAGTTGGTTATGAAAGGGACTGCCTTCAGGGGTGATTAGCAGTAGTTCAGTCTTGGAAGTGTTGAGTACCAGGTTGATGCTTGAAAGATGGAGGTTGATCATTTGTAGATGAGAGTTCCATAATTTGAGTGTAAAGTCCAGTGATCTGGAAATGGGGATTAAAATTTGTACATCGTCTGCATATATATAGAACTTAAGATTTAAATTTGAGAGGATATGGCAGAGCGGGAGTAAATAGATGTTAAATAGGGTGGGTGATAAGGAGGAGCCCTGAGGAACTCTGAATGGGGCTTTAGTCTGAGAGGATTCCTTGTTATTAATTTTAACCTTATACCCTCTGTTGCTAAGGAAGGAGTCGAACCATTTGAGAGCTGATCCTGCAATCCCTATATCTGATAGCCGGTTTAATAGAGTATTGTGATTTACAGTATTGAAAGCTGCGGAGATGTCAAGAAGCGCTAGAAGGAATGATTGACCTTTGTCGAAACCAATGTAGATTTGATCAAGGAGTGAGATGAGGAGGATTTCAGTGTTGTGATCTTTCCGGAAGCCGTATTGTGATGGGTGTAG